>NC_134355.1:397887694-398537694 GCF_048569485.1 Anomaloglossus baeobatrachus
TTGTAGTGTGCAATGCAGGCAGAGGTGCTCTGCAAATGTCTTTGCACTAGTGGGACTATAGCAAAGTCCAATAGCCACGTATAGGATGCCACTAGGTACACTGAGTGTTTGCTAGTAAAATTGCTTAGTTTAAAAAACTTGGAGTGTGCAATGTAGGCAGATGTGCTCTGCTAATGTCTTTGCACTAGTGGGACTATAGCAAAGTCCAATAGCCACGTTTAGGATGCCACTAGGTACACTGAGTGTTTGCTAGTATAATGGCTTACTTAGAATGAGTTGGAGTGTGCAGAGGACAAGAGGGTACAGTGGCAGGATTGTGGTGCTCTGGGTAGAGGAATGGAAGCCTGCCTTTCTATTCCCTCCTAATGGTGAAATGCAGGGAGGAAATCCCTGACCTGGGCTACACAGACGCTGTCGCTGTTTTCAGGACCTGTCACCTATGGCTCTCTGACCCTGCCGCTTTGAGCCCTTAAAAGGACTGCTAGAATGTGCTCTCCCTAAGCTGTCTAACGCTGTGTATGCAGCGCATACAGCTGTATCGGCTATAGGACTCAGGAGGACGGAGCTGCGACACTGATGTCTGACACCAAAGACGCAGAAGGCAGATAATGGCGTTCGTGAAGAAAATGTCCGGTTTTATAATGCAGGGACATGTGACATGCAGATCCTATCACACATGCCGTTGCTTCTCTGGCTCAAAGTCCACTTAGGTGTGTGTGTGTCTGTGATTGGCTGACATGCTGGCCCGCCCCACAAGACGCGCGCGCTTAGGGAAGGAAGACAAGAAAAAAAAAAAAAAAATGGCGATCGCCATTATAGAAACAGCAGTGATCTGAAGGCGCTGTTCACGCACACTATACACTGAAATGTGATAATAGTTTGATTCACAGAGTGACTTACACTATTACAGCAGAAACCAAGCTAGGATTTAGCTGTTTTTTGGCTGCTAGAACCGTTCTCGAACGTTTCTAGAACTATCGAGCTTTTGCAAAAAGCTCGAGTTCTAGTTCGATCTAGAACATGCCCCAAAATCACTCGAGCCGCGAACTGGAGAACCACGAACCACGAACCGCGCTCAACTCTATAACTAACAATACCTGTAAATGTGTTTCACTGCCTAGTTTGAAGCAGGCAATAATAAGTAGCAATATTTATTTACATTGTTTGCTGGCAACTCTTTTGGAGGCACTCAAGTATCAATCCCTATTTCTATCATGAAGTGCCGATTTGCTGCACACACCTTTCCCTACACTGCATTTCCCTATTCTAGACTATTGCTCTCCTATCTCAACTACCTATGATTAATCCCTTAGCTAAGCTATGTGCCTAGCAGCATTGGTGGTAGCACTTTTCCTAATGTTTAACATTCACAAAATGGCGCCAGCTGAGTGATTTTATAGAGCTTTGAGACCAACTGGCTATGGCAAATTTAAAGGACTTAATAGGAGAAACCTACTACGCCTAGAAATATAGACCTACAGGTGAGATAATTTGGTTGAGAAATGGCAGTTAATCATGCTGAAAGAGACATTTTTAAAGATTGGAATAAAAATGATTTTGCTGCAGACTATTTAGAATAAAGGGGATTAGTGATGGGCGGATTCACAGATATCCGGGATCTGCAGGTCTAACCATTTAAAAAAACAAAATAAAAAAAGTAAAAACAATTCTGGCCCAGAATTGATTCCGGATATCTGGCCGGATGCCAGTCCCCATATAAGTCTATGGGGACCAGAATCTGGCACTTAAAAAATAGTGGTAAAAGATATGGAGATTAGACCAAGCGCGCTATACTTATTGAGTGTCTGACATGGCTGTAACTGCTTCTGGGACACTAACTCTTCTTTCAGGGCAGCTTATTAGTATCATACATATTCACTGCTTCCCCCGCACATTGGCAGTCATGGCATCTGTGGTTGGTTGTAGTCAGATGCGCCCCCAGCCTGTATGACAGCGTGTCGTACTGCTTGCAATTACAGACCTTGCCTGCGGATCACTGTAGATTGGGGTAAAAATCAATGAAAACATTTTTTAGGGTCCTCCCATAATATTATAACACAGCCATGATAAAGCATACGGTTACCGGCTGCAGCCCCCAACCGTGCACTTATCTTAGCTGTGCATCAAAATAAGAAAAACTGTATGTGGGTTTATTGTTATTTTTTTTAAATATTTAAATAAATAATTTAAAAAACGATGTGCACTCCCTCCAAAATTTGATACCTAGCCATGATGAAGCTGACAGCTGGGAGTTGGTATTCTCAGGCTGGGGAGACCCATGCTTATTGGGCCCCTACAGCCTAAAAATAGCAGCTTGCAACTGTCCAGTATTGTCAAATCCATTAGATGTGACAATCCCAGAACTTTACCCTGCTCATCCCGATTGCCCTGTTGCTGTGGCAATCGAGGTAAAAAGGGCTTAATAACAGCCCACAGTGTCCACTAAGCCCTAGATTAGTGATAGGAGGCATCGATGGGATCCCCCATTACTAATTTGTAAGTGAAAAGAGATAAACACAAGAGATGAGCGAATCTGAGGTTTAATTTTTGAACCAAACACTAACTTAATAAATCAAGGTTCGGATTTGGGGTTTAAATGCTTTACGTGCAAACTTCACTTGCGTGAGCAATGCTGTGCTTAACCTTTTGTGAACCGTTTGTAGTGTTTGAACGGCTCGTACTGGGGATACCATCAGCATGATTACATGTAGTGTGCAACCCAAAAATTGTTTGAAAAAGCCCATCCATCCTCCCCTGGAAGTGATCTGCTTATGATTGGCTGTTTGTGGGTGGAGACTCAAATTGCAAATCAGTTACTTGCTCCAGGGTTTAGGTCAAGCTCGAGCCAGTGGAGGATTGGCTCCTAGGCTGCCAACAAACCAAACTTCCACAGAACCACTCATCTCTAATAAACACAAACACCCAAAAAATCCTTTACTTGGAATAAAATACAAAAAATACCCTCTTTCACCAATTTATTAGCCCCCAAAACACCCAGGTCTGATGTAATCCACATGAGGTCCCACGACAATTCCAGCTGTGCTACATGTGATGGCACAGCTCACGGCCATAGAACATGACTGCCCACTGTGGTCTTCAGGTAAAGAATGAGCCGCCTCGATGAAGGATAATGTTGCTCAAGTTACTTGTGGTCCCAGCTTGAGGTTCCCACAGTCCTCTACATCAGATTGCAGATATCTTGACCTCAGATAACCTCATTAAACTCAGTGATCTCACCTCAGGTGAGGTCACTGAATTGACAGACCTGCATCTCCTGGCAGACACCGCTGTTATTTTGCCAAGAGATGCAGATTTGGTGCTGAAATTTTTACCCCATATTCCTGCACCCAATCTACTCCTCCTGGCAAAAAAAAGCATCACTACCGCATCATACTGCATGCAGTTGATGTGTTTTTTTGACAGCACTAAATTTGTATTTCTTGGCTTCAAAATGCAAGAAAAAACTGTTTTAGTTTTAATTTTAGTGCAGGTTTTTTGCCAGGAGGTGCAAATTTGGTGCTGAAATGTCTAACTAGATTTCAGCACCAAATTTGCACCTCCTTGTTGAAAACTTCCCCAAAATGGCGTCAAGACTTTTTTTTTTCCATTTGTGGGCCAAGAAATTCAAATTTGGTAATGAAATTTTTATACCACATTCCTGCACCCAGTGTACACCTCCTGGGAAGAAATCTCATCACTACCGCACCATACCGCATGTGGTAGTGATACGTGTTTTTTGTGAGGAGGTGTAGATTGGGTGCAGGAATATGCTGTTGAAAATTCAGCACCAAATGTGCATATTTTGGTAGAAAAAGCAGCGGTTTTCTGAAAGGAGCTGCAGGTCTGTGAACTCAGTGACCTCATCTATTGTTTATCTATTTTGCAGTGTGAAGGGTTTTTTTTTTTCTAATTTTCAGTTTTTCAATGCAGATTGTAATATGGAAAAAAATATTACCAAACTTTTTCCAAAAGTACATTTAACATATAAACCTTATTTAAATAATGTATTTTTTTGATGATAGCTTCCCTTTAATGTAAAGCACAATTGACTCAATTAACTTAAAGTATTATACTCACTACATTTCTTAGACATTTACTGTAAAACTGTTTCTCTGACAGATTTCAAGCTTTTGTTAGAGATGAGCAAATTTACTCCTTATAGAATTGAATGCTTATCAAATTTAATTAAAATTTGTATTCTCCAAAATACAATTTTTTTCCAATACACCATGCATATATAGGGCTTGAAAAGGGTTAGAAAACAGAATGCTTTCTGCTTATTTGTCTCTGAACCACCCAAGTCTTGCCATACAGTCCTCTGCTTATCTCCCTTTTGCCTTCCCCCACTAACAGCATCCTCTTCACCCTACTTCACTCTTCACAGAGAGTTTTGGCACAGAACAGACCTCTCATGTTAGTTTATGCCATGTCACCATGTATCACATTGTGACATTTCAATGTTTATTTCATGGGTCTTAGAAATCTCCTTCTGTGACCACAAATAAACTGAGTGACATCACCACTCATGGCCCAATTCAGTCTCTGTCTGAAGCTCACAGGGGGCGGTCGTGTTCTATGACACTTGCTGTGACTTCAGATGAATCAGTGCTGGAATCGTTGTGGGGCTTCATGTGGATTACATTGGACCTCGGTGTTTTGGAGATTAATGAATTGGTGAAAGAGGGTGGTTTTTTTTGTATTTTATTTCAAATAAAGGATTTGGGTGTTTGTGTTTATTTCCTACAGATTAATAATGGGGGGTCTCATAGACGCCATATATTAGTAATCTAGGGCTTACTGGCAGCTGTGCGCTGCTTTTAGCCTCTTATTACTTCGATTGCAATCGCACCAGGGCAATCAGGATAAGCTGCCTAAAATTCCTGGATTGTTACATCTAATGGATGAGACAATAAGCATGGGTCTCCCCAGCCTAAGAATACAAGCTTTTTGGCTTTATTATGGCTTTATATCAAAATTGGGGGGGGGGGGGACTGCACATCATTTTTTAAAATTATTTATTTAAATAATTAAAAAAAATCCACATGTGATTCTTCTTATTTTGATACACAACAAAAATAAGTGCACTGCTGGGGACAGCAGCCTTTAGCCGTATGTTTTATCTGTGCTGGGTATCATAATATGAGAGGACCAAATGCCAATTTCTCCACTCTACAATGACCCACAGACAGGGTCTGTGATTGCAAGCAGTGAGACGCTGTCTGACTGCAACCAATCACTGACGCCAGGACTGATGGTGGGTGGGGAAAGCAGTGTATATGTAAGAGCAATAATGAACGGCCCATAAGTGGTTACTGCTAGACCCAGTAAGTATAGAGCGTTTGCTTTATTTATTCATTTATTTTTTTATTTCCCGTGTTGCCAGATACAGATCATTAGCTGGAATTCCCTGCAAACTCTGGGACTGGGACTAGTAACATGGGCGTTTGTTCTTGCACTCATTCTTCCTTTTAGCATATTAGCATGCCCATAGGGGCATGCTAACATGCTATTCAGTTCAGCATCATCAGCAGTGACGCGCGTACAGGTGTCCGTTGTCCCTGCTGATCAGAATGCCCAGCACTTCCAGTCATGCACAGTATGAAGCCGGGTGTACACGTCTCGACTTTAACGATGTCTAGTGTGCATGACTGAAAGTGTTGGGACTTCTAATCAGCAGCTTACAGTGGACACAGATACGTGCATCATTCTGATGATGCTGCAATTAATAGCATGTTAGCACGCCCCTGTGGGCGTGTTAACATGCTAAGAGGGAGGAATAAGTGCAGGAACTAGCGTCCTTGCGACTAGTCCCTGCTCTCATTAGCATATCATAAAGGGTCTTTAGAAATACTTTTACTAAAGATCTCTTTATCTATTCTAGTGTATACAGGGACGGTTAGGCAGGGATTAGCAATATGCATCCAGAACTGTTCATGGTTCTGGGTGCATATTGCTCCTGACAGGTTCCCTTTAAATATTTATTGTAAAACTGCGTTTTTCTGACAGATTTCAAGCTTTAGTTAGAGATGAGCAAATTTAGTCCATATAGAAATGAATGCTTATCGAATGTGCTAAAAATTTGTATTTTGCAATTCACTCCGTATATATAGGGCTTGCAAAGGGTTAAAAATAGAATACTTTTCTCTCATTTGTCCCTCAACCACCGAAGTCCTGCCATATGGTCCTTTGATTATCTCCCTTTTGCCTTCTCCCACTAACAGCCTCCTCTTCAGCCTACCTCACTCTACACAGAGACTTTTGGCACAGAATAGGCCTCTGATGTTAGTTTATCCAATGCCACCATGTACTGTATCACGTTATGACATTACAATATTCATTTCTTGTGCTGGCATAAGAGAGCTATTTGACACCAGAAGCTTTGGCGTAGACTGAAGCAGGTGGCAGAGAATTTGTGAAATTGAGAATTAAAAAAAGAGAGAGGCGGATGACAGAGGTTCGGCTGCAGCGATGTCGGTACATGCTAAGGTGATGTGAGCATTTTGGGATTTTTTTTAAATATGCTTGGTTTGTTATGCTCTCAGATAATACTCTAGTGCAATGGTCCCCAACCTTTCTTACAGAGAGAGCCACATTCAGCTCTGAGCAGGGGCATACATAGAAATCATGGGGCCCCATAGCAAAAGTCTGAATGGGGCCCCCCATTAAAAAAAATACAATAAAATATTAACATAATAAGCTGCATATACGTTGCTGGGGGGGAACATACAAGTTACTTGGGGGCACATACAAGTAACTCGGGGCCGGTGGGGGGGAAAATAAGTTATTAGGGGGCATATATACACATTATGAATTAATCTTTATTCTAGCCAGGCTACACATCTACCAGTCCAGTAAGTATACTATTACTGGGCACGGCCCCGTCTGCAGAGCACCAGTCTAGGCAGTGCTGTGCGCCTGTCCTCCTGTATTGTGACTGTGTGTGACGCCTGATGCTCATAGAGCACCGCAGCGCCTGACGCTCGCAGAGCACCACAGCACCTGCAAACAGTGGAATCAGCCACTGCCAACAAACCAAAGATCTCCAGAGTGAACAGTACTGAAAAAATATTCCTACCAAAGTGTCTCACAGTAATTACTAATACATTTACTGCCGGCGGAAAAATAATTAAATAGTACAAATCTATAAATATCTACATTTCGTTTTAGTAATGCATCAACAAACTAGTCATACAATTACCAAATAATACATACTAGATAGTGATACTGAACAGAACCCACCATATCAAGACCAATAACACTACTATACATTGCAAAATAATGCTGCCACACCATGACCAAATATTACCACCCCATAGAGTCTGAATATAACCACCATCATGTTACTGAGCAAAGGCCACTGCACAAAGACCAGTAGTTTCACACCACAAATCCCCAGGGATAATACACACGGTCATGTCACAGTACAGGGGTAATACACACAGGGATAATACACACAGTGATGTTACTGTACAGGGATAATACACACAGTGATGTCACAGTACAGGGATAATACACACAGTGATGTCACAGTACAGGGGTAATACACACAGTGATGTCACAGTACAGGGATAATACACACAGTGATGTCACAGTACAGGGGTAATACACACAGTGATGTCACAGTACAGGGATAATACACACAGTGATGTCACAGTACTGGGGTAATACACACAGTGATGTCACAGTACAGGGGTAATACACATAGTGATGTCACAGTACAAGGGATAATACACACAGTGATGTCACAGTACAGGGGTAATACACACAGTGATGTCACAGTACAGGGGTAATACACACAGTGATGTCACAGTACAGGGATAATACACACAGTGATGTCACAGTACAGGGGTAATACACACAGTGATGTCTCAGTACAGGGGTAATACACACAGTGATGTCACAGTACAGGGATAATACACACAGTGATGTCACAGTAAAGAGATAATATACAGTGGAACCTTGGTTTACGAGAACAATTCGTTCTGGGAGTGTACTTGTAAACCAAGTTACTCCTTCAGCAAAGCAAAATTTCCCATAGGATATAATGCAAGCTCAGACAATTAATTCCACAACTTGTTCAATGTCCCATCCTGGTCCCCTATTGTGTCATTCCACACACGCACAAACACACACACACACAGACACACATACATTATGCTCAGCTTAAATTCTGTTCCATTGCCAGCCTCCTGGTTCTTGTAGTTCGCCAGTATAGGACGTGTATCGGGTAGCCATCGTGACCGATGCCGGATCTTCCCTGCCAGAGTGCTGACGTCAAAGGTAGGAGCCACTTTCCTCTGATTGGCCAGCGCGCGCTGCCTTTGAGTAGCGGCTGACAGCGGAAGTTTCTCCATCATTGCGATGGTTACCAGATATATATCCTGTACCGGCGAGCTACAAGATTCATGAGGCCAGTGATGGAAGGTAAGGTGAGCATAATATGTGTGTGTTTGTGTGTGTTTGTGTGGACTGCAAGAGCGAGTCAGAGCGGGGTTAAAGTACGGGACCGGAAGAGTGTGCTGTGAGTATTTGCTCGTATAGCAAAGCTTGCTGGTAAACTGAGTTACAAATTTGCAGCAAGCTTTGCTCGTATAGTGAAATACTCGCACACCAAGTTACTTGTAACCCGAGGTTCCACTGTATATACAAAAAGAGGGTGCACACCCAGGCAAAAATCAATAAAACCGCTGCATGATCACAATATGACCAAAACAGAAGAAGAAAAAAACTCACACATAATGGATGCCCACAACCGAAAATGGAAATGCTAGATACAAATATAACAATCTTTATTAAATCCAAAAGGACAGTAAAAACACATAATAAAATTATTTAAAGAGAACCTGTAACCAGATTTGGGGTCTATAAGCTGCAGCCACCACCATCCATTCTAACATGCTGTATATAAGAGCCCAGGCCGCTGTTTAGAACGTAAAAATCACTTTATAATACCTACCAGTCAGTGTGGTACAGATGATGCGTCCTACATGATGCATCCTACATCATCCACACTATCTGGCACTGAGGCCCTGCGCAGGCGCACTTTGATTTGCCATGAGCAGGGCAGATCAAAGTATTGTAGTGCGCCTGTGCAAGACCTCAATGCCGGCGAGTGTGGATAACGTAGGATGCGTCATGCATTGGCTTCAGAAGAAGGAGGACAAAGATGGCCGAAAGAGGAGGCGCCAGCACCGAAGAACAGAGACACCCGTCCGACCCATCTGCACCGCCCCGACCCCTTAGGTGAGTATTATAAAGTCATTTTTATGTTCTACACAGCGGCCTGGTCTCTTATATACAGCATGTTAGAATGCTGTATATAAGACCTCACTGGTGGTGGCCGCAGCTTATAGGCCCCAAATCTGGTGACAGGTTCCCTTTAAAAGCATGAACAAATCCCAAATGACAACCTCCGCAAAAGTGTGATAACCTACTGTAATACAATACCCATATACAGTTAATGTGCATAACAATTCAATACATGGAATAAGTATGTGCAGTGCCACATAACAAGTACAGAGACATACGAAAAACTAAATTCAACTTATTCTGTACTAAACCAGATATGGGCACATCAAAGAAGGATTATCATAGAAGAGAAGACCGTCAGGTGGCCCTGAATAATGCTCTCTACAACAGCGCATGGAGAAGTGTTACGAGGGGGACCCGGGGAAGTGTGCCAAGATGGTGAAAAGGTAGCTTCCGCCGGTCAAGGTCGACTGTGCAGTGTAGGGGACCGCTGCTATGGTCGTTAGAGAGTGAGCGGGTTGTTGATGACGATCAGCTGTTACGTAACAGACAATCTGCGTACACTGGCTCGCCCTAACCTGTGAGGGTTGTATGGGACGGGGCTTACAGCTCGGTGCACTTGTTGCACGAAGAAGCACAGTGGTGCCCACGCACGTGTGCCCAAACGGAAGTCACGGATACGTGGCACGAGGGTAGCACAGCGGTGCCCGCGCATGGGTGCTTCAATAACAAGGTGAGTCCGAGGAGGTCCCGAGGAGCTCACCGAAGGCAGGGACACGACCTGCAAAAAAAGAAGCTCCCGGAGCAGCAAGGGCAAAGCCCACCAGAAGACAATAATGCCTGTACAGCGGCGTAACAGCACGCTGCCAGTCATCCAACAAAAGAGGACAGTCGCATGCCGCCATATTGGAAAGCGGGGCTTTTAAGAAGGCGCAGCTCAACCCAAAGTCGGGCGCGAGGTGGAGACCCAATCGGGATCCACGACATCCCAGACCGGCCAATCAGGGTTCATCACATCACCAGCCTCGTCATCAAGCCGAGTGATGTCAGTGGGCGAATCAAAACCTGCCACATGGTGCACATGCTCATTCTCCTGCCTCTGAGATATAGAGGTGGGATCTGTGGCTTCACAAGATGCAGGGATAACGAGATTCTTGCTGCTTCCCTGAGTAGCTATCCTCTGCACATTGTGTAGTCTCCTGGACCTTCAGTGCTGCTGAGCAGGAGGGCTCGTGGCAGGCAAGGAATGGGAGACCACATTATTCCTTGCAACAGGGGAGCCATGTAGTATCCTAGACCTTTGGTGCTGCTGAGCAGGAAGGCTCGTGGTAGGCAAGGAATGGGAGACCACATCATTCCTTGCAACTGGAGAGCTACCAGGTATAACAGAGCAGACCCAGTATATTATATAAGGAACTTATGATAACCCACTCTGATAATATAACATGCCCATAAACAATAATAATATATAGCTTAAATATGAGTCGTGCTGCAGAGTCATACGTATAGCTTCATTACAGGCTATTATAGCTCACTGCTAACATGTCAGGGCATCTATGTGATCCAATCAAATAATGAAAAAGTAATACCTAGGATCCTATACCCAGTTTGATGATCCACTGATCCAGGAACTATCAATCCCTGTACAGATATAGATATGAGACAACGAGTGCAAAAAGAACAGAAATATACATGTGCCAGGCTAAGAGAAAGGCAGTGAAGGACTGGGATAAATGATCTGTGCAGTAAAGGATAAAGCAGGCCTGATGAACCTGATATAGGTGCTGCAAAAGAGTATTAGAGTAAAAGGGAAACAGTCAGCAAGTAAATGCTCTGTGCAGCAGAGTATGAAGCAGAGCCAATATACCAGATGTAGCACTGCAGAGGGGGTATCAGAGTAGGAGGGAAGCCCCATGCTTATAGCAGTGATACCCCCTATATAGCACCACATCTGGTATATTGGCTCTGCTGCACAGAGCATTTACTTTGCGCTTGTGGATGGTACATGTGGCGCCCCAGGACCTGGTAGCCACAACAGCATTGCCCCCTCCAAAGGGTTAATTCTGATCCTGGAGGTAATTGAGAGGTCTATTGGCCAGTAAGTTCAACATCCAATGCAGTTTCTCCATCAGGCCAGCAGGGGGAGCTCTGAACCTGGAGCTCCAGGGAGCATTCCTTAAGTCTGACCTGAGGGAGGAGTTAGTGTTCAGTCTGTAGAGAGAAAGCAGAGAAAGCAGATGCAGAGTAGTGCTGTCCTGCGGACTGGGGCCTGGAGCTGGAATAGCTTGGCCCAGTGAAGCAGGAAGAGCAGAGAGGCACAGAAGAGACTCGGACATCGGAGATTGTGGCCACCAGGGCCTAAAATACTCCCTGGTAGCCGAATCCGAAGGGCAGGAGAGCTGCAAGCACCTGGCACATAAACAGCCCGAAGGTACAGCTGCATCACCAGGGCCCGGTGTGGACTCCAGCAGAGAAGCACCAGAGAGGGCCTGCGCAGCCTACCACACAGGGAGAGGGACGTACCACCGGTCCCAGCAGAAAGAGGGCCATTGCTAATCCAGAGAGCAGGGTCCTATAACAGTAAAGATAGAACAGGAGTAGGCCTCATACTCATCTGGCCAAAAGGATACCTCAGTTACTTCCAGGCCGGCCGGAGCCCTCAACCACCTGTAACGGTCTCCCAGGACTAACCATTTGCAAAGTAAAAGAGGAGAAGGTAAAGAGACTGTTGTTTGTGTCCGGTCCTTTCACCGCCTGTCGGCCCTGCACTACACCTCAACTGCACCGACACATACCAGCACCAACAGTGTCCCCGGGGCACCGCTCCACCTGTGGGGAGCAGTACCACCATTGCTGCCAGTCCATCACCCCGGAGGCCTCACACAGCAGTGGCGGCTCAGTAGCCACAAACCACAGGTGGCGTCACGACAAATATACACTTTAATTACCCCTACGTCACTAGCCATATTAATTGACCCCACCAGGGACATGGAGCCGGGCCCCGCCACCACTGACGACCCCCGGACTAGTCTGGTCCGGCACCGGGTGTCCCATAGCCCTGGGGTGGGTGAGTCAACTTTGGCGTCACGAACAGGATTTCGTGCTCGGTCCCACCGGGTACTGTGCGCCTGCAGAAACTGTGCTTAAAAGACTGTGTTACTGTTTGAAAACTGCCGCCGCCATTAGCCTCGCTGAGCACAGGAAGAAGGGGGGCGTGCCTGAAAAAGAGCGCGAAGGGAGCGCGCCATCGGAGCGGAGGGTCGTTAACCCCGCACTACCCGGAAGAGATTTTGAAAAGTGAACGGAGCCTGGTAAGGTTCACTAAGGGGGAGGAAGATGTCCGACTCAGAGGGAGAGCAGGTGGCTGCCATAGCCCGAGACGCCGCAGCACCAGCCGAAGCAATCCCAGTCGCCGTCGCCCCAGCCCGCACTATAGCGCCGGTAATGCCGATCACAATGCCGTACATCCCGGGAGCAGAATGGCTGCCGCAGTACTCCGGGGAGTCACATACCCTGAGCGACTTCAGAAAAAGGCTGCACAGCTTGTTTAGAGTGTATCCTCTGACTGAGAGCCAGAAGGTGGGCATATTAATGGGGCAGCTAGCCGGTGCAGCCCAGCATGAAGTGAAGTCCTGGCCTGACACAGATAAAGGGACAGCAACCCAGATACTGGCTAAGTTAAAGAGTACTTTTGACACCCGCACTGCAGCAGAAATAAAGATGAGATTCTTTGGGTGCAAACAATTGGGCCACTGGACTATGGGTGGCCAACACTCTAATTGTACATAGTTAGCACCAGTGTGCTCAACACCCCTGAAGAAAAACCTGTCTGGCGTGCATAGAGTGGGGTCATCAATGCTCTGACGCACGCCCAGAGCCTACGTTGGGGGTATTATCGCGGCTGGTCCCCCATGGAGCAGTGTAATGGACACCCGGCAGGGAGCCACACTGGATTCTCATAGTTGTTTAAGGTTGTAACATGTTATGTCTTGTTTTGTTTTCTTCAGTCCGGGAGAACTGAGTTTAACTAAGGGGGAGTGTGGCGCCCCAGGACCTGGTCGCCACAACAGCATTGCCCCTCCAAAGGGTTAATGCTGAGCCTGGGGGTAATTGAGAGGTCTATTGGCCAGTAAGTTCAACATCCAATGCAGTTATTCCCTCAGGCCAGCAGGGGGAGCTCTGAACCTGGAGTTCCAGGGAGCATTCCTTAAGTCTGACCTGAGGGAGGAGTTAGTGTTTAGTCTGTAGAGAGAAAGCAGAGAAAGCAGATGCAGAGTAGTGCTGTCCTGCGGACTGGGGCCTGGAGCTGGAATAGCTTGGCCCAGTGAAGCAGGAAGAGCAGAGAGGCACAGAAGAGACTCGGACATCGGAGTCTGTGGCCACCAGGGCCTAAAATACTCCCTGGTACCCGAATCCGAAGTGCAGGAGAGCTGCAAGCACCTGGCCCATAAACAGCCCGAAGGTACAGCTGCATCACCAGGGCCCGGTGTGGACTCCAGCAGAGAAGCACCAGAAAGGGCCTGCGCAGCCTACCACACAGGGAGAGGGACGTACTACCGGTCCCAGCAGAAAGAGGGCCATTGCTAATCTAGAGAGCAGGGTCCTATAACAGTAAAGATAGAACAGGAGTAGGCCTCATACTCATCTGGCCAAAAGGATACCTCAGTTACTTCCAGGCCGGCCGGAGCCCTCAACCACCTGTAACGGTTTCCCAGGACTAACCGTTTGCAAAGTAAAAGAGAAGAAGGTAAAGAAACTGTTGTTTGTGTCCGGTCCTTTCACCGCCTGTCGGCCCTGCACTACACCTCAACTGCACAGACACATACCAGCACCAACAGTGTCCCCGGGGCACCGCTCCACTTGTGGGGAGCAGTACCACCATTGCTGCCATTCCATCACCCCGGAGGCCTCACACAGCAGCGGCGGCTCTGTAGCCACAAACCACAGGTGGCGTCACGACAAATATACACTTTAATTACCCCTACGTCACTAGCCATATTAATTGACCCCACCAGGGACACGGAGCCGGGCCCCGCCACCACTGACGACCCCCGGACTAGTCTGGTCCGGCACCGGGTGTCCCATAGCCCTGGGGCGGGTGAGTCAACTTTGGCGTCACGAACAGGATTTCGTGCCCGGTCCCACCGGGTACTGTGCGCCTGCAGAAACTGTGCTTAAAAGACTGTGTTACTGTTTGAAAACTGCTGCCGCCATTAGCCTCGCTGAGCACAGGAAGAAGGGGGGCGTGCCTGAAAAAGAGCGCGAAGGGAGCGCGCCATCGGAGCGGAGGGTCGTTAACCCCGCACTACCCGGAAGAGATTTTGAAAAGTAAACGGAGCCTGGTAAGGTTCACTAAGGGGGAGGAAGATGTCCGACTCAGAGGGAGAGCAGGTGGCTGCCATAGCCCGAGACGCCGCAGCACCAGCCGAAGCAATCCCAGTCGCCGTCGCCCCAGCCCGCACTATAGCGCCGGTAATGCCGATCACAATGCCGTACATCCCGGGAGCAGAATGGCTGCCGCAGTACTCCGGGGAGTCACATACCCTGAGCGACTTCAGAAAAAGGCTGCACAGCTTGTTTAGAGTGTATCCTCTGACTGAGAGCCAGAAGGTGGGCATATTAATGGGGCAGCTAGCCGGTGCAGCCCAGCATGAAGTGAAGTCCTGGCCTGACACAGATAAAGGGACAGCAACCCAGATACTGGCTAAGTTAAAGAGTACTTTTGACACCCGCACTGCAGCAGAAATAAAGATGAGATTCTTTGGGTGCAAACAATTGGGCCACTGGACTATGGGTGGCCAACACTCTAATTGTACATAGTTAGCACCAGTGTGCTCAACACCCCTGAAGAAAAACCTGTCTGGCGTGCATAGAGTGGGGTCATCAATGCTCTGACGCACGCCCAGAGCCTACGTTGGGGGTATTATCGCGGCGGGTCCCCCATGGAGCAGTGTAATGGACACCCGGCAGGGAGCCACACTGGATTCTCATAGTTGTTTAAGGTTGTAACATGTTATGTCTTGTTTTGTTTTCTTCAGTCCGGGAGAACTGAGTTTAACTAAGGGGGAGTGTGGCGCCCCAGGACCTGGTCGCCACAACAGCATTGCCCCTCCAAAGGGTTAATGCTGAGCCTGGGGGTAATTGAGAGGTCTATTGGCCAGTAAGTTCAACATCCAATGCAGTTTCTCCCTCAGGCCAGCAGGGGGAGCTCTGAACCTGGAGTTCCAGGGAGCATTCCTTAAGTCTGACCTGAGGGAGG
Organism: Anomaloglossus baeobatrachus; assembly: GCF_048569485.1. Classification (NCBI taxonomy): domain Eukaryota; kingdom Metazoa; phylum Chordata; class Amphibia; order Anura; family Aromobatidae; genus Anomaloglossus; species Anomaloglossus baeobatrachus. The sequence goes on from NC_134355.1 coordinate 397,903,203, forward strand.
AGTTAGTGTTCAGTCTGTAGAGAGAAAGCAGAGAAAGCAGATGCAGAGTAGTGCTGTCCTGCGGACTGGGGCCTGGAGCTGGAATAGCTTGGCCCAGTGAAGCAGGAAGAGCAGAGAGGCACAGAAGAGACTCGGACATCGGAGTCTGTGGCCACCAGGGCCTAAAATACTCCCTGGTACCCGAATCCGAAGTGCAGGAGAGCTGCAAGCACCTGGCCCATAAACAGCCCGAAGGTACAGCTGCATCACCAGGGCCCGGTGTGGACTCCAGCAGAGAAGCACCAGAAAGGGCCTGCGCAGCCTACCACACAGGGAGAGGGACGTACCACCGATCCCAGCAGAAAGAGGGCCATTGCTAATCCAGAGAGCAGGTTTCCTATAACAGTAAAGATAGAACAGGAGTAGGCCTCATACTCATCTGGCCAAAAGGATACCTCAGTTACTTCCAGGTCGGCCGGAGCCCTCAACCACCTGTAACGGTCTCCCAGGACTAACTGTTTGCAAAGTAAAAGAGGAGAAGGTAAAGAAACTGTTGTTTGTGTCCGGTCCTTTCACCGCCTGTCGGCCCTGCACTACACCTCAACTGCACAGACACATACCAGCACCAACAGTGTCCCCGGGGCACCGCTCCACTTGTGGGGAGCAGTACCACCATTGCTGCCATTCCATCACCCCGGAGGCCTCACACAGCAGCGGCGGCTCAGTAGCCACAAACCACAGGTGGCGTCACGACAAATATACACTTTAGTTACCCCTACGTCACTAGCCATATTAATTGACCCCACCAGGGACACGGAGCCGGGCCCCGCCACCACTGACGACCCCCGGACTAGTCTAGTCCGGCACCGGGTGTCCCATAGCCCTGGGGCGGGTGAGTCAACTTTGGCGTCACGAACAGGATTTCGTGCCCGGTCCCACCGGGTACTGTACGCCTGCAGAAACTGTGCTTAAAAGACTGTGTTACTGTTTGAAAACTGCCGCCGCCATTAGCCTTGCTGAGCACAGGAAGAAGGGGGGCGTGCCTGAAAAAGAGCGCGAAGGGAGCGCGCCATCGGAGCGGAGGGTCGTTAACCCCGCACTACCCGGAAGAGATTTTGAAAAGTGAACGGAGCCTGGTAAGGTTCACTAAGGGGGAGGAAGATGTCCGACTCAGAGGGAGAGCAGGTGGCTGCCATAGCCCGAGACGCCGCAGAACCAGCCGAAGCAATCCCAGTCGCCGTCGCCCCAGCCCGCACTATAGCGCCGGTAATGCCGATCACAATGCCGTACATCCCGGGAGCAGAATTGCTGCCGCAGTACTCCGGGGAGTCACATATCCTGAGCGACTTCAGAAAAAGGCTGCACAGCTTGTTTAGAGTGTATCCTCTGACTGAGAGCCAGAAGGTGGGCATATTAATGGGGCAGCTAGCTGGTGCGGCCCAGCATGAAGTGAAGTCCTGGCCTGACACAGATAAAGGGACAGCAACCCAGATACTGGCTAAGTTAAAGAGTACTTTTGACACCCGCACTGCAGCAGAAATAAAGATGAGATTCTATGGGTGCAAACATTTGGGCCACTAGACTATGGGTGGCCAACACTCTAATTGTACATAGTTAGCACCAGTGTGCTCAACACCCTTGAAGAAAAAACTGTCTGGCGTGCATAGAGTGGGGTCATCAATGCTCTGACGCACGCCCAGAGCCTACGTTGGGGGTATTATCGCGGCGGGTCCCCCATGGAGCAGTGTAATGGACACCCGGCAGGGAGCCACACTGGACTCTCATAGTTGTTTAAGGTTGTAACATGTTATGTCTTGTTTTGTTTTCTTCAGTCCGGGAGAACTGAGTTTAACTAAGGGGAGTGTGGCGCCCCAGGACCTGGTCGCCACAACAGCATTGCCCCTCCAAAGGGTTAATGCTGAGCCTGAGGGTAATTGAGAGGTCTATTGGCCAGTAAGTTCAACATCCAATGCAGTTTCTCCCTCAGGCCAGCAGGGGGAGCTCTGAACCTGGAGTTCCAGGGAGCATTCCTTAAGTCTGACCTGAGGGAGGAGTTAGTGTTCAGTCTGTAGAGAGAAAGCAGAGAAAGCAGATGCAGAGTAGTGCTGTCCTGCGGACTGGGGCCTGGAGCTGGAATAGCTTGGCCCAGTGAAGCAGGAAGAGCAGAGAGGCACAGAAGAGACTCGGACATCGGAGTCTGTGGCCACCAGGGCCTAAAATACTCCCTGGTACCCGAATCCGAAGTGCAGGAGAGCTGCAAGCACCTGGCACATAAACAGCCCGAAGGTACAGCTGCATCACCAGGGCCCGGTGTGGACTCCAGCAGAGAAGCATCAGAGAGGGCCTGCGCAGCCTACCACACAGGGAGAGGGACGTACCACCGGTCCCAGCAGAAAGAGGGCCATTGCTAATCCAGAGAGCAGGGTCCTATAACAGTAAAGATAGAACAGGAGTAGGCCTCATACTCATCTGGCCAAAAGGATACCTCAGTTACTTCCAGGCCGGCCGGAGCCCTCAACCACCTGTAACGGTCTCCCAGGACTAACCGTTTGCAAAGTAAAAGAGGAGAAGGTAAAGAAACTGTTGTTTGTGTCCAGTCCTTTCACCGCCTGTCGGCCCTGCACTACACCTCAACTGCACAGACACATACCAGCACGAACAGTGTCCCCGGGGCACCGCTCCACCTGTGGGGAGCAGTACCACCATTGCTGCCATTCCATCACCCCGGAGGCCTCACACAGCAGCGGCGGCCCAGTAGCCGCAAACCACAGGTGGCGTCACGACAAATATACACTTTAATTACCCCTACGTCACTAGCCATATTAATTGACCCCACCAGGGCCACGGAGCCGGGCCCTGCCACCACTGACGACCCCCGGACTAGTCCGGTCCGGCACCGGGTGTCCCATAGCCCTGGGGTGGGCGAGTCATACACCTTGTACACCATGTACTTTTTAGTACAGATATTACACATAGAGATAACACAGCACAGGGCAGTTTCTGGAGTGTTACAGCAGACATTTGTACATTATAATACTCACATGCTCCAGTGCTGTGAGACAGATGATGTTAGTCGCTTCTGTCTCCACTTCCTGTGGCTCCTCCTGGCTGTGCTGTTCAGATCCTGTCATCTGCTTTTTCTCTCTGGTGCTTCTGTTATCAGCTTCTTCTTGTTTGCGTAGCTCTCTCTTTCCTATGCTTATTCTTCTCTGTTGTCTCTCCTTGCTCTGCTTATTCTGCTCTGTTATCTTCTTGTCAGGTTTGTGCACTTTCTTAAGAGAAGGGGCAAGAAGGTGTGCAACAAGAGGGATACACCTATATCACATACAAAAATAGGTCTTTATTAATTTTAAGACACAAAAACACACATTTAAAATCCTTTAAAACAGGCCAATAGCCACAATAAACATAATTTGTCCCTATAGGAGGCAAATTAACACCTCCTTCCCAAAAGGCAAAATAAATATATATAAAATCTATATAGGAGGGGTTTCCCAAGGCATATGTTATATACCCAAATCAAATTAACCTGTTATACAATAAGGCTATGTGCGCACGTGTGCGCTCTGCACCGCACCAAAAATGTGCGCTTCAGAGCGCAGCTGAAAAGCTGCGTTCTGAAGCGCATGGTGCCGGCAGATTCGTGCGCTCTGCATGCTGCCTCTCCCTATAGACAGCATGCAGAACGCACGAAAGAAGTGACATGTCACTTCTTAGAACGCAGAGATTCAGCAAGCAGCCAAATCGCTGCGTTCTAACATGCCACGTGCGCACGGCCCCTGCACAATCTCCATAGATTGTGCAGGGGACGCAGGACGCATGCAGTTACGCTGCAGTGCAGAACGCAGCGTAACTGCATGCAATACGCACACGTGCGCACATACCCTAAGGATGATATTATATGATATAGCACAATACAGACAATATGCTTATGCATACAATTAATACAATTATGTATATAGACAATCAGTATAACCTTCAATACAAAGTACAAAGATATATATATATATATATATATATATATATATATATATATATATATATATTGTGAGACTGTGACCGGGGTTATCTATGACGGCCGGTATGTCTCGCCCCGGTTGTGCTCACTCCATGATAGAAAGTAAATCCACTCTAGGGTTAATGCTGTTCCCTACAGGCTGAAGGAAGGGTTAAATAGAATCAGGAACAAGGGCAGGTGTGCCGGGTGTGAGGGAGTGAACAGAACTTCCTGAGCTCTCTGCTGGAGAGGCACATGTATTTTGTTATGGACTTTTGTTTGGACATTAAAACCGTGTGCTGTGAACCTTAATGCCTGGATCCCGTGTCTTCTGCTGCGCAGCCGACCGTGCTACCTCACATATGGTGGAGAATCGGCGGGCATGACAGCCGGTGAGGTGTAGCATCCATCCCTGGTGACCCGGTAGCACATGTCCTGGATTCGAGCGGCTATACTACAGCCCAAACCCAGCGACGCCATGGAAGACATACTAAGGCTGCAGCAACAGACTAATGCACAGCTACAAGAGGCTAATGCACAGCAGCAACAGACCAATGCACACCTGCTCCGGGCGTTGGAACGTCAGCAGCAATCCTTGCAAGTGCAGGAAAAAAAACTCCAAGAACAGATGGATCAGGCCAATGCACGTCAGCAGCAAGCCTTGCAATTGCAGGAAAAAAGGCACCAAGAACAGATGGTTCTCCTGGCCAAGTCGATCCGTGCCGGACCGGCAGCAACAACCCCGGGACCGGGTGACGACGGCAGCGTCCGGAAAGCGGTGAGACAAGCGTTGCAAAAGATGACCCCGGGTGATGATGTGGAAGCGTTCCTGGCGGTGTTTGAGCGGGTGGCCGAGCGGGAAAAGCTGCCGACCCCGCAGTGGGCTGAGGTATTGTCGCCCTATCTGACGGGGGAACCTCAAAAAGCGTACCTGGACCTCTGTACCGAGGACGCCATTGACTATGTGACCCTGAAAGCCGAAATACTGGCTCGGTTGGGGGTGAATACCTATGTACGGGCTCAGCAGGTAAATCAGTGGTTCTATGAGGAAGCCAAACCCGTACGCTCCCAGGCCTATGACTTGTTGCATCTTGTAAAAAAGTGGTTGCAGCCTGACACTCTGAGCCCGGCGCAAATGGTGGAAAGGGTAGTAGTGGATCGTTTTGTGCGCACTTTACCCGTCACCGTTCAACGGTGGGTCGGACAGGGTGACCCGAGTACCCTGGACCAATTAGTGTCCCTGGTAGAGCGGCATGTGGCTACGCAGGACTTGATACGGGACACTGAGACTTTGCGTACCGCCCGTCGGTCCGGCCCCTCCAAGCCTAGGGCCAAGGACCCACCGCTGACAACGGTGCAGGAGTCCCCTACCGTCCCGTCTGAGGCCGCGGCCGCCATTCCTGAGGTCCGGAAGGTTCTGTACCCTAAACGACAACCCGTCAAGGGGGTTTCCGTCCCCATTAGATGTTGGCGGTGCCAGCGGGTGGGACATATGGAAGCCCAGTGTCCACTCACCACGGAGCCCATGGATTATGGGGTTACCCGGCGGGGTTCAATGTATGCTCAGGTGGTGTGTACCGCTGACCTGGTCTCCCCAGAGACGGAGCCCCACTTGTGCCAAATACAGGTGAATGGATGTCCGGTTACAGGATTGTTGGATTCCGGAAGCTTAGTGACCCTTGTGCGATCCACCTTGAGGGCTAAAGTAAAGGCCACAGGACGCACCGTGGGGGTGGTTTGCATACATGGGGACCGCCGCGACTATCCCACGGGGATTGTCACCATCACAGCACCTTGCGGTCAGGTGCAACATGAGGTGGGACTTCTTAACACTCTTCCTTATGACGTGATCCTAGGAAGGGATCTGCCCTATTTTTGGACTTTATGGAGGGGACCCTCTAAGTCCCCTCAGATATTGGTCGGTCCGGGACCTGAGCCCTACAATCCTGAATCCGGGACACCTGCCGTAGGGGTCACCATGATAGGGACAGAGTGTGAACCCGATAGGTCGCCCCTAGAGGTATTGGCAGGAGAGGCTGAGACGGTCGAGCCCATCCCGGAGTTGGAGGCGTCCCCGGATACGTTTGGGACAGCCCAACTGCAGGACCCTACGTTAATACATGCCCGGAGTCGGGTGACAGTAGTTGACGGGGTGGCACAGCTGCCCGGTGCCCAGGTAAGGTACCCCCATTTCGATCTTAAACAGGATTTACTCTACCGGGTAGATGAAATACGGGGCGTGGGGGTAGAACAGTTGGTGGTGCCCCAGCCGCATCGCCGGCGGGTCCTCGACTTGGCTCATAAACACCTGATGAGTGGCCACCTAGGGGTCAAGAAAACGCAGGAGCGAATATTGCAAAGGTTCTATTGGCCCGGGGTCTTTGGGGAGGTAAAACGGTTCTGCGAAACCTGCCCGGAGTGTCAGCTTACCGCACCCCTGACCCATTTTCGCAGTCCGTTGGTACCGTTACCCATTATAGAAGTCCCTTTTGAACGGATAGGGATGGATCTGGTGGGGCCCCTCGTAAAGTCCGCTCGAGGCCACCAACACATCCTAGTGATCGTTGACTATGCCACCCGGTATCCCGAGGCGATACCTCTCAGACATACTGCAGCAAAGCTTATAGCTCGGGAGTTGTTTGCTGTGTTCTGCCGGATGGGATTGCCCAAGGAGATTGTTACGGATCAGGGGACCCCATTCATGTCTAAAGTGACCAAAGAGCTATGCCGGCTACTCCAGATCAAGCAGTTGCGTACGTCTGTGTATCATCCTCAGACGGACGGTTTAGTCGAGCGTTTCAATAAAACCCTGAAAACCATGCTAAAAAGGGTGATTTAAAAAGACGGGAAAGACTGGGATATGATGCTTCCCTATTTGATGTTTGCCATACGAGAGGTGCCACAGACATCCACGGGGTTTTCGCCTTTTGAATTGTTATACGGGCGACATCCCCGGGGATTGTTGGACCTGGCAAAGGAAACATGGGAGCAAGAGCCCACCCCCCATAAAAGTGTGATCGAACACATTTTGGGTATGCAGAACCGCATAAGCGCGGTCATGCCAATTGTGAAGGAGCATTTACGGGAGGCTCAGGCCGCGCAAAGCGGCCGCTACAATAGACAAGCCACTGTGCGGACCTTTAAACCCGGGGATCGGGTGTTGGTATTAATCCCCACGGCGGAGAGTAAATTCCTGGCTCAGTGGCAAGGCCCCTACGAGATAAAGGAAAGAGTAGGGGTGGTTAACTATAAAGTATTGCAGCCCGGTAGGCGGAAACCTGAACAAATATACCATTTCAACCTATTAAAACCTTGGCAGGAACGGGAAAGCCTGATGGCTGTTTTTTCCCCACCTCCCTCCTCTTCGGGTCGTTCACATCCGGCTCCAGCGACCTCCGGAGAGGACGAACCGGAAGTAAGGATTGGAGAAGCCCTCACCAAGCAACAGAGGCGAGAGGCCAGAAGTTTGGTTCAGCAGAACCCCGATGTCTTCTCCGAGCTGCCCGGTAGGACCAGTCTGATACGACATGATATTGTCACCGAGCCCCACCTGAAGGTACGCCTTAAGTCATACCGGGTACCGGAGGCTCGACGACAAGCCATATCGGAGGAAGTAAAGACAATGTTACGCCTGGGGGTCATCGAAAAATCCCGGAGTGAATGGGCTAGTCCGATTGTCCTAATACCAAAACCCGATGGCTCCTTAAGGTTCTGCAATGACTTTAGGAGATTGAACGAAATATCCAAGTTCGATCTCTACCCCATGCCCCGGGTGGATGAGCTGATTGATAGGCTGGGACAGGCGCGATATTTTACCACGCTCGACCTGACCAAGGGGTACTGGCAGGTGCCACTAACGGAGTCCGCCAAGGAGAAAACCGCTTTTGTTACGCCGGAGGGTCTCTTCCACTATGTTGTCTTGCCTTTTGGGTTACATGGCGCTCCGGCCACGTTCCAGAGGTTGATGGACTTAGTGCTGGAACCCCACCAGGCGTATGCATCAGCGTACCTGGATGACATCATTATTTACAGCTCCGATTGGCAGACCCACTTGGAACAGGTACAAGCGGTGGTGGACGCGCTTCGAACAGCCGGATTGACAGCCAATCCCAAGAAATGTGCATTGGGACTCACGGAAGCCCGCTACTTGGGCTACGTGATAGGCCAAGGAGTGATTAAGCCCCAAATTAACAAGGTTGAGGTGATCCAGAAGTGGCCTAGACCCCTGACCACGAAGCAGGTTAGGGCCTTCCTGGGTATCGTGGGGTACTACAGGAGGTTTGTAAAGGATTTTGCGGGACTATCAGTCCCCTTGACGGACCTTCTCAAAGGCAAGAAGTCCGTCATGGTGCGCTGGACTCCGCAGGCCGAGGACTCCTTCCGGGCCCTGAAGGAGGTCCTGTGCGGACAGCCCGTTCTTGTACACCCTGATTTCCGGAAGGAGTTCATAGTACAGACTGACGCCTCAGAGGTCGGCCTGGGGACAGTGCTGTCTCAGGTGGTTCAGGGGGAGGAACACCCCGTCACCTTCTTAAGTAGGAAGCTCACCCCTCCCGAGCGGAATTATAGCGTAGTGGAGAAGGAGTGCCTGGCGATCAAGTGGGCCTTGGAGTCCCTACGCTATTACCTGCTGGGACGGCAGTTTCGCTTGGTGACGGATCACTCTCCACTGGTCTGGATGAGGTCTGCCAAGGAACGGAATGCCCGGGTTACCTGGTGGTTCCTTTCTCTGCAAAACTTCCGGTTTACGGTTGAACACCGGGCCGGTAGGTTGCAGGGCAACGCTGATGCCTTGTCCCGCGGCCCGTGTTTGATGGCGGGAGTTCAACCCCGCACGCTTGAACTGAGGGGGGGGTATGTGAGACTGTGACCGGGGTTATCTATGACGGCCGGTATGTCTCGCCCCGGTTGTGCTCACTCCATGATAGAAAGTAAATCCACTCTAGGGTTAATGCTGTTTCCCTACAGGCTGAAGGAAGGGTTAAATAGAATCAGGAACAAGGACAGGTGTGCCAGGTGTGAGGGAGTGAACAGAACTTCCTGAGCTCTCTGCTGGAGAGGCACATGTATTTTGCTATGGACTTTTGTTTGGACATTAAAACCGTGTGCTGTGAACCTTAATGCCTGGATCCCTTGTCTTCTGCTGCGCAGCCGACCGTGCTACCTCACAATATATATATATATATATATATATACAGTCAGGGCCAGAAATATTTGGACAGTGACACAAGTTTTGTTATTTTAGCTGTTTACAAAATCATGTTCAGAAATACATTTATATATATATAATATGGGCTGAAAGTGCACACTCCCAGCTGCAATATGAGAGTTTTCACATCCAAATCGGAGAAAGGGTTTAGGAATCATAGCTCTGTAATGCATAGCCTCCTCTTTTTCAAGGGACCAAAAGTAATTGGACAAGTGACTCTAAGGGCTGCAATTAACTCTGAAGGCGTCTTCCTCGTTAACCTGTAATCAATGAAGTAGTTAAAAGTTCTAAGGTTGATTACAGGTGTGTGGTTTTGCATTTGGAAGTTGTTGCTGTGACCAGACAACATGCGGTCTAAGGAACTCTCAATTGAGGTGAAGCAGAACATCCTGGGGCTGAAAAAAAAGAAAAAATCCATCAGAGAGATAGCAGACATGCTTGGAGTAGCAAAATCAACAGTCGGGTACATTCTGAGAAAAAAGGAATTGACTGGTGAGCTTGGGAACTCAAAAAGGCCTGGGCGTCCATGGATGACAACAGTGGTGGATGATCGCCGCATACTTTCTTTGGTGAAGAAGAACCCGTTCACAACATCAACTGAAGTCCAGAACACTCTCAGTGAAGTAGGTGTATCTGTCTCTAAGTCAACAGTAAAGAGAAGACTCCATGAAAGTAAATACAAAGGGTTCACATCTAGATGCAAACCATTCATCAATTCCAAAAATAGACAGGCCAGAGTTAAATTTGCTGAAAAACACCTCATGAAGCCAGCTCAGTTCTGGAAAAGTATTCTATGGACAGATGAGACAAAGATCAACCTGTACCAGAATGATGGGAAGAAAAAAAGTTTGGAGAAGAAAGGGAACGGCACATGATCCAAGGCACACCACATCCTCTGTAAAACATGGTGGAGGCAACGTGATGGCATGGGCATGCATGGCTTTCAATGGCACTGGGTCACTTGTGTTTATTGATGACATAACAGCAGACAAGAGTAGCCGGATGAATTCTGAAGTGTACCGGGATATACTTTCAGCCCAGATTCAGCCAAATGCTGCAAAGTTGATTGGACGGCGCTTCATAGTACAGATGGACAATGACCCCAAGCATACTCGCGAAAATTGTGTCACTGTCCAAATATTTCTGGACCTAACTGTATATATATATATACAGTTAGGTCCAGAAATATTTGGACAGTGACACAATTTTCGCGAGTTGGGCTCTGCATGCCACCACATTGGATTTGAAACAACAGAATTCAAGTGCAGATTGTACCGTTTAATTTGAAGGTTTGAACAAAAATATCTGATAGAAATTGTAGGAATTGTACACATTCCTTTACAAATACTCCACATTTTAGGAGGTCAAAAATAATTGGACAAATAAACCAAACCCAAACAAAATATTTTTATTTTCAATATTTTGTTTCGAATCCTTTTGGAGGCAATCACTGCATTAAGTCTGGAACCCATGCACATCACCAAACGCTGGGTTTCCTCCTTCTTAATGCTTTGCCAGGGCTTTACAGCCGCAGCCTTCAGGTCTTGCTTGTTTGTGGGTCTTTCCGTCTTAAGTCTGGATTTGAGCAAGTGAAATGCATGCTCAATTGGGTTAAGATCTGGTGATTGACTTGGCCATTGCAGAATGTTCCACTTTTTTGCACTCATGAACTCCTGGGTAGCTTTGGCTGTATGCTTGGGGTCATTATCCATCTGTACTATGAAGCGCCGTCTGATCAACTTTGCAGCATTTGGCTGAATCTGGGCTGAAAGTATATCCCGGTACACTTCAGAATTCATCCGGCTACTCTTGTCTGCTGTTATGTCATCAATAAACACAAGTGACCCAGTGCCATTGAAAGCCATGCATGCCCATGCCATCACGTTGCCTCCACCATGTTTTACAGAGGATGTGGTGTGCCTTGGATCATGTGCCGTTCCCTTTCTTCTCCAAACTTTTTTTCTTCCCATCATTCTGGTACAGGTTGATCTTTGTCTCATCTGTCCATAGAATACTTTTCCAGAACTGAGCTGGCTTCATGAGGTGTTTTTCAGCAAATTTAACTCTGGCCTGTCTATTTTTGGAATTGATGAATGGTTTGCATCTAGATGTGAACCCTTTGTATTTACTTTCATGGAGTCTTCTCTTTACTGTTGACTTAGAGACAGATACACCTACTTCACTGAGAGTGTTCTGGACTTCAGTTGATGTTGTGAAAGGGTTCTTCTTCACCAAAGAAAGTATGCGGCGATCATCCACCACTGTTGTCATCCATGGACGCCCAGGCCTTTTTGAGTTCCCAAGCTCACCAGTCAATTCCTTTTTTCTCAGAATGTACCCGACTGTTGATTTTGCTACTCCAAGCATGTCTGCTATCTCTCTGATGGATTTTTTCTTTTTTTTCAGCCCCAGGATGTTCTGCTTCACCTCAATTGAGAGTTCCTTAGATCGCATGTTGTCTGGTCACAGCAACAACTTCCAAATGCAAAACCACACACCTGTAATCAACCTTAGAACTTTTAACTACTTCATTGATTACAGGTTAACGAGGAAGACGCCTTCAGAGTTAATTGCAGCCCTTAGAGACCCTTGTCCAATTACTTTTGGTCCCTTGAATAAGAGGAGGCTATGCATTACAGAGCTATGATTCCTAAACCCTTTCTCCGATTTGGATGTGAAAACTCTCATATTGCAGCTGGGAGTGTGCACTTTCAGCCCATATTATATATATATATATAAATGTATTTCTGAACGTGTTTTTGTAAACAGCTAAAATAACAAAACTTGTGTCACTGTCCAAATATTTCTGGCCCTGACTGTATATATATATTTCTTTGTATTGAAGGTTATACTGATTGTCTATATACAGTTAGGTCCAGAAATATTTGGACAGTGACACAATTTTCGCGAGTTGGGCTCTGCATGCCACCACATTGGATTTGAAATGAAATCTCTACAACAGAATTCAAGTGCAGATTGTAACGTTTAATTTGAAGGTTTGAACAAAAATATCTGATAGAAATTGTAGGAATTGTACACATTTCTTTACAAACACTCCACATTTTAGGAGGTCAAAAGTAATTGGACAAATAAACCAAACCCAAACAAAATATTTTTATTTTCAATATTTTGTTGCGAATCCTTTGGAGGCAATCACTGCCTTAAGTCTGGAACCCATGGACATCACCAAACGCTGGGTTTCCTCCTTCTTAATGCTTTGCCAGGCCTTTACAGCCGCAGCCTTCAGGTCTTGCTTGTTTGTGGGTCTTTCCGTCTTAAGTCTGGATTTGAGCAAGTGAAATGCATGCTCAATTGGGTTAAGATCTGGTGATTGACTTGGCCATTGCAGAATGTTCCACTTTTTTGCACTTATGAACTCCTGGGTAGCTTTGGCTGTATGCTTGGGGTCATTGTCCATCTGTACTATGAAGCGCCGTCTGATCAACTTTGCGGCATTTGGCTGAATCTGGGCTGAAAGTATATCCCGGTACACTTCAGAATTCATCCGGCTACTCTTGTCTGCTGTTATGTCATCAATAAACACAAGTGACCCAGTGCCATTGAAAGCCATGCATACCCATGCCATCACGTTGCCTCCACCATGTTTTACAGAGGATGTGGTGTGCCTTGGAACATGTGCCGTTCCCTTTCTGCTCCAAACTTTTTTCTTCCCATCATTCTGGTACAGGTTGATCTTTGTCTCATCTGTCCATAGAATACTTTTCCAGAACTGAGCTGGCTTCATGAGGTGTTTTTCAGCAAATTTAACTCTGGCCTGTCTATTTTTGGAATTGATGAATGGTTTGCATCTAGATGTGAACCCTTTGTATTTACTTTCATGGAGTCTTCTCTTTACTGTTGACTTAGAGACAGATACACCTACTTCACTGAGAGTGTTCTGGACTTCAGTTGATGTTGTGAACGGGTTCTTCTTCACCAAAGAAAGTATGCGGCGATCATCCACCACTGTTGTCATCCGTGGACGCCCAGGCCTTTTTGAGTTCCCAAGCTCACCAGTCAATTCCTTTTTTCTCAGAATGTACCCGACTGTTGATTTTGCTACTCCAATCATGTCTGCTATCTCTCTGATGGATTTTTTCTTTTTTTTCAGCCTCAGGATGTTCTGCTTCACCTCAATTGAGAGTTCCTTAGACCGCATGTTGTCTGGTCACAGCAACAGCTTCCAAATGCAAAACCACACACCTGTAATCAACCCCAGACCTTTTAACTACTTCATTGATTACAGGTTAACGAGGAAGACGCCTTCAGAGTTAATTGCAGCCCTTAGAGTCCCTTGTCCAATTACTTTTGGTCCCTTAAATTAGAGGAGGCTATGCATTACAGAGCTATGATTCCTAAACCCTTTCTCTGATTTGGATGTGAAAACTCTCATATTGCAGCTGGGAGTGTGCACTTTCAGCCCATATTATATATATAATTGTATTTCTGAACATGTTTTTGTAAACAGCTAAAATAACAAAACTTGTGACACTGTCCAAATATTTCAGGACCTAACTGTATATAAATCCCAATAGATAGATGACCCAGTAGATGTTAAATCCTAGTCAGTATCAAAAACAAAAGAATAGTAGCCACCCACAGCAATAGATTACCAGCCAGGCTGGATTTACCAGATAGAAAAAGCCATATGATAAGGAAGGCAGGAGATAAGAGTCCCCACACGTATCATTGTCAGCAAGGACAACTTCGTCAGGGATGGGTGTCCCTGCGTCTCAAATTTCAGGGTTTAAATACCTTGCTTGTGAGAAATATCAGCTGTATATCCCTCTTTTTGCACACCTTTTTGCCCCTTCTCTTAAATATGTATAATTGGGTATGCTGTGGTGCCCTCCTACAGGTTGTTTCTGTCTGTGCTCTTTCTCTTGCACTGTTTAGCTTTTATTTTAATTTTCCTGCCTGTACTGAACAAACTCCGCCCCCTCTCCTGATTGGCTGTTCTCCTCCTGGCCGCTCTCACAGCTTTCTAACTGATAGAAGACGCTGCCTGGTCACTCCCCCCTCTACAGCAGAGGCCGCGCTGTGCAGTGTGGGTTACTCTGCTCCTCTGTGTTGGTGCCTGCAGCTATTCACACAGTGCAGGCCCCTAATCAGCTGCTTGGTGACAGCGCAAGGCAGCCCGCCCGTGCCGGGAATGATGCAAAGTGAAAGTGCACTCACTGCGGGCAGCCGCTCCGGGCCCCTTTAAGTCACGGGCCCCGTCGCAGCCGCGTGGTCTGCCTCTATTGACGGTACGCCACTGGCTCTGAGATATAGTCACGAGCCACATTCCTTCCTTTACAGAAGAGACACTGAGAAGCTGGTATAAAGACAGGTAAAACTTTCCCACAAAAAGCTAAAAAGCACATCTTTCCCTTTCCCTATTTAGTGTCACTACACTGTTGCACCCAGCTTCAAGCACTTCTTTAGTTGGCAGGTTTTTTCTATCTCCAGCTTACCATATTTATTTCCCCTCCACCCAGCATATCAGTGCAGATTTTCTCTTCTGTGCAGGCTACTCAGAAAAGTCACCATCTCCGTACCTGTTCTTTATCACTGTTTGTTAGACCTGCCAGACAGCCATGAGCCACACATCACGGACCCACGAGCTGCATGTAGTTCCCGAGCCACAGGTTAGGTACCCCTGCTTTATGATTCGGAGAGGCACTTACCGCATAAAGAATAATACATTTTCTTTATTAACGTTGATAGGAATTAAACATAGTTAAATTTATGTGTTTTTCTGAAATTGAATCTTGGCAGATGTGATCATCTCTATTATTTCCTAAAATAGTTTAATACTGTATCACCTGCACATAACTTCATATCTATTTTTGTCTAAGTATTAAATTACATATTCAAGTTATTGTTCTTTAAAATTGTAACTAAAACCCAAGAGCGTATATAGAAATCATGAGACTTAATAGTAGTATTCGTAATTTGCGACACCTCATCCCCTCCAAAAAAAATAATATATTTATCAGAGTCTTAATGCACAGGCATAGTCATAAAATGGTGTATGTATCCTGTTTCCCCGAAAATAAGAAACTGTCTTATATTTTTTTTTGCCCCGAAAAAAGCACAAGGTCTTATTTTTGGGGGAGGGCTTATTCTCGGGGAGACATGGTTGGGGGTAAATTTACCACTCACAAAAAGTAGACCCCACACCTTCCCAGGATTGTCATACTTACCAGCCCCGGGCGTATGTGTGGCTCGCAGATCTCCCTGTGATCTTGCAGCAGGTATGCTGCACGTTGTCCTCACCTGCATCTAGCTGACACTCACATACATGATTTCACACTCACATACACTCATACTCATATAGACACACACTTTAGATTCCACATCATTCCTCCCTGTGATCTCCGGTGGGCGCTCCAGGCAGGTGTGCTGCACACTCACACATCAGAACATACACTCACGAAATCGCACATACCGGTACAATCGCGCACACACACACTCACCACATCCATTGATACCACTTACTTCTGCCCATGTGATCCTCCTGCAGGTCCTGGAACCTCAATGCACAGTGCGCAGTGTCGCAGGTCCTTACACCGCCGAGAAGCAAGCAGTATTGCTGGATGTGGGGAGTGTGTGGATGCGATCTGTAGTGTGATTGTGTGTGTGTATATGTGTGTATATATGTGATCTGATGTGTGTATGCGTTCCGCCGCAGGACCTTGATGCGCTCCCCTGCTCCCAAAAGGCATGTGGTGAGTATGGTTGTGGGGTCTTCTCTTTTCTTTCTTCTTTCTTTTGGGGGTGTCCACTGACTATAATGAAGTGTCCTACAGTGTCTTTAACTTTTTTAACGCTGCATGGACACTTCATTATTGAACCGTGGCTAGGTCTTCTTTTCAGGGGATGTCTTATATTTAAGCCTCCCTGAAAACTCCTGCTAGGTCTTATTTTCGGGGGAGGTCTTATTTTTGGAGAAACAAGGTACTAACTTTTAAAGAAAGAGAGAAAGAAAAGTTTTGTGGCACTTGCAAAGTAATTTTGCCCCGATTGAAGACTCTTAGTCTTTTCACTCTCAATACCCATATCATGGCCCCCATAAGGTATGATGCCAACAAAAAAGCCCCCAAAGACACTATGATACACCAGCAGTGAATTATTCCACATTACCTTGCAGATGCATAGTATGATGCACACATAGTGCCCCCCCAACACAGTTTGATGCCCGAATACTGCTCTCACCATAGCAATGTCCCCACAGTTTTTCCAACACCTTATAAAGCTCTACAGTCCCACAACACAGTTTAATGGCCCCAACAGTCCTAAAATACTATATGATGAGCCCCAGAATCCTGAAGCACATTGCTGCTTCTTGGGGTTGTGCATTTAGTCTACATAGCTTTCGACAGACACGTTTTTAAACATTCATGCTCTGCCCCATCTATCTTGAAGTCTGCTGGCATGTACAGAAAAGAACTATATAAGTTAGGGTCCATTCTGATTTGGTATACTTTGTCGCACTGGAATGGCTTTCATGCTTTTGTTATCAAAATAGTGTCAACTAAGTACCCTATGTTATTTGCATGTACAATTACTATTTACTTATTTACTTAATGCCGTGCATATGCTCATTTTGTTTTTATCCCATGTTATATTATGATGGCAAAAAAAACATAAATAATTAACCAAATAGAGAGAAATCTGCTACAAGACCGAAAAATATTCCTCTAAAACACAGTTTTTATTACCAAAATTAAAATAATCTAATCAAGCCATAGATCATAATATCATAAATAGCTATATCAGTCAGTGAACACACAGCAAAAGTCATGCAAAGGTGAATGCACTCTGATAGGGTTATCTAGCTAGAGTGAGGGATAGCCCGGTGTAGAATTGTTGATTTTTAAGATATTATTAAAATATTAGTTAATAGGGCTAGGCTACAATTCCCTGGTCTCACTCCTTCCTAGCCGCGGAGGTGCATTCACTTTTGCACGACTTTTGCTGTGTGTTCACTGACCGATATAGCTATTTATGATATTATGATCTATGGCTTGATTAGAATATTTTAATTTTGGTAATAAAAACTGTGTTTTAGAGGAATATTTTTTGACCTTTTATATTTTGATGGCCGCACAGCCCCACAAAATATTATGATGACCCACATCATAGTATTTTGATGGTGACCCAGAGCGGTAGAGGAACAGTCCTTGGATGCCCCATCCATCCCCACAGGGTGGGGATAATGTGTGTGATATTGTTGTGGACCTGGTTTGGTGTGAGGGTTTGTAAAGTGCGGGTCATACCTATCTAGATGATGCATATCTCCTATTTAGGGCGAATCAGATCCCATCCGCAGTAAAGACAAACACACAGGCAACCGGCTCTTTTTTATTAAATCGTTTAGTTCAACACATTCAGCTTTACATCTTTAATGCATTCTGTTGATACAACTCCAGGTATTCAGCAATAAAGTTTCCTACCCAATGGACTACCTTCATCTTTCCTTTCTCTGGAGAATCTGCTAGCGGTGACACACTATGGCAAAGACTGAGACCCAGCATGTTGGACAGACCAAGTACTAGCATATCAGACACTTCCTTTGAAAGCCTTATCCTCTTAAGACAAGACAAGAAGGGGTAGGGGTCACTGTAGTAACAGCAAAGAGCTCTTTGCTTGCAGTCATTGCCAAAGATTCCGTGTCAAAACGTAGACCCCTGCTACATTAGAGTTGGTTATTACCCCTGCCAGGAATGGTCATGGGCCCAGCCTGCAGTAAATCCATTAGCTAAGTTTCTAATATTGGTGCCAATCGTTCTTTCCTAGCCCTTTGATCCATCTGAAGTTTCAGCGTCTAGGAGGACTTCATTAGACACAAGTACTCCTTTTTCCTCAGCAGCTGTTTTTGCTGTTTTTTTAAGTCTGTTTACTACCTTTCAGCCTAGCATCATATAAGCCCTCTACAACATATAATGCCCACACAGTATAATGTCCCCAACATAGCCATACATATAGTATAATGAGGTACACGGACACATGGTATACTTGTCTACACAGCCCATTACTATATAATGGTCTTACACAGCCATCAATACAGTATAGTGCCTCACTACAGCCCTCCACACAGTATAATGGCTCCCATACAGCTCTACACACAGCTTAATGACATAAAGAATAATGCTCCCATTGACAGTATGATGGCCAGTACACAGACCTCTACACAGTATAATGGCTAGCACACATCCCTCTGCACAGTGCAATGACCCCTACACAGCTATTTACACAGTGAAATGGTCCCACACAACCCTCCACATAATATAATGGACACCAAGAGAAAAAGATTACACATGATTAAGAGCGTTTTTTCACTTGAAACGCGTAAGATGTTTTTATTTTCACCTTCTTTTTAAGTTTGCATCAATAAAGAATCCCTTTTGCTTAAGAAGATATCGGTATTCATATGACAAGAATTTTCTTGGATTGTGTTGGACCCTTCATCTATTTCTCACAATAATGGACACCAAACAGCCCTTCACACAATATAATGACCCTGCACACAGACTTCCTTACAATTTAATTGACCCACACAGCACCTCCAAGCTCTATAATAGAACCCACACTGCTGTCTACAAAGTATAATGACTTCCACACAGTATAAGGGTCTTTCACATCCCTCCACATAGTATAATGGCCCTTTACATAGCATATTGGCCTCCGCAGAGCATAATGCCCTTCATAGTGTACCGCCCCGGGGCTCGGCCGGCTGCCGAGCCGCTCGGATCCGTGCTCATCGGTGGGTGGCTCGAGCTCTTCCACGGACCCGGGGTTAAGGTTGCTCTGAAAGGGGGGGTTGGCGCTACACGTAGGGACTTCGGTGGGGAGATCCATGGCCGGAGCCGTGGTGGTTTGTAGGAAATTTAAGTTCGTGACGCCACCCACGGGTTGTGGTGAATGGATGGACACCACCGCTGCCATTAACTAGGCTCCCGGGGACGGTGTTGCGCAGCTTGGTATTGACTCCCTCCGTCGGTAGGGGGGTGATGGTCCCGGAGGCCCGAGGGAGGTGCTGAGGCGAGGGGATGGATGCGTGCTGGGTGCTAGTGCGGTGCAGCGCGGTGCGTGGCCCGAAGGCACTGGTGTACTCACGATGATAAAACACGCTGGAGTCTCTGGTAAACCAAATGGGATGATGAACGGTGCCCGCAGCCGGCTGCAGCTTCCCCTTAACAGGCTGGTGGTTTCCGCCTTTCTCCTGCACCTCTTTAGTGTAGACGTTATGACTCCTATGCCTAAGCAACGGTTGTCCGCTCCCCGGCTTGCTGTGTGTCGGGAGAGCCCTGTTTGCCTGGGTCTCTATGACTGGGCGGTGACCTTACCCTAATGGTTGGGCTGTTGTCTTCAGTCGGGTCTTGTGTGGGAAAGGTCCTATAGTCCAGTCCTCAATCAGTTGATTCAACTTAGTCTAGTTGTTTCTGGGCCTCGTACTGGGTCTGAGTACCTTTCCTGGTGTTCCGGTTTCCAATCGGTTCCCCGGTTCGGTACCGGCGGGCCACCGCCCGACCCCGGTCCCTACGGTTTCACCGGCTGTAATCCCAGCTCCTGCAGGCGGCCACCACCATCTGCCTCTTTGCCAAAGGTGCCTGGGCTCCAACCCAGACACCTCATGTAGTCTTTGGCAGGCCTGAGCACAGGTCTGCTCTTGAACTTGACTCTCCTCACTCACTTTCAAGACCAAACTCTCAACTCACTGTTTTTCCCGCTTCCGAGCATGTGAACTTCTCAGCCAACCACCTTGCTCCGCTCCCCTGGTGTGGACATCAAACCCGGAGTGTGGTGACAAAGGTTTGTAGTTTGGCTGCTGTCACCTTTCTAAGGGGAGGGGGTGTGTGTGCATGGGACTACCTGGGAGGACCTGACAAGTCCAGGGCGTCACAATAGTGCATACAGCATAATGGCCCTACATACAGACCTCCACTTGTAAAATGGCCCTACACAGAGACTTCCACATGGTATGACTGGCACACATACAGTATAATGACTAGAGATGAGCGAACCGGTCGCGGTTCGGCTCGAGGTTGGTTCGCCGAACGGACCTCCCGTTCGAGTTCGGTTCGTCGAACCTTCGACGAACCGAACTCGAACTGCATAGGAAACAATGGCAGGCAATCACAAACACAGAAAAACACCTAGAAAACACCCTCAAAGGTGTCCTAAAGGTGACAAACAACTCAAACACATTGGAAAGTGACAAGGACATATACTCATGCGAAAACAAAACAGCTGGACAAGGAAAAAGAGGAGGACACACAGATATAGGCATGGCACGCCCTTCTAAAATCATGTAAAACACCGCAAGGTGACTCCAAGCGGAGTCTCCCTTTTTTCCAAAAATTGGGCCACACACACACCCACCCCTTCAGTGGCAGCACTTGTGCCCCAGTTGTACACTTCACAGCTACATTTGCATCAAGCACATTCAAAAATACGCCATTCTTATCCGTCCCCAGGATGACACCGGGGTAGGTAGCAAAGTCTTTCCTGATCCCAGCTCTGTTCATCTTGGCTTCTTTTAAAAACACAGCAAGCAAGGGATACTCCAAGCGGAGTCTCCCTTTTTTCCAAAAATTGGGCCACACAGACACCCACCCCATCAGTGGCAGCACTTGGGCCCTAGTTGCAAACAGGATGTTTTGATTTGCATCAAGCACATTCAAAAATACGCCATTCTTATCCGTCCCCAGGATGACACCGGGGTACGTAGATAAAGTCTTTGCTGATCCATGACTTGTTCATCTTGGCTTCTTTTAAAAACAATGTAAGCAAGGGTTACTCCAAGCGGAGTCTCCCTTTTTTTCCAAAAATTGGGCCACACAGACACCCACCCCATCAGTGGCAGCACTTGGGCCCTAGTTGCAAACAGGATGTTTTGATTTGCATCAAGCACATTCAAAAATACGCCATTCTTATCCGTCCCCAGGATGACACCGGGGTAGGTAGCAAAGTCTTTCCTGATCCCAGCTCTGTTCATCTTGGCTTCTTTTAAAAACACAGCAAGCAAGGGTTACTCCAAGCGGAGTCTCCCTTTTTTCCAAAAATTGGGCCCACACACACCCACCCCTTCAGTGGCAGCAGTTGTGCCCCAGTTGTACACTTCACAGCTAGATTTGCATCAAGCACATTCAAAAATACGCCATTCTTATCCGTCCCCAGGATGACACCGGGGTAGGTAGCAAAGTCTTTCCTGATCCCAGCTCTGTTCATCTTGGCTTCTTTTAAAAACACAGCAAGCAAGGGTTACTCCAAGCGGAGTCTCCCTTTTTTCCAAAAATTGGGCCACACAGACACCCACCCCATCAGTGGCAGCACTTGGGCCCTAGTTGCAAACAGGATGTTTTGATTTGCATCAAGCACATTCAAAAATACGCCATTCTTATCCGTCCCCAGGATGACACCGGGGTAGGTAGCAAAGTCTTTCCTGATCCCAGCTCTGTTCATCTTGGCTTCTTTTAAAAACACAGCAAGCAAGGGTTACTCCAAGCGGAGTCTCCCTTTTTTCCAAAAATTGGGCCCACACACACCCACCCCTTCAGTGGCAGCAGTTGTGCCCCAGTTGTACACTTCACAGCTAGATTTGCATCAAGCACATTCAAAAATACGCCATTCTTATCCGTCCCCAGGATGACACCGGGGTAGGTAGCAAAGTCTTTCCTGATCCCAGCTCTGTTCATCTTGGCTTCTTTTAAAAACACAGCAAGCAAGGGTTACTCCAAGCGGAGTCTCCCTTTTTTCCAAAAATTGGGCCCACACACACCCACCCCTTCAGTGGCAGCAGTTGTGCCCCAGTTGTACACTTCACAGCTAGATTTGCATCAAGCACATTCAAAAATACGCCATTCTTATCCGTCCCCAGGATGACACCGGGGTAGGTAGCAAAGTCTTTCCTGATCCCAGCTCTGTTCATCTTGGCTTCTTTTAAAAACACAGCAAGCAAGGGTTACTCAAAGCGGAGTCTCCCTTTTTTCCAAAAATTGGGCCACACAGACACCCACCCCATCAGTGGCAGCACTTGGGCCCTAGTTGCAAACAGGATGTTTTGATTTGCATCAAGCACATTCAAAAATACGCCATTCTTATCCGTCCCCAGGATGACACCGGGGTACGTAGATAAAGTCTTTGCTGATCCATGACTTGTTCATCTTGGCTTCTTTTAAAAACAATGTAAGCAAGGGTTACTCCAAGCGGAGTCTCCCTTTTTTTCCAAAAATTGGGCCACACAGACACCCACCCCATCAGTGGCAGCACTTGGGCCCTAGTTGCAAACAGGATGTTTTGATTTGCATCAAGCACATTCAAAAATACGCCATTCTTATCCGTCCCCAGGATGACACCGGGGTAGGTAGCAAAGTCTTTCCTGATCCCAGCTCTGTTCATCTTGGCTTCTTTTAAAAACACAGCAAGCAAGGGTTACTCCAAGCGGAGTCTCCCTTTTTTCCAAAAATTGGGCCCACACACACCCACCCCTTCAGTGGCAGCAGTTGTGCCCCAGTTGTACACTTCACAGCTAGATTTGCATCAAGCACATTCAAAAATACGCCATTCTTATCCGTCCCCAGGATGACACCGGGGTAGGTAGCAAAGTCTTTCCTGATCCCAGCTCTGTTCATCTTGGCTTCTTTTAAAAACACAGCAAGCAAGGGTTACTCCAAGCGGAGTCTCCCTTTTTTCCAAAAATTGGGCCACACAGACACCCACCCCATCAGTGGCAGCACTTGGGCCCTAGTTGCAAACAGGATGTTTTGATTTGCATCAAGCACATTCAAAAATACGCCATTCTTATCCGTCCCCAGGATGACACCGGGGTACGTAGATAAAGTCTTTGCTGATCCATGACTTGTTCATCTTGGCTTCTTTTAAAAACAATGTAAGCAAGGGTTACTCCAAGCGGAGTCTCCCTTTTTTTCCAAAAATTGGGCCACACAGACACCCACCCCATCAGTGGCAGCACTTGGGCCCTAGTTGCAAACAGGATGTTTTGATTTGCATCAAGCACATTCAAAAATACGCCATTCTTATCCGTCCCCAGGATGACACCGGGGTAGGTAGCAAAGTCTTTCCTGATCCCAGCTCTGTTCATCTTGGCTTCTTTTAAAAACACAGCAAGCAAGGGTTACTCCAAGCGGAGTCTCCCTTTTTTCCAAAAATTGGGCCCACACACACCCACCCCTTCAGTGGCAGCAGTTGTGCCCCAGTTGTACACTTCACAGCTAGATTTGCATCAAGCACATTCAAAAATACGCCATTCTTATCCGTCCCCAGGATGACACCGGGGTAGGTAGCAAAGTCTTTCCTGATCCCAGCTCTGTTCATCTTGGCTTCTTTTAAAAACACAGCAAGCAAGGGTTACTCCAAGCGGAGTCTCCCTTTTTTCCAAAAATTGGGCCACACAGACACCCACCCCATCAGTGGCAGCACTTGGGCCCTAGTTGCAAACAGGATGTTTTGATTTGCATCAAGCACATTCAAAAATACGCCATTCTTATCCGTCCCCAGGATGACACCGGGGTACGTAGATAAAGTCTTTGCTGATCCATGACTTGTTCATCTTGGCTTCTTTTAAAAACAATGTAAGCAAGGGTTACTCCAAGCGGAGTCTCCCTTTTTTTCCAAAAATTGGGCCACACAGACACCCACCCCATCAGTGGCAGCACTTGGGCCCTAGTTGCAAACAGGATGTTTTGATTTGCATCAAGCACATTCAAAAATACGCCATTCTTATCCGTCCCCAGGATGACACCGGGGTAGGTAGCAAAGTCTTTCCTGATCCCAGCTCTGT
Organism: Anomaloglossus baeobatrachus; assembly: GCF_048569485.1. NCBI lineage: Eukaryota > Metazoa > Chordata > Amphibia > Anura > Aromobatidae > Anomaloglossus > Anomaloglossus baeobatrachus. Next base: position 397,927,179 of record NC_134355.1, read on the forward strand.
TCATCTTGGCTTCTTTTAAAAACACAGCAAGCAAGGGTTACTCCAAGCGGAGTCTCCCTTTTTTCCAAAAATTGGGCCCACACACACCCACCCCTTCAGTGGCAGCAGTTGTGCCCCAGTTGTACACTTCACAGCTAGATTTGCATCAAGCACATTCAAAAATACGCCATTCTTATCCGTCCCCAGGATGACACCGGGGTAGGTAGCAAAGTCTTTCCTGATCCCAGCTCTGTTCATCTTGGCTTCTTTTAAAAACACAGCAAGCAAGGGTTACTCCAAGCGGAGTCTCCCTTTTTTCCAAAAATTGGGCCACACAGACACCCACCCCATCAGTGGCAGCACTTGGGCCCTAGTTGCAAACAGGATGTTTTGATTTGCATCAAGCACATTCCAAATCCACAAGCATTTACTCTCCCCAGGATGACACAGGGGTAGTAAATTCCTTCTGGATCCATGACTTGTTCATTTTGATGAACGTCAATCTGTCCACATTGTCACTGGACAGACGCGTGCGCTTATCTGTCAGCACACACCCAGCAGCACTGAATACACGTTCAGAGACAACGCTGGCAGCTGGACACGACAAAATCTCCAAGGCGTAACTGGAGAGCTCTGGCCATTTTTCTATGTTTGAAGCCCAAAAGGAGCAAGGCTCCAGTTGCACAGTCATGGCATCGATGTTCATTTGGAGATACTCCTGTATCATCCTCTCCAGCCGTTGAGTATGTGTCAGACTTGTTGTCTCTGGTGGCCTTGCAAAAGAGGGTCTAAAAAAATTATGAAAAGATTCCATAAAATTGCTGTTACCGGCACCAGATACGGTCCTACTGGTACGGGTAGACTGGTGAAGATGACGAGACCGTCCCATGTTTGTCAAGTTACAACTGGGAGATTCCCTCCCTGCACCTGCACGGTTGTTTAGTGGAAAAGCCGAGCTAAGATCGAGTAACAGCTTCTGCTGATACTCCTGCATACGTGCGTCCCTTTCTATGGCTGGAATTATGTCACAAAATTTGGACTTGTACCGGGGATCTAATAGTGTGGCAATCCAGTAGTCATCATCACTTCTAATTTTGACAATACGACTGTCATGTTGGAGGTAGTGCAACAAGAAGGCACTCATGTGTCTTGCGCAGCCATGCGGACCAAGTCCACGCTGTGTTTGTGGCATAGAGGTGCTAACCGTTCTTTCTTCCTCTGACATCTCCCCCCAACCTCTTTCAACTGAAATTTGACCAAGGTCTCCCTCATCCGCTGAGTCTTCCATGTCCATGGACAGTTCGTCCTCCATTTCTTCATGTTCTCCTGCACCTTGCTCAACATTTCGCCTGCTACTATGCGCCCTTGTCGATCCCTGTTCCCCATGGTCCCATGCCTGCTGCGTTGGTGATGATGAACGTCTGGATCTTGGTGATGTTGTTGTCCCTTGCACATATGAATCCTCCTGTAGTTCCTCCCCTTCATGTTGTCCCACCCCCTGACTCCGAATAGTGTTTAGCGTGTGCTCCAGCATGTAAATGACTGGAATCGTCATGCTGATAATGGCATTGTCAGAGCTAAACATATTCGTCGCCATGTCGAAACTGTGCAGAAGGGTGCATAGGTCCTTGATCTGAGACCACTCCATCAGGGTGATCTGCCCCACCTCTGCATCTCGTTGGCCCAGGCTATACGTCATGACGTATTGCACCAGGGCTCTGCGGTGCTGCCACAGTCGCTGTAACATGTGTAGAGTTGAATTCCAGCGTGTCGCCACATCGCATTTCAGGCGATGAACCGGCAGGCCGAAAGACTTCTGGAGCGATGCAAGTCGCTCAGCTGCGGCGCTTGAACGCCGGAAGTGAGCAGACAGTTTTCGTGCCCTGTTCAGAAGGCCATCTAGGCCGGGATAGTGTGTTAAAAATTGCTGCACGACAAGGTTCAACACGTGAGCCATACAAGGTACGTGTGTCACCTTGCCCAGGCGAAGGGCCGCACCCAGGTTTGCAGCATTGTCGCACACGGCCTTACCAGGCTGCAGGTTGAGTGGAGACAACCATTTATTAAACTCGGACCGCAGAGCTGACCACAACTCCTCAGCTGTGTGACTCTTATTACCAAGACATGTCAAGCTAAAGACCGCCTGATGCCGTTGCGCTCGGCTGCCAGCATAGTAATGAGGCGTGCGTGATTCCTTCTGCGCAGTGAGAACGCTGGTGGCCTGACCAGGCAGGCTTGGGGCGGAGGTGGAGGACCCAGATGAGGTGGAGGATGCAGAAGCTGTGGCGGAACTTGGACAGACAGAGGATTGACACACAAGTCGTGGGGACGGCAAGACTTGTGCAGCAGACCCTTCTCCATCTATCACCATAGTTACCCAGTGCCCAGTCAGCGACATGTAACGTCCCTGTCCATGCTTACTGGTCCAAGTATCGGTGGTGAAATGCACCCGTTCACACACAGAGTTTCTCAAGGAAGCGGTGATGTTGTGTGCGACATGCTGGTGTAGCGCGGGCACACCTTTCTTAGAGAAGTAGTGGCGACTAGGCATCTGGTACTGGGGCACAGCGACAGACATAAGGTCTCTAAAATCCTGTGTGTCCACTAGGCGGAAAGGCAGCATTTCGGTAGCCAACAGCTTACAGAGGGATAGAGTCAACCTCTTAGCTTTGTCATGGGTCGGAGGAAGTGGCCTTTTATTTGACCACATCTGAGGGACAGAGATCTGGCTGCTGTGTGTAGACGGTGTTGAGTAGGGTGTCCCTGGAAAAATGCAGGTTTGTGAGGAAAGTGCAGGCGGAGACATGATGTTGCCTTCATCCAACGTTGGTGCTATCGATGTCTGAGAGAGCTGTACACACTCACTTGTTTCCCCTTCCAAACCAACTGACGACCTTACAAGCAAACTGCCTGTTGCGGTTACAGTGGTGGAAGTTTTGCGTGGAAAAACAGGTGTGACAGCTGTCCCCACAGTCCTAGAAGATGAAGAGCGCGCGGATGCACTGGAAGGGGCGGGCGGTGGATGGTTCGCTCCGCTAGCCGGCATTGCAGCACGGTGAGCTTCCCACCGGGACTTATGATATTTATTCATGTGACGATTCATGGAAGAAGTTGTCAAACTGCTGAGGTTTTGACCTCTACTAACAGAATCATGACAAATGTTACATATCACATGAGTTGGGCGATCTTTTTCGATGTGAAAAAAGGCCCAGGCTAGGCAAGGCTTAGAGGCCATGCGACCTGTTGATCCACCCCGAATAATGCTCATAGGCAGAGTGGTGGCTGAGGATGCAGTTGTAGACGTGCTACCAGTGCTCCGACTCTGTCCAGGAAGGCGCAAGGTAACTTCGTCGTCGGTTGCATCCTCCTCCACCGCCTCTGTTGACCTCCTCGAGTGCCTGACTGGGGGTTGACAGTAGGTGGGATCTAGAACGTCATCATCAATTGTTGTGTTTGCACTCCCCTCCCCCTCAGACCGAGCCTCTTCTTGCCCTGACCGAATATTTAAGTTGTCATCCCAATCGGGTATCTGCGTCTCATCTTCATCAGTATGTTCCTCATTGTCTATAACCACAGGTGTTACAGTTTGTGACAAAGGGTCAACATTATGCTCAGAAACTTGGTCCTCACGGCCTGAATCTGAGTCACAAAGGTTCTGGGCATCACTGCAGACCATTTCCTGTTCTGTACTCACTGTAGCTTGGGAGCAGACCTCTGATTCCCAGGCTATAGTGTGACTGAACAGCTCTGCAGACTCAGCCATCTCAGTTCCACCATACTGTGCAGGGCTGATGGAGACTTCAGAGCTGGGAGAAATCAAGTGTGATTGGGATGACAACTCAGAGGAATGGTGTTTTTTGGATGCGGTACTTGAAGTGGCTGAGAGGGCACTTGTTGGACCACTTGAGATCCATTCAAGCATTTTCCTTTTTTGCCCATCATCTACCTTTGTTCCTCTTGTTCGTGTCCGTAAAAAAGGGAGCACATCGGATTGTCCACAATAAGTAGTAGACATCTTACTTTTGCTAGTAGATGGTCTATCTTCAGCAGATGATAATGGAGCTTTGCCACCTTCCCCACTGACAAAACATTTTTTGCCTTTTCCACCACGCCTCTTCCCCTTTCCACCAGCATCTGTCATTTTGCCACTCATGTTGATTGCGACAAGATTGTGGACTGAAAATGTGGTAGTAAAAATTGAGAGGTGGTGAAGATTGCAGTGGTGGTCTAGCTTTATTAACAGCAGAATAATAAAGAATAAATATCCCTGACAATGTAACTTAGTTATAATTCGTTGGAGTGTGCAACGCAGGCAGACGTGCTGCAAATGTCTTGGCACTAGTGGGACTATAGCAAAGTCCAATAGCCACGTATAGGATGCCACTAGGTACACTGAGTGTTTGCTAGTATAATGGCTTCGTTATAATTAGTTGGAGTGTGCAACGCAGGCAGATGTGCTCTGCAAATGTCTTGGCACTAGTGGGACTATAGCAAAGTCCAATAGCCACGTATAGGATGCCACTAGGTACACTGAGTGTTTGCTAGTATAATGGCTTCGTTATAATTAGTTGGAGTGTGCAACGCAGGCAGATGCGCTCTGCAAATGTCTTGGCACTAGTGGGACTATAGCAAAGTCCAATAGCCACGTATAGGATGCCACTAGGTACACTGTGTGTTTGCTAGTATAATGGCTGAGTTTAAAAAACTTGGAGTGTGCAATGCAGGCAGATGTGCTCTGCTAATGTCTTTGCACTAGTGGGACTATAGCAAAGTCCAATAGCCACGTATAGGATGCCACTAGGTACACTGAGTGTTTGCTAGTATAATGGCTTCGTTATAATTAGTTGGAGTGTGCAACGCAGGCAGATGCGCTCTGCAAATGTCTTGGCACTAGAGGGACTATAGCAAAGTCCAATAGCCACGTATAGGATGCCACTAGGTACACTGAGTGTTTGCTAGTATAATGGCTTCGTTATAATTAGTTGGAGTGTGCAACGCAGGCAGATGCGCTCTGCAAATGTCTTGGCACTAGTGGGACTATAGCAAAGTCCAATAGCCACGTATAGGATGCCACTAGGTACACTGAGTGTGTGCTAGTATAATGGCTTCGTTATAATTAGTTGGAGTGTGCAACGCAGGCAGATGCGCTCTGCAAATGTTTTGGCACTAGTGGGACTATAGCAAAGTCCAATAGCCACGTATAGGATGCCACTAGGTACACTGAGTGTTTGCTAGTATAATGGCTTCGTTATAATTTGTTGTAGTGTGCAACGCAGGCAGATGCGCTCTGCAAATGTCTTGGCACTAGTGAGACTATAGCAAAGTCCAATAGCCACGTATAGGATGCCACTAGGTACACTGAGTGTTTGCTAGTATAATGGCATCGTTATAATTAGTTGGAGTGTGCAACGCAGGCAGATGCGCTCTGCAAATGTCTTGGCACTAGTGGGACTATAGCAAAGTCCAATAGCCACGTATAGGATGCCACTAGGTACACTGAGTGTTTGCTAGTATAATGGCTTCGTTATAATTTGTTGGAGTGTGCAACGCAGGCAGATGCGCTCTGCAAATGTCTTGGCACTAGTGGGACTATAGCAAAGTCCAATAGCCACGTATAGGATGCCACTAGGTACACTGAGTGTGTGCTAGTATAATGGCTTCGTTATAATTAGTTGGAGTGTGCAACGCAGGCAGATGCGCTCTGCAAATGTCTTGGCACTAGTGGGACTATAGCAAAGTCCAATAGCCACGTATAGGATGCCACTAGGTACACTGAGTGTTTGCTAGTATAATGGCTTCGTTATAATTAGTTGGAGTGTGCAACGCAGGCAGATGCGCTCTGCAAATATCTTGGCACTAGTGGGACTATAGCAAAGTCCAATAGCCACGTATAGGATGCCACTAGGTACACTGTGTGTTTGCTAGTATAATGGCTGAGTTTAAAAAACTTGGAGTGTGCAATGCAGGCAGATGTGCTCTGCTAATGTCTTTGCACTAGTGGGACTATAGCAAAGTTCAATAGCCACGTATAGGATGCCACTAGGTACACTGAGTGTTTGCTAGTAAAATTGCTTAGTTTAAAAAACTTGGAGTGTGCAATGCAGGCAGATGTGCTCTGCAAATGTCTTGGCCCTAGTGGGACTATAGCAAAGTCCAATAGCCACGTATAGGATGCCACTAGGTACACTGAGTGTGTGCTAGTATAATGGCTTCGTTATAATTAGTTGGAGTGTGCAACGCAGGCAGATGCGCTCTGCAAATGTCTTGGCACTAGTGGGACTATAGCAAAGTCCAATAGCCACGTATAGGATGCCACTAGGTACACTGAGTGTTTGCTAGTATAATGGCTTAGTTAGAATGAGTTGGAGTGTGCAGAGGACAAGAGGGTACAGTGGCAGGATTGTGGTGCTCTGGGTAGAGGAATGGAAGCCTGCCTTTCTATTCCCTCCTAATGGTGAAATGCAGGGAGGAAATCCCTGACCTGGGCTACACAGACGCTGTTGCTGTTTGCAGGACCTGTCACCTATGGCTCTCTGACCCTGCCGGTACGAGCCCTTAAAAGGACTGCTAGAATGTGCTCTCCCTAAGCTGTCTAACGCTGTGTATGCAGCGCATACAGCTGTATCGGCGATAGGACAAAAGACGGAACTGCGACAGTGATGTCTGACACCAAAGACGCAGAAGGCAGATAATGGCGATCGTGAAGAAAATGTCCGGTTTTATAATGCAGGGACATGTGACATGCAGATCCTATCACACATGCCGTTGCTTCTCTGGCTAAAAGTCCACTTAGGTGTGTGTGTGTCTGTGATTGGCTGACATGCTGGCCCGCCCCACAAGACGCGCGCGCTTAGGGAAGGAAGACAAGAAAAAAAAAAAAAAAAATGGCGATCGCCATTATAGAAACAGCAGTGATCTGAAGGCGCTGTTCACGCACACTATACACTGAAATGTGATAATAGTTTGATTCACAGAGTGACTTACACTATTACAGCAGAAACCAAGCTAAGATTTAGCTGTTTTTTGGCTGCTAGAACCATTCTCGAACGTTTCTAGAACTATCGAGCTTTTGCAAAAAGCTCGAGTTCTAGTTCGATCTAGAACATGCCCCAAAATCACTCGAGCCTAGAACTGGAGAACCACGAACCACGAACCGCGCTCAACTCTAATAATGACCCCCCACACAGCTCTTTACAGATTATAATGATGCCCTTCACATCGAATATTGGCCTATAACAGCCCTCCACACAATGTAATGGCTTCACATACAGCCCTCCTTTCAATTTAATGTCTTCACACAGCTTTTCACATACCATAATGGCTCACACACAGTCTTCTACACAGTGTTATCACTCTCACAGTGTAAGGGCATCTCACAGCCTTCCACACAGTATGGTGATGCTAAGTGACCCTCATTTTAAAAATTACTTCTCTTATTGCATTTTCAGAGATATACTATAGTTACTATTTTGACCTCTACTTTTGTTTCACTGTGTTGATCTTTGATAAGTGAAATATTGTCTTTATTTTGCAGCCTCTACTATAATGACAATACTAAATTTATTAAGCATTTTCATCCCATTGTTATCTACTGTAACATCAGGAGGTAATTGGGGAACAAAATGAGCCTATTAACCATCTAAATGACATGGCCTTTATTGAGAATGTCATCTAAATGGGTTAAACACCAATCTTGAAATTTGCAGCAGGGTATCAATGGCTTTTCGAGCTGACAGCCATACTGATCCTTTGATCACTTGTATAATGGTTTGGAATTTATTTACAGTTTATCAGACAACACTTTTCTCATGCCTCTAGCAGCAATATTCCTTTGGTACCATTAAATTATTATACAATGTGTTATTTAAGGTGTTGAAATTAAATGATCTTATTTGTCTCCAATCCAGGCAGTAGCAACAAAACCCAGCTCAGCATTATATTATTATTATTATTATTATTATTATTTATTTTTATAGCGCCATTTATTCCATGGCACTTTACAGTGAAAGAGGGTATACGTACAACAATCATTAACAGTACATAACAGACTGGTATAGGAGGAGAGAGGACCCTGCCCGTGAGGGCTCACAGTCTACAGGGAATGGGTGATGGTACAGTAGGTGAGGACAGAGCTGGCTGCGCAGTGGTGTACTGGACTGAGGGCTATTGTAGGTTGTAGGCTTGTTGGAAGAGGTGGGTCTTGAGTTTCCTCTTGAAGCTTTCCACGGTAGGGAGTATATTGCTGATCATGAGGACACTCTGACAGGCCTTCTGCACAGAGGACCTCTTAATAGACTTGGTGAGAATCAATTTTCAGGACCCAGTCCATTCGTTAATCAGTAATGTGTGACTTCTGGATGGGAGCCCTAAAAACTGCCATCTAACTCCCAGCATCTGTGCCTCCTATTTTGATTAACCTACCTGACGTGATGTTATCATTGTGCCACAATACCATCAAATTAAAACAGGAGCTTTGGATGCTGGGAGGAAAGAGGCAAAATCTCAGGTTTTTCCATCTGGCAGTCACAGATTGGTGACTTGGACAATGAACCAAGTCCTGCAAATTGATTAACACCAACTCTACCTTCACTCACTTCTGTCTATAACTATCTTAAAGTGCACCATCTCCATTATAGAAGCGTTCTACTAATGGTTGTGGCTAGAAGGACCTTGCTGATGTCATGCCCATGTGACCAGAAAGGGCGGTGTCTCAGCCAACATAGCTGATACCAACATTATTTTTTTATTGGCTGAGGCTCCGTCCCATCTGGTCAAATGGGTATGATATAAGCAAGGTTCTTCTAGCCCCTTTGATTTAGCCACAACCATTAGTAAAACGTTTCTATAAGGGAATTATCATAAATAAAAGATAGGGGAGGAACAACAGGCAGGGAGGGAATCACTATCAAAACCCACCCCAGCTATTAGCTAAACCACAGCTGCTGCCAATCAAAAAGCTGCTCATTTTACAAATTTTACTTGCTTGTGTTTCAAAACCTATACATCCTAGCTGACATCTAAAAAGTATGTATAGAATCAGCATGATAGTGCCAATATAGCACTGGCTTTAGGTTATATAGGAAAATCCTGGTGATTGGTGCGCTTTAATGATAAATCTGCAATTTGTGAAATGTTGTATGACTTACTAATGCAATTTGTGTTTTATTTCATCAAACTTTTCTATAACTTAAATTGTAGCTTTCCCTTTAGTTTACTGCAATATTCTTACCTACGTTCAGAGGCTTCGAACTTGGACATACCCAATACTTTTTGTACTTGATGTCTTGCTATAATATATGCCATAATGTAATGCAGCAGTATAAATCTTTCTCCTGCCCTGACAAAATGAATCAGTATAGAGTCCAGGTCAGTAGCTATTCATACAAATATAGATCTGAGGAAAATCTGGTTTGACATATCTGATCTTTCTGTACAAAACACGGCGGTATTTTCCATAGCACCAACTAAATTGAGTTTTTCCTAGACCTAGTCTAGTGTACACCCCCTCATTTCACTTTTTTATAGACCAAGATAAATAAGACTATAAAATAACTGATTCCCATGTAGTTTTATAAACAGTTTTACAATAAAGCTAGAATGCTTGGCATTTTTTTATTATATATGTAGGACAAGCTTTAAGTTTAAATAGTAATAATAATAATTTCTGTATTAGTATTATAAGTTTGTATAAAATGTCATATTTTTGACGACTATCTCTTTTAATTAAAACGGTACCTCTCCTGTCTGACATATCATCTTGCACATATTTTTAGCTGCTGATGTGCACTGACTTTGTCCCTTTATGTCATTTGTGATGCCTCATAGTGAAAAAATAAAAAACGATTTTGGCACCTAGGGTGGTGCTGTGCTAATGATTACTGGGGTATGTCAAAAAATACTTGCTTCCCACAGACATCATCTTTCAACCACTGGTTTACCATGCTGAGCCACTTATGAAAGTTGAAATCATCTCATTTAGATAAATATCATATCCGACAAGGTAAAACTTCCAGAAATATCAATCAAAGCAACATGGAGCTTTGCAGAAGCGTAATATTGTGCCAACATATAAATGTGAACACAGTGCTAAGCTTTATGTTTTTTAAATGCTCATTTTTAATTAACTGTGTTTTATTAAATAAGAGTTCTATAATTCTTTCTATAAAGCATGTTTTATTATGATTAAGCATGTATTATTAAAAGGCTGTCAATTATTGATATGTAGATCTAGTTGCTTAAGCTGATGCATAATTGTAAAGCATAAAATAAATTTTGAAAAAGAAATCGACTTTCTTTTAAATGTATTACATGTAAGATTATGTTTTTCTGCAAATATGAACAGTGTCTAAAAATGTTTAATTAATAGAGATTTGAGACAAGTGAACTTGTTCGATAAAGGATCGCCAATCTCAAATTCAGTACAAGCCTTAAAGGCACTTTACACGCTGCGATATCAGTATCAATATCGCTAGCGAGCGTACCCGCCCCCATCGGTTGTGCGACACAGGCAAATTGCTACCCGTGGCGCACAACATCGCTTACACCCGTCACACGGACTTACCTTCCCTGCCACATCGCTCTGGCCAGCGATCTGCCTCCTTTCTAAGAGGGCGGTTCGTTCGGCGTCACAGCGATATCACACGGCAGCCGTCCAATAGAAGCGGAGGGGCGGAGATAAGCGGCCGGAAGATCCCGCCCACCTCCTTCCTTCCTTCTTTTCCGGTGGATGCAGGAAGGAGATGTTCGTCGCTCCTGCAGTGTCACACGTAGCGATGTCGCTAACGGCCCCGGATATGCGTCACTAACGACATGACCCCGATGATATATCGTTAGCGATGTCGCAGCATGTAAAGTACCCTTTAGCCTGTTTGGCTTGGGCTCCAAAATCTGAACCCTTTTCCCAAAAGTGGTCTACGTTCTGTTTTGTTCGATAACTGTTTGCAGCTTTTCTAATACTTTTATTACTTTGGCTACTATAGTGTTGCTGTATGATGTGCAGGGAGACATGTTTGATCAGAGGAGGGGCTGGGGAGAGGTCAGAGGAGCAGAAGTTTTTTTTCTCTTAACTCTGTGTGTGGCTGTTCCCGCAGCCAATGAGGGTGCAGAAAACATCCAGAAGTTTCAGACACAAGGGCTTGTGTCATTGCCTGCCTAAGTCACATGTCCCTCTGCAAATAAAATGCAGACATGCAGCCCCATTTTGTGAATGCCAAAGCTTGAGGATGGAGCTGCCACTAGACAGTTAGCTTACCAAGGGGTTTAGTCATAGGTAGTTGAGATAGATAGGAGTGTGACAGTCTAGAATAGTGAAGTGCAGTGTAGAGAATGTTATGTGCCACAAATCGACATTTAATCATCTAGTAATTGCTTATTGTTTACTCCAGCTCAAACTTGCTATTTGTGGGGTCACATCTGTGTTCCAGGTAATAATTGCTGGTTCTGCATCTAAATAGGACCACATCCATGTTCCAGCTCAAAATTACTAGTTCTGCATCCAAATAGGACGACATCTGTGCTCCAGGTCAAAATTTTCATTTATTTACCTTAACCCCTTCACCCCCGACCACTAAAACACCCTAATGACCGAGCCATTTTTTGCAATTCTGACCAGTGTCACTTTGACAGGTTATAACTCTGGAACGCATCAACGGATCTTGGGGATTCTGACATTGTTTTTTCGTGACATATTGTTCTTCATGATCGTGGTAAATTTAGAGCAATATTTTTTGCATTTATTTGAGAAAAATTTTGAAAATTTAGCAATTTTCAAATTTTGAAATTTTATGCCCATAAATCTGTGAGATTTGTCACACAAAATAGTTAGTGAATAACATTTCCCACATGTTTACTTTACACCAGCCCGATTTTTGAAACAAAATTTTATTTTGTTAAGAAATTAGAAAGGTTCAAATTCATTAGCAATTTCTCATTTTTCCAACAAAATTTACAAAATCATTTTTTAGAGACCATATCACAATTGAAGTGACTTTGAGAGGCGTAAGTGACAGAAAATACCCAAAAGTGATACCATTATAAAAACTGCACCCCTCAAACTGTTCAAAACCACATCCAAGAAGAACCCTTTAAGTGCTTCACAGAAGTCAAAGCAATGGGAAAGGAAAAAATGAAAATTTTACTTTTTTACATAAAAATGTTATTTTAGCCATACAATTTTGCATTTTCACAAGAGTATCAGGAAAAAATGCACCATAAAATTTATATATACTGATACCTCACATGTGGTGGAAATCAATTGTTCGGCGCACGGCAGGGCTCAGAACAGAAAGAGCGCCATTCGAATTTTTGAATGCAACATTACCTGAACTCATTAGCGAACACTATGTTGGGTTTGGAGAGCCCCTGAGGTGCCTAAACAATGGAGCTCCCTCACAAGTGATCTAATCTTGGAAATTAGACTCATTAAGAAATTTATCTAGATGTTTGGTGAGCACTTTGAACGCCTGAGGACCTCACAGAAGTTTATAATGTTGAGCTGTGAAAATATTTTTTTTTTTACCAAAAAACTGTTACTTCAACCAGGTAGCTTTTTTTCACAAGGCTATCAGGATAAGTCGCACCACAAAATTTATTGTGCAATCTCTCCTGAGTAGGCAAATACTTTATATGTGGTGGAAATCATTTGTTTGGGTGCATGGGGATGATGGATAAAAAAAGTCCTGACAAAAATTGAGCACGGATACTGATCTGTGATATGCATCACAGATCGGCGATCGGTGGCTGCAGGATGCACGGACTGATGAGGTGCAAAAAATGACGTGAGATGACAAAGAAGAAGTCCTGACCAAAATTGAGCACAGATGGGGATCTGTGATGTGCATCATGGGTCGGCTGCAGGACACGGACGGATGGGGTGCAAAAAGTGATGTGAGTTGACGGACAAAAAAAAAGTCCTGCCCAAAATTGAGCACAAATGGCGGCTGCAGGATGACAGGACAGATGAGGTGCAAAAAGTGATGTGAGTTGACGGACAAAAAAAAAGTCCTGCCCAAAATTGAGCACAAATGGCGGCTGCAGGATGACCAGACAGATGAGGTGCAAAAAGGGATGGGGGATGACAAAAAAAATTATACTTACAGGACCAGGAAGATCAGTGACTAGAGGAACTCTGCAGCAGGCAGCTAGATGGACAAGTGAAGCTCAGACCCAGGAAGCACCCAGCGATAGAGGCACTCGCTGGCAGATGAGTTCAGACGGATGAAGACCTCGGATAACCCGGCAGGGGGAATCGGACAACTGCGGCAGCAGGCAAGGGGATGTCTGAGGTAGAGTTGAGCGCGGTTCGCGGTTCGAGGTTCTCCAGTTCTAGGCTCGAGTGATTTTGGGGCCTGTTCTAGATCGAACTAGAACTCGAGCTTTTTGCAAAAGCTCGATAGTTCTAGAAACGTTCGAGAACAGTTCTAGCAGCAAAAAAACAGCTAATTCCTAGCTGGCTTTCCGCTGTAATAGTGTAAGTCTCTCTGTGACTCACACTATTATGACATTTCAGTGTATAGTGTGCGTGAACAGCGCCTTCAGATCACTGCTGTTTCTATAATGGCGATCGCCTTTTTTTTTTTTTTCCTTGTCTTCCTTCCCTAAGCGCGCGCGTCTTGTGGGGCGGGCCAGCATGTCAGCCAATCCCAGACACACACACAGCTAAGTGGACTTTTAGCCAGAGAAGCAACGGCATGTGTGATAGCATGTCCATGTCACATGTCCCTGCATTATAAAATCGGACATTTTCCTCCAGGACGCCATTATCTCTTCTGCGTCTTTGGTGTCAGACATCACTGTCGCAGGTCCGTCCTTTGTCCTATCGCTGATACAGCTGTATGCGCTCCATACACAGCGCTGGACAGCATAGGGATAGCACTTTCTATCAGTCCTTTTAAGGGCTCAAACCGGTAGGGTCAGAGCCATAGGTGACAGGTCCTGAAAACAGCGACAGCGTCTGTGTAGCAAAGGTCAGGGATTTCCTCCCTGCATTTCCCTATTAGGAGGGAATAGAAAGGCAGGCTTCCTTTCCTCTACCCAGAGCCCCACAATCCTGGCACTGTTCCCTCCTGTCCTCTGCACACTCCAACTCATTATAACTAAGCCATTATACTAGCAAACACTCAGTGTACCTAGTGGCATCCTAAACGTGGCTATTGGACTTTGCTATAGTCCCACTAGTGCAAAGACATTTGCAGCACGTCTGCCTGCATTGCACACTCCAACTCATTATAACTAAGCCATTATACTAGCAAACACTCAGTGTACCTAGTGGCATCCTATACGTGGCTATTGGACTTTGCTATAGTCCCACTAGTGCAAAGACATTTGCAGAGCACGTCTGCCTGCATTGCACACTCCAACTCATTATAACTAAGCCATTATACTAGCAAACACTCAGTGGACCTAGTGGCATCCTAAACGTGGCTATTGGACTTTGCTATAGTCCCACTAGTGCAAAGACATTTGCAGAGCACGTCTGCCTGCATTGCACACTCCAACTCATTATAACTAAGCCATTATACTAGCAAACACTCAGTGTACCTAGTGGCATTCTAAACGTGGCTATTGGACTTTGCTATAGTCCCACTAGTGCAAAGACATTTGCAGCACGTCTGCCTGCATTGCACACTCCAACTCATTATAACTAAGCCATTATACTAGCAAACACTCAGTGTACCTAGTGGCATCCTAAATGTGGCTATTGGACTTTGCTATAGTCACACTAGTGCAAAGACATTTGCAGCATCTCTGCCTGCATTGCACACTCCAACTCATTATAACTAAGCCATTATACTAGCAAACACTCAGTGTACCTAGTGGCATCCTAAACGTGGCTATTGGACTTTGCTATAGTCCCACTAGTGCAAAGACATTTGCAGAGCACGTCTGCCTGCATTGCACGCTCCAACTCATTATAACTAAGCCATTATACTAGCAAACACTCAGTGTACCTAGTGGCATCCTAAACGTGGCTATTGGACTTTGCTATAGTCACACTAGTGCAAAGACATTTGCAGCACCTCTACCTGCATTGCACACTCCAACTCATTATAACTAAGCCATTATACTAGCAAACACTCAGTGTACCTAGTGGCATCCTAAACGTGGCTATTGGACTTTGCTATAGTCCCACTAGTGCAAAGACATTTGCAGCACGTCTGGCTGCATTGCACACTCCAACTCATTATAACTAAGCCATTATACTAGCAAACACTCAGTGTACCTAGTGGCACCCTAAACGTGGCTATTGGACTTTGCTATAGTCCCACTAGTGCAAAGACATTTGCAGAGCACGTCTGCCTGCATTGCACACTCCAACTCATTATAACTAAGCCATTATACTAGCAAACACTCAGTGTACCTAGTGGCATCCTAAACGTGGCTATTGGACTTTGCTATAGTCACACTAGTGCAAAGACATTTGCAGCACCTCTACCTGCATTACACACTCCAACTCATTATAACTAAGCCATTATACTAGCAATTTTTGCTGCCAGTTTAAGGGCCGTAGTTGCATTGTCAGGGATATTTATTCTTTATTATTCTGCTGTTAATAAAGCTAGACCACCACTGCAATCTACACCACCTCTCAATTTTTACTACCACATTTTCAGTCCACAATCTTGTCGCAATCAACATGAGTGGCAAAATGACAGATGCTGGTGGAAAGGGGAAGAGGCGTGGTGGAAAAGGCAAAAAAGGTTTTGTCCGTGGGGAAGGTGGCAAAGCTCCATTATCATCTGCTGAAGATAGACCATCTACCAGCAAAAGTAAGATGTCTACTACTTACCGTGGACAATCCGATGTGCTCCCTTTTTTACGGACACGAACAACAGGAACAAAGGTAGATGATGGCCAAAAAAGGAAAATGCTTGAATGGATCTCAAGTGGTCCAACAAGTGCCCTCTCAGCCACTTCAAATACCGCATCCAAAAAACACCAGTCCTCTGAGTTGTCATCCCAATCAAACTTGATTTCTCCCAGCTCTGAAGTCTCCATCAGCCCTGCACAGTATGGTGGAACTGAGATGGCTGAGTCTGCAGAGCTGTTCAGTCACACTATAGCCTGGGAATCAGAGGTCTGCTCCCAAGCTACAGTGAGTACAGAACAGGAAATGGTCTGCAGTGATGCCCAGAACCTTTGTGACTCTGATTCAGGCCGTGAGGACCAAGTTTCGGAACATTATGTTGACCCTTTGTCACAAACTGTAACACCTGTGGTTATAGACAATGAGGAACATACTGATGAAGATGAGACTCAGATACCCGATTGGGATGACAACTTAAATATTCGGTCAGGGCAAGAAGAGGCTCAGTCAGAGGGGGAGGGGAGTGCAAACACAACAATTGATGATGAAGTTCTAGATCCCACCTACTGTCAACCCACAGTCAGGCACTCGAGGAGGTCAACAGAGGTGGTGGAGGAGGATGCAACTGATGAAGAAGTTACCTTGCGCCTTCCTGGACAGAGTCGGAGTACTGGTAGCACGTCTACAACTGCATCCTCAGCCACCACTCTGCCTCTGAGCATTATTCGGGGTGGATCAACAGGTCGCATGGCCTCTAAGCCTTGCCTAGCCTGGTCCTTTTTTGACATAGAAAAAGATCGCCCAAATTATGTGATCTGTAAAATTTGTCATGGTTCTCTTAGTAGAGGTCAAAACCTCAGCAGTTTGACAACTTCTTCCATGAATCGTCACATGAATAAATATCATATGGCACGGTGGGAAGCTCACCGTGCTGCAATGCGGCCTAGCGGAGCGAACCATCCACCGCGCGCTCGTCAACTTCTAGGACTGTGGGGACAGCTGTCACACCTGTTTTTCCACCCACAACTTCCACCACTGTAACCGCAACAGGCAGTTTGCTTGGTAGGTCGTCAGTTGTTTTGGAAGGGGAAACAAGTGAGTGTGTACAGCTCTCTCAGACATCGATAGCACCAACTTTGGATGAAGGCAACATCATGTCTCCGCCTGCACTTTCCTCACAAACCTGCATTTTTCCAGCGACACCCTACTCAACACCGTCTACACACAGCAGCCAGATCTCTGTCCCTCAGATGTGGACAAATAAAAGGACATTTCCTGCGACCCATGACAAAGCTAAGAGGTTGACTCTATCCCTCTGTAAGCTGCTGGCTACAGAAATGCTGCCTTTCCGCCTAGTGGACACACAGGATTTTAGAGACCTTATGTCTGTCGCTGTTCCCCAGTACCAGATGCCTAGTCGCCACTACTTCTCTAAGAAAGGTGTGCCCGCGCTACACCAGCATGTCGCACACAACATCACCGCTTCCTTGAGAAACTCTGTGTGTGAACGGGTGCATTTCACCACCGATACTTGGACCAGTAAGCATGGACAGGGACGTTACATGTCGCTGACTGGGCACTGGGTAACTATGGTGATAGATGGTGAAGGGTCTGCTGCACAAGTCTTGCCGTCCCCACGACTTGTGTGTCAATCCTCTGTCTGTCCAAGTTCCACCACTGCTTCTGCATCCTCCACCTCATCTGGGTCCTCCACCTCCGCCCCAAGCCTGCCTGGTCAGGCCACCAGCGTTCTCACTGCGCAGAAGGAATCACGCACCCCTCATTACTATTCTGGCAGCAGAGCGCAACGGCATCAGGCGGTCTTTAGCTTGACATGTCTTGGGAATAAGAGTCACACAGCTGAGGAGTTGTGGTCAGCTCTGCGGTCCGAGTTTAATAAATGGTTGTCTCCACTCAACCTGCAGCCTGGTAAGGCCGTGTGCGACAATGCTGCAAACCTGGGTGCGGCCCTTCGCCTGGGCAAGGTGACACACGTACCTTGTATGGCTCACGTGTTGAACCTTGTCGTGCAGCAACTTTTAACACAGTATCCCGGCCTAGATGGCCTTCTGAACAGGGCACGAAAACTGTCTGCTCACTTCCGCCGTTCAAGCGCCGCAGCTGAGCGACTTGCATCGCTCCAGAAGTCTTTCGGCCTGCCGGTTCATCGCCTGAAATGCGATGTGGCGACACGCTGGAATTCAACTCTCCACATGTTACAGCAACTGTGGCAGCACCGCCGTGCCCTGGTGCAATACGTCATGACGTATAGCCTGGGCCAACGAGATGCAGAGGTGGGGCAGATCACCCTGATGGAGTGGTCTCAGATCAAGGACCTATGCACCCTTCTGCACAGTTTCGACATGGCGACGAATATGTTTAGCGCTGACAATGCCATTATCAGCATGACGATTCCAGTCATTTACATGCTGGAACACACGCTAAACACTATTCGGAGTCAGGGGGTGGGACAACAGGAAGGGGATGAACTACAGGAGGATTCATATGCGCAAGACACAACAACATCACCAAGGTCCAGACGTTCATCATCACCAAGGCGCCAGGCATGGGAGCATGGGGGACAGGGATCAACAAGGGCGCATGGTAGCAGGCGAGATGTTGAGGAAGGTGCAGGAGGACATGAAGAAATGGAGGACGAACTGTCCATGGACATGGAAGACTCAGCAGATGAGGGAGACCTTGGTCAAATTTCAGTTGAAAGAGGTTGGGGGGAGATGTCAGAGGAAGAAAGAACGGTTAGCACCTCTATGCCACAAACACAGCGTGGACTTGGTCCGCATGGCTGCGCAAGACACATGAGTGCCTTCTTGTTGCACTACCTCCAACATGACCCTCGTATTGTCAAAATTAGAAGTGATGATGACTACTGGCTTGCCACACTATTAGATCCCCGGTACAAGTGAAGCGACCGGTGGTAGGGCCGCGGGTGTGTGTGTATGCTCTATTCCAACAAAATCCCCATACTCAGATTTTACCGGTAGTAACATTTCTTTACTAGGAAACATATTTATAATACAATCAACCGAACTATCTGCGCACATGAGTATAGTGGAGTCCCTGGATTTTCACTCCTTCCGGGTACGCAGCAAGAAGAAAGGAAAAACAACAACAAAGAAATGGCGGCAACTTTCCCTAACTTTCCCTACAATCACGTACCAGTCTATCCCGGAAGAAGATGCCGCTCCCACGTCGCAGGCCTGGAGTCTCACGATGAGGGGTCCCGGTGCAGCACTGAAGGGATGCAGCTCCTCGGTCTTTTCCTTTGATCTTCCCCCGCTGGTAACGGATTCTAATCAGTCTTTTAGTCCCGGGGCACGCCGAGCAGAAGAAGGGAGGTCACAGCCCCTGCACTTACACTCTGGTTGCGATGCTCTGCAGTCCGGTTAGATCCTTGGTGAAAACAAAGTCCTGCAGACCGGGAATGGCAGAAACCACTTCCACAGGGTGATTTCTCCAAGTCTCCTGTGGCAAAAGAGCCCTCTGTTCAGGGAGACCACACGCAGCTCTCCTCTGGCTGAGCTCTGGAGCTGAACAACCTTCCCGCACTTTTTTTTCTTCCTGGTTTTCACACACCAGCTGCAGTAGGGGATTTCCCAGCTCTGTGTTTGTGATTGTACAGTCTGACACTGCCCCCTTGTGGGCAATTGCTGAAACAGTATTCAAATCCATTTCTACATTAATGATGCAGTCTGAATTGTTGATCCCATTACATACCCCCCCACTTAAAGGTTGGCAGTCCCTGTCAACTACCGTCGGTTCCCAGGCAGCGATGACTGCAGATGTCACAGGGGTTGGTTGAGAAGTGGGCCATACATACTGGTCCCTGTAAGACCGCCCGGGCGGGATCCCAGCAGTGGTGCGGTCACTTCTTGCCAGTACTTGGGCCCCTTCTTGGTAAACAACACCAGACTCAGGTCTTTCAAGATGTTCATCCCAATAATCATGGGCGTTTCTGATCCAAAGCCTTCCCTGACCACGATTATCCCTCTCTTCCCGAGATCTTGGCCACAGATTTCGGTGTTCATCCAGGCAACTCCCGTCACCGGAATGGGTAGATTATTGGCTGCTTTGATCTTGATGGCGGTATCAGGGTCATAGGCAACCCGCGGCTTTAGACATTCTTCGTAGAACTGCTCGGAGATGGTGGATACCTGAGACCCAGTATCCATTAACCCTTGTACGGCGATCCCTTCCAGTAATACTTCCAGGGTGGGGCTATTTGATGCAAGTTTGTTCCGTGGCTGGCTCTGTTTTCCTACACCCCTCTCTTTGGCATCCCCTGCCGAGTGAGCCTCTTTGGCAGGGGCGTCTAGTTTAAAGGCGGCCACTGTTGTGGGACATGACTTGCTGGTTCTGGTAGATCGGACTGTGGAGGAGCTTGAAAGTTCTGGGGGCAACGGTTGGCTCTATGGCGGGGATCACCGCATGTCCAGCATCTTCCCATCGGCCGGCTGGGTTGTTGTCTCGCTTGCCGGCCCGCCTGTTGGTCTAAGGTGAGCTGTAACACCTGTTTCTGCAACTCTGCCACCATCTGTTTCAGTTCTTCCATGTTGCTGTTCGGAGTCCCGATACCAGATATAGACCTGCAAGCCGCGGTATATGTCTGTGTCTCCACGACAGGTCCCCTTGAACGTTCTATAGCTTCTTGTTTGGCCTCAGCGAACGTAAAGGCCGGATTTATCCGGAGTAGATCTTGCAACGAGCGGTTAAGGTACGGGTCTCTCAATCCGGTCACGAACTGATCTCTCAACACCAGGTCACGGGTACCCGTACTAGCTATCTGTTCTTCATTTCTAGAGGCTTGTTCCAGTAGCACTTGAAGGGCATTGGCATATTGAGGAATGTCCTCCGACTCGAGTTGAGTACGCCGGAAGAACATATAGCGCAATGTTCCCGCATATGTGGTCGGCCCATAGGTGTTCTCCAGCACCCGCACCAAGTCATCCAACGTACGCTGGCCCCTAACCGTCTCCAGCCTGACTGTCGTCCACGCTTCCCCTTCTAATGTTAGCATGGCCATTTCTGCTAAGGTCTTAGGATCAGTGTTATACATTTCCCCCACTATCTTAAGTTGTTCAGTCCATTCAGTTACAGGATAGTTCCGTCCGTCAAACTTCCTCACCTGATTGACAATAGACGGCGGGGGAGCCGTCCGGTTATAAGTTACTACCGGGGGATGATTTTGTTGGTCACACATCCTGCCGACTACGCCACATGAAGCGACCGGTGTAGGGCCGCGGGTGTGTGTGTATGCTCTATTCCAACAAAATCCCCATACTCAGATTTTACCGGTAGTAACATTTCTTTACTAGGAAACATATTTATAATACAATCAACCGAACTATCTGCGCACATGAGTATAGTGGAGTCCCTGGATTTTCACTCCTTCCGGGTACGCAGCAAGAAGAAAGGAAAAACAACAACAAAGAAATGGCGGCAACTTTCCCTAACTTTCCCTACAATCACGTACCAGTCTATCCCGGAAGAAGATGCCGCTCCCACGTCGCAGGCCTGGAGTCTCACGATGAGGGGTCCCGGTGCAGCACTGAAGGGATGCAGCTCCTCGGTCTTTTCCTTTGATCTTCCCCCGCTGGTAACGGATTCTAATCAGTCTTTTAGTCCCGGGGCACGCCGAGCAGAAGAAGGGAGGTCACAGCCCCTGCACTTACACTCTGGTTGCGATGCTCTGCAGTCCGGTTAGATCCTTGGTGAAAACAAAGTCCTGCAGACCGGGAATGGCAGAAACCACTTCCACAGGGTGATTTCTCCAAGTCTCCTGTGGCAAAAGAGCCCTCTGTTCAGGGAGACCACACGCAGCTCTCCTCTGGCTGAGCTCTGGAGCTGAACAACCTTCCCGCACTTTTTTTTCTTCCTGGTTTTCACACACCAGCTGCAGTAGGGGATTTCCCAGCTCTGTGTTTGTGATTGTACAGTCTGACACTGCCCCCTTGTGGGCAATTGCTGAAACAGTATTCAAATCCATTTCTACATTAATGATGCAGTCTGAATTGTTGATCCCATTACACAAGTCCAAATTTTGTGACATAATTCCAGCCATAGAAAGGGACGCACGTGTGCAGGAGTATCAGCAGAAGCTGTTACTCGATCTTAGATCCGCTTTTCCACCAAACAACCGTGCAGGTGCAGGGAGTGAATCTCCCAGTTGTAACTTGACAAACATGGGACGGTCTCGTCATCTTCAACAGTCTACACGTACCAGTAGGACCGTATCTGGTGCTGGTAACAGCAATTTTATGGAATCTTTTCATAATTTTTTTAGACCCTCCTTTGCAAGGCCACCAGAGACAACAAGTCTGACACATAGTCAACGGCTGGAGAGGATGATACAGGAGTATCTCCAAATGAACATCGATGCCATGACTTTGCAAATGGAGCCTTGCTCCTTTTGGGCTTCAAACCTAGAAAAATGGCCAGAGCTCTCAACTTACGCCTTGGAGATTTTGTCATGTCCAGCTGCCAGCGTTGTCTCTGAACGTGTCTTCAGTGCTGCTGGGTGTGTGCTGACAGATAAGCGCACGCGTCTGTCCAGTGACAATGTGGACAGACTGACGTTCATCAAAATGAACAAGTCATGGATCCAGAAGGAATTTACAACCCCTGTGTCATCCTGGGGAGAGTAAATGCTTGTGGATTTGGAATGTGCTTGATGCAAATCTAGCTGTTAAGTGTACAACTAGGGCACAAGTGCTGCCACTGAATGGGTGGGTGTGTGTGGGGCACAATTTTTGGAAAAAAAGGGAGACTCCGCTTGGAGTAACCCTTGCTTACATTGTTTTTAAAAGAAGCCAAGATGAACAAGTCATGGTTCAGCAAAGACTTTATCTACCTACCCCAGTGTCATGCTGGGGACGGTTAATTATGGCGTATTTTTGAATGTGCTTGATGCAAATCTAGCTGTGGAGTGTACAATTAGGGCACAAGTGCTGCCACTGAATGGGTGGGTGTGTGTGGGGCACAATTTTTGGAAAAAAAGGGAGACTCCGCTTGGATAACCCTTGCTTACATTGTTTTTAAAAGAAGCCAAGATGAACAAGTCATGGTTCAGCAAAGACTTTATCTACCTACCCCGGTGTCATGCTGGGGACGGTTAATTATGGCGTATTTTTGAATGTGCTTGATGCAAATCAAAACATCCTGTTTGCAACTAGGGCCCAAGTGCTGCCACTGATGGGGTGGGTGTCTGTGTGGCCCAATTTTTGGAAAAAAGGGAGACTCCGCTTGGAGTAACCCTTGCTTGCTGTGTTTTTAAAAGAAGCCAAGATGAACAGAGCTGGGATCAGGAAAGACTTTGCTACCTACCCTGGTGTCATCCTGGGGACGGTTAATTATGGCGTATTTTTGAATGTGCTTGATGCAAATCTAGCTGTGAAGTGTACAACTAGGGCACAAGTGCTGCCACTGAATGGGTGGGTGTGTGTGGGGCACAATTTTTGGAAAAAAGGGAGACTTCGCTTGGAGTAACCCTTGCTTACATTGTTTTTAAAAGAAGCCAAGATGAACAAGTCATGGTTCAGCAAAGACTTTGCTACCTACCCCGGTGTCATCCTGGGGACGGTTAATTATGGCGTATTTTTGAATGTGCTTGATGCAAATCTAGCTGTGGAGTGTACAATTAGGGCACAAGTGCTGCCACTGAATGGGTGGGTGTGTGTGGGGCACAATTTTTGGAAAAAAAGGGAGACTCCGCTTGGATAACCCTTGCTTACATTGTTTTTAAAAGAAGCCAAGATGAACAAGTCATGGTTCAGCAAAGACTTTATCTACCTACCCCGGTGTCATGCTGGGGACGGTTAATTATGGCGTATTTTTGAATGTGCTTGATGCAAATCAAAACATCCTGTTTGCAACTAGGGCCCAAGTGCTGCCACTGATGGGGTGGGTGTCTGTGTGGCCCAATTTTTGGAAAAAAGGGAGACTCCGCTTGGAGTAACCCTTGCTTGCTGTGTTTTTAAAAGAAGCCAAGATGAACAGAGCTGGGATCAGGAAAGACTTTGCTACCTACCCTGGTGTCATCCTGGGGACGGTTAATTATGGCGTATTTTTGAATGTGCTTGATGCAAATCTAGCTGTGAAGTGTACAACTAGGGCACAAGTGCTGCCACTGAATGGGTGGGTGTGTGTGGGGCACAATTTTTGGAAAAAAAGGGAGACTCCGCTTGGAGTAACCCTTGCTTACATTGTTTTTAAAAGAAGCCAAGATGAACAAGTCATGGTTCAGCAAAGACTTTATCTACCTACCCCGGTGTCATGCTGGGGACGGTTAATTATGGCGTATTTTTGAATGTGCTTGATGCAAATCAAAACATCCTGTTTGCAACTAGGGCCCAAGTGCTGCCACTGATGGGGTGGGTGTCTGTGTGGCCCAATTTTTGGAAAAAAGGGAGACTCCGCTTGGAGTAACCCTTGCTTGCTGTGTTTTTAAAAGAAGCCAAGATGAACAGAGCTGGGATCAGGAAAGACTTTGCTACCTACCCTGGTGTCATCCTGGGGACGGTTAATTATGGCGTATTTTTGAATGTGCTTGATGCAAATCTAGCTGTGAAGTGTACAACTAGGGCACAAGTGCTGCCACTGAATGGGTGGGTGTGTGTGGGTCACAATTTTTGGAAAAAAGGGAGACTCCGCTTGGAGTAACCCTTGCTTGCTGTGTTTTTAAAAGAAGCCAAGATGAACAGAGCCGGGATCAGGAAAGACTTTGCTACCTACCCCGGTGTCATCCTGGGGACGGTTAATTATGGCGTATTTTTGAATGTGCTTGATGCAAATCTAGCTGTGAAGTGTACAACTGGGGCCCAAGTGCTGCCGCTGAATGGGTGGGTGTGTGTGGGGCCCAATTTTTGGAAAAAAGGGAGACTCCGCTTGGAGTCACCTTGCGGTGTTTTACATGACTTTAGAAGGGCGTGCCATGCCTATATCTGTGTCTCCTCTGCTTTTTCCTTGTCCAGCTCTTTTGTTTTTGCATAAGTATATGTCCTTTTCACTTTCCCATGTGTTTGTGTTTTGTTGTGAGTTGTTTGTGACCTTTTGGACACCTTTAAGGGTGTTTTCTAGGTGTTTTTATGTGTTTGTGATTGCCTGCCATTGTTTCCTATGCAGTTCGAGTTCGGTTCGTCGTACGTTCGACGAGCCGAACTCGAACGGGACGTCCGTTCGGCGAACCGACCTCGAGCCGAACCGGGACCGGTTCGCTCATCTCTAGTCTGAGGAGGACAGGAAAAGCCGAGGGGTGAGGAGAGGAGGGGTGGGGGACAAGAGAAGCCATAGGGAAGTGGGGGACAGAGAGATTGGAGGTGGGGCAATACTTACGGGCAGTGTGGCGAAGATTGGGTAGCTCTGCGAAGATCGGGCAGCACAGCGGAGATTGGGCAGCGGCGGTGGAGGCATGGAACTACAAGTCCCAGCAGGGACACGGCGCAGACTAGCTAGGGGAGAACTCTCTAGGCCAAAACAAGACTTGGGAGAAATGTCACCACCAGGTCAGCCCGCCCCCCTTCATGCTGATTGGAGCAATTTTGCGTCATAGCACAATTGCTCCAATCAGTGCTGCAGAGGGGGGAGTGCTGTGTTTTCTGGCCTCCAGCCAATGGTAAGTGCTCTTGAATCACCAATCATAGCTGGATCACACTATTTTAGGCATTTTCTTTGCATGAAACAATGCAATTGCTGTGATTGGCAGCTCAGATTTGAACAGCCAATCACAACAATTATGGAAGTGGTCAAGAAAAGGTCCCCTGCTGTAAGAAACAGCAGGAGGCATCATTTGAAAGCCACAGCAATGAAATTAATTTTAGACAGTAAAGTTACATCCCTGGTTGGTAAGTCACATAAAATTAGGACGTAACTTTACTGCCCACGGTCATGAAGGAGTTAATAGTGATTGTTGATTTAATGATAGGTGACTGATAAGTGTTGAATTAGGCTGCTTTCACACTACATTTTTTTAACATGCGTCCTGAACGTTTTTGTAACGCAAAAACGGATACAGTGCAAATGCGTTTTCATTTCAATGCATTTGCAATGGACTCGCATCAACATGTGTTCACCTGCGTTTGCGTGCGTTATAGTGAAGATCCAGTGAGTTACAGTTTCTTAACATTTTTCAAAAATGCTACTTGTAGCGTTTTTGACCTGCATACAAATACTGCAAATTGCTGGATCCTTACTATACTGCATGCAAACGCATGTGAACGCTGGCATGCTGATAGAGAGGATCCTGCTTGCTCTACTGAACATGCAAAGAAACAAGCCTTGGGTGATCAGTCCCTCTTCTCCCCTCCCTCTCTGTCTCTCTCCCCCTCACTCTCTCCGCCTCCCTCTCTGTCTCTCTCCCCCTCCCTCTCTGTCTCTCCCCCCTCACTCTCTCCGCCTCCCTCTCTGTCTCTCTCCCCCTCCCTCTCTCCCCCTCCCTCTCTGTCTCTCTCCCATTTCCTCTCTCCCCCTCCCTCTCCCATGCCTGAGAGCTGCGGACACTCGTAACCAAGGAAAATATCGGGTAACCAAGGAAAGCGCTTCTCTTAGTTACCCGATGTTTACGTTGGTTACATGTGCAGGGAGCCCGGCTCCTAGCAGCTGCAGACACTCATAATAAAGCTAAATATCGGGTATCCAAGCAAGTTACCCGATGTTTACCTTGGTTACGAGCCTCCACAGCTGTCAGAAGCCGGCTCCCAGTCTACCACGTTCAGTTCCACTGACTCCCCATCACATGACTCCAATGCCCGCCCATAAACTTAAAGTGACAGGATCCTGCAAAATAACACATGCGTTTGCATGCGTTTTTTTGCTGTAAAAGCAGGATTTGCTTTTACAGCAAAAAAACGTTCATGACGCATGTTAAGAAAGGTAGTGTGAAAGCAGCCTTAGGGTTGAGATACAGTTGCTTAAAAGATGTGTAATTAATCTGAGAGAGCAGATGTAATCTCTGAAACGTGTAGTAAAATGTAACCATTTTTAAAAATAATTTAATCGTTTAACCATTACTGCTGACCATCTTTTTATGACAGTTGTCACGCTCCCCGTGTCCCAGCACCGCTCCTTACCCACTGATCCAGTCCATGTGTTCACCAGTCATGGCTGCCGCTCCCGCTCGTGCTCTCCTGTGTCCTGCTCCTGGTCTTATGAGTCTGACTCTGAGTCTTAGCCACATGGTTCTGTATAGGACCAGGCCGCGCCCACTCTCCTGGTCTTATAGGCCCAGCACACCTGCAGCAGGAAATGACATGAGGCTGTGCTGGGTATATAAGACTGGCCTTTCCATGTGGGCGGGGCCTGATCAACGTGTCTTGTAGCTAGTCTTATGAGCTAGGTGCTCAGGTCCCCTGGTACCGTGTCCTACTGACTTCTTGTCCTTGCACTCTGGTACCTGTGCCTGTTTACATTATTGTCCTAAAGAACTCTGTGACTCTGGTGACCTGCTTATACTTGTCCCTGCCACGTCAGTGCTCCGGCTGCCGTGTGCCCTGCCCTCCGGTGGGGTGCAAGGTCCAGTGGATCCACCTCCTGGGCCCACCAGTACTCCCGGCCCTGACAGATTGATCAGGCCATGGATCCCGCTGGAGCACAAACATCAGAGCTGGCTGAGCTGCGCCAGGAGCTGGCACAACAGCGTGAAACCCTGACCCAGATGCTGAAATTCATGACGTCCGTGGACCACCGGTTGTATACGCTGCAGACTGCCGTCTCGTCCACGCAGCAACCACTCTCTAGGTCCGAACCAGTTTCTTCCACGGCCTCGCAACTTCGCCTCGCTGCTCCGCCTCGCTATGCAGGGGATCCCAAGTCCTGCCGCGGTTTCCTGAACCAGTGCTCCCTGCACTTCCAGTTGCTCCCGCACTTGTTTGCCTCAGACCAGGCCAAGGTGGCGTTCCTGATGTCACACCTGGAAGGTGAAGCCCTGGCCTGGATTAACCCCCTGTGGGAAAACGAGGATCCAATGATCACCGACATCCAGGAGTTCCTGCGAGCCTTCAGAGGCATCTTCGATGAACCCGGACGAACTACCGCAGTGACCTCTACGCTCCTCCGGCTACGCCAAGGGACCCAAACAGTCGGCCAATACGCCATCCAGTTCCGCACGCTCGCTTCGGAGCTGGGCTGGAACAATAAGGCCTTAACAGCGGCCTTTTGGGAGGGTCTCTCTGGTCGTATTAAAGACGAACTAGCCGGCCGTGATGTCCCTCACACCCTGGACGATTTGATTTCCTTGGCCACCCGGATTAATCTTCGCTTTCAGGAGCGTACCAAAGAGAGAGTCCGGGAGAAGCGACCACCTTGCCATGCCTTACCCTCGCAGAGACCTACCGTTCCCTCGTCCCTGCCTTTCCGTGACTTATCGCCAGAACCCATGCAGGTGGACCGTCTGACCCAGGCCAAGCAACGCCGTGCAGAACGGCTCGCCCGGGGCCTGTGCTTCTATTGCGGAGACGGGTCACATATGCTACGTTCTTGCCCGGAGAAACCTGGTAGACCCCAGGTCCAAGGGGAGGTGGGAACCGCCACCCTTGGCACCGGAATCCCCTCCGTTCCACTTACGCAGACTGTCCAGGTGACGACGGAGAAGATCAGGTTCACAGCAGAGGCCCACATTGATTCTGGGGCAGCGGGTAATTTCATACACCAGTCTGCAGTGAACCGATACAAGGTACCTGTGATCCCGCTTGCCAAGCCCCTCTGGTTCGCCTCCGTGGATGGTAAACCACTATACGAACCTGTCCGGTATACCACTGAACCCGTGAGACTCCAGGTTGGCACTCTGCATACTGAGACCATTGTCTTCTATGTCATCCCAAGAATGGCTCCTGAGATCCTGCTGGGTCTGCCCTGGCTTCAACTCCATGACCCTGCCATTAGTTGGCGCTCTGGCGCTATTACTCGCTGGGGACCCTTGTGTCATGACCACTGCCTACAGCCCGTTCCTCGGCCCCTGTCACCTGAACCTGTTATGCCGCAGGAAGAGGAAGAGGTGACGACGCAGTCCAGTGCTGTACCACAACTCCTGTCACTTGTACCTGTGGTGCCACCGGAACCAGAGGAGACGACGCACTCCAGCGACGTTCCACCATCCCTGACGATTGAGACTGTGGTGCCACCGGAACCAGAGGAGGCGACGCACTCCAGCGACGTTCCATCGTCCCTGACAACTGAGACTGTGATGCCACCGGCTACCGAGGAAGAGACATTGTCCTGTATCCGGTCCGAGGCGCCCGATCCGGTCGTCCAGGACTCCAGTCCTGCTTCTGACTGTCTCCTCCCGCTTCCCGTTGCCCCCGTTGCCACTGCTGGTAGATCGGCTAGGCGTCGTGCGGCCAGGAAGGCGGTACGGGATCAGCGGTCCTTCCCTGCCTTTGTGTTGGATCCTGGTCCGGTGACTCGATCCGGGGTGCCCCTGGGGTTCTGTGCACGGAGGGGGGGGCATAGAGGGGGGGGGTACTGTCACGCTCCCCGTGTCCCAGCACCGCTCCTTACCCACTGATCCAGTCCATGTGTTCACCAGTCATGGCTGCCGCTCCCGCTCGTGCTCTCCTGTGTCCTGCTCCTGGTCTTATGAGTCTGACTCTGAGTCTTAGCCACATGGTTCTGTATAGGACCAGGCCGCGCCCACTCTCCTGGTCTTATCTTATAGGCCCAGCACACCTGCAGCAGGAAATGACATGAGGCTGTGCTGGGTATATAAGACTGGCCTTTCCATGTGGGCGTGGCCTGATCAACGTGTCTTGTAGCTAGTCTTATGAGCTAGGTGCTCAGGTCCCCTGGTACCGTGTCCTACTGACTTCTTGTCCTTGCACTCTGGTACCTGTGCCTGTTTACATTATTGTCCTAAAGAACTCTGTGACTCTGGTGACCTGCTTATACTTGTCCCTGCCACGTCAGTGCTCCGGTTGCCGTGTGCCCTGCCCTCCGGTGGGGTGCAAGGTCCAGTGGATCCACCTCCTGGGCCCACCAGTACTCCCGGCCCTGACAACAGTGCAGGAGTCTACTTCTATTTGATCTTTTGAAGCTAACCTCCTTGTGGTGCCTGCTGCAGCTGAAACCTACACACTTTCAATAGCAGTTGTGACTATTTCACAACTGCATCAGTAAGCACATCTAATATTTACTATAAAAGTTGTAACGTTAGTACCTTATTAGTGCCTTTTGCCTTTTCAGTCTTCATCACTTTAGAATTTAGAACACAGATTTTGATATCTCTATTTAGATAATGATGAAATTGCTATTTTGCCTGGAGCATTGATTTTCCATTATTTAGATAATAAAATAGCTTCATCACTAAATAACCACAATTTAGATGTGGAAATATTAATTTTTAGCAAGGTCACTGATTTTACCCTGTTGAGAAAATGGAATAGCAATTTTTAGGGCAATCACAGAATGACCACAATTTAGATGAGGAAATAGCTATTTTTAGCTGAAGAACAGAATGGCCACTATTTAGATGAGGATATAGCAATTTTTAGTTGGAGAATGACCACTAGATGAGGGTATAGCAATTTTTAGCCTGGAGCACAGAATGACCACAATTTGAATTAGGAAATAGTAATTTTTAGTTACTTCATAGTAGAGATGAGCGAACTGGCCGTGGTTCGGCTCGAGTTCGGTTCGCCGAATGGAGGTCTCGTTCGAGTTCGGTTCATCGAACGTTCAACGAACCAAACTCGAACCTATAGGATATAATGGGAGGCAATCACAAACACATAAAAATGCATGATAAATGTACACAAACAGTTAATAAACATTGCCATAACACTTACCGGTCCCCGCGATCCCTCCTGCACTCTGTCTCCTGCCGATATTCCATCCGATGATCGCTGAATCCTCCAGGTGACCAGCACTGCCAGCAGTGATGCAGGAGCTATCGTGACGTCAAAATAGCCATGTGACCAGTCACGTGGCTATTATCTCATTGGCTACAGACTGGTCACATGACTATGACGCGTCATGTAGGACCTGCGAGTGCATCTCTCAGGTACATGGTGCACATTTGTGTATCGCCGTGTACCGGCGACATGCTCTAGCACACGGTCGACTCCCCGTTCCGTTAGGGACCGGCTGACACAGCCAGTCATTACCGGAGATCACCGTTGCCATAGCAACGCAGTTAGCCGTGACGTCAACGCTAACCGCGGCTCCGGGAGCACCGTTGCTATGGTAATGCGTCTGTCAGCGTTACCGCTGACAGCCAGCACCACTGATCACTCACGGAATGAAGACTGCACGCTGCTTACCGTGCAGCCTTCACGGAGTGAAGGCTGCACGGAAAGCAGCGTCTTCCCCCATGCAGCAGTGATGGAGCAGAGCTGCATTTGTTGAACGAGAAATACAGAAGACCATGGATCGTGGAGGGCTGACAGGGGGTAATAAAGATGGAGTCTCTAATGTGTCTGTGTATTTATTTCTATTAAAGTATTTTTTCAACCCTTTATTGGAGATTCTTAATGGCCGGGTAAAACGTGCCTGACATTAAGAATCTCTGGCTTAATAATAGCTAGTAAAACAAAGCTAGTATTAACTCATTATTACCCAACAAGCCAC
Source organism: Anomaloglossus baeobatrachus (assembly GCF_048569485.1). Taxonomy (NCBI): domain Eukaryota; kingdom Metazoa; phylum Chordata; class Amphibia; order Anura; family Aromobatidae; genus Anomaloglossus; species Anomaloglossus baeobatrachus. Next base: position 397,958,533 of record NC_134355.1, read on the forward strand.
CCGGCTTCAGGGCTGTTGGAAGAGTTGAATACAGCGCCAGATGATGGCGCTTCTATGAAAGCGCCATTTTCTGGGGCGGCTGCGGACTGCAATTCGCAGCAGAGGCGCCCAGAAACCTCAGGCTAACCTGTGCTGCGGATTCCAATCCCCAGCTGCCTAGTTGTACCCAGCTGGACACAAAAATGGGGCGAAGCCCACGTCATTTGTTTTTTAATTATTTCATGAAATAAGTGAAATAAATAAAAAAACTGGGCTTCCCTATATTTTTGGTTCCCAGCCGGGTACAAATAGGCAACTGGGGGTTGGAGGCAGCCCGTGGCTGCCTGCTGTACCTGGCTAGCATACAAAAATATGGCGAAGTCCACGTCATTTTTTTGGTGGGCAAAAAACTTCTGCATACAGTCCTGGATGGAGCCTTGTAGTTCTGCAGCTGCTGTCTGCTCTTCTCCATACAGACAGACAGCAGCTGCAGAACTACAAGGCTCAGCATACTCCATCCAGGACTGTATGCAGAAGTTTTTTGCCCCCTGAAAAAATTATGTGGGCTTCGCCATATTTTTGTATGCTAGCCAGGTACAGCAGGCAGTTACGGCTGCCCCCAACCCCCAGTTGCCTATTTGTACCCGGCTGGGAACCAAAAATAAATAATTAGAAAACAAATGACGTAGGCTTCGCCCCATTTTTGTGTCCAGCCAGGTACAACTAGGCAGCTGGCGATTGGAATCCTCAGCACAGGTTGGCCTGAGCTTTCTGGGCCCCACTGCTGCGAATTGCAGTCTGCAGCCGCCTCAGAAAATGGCACTTTCATAGAAGCGCCATCTTCTGGCGCTGTATCCAACTCTTCCAGCACCTGCCTGCTATACCTGGCTAGCATACAAAAATATGGCGAAGCTCACGTCCTTTTTTTGTAGTTTTTTGGCAAAAAAAATAAAAAATGCTTCCCTGGATTTTCCATTGCCAGTGAAGGTAACACCAAGCAGTGGGGGTTAGCAGCCAGTAGCTGCTTGGATTACCCTTAGCTAGCAATACAAAAAATGCAGCGGGAGCCCATATATATTTTTTTAATTATTTATTTAAATAACTGAAAACAAAATGGGCTTCCCTGTATTTTGATTGCTGGACATCACAGTGCTGTAAAAATAAATCTTTAAAAAAAATGACGTAGCGCTCCGCGGTATTTTTGATTCTCAGCGCAGATAAAGCAGACAGCTATGGGTTGCCACCCCCATCTGCCTGCCGTTACCTTGGTTGGCAATCAAAATACAGGGAAGCCCATTAATTTTTTCTATTTAAAAAATAGTTAAAAAAAAATGACCTTTTTTGATAGCCAGCTAGGGTAAAGCAGACGGCTGTAGCCTGAAAACCACAGCTGGCAGCTTTACCGTGGTTGGGGATCCAATGTGGAGGTCCCCCCAGGCTCTTTTTTTATAATTATTTTATAAATATTAATAATTACACAATAAAGTAGGGCCCCCCCCAAATTGGATCACCAGCCAAGGTAAAGCGGACAGCTGTGGTCTGGTATTCTCAGGGTGGGAAGGTCCATAGTTATTGGGCCTTCACAGCCTAAAAATAGCAGGCCGCAATGAATCTGCACTCACTCTCCCCGGGTCCACAGTAGCAGAGTCCATGTCGTAATGGTTGCTACCAAAGCTGAATGCCGTGCTCATGAGGTAAGGGCATGCCTAATCAGGAGAACTATTCTACATTTCCAAATATTGGTATTTGCTGATATTATTGCTATGCCACCTACTATATATTGGGGATAGTATCTTGGAGATGGAATACCCCTTTAAGTCCAGTTATCCAGCTGAATGAATACTTAACAACAGAGCTCGCTATTTAGGTGTGTTTTCTTGTGGCGTATAACGGACTCTCATGTTTGGTAGTCATTCAGCAGGGAAACTATAAAAGCAAATCCCTCCATTTGGAAATGTAGTATAGCATGAGCAGGGCATTGCAGTAATAATAATAATTTATTCATTTATATAGCGTTATTAATTCCATAGCGCTCTATGTTTTTGGAGTGTGGGAGGAAACCGGAGTACCTGGAGGAAACCCACGCAAACACTGGTTGAACATACAAACTCCTTGCAGATGGTGTCCTTGGTGAGAATTGAACCCAGGACCTCAGCACTGCAAGACTGCAGTGCTTACCACTGAGCCACCGTGCCGCCCATTTAGCTTACAGATGCATAACCACCACTCACTGTGTCTGAACACAGGAAGCTGAGCTGACAGCCGCTCTGTGCATGCGGCAGTGTCTATTGTGAAGGAGAGGGCCATGGGGGGGATCAACGCTGCACAGGTACCGTGGGACACTGGGGAACACCGGTGGGGTTATGCGGGGTGACCTGGCAGGGCCTGGGGAGGAGTTTTCTGTCGCATGTGTCATGGCACATGCGACAGAAATCAGAAGAGGAGGGTGAATGCGGCCGGCGCGCTGCAGTGCGCGTGGCCATCTTGGATTTCTGGGAGGGCATCAGGGGGGGCACTTTGGCGACACCGGGGGACACCGGGGGACCGGAGGGGATCAGGGAGGAGATTTATCATGTTTGTTCATGCCAGATGGGAGATAAATAATTTTTTACCGGCGCTGTCATTTACTGTAACGTGATCATCGGTGTACGGTGTATATCTGTGATCACGTGAGTGGGGACCGGAAAAACCGTCCTGAATCATGATCTCCAGGGTCTCAGCTAGCCCTGAAACCCCGGAGATTTTCTGACGCTGGGGGGCGTTATTCACTTATTTCTGCCTGCTGTTTATAAACGGCAGATCAGAATAAGGCTACATTAACACGACCGATCCATTTTTGCGGTCTGCAAAAAACAGTCAGTTTTTTTTCACGGGTGCATCCGTGTGGCCTCCGTTTCCGTTCCGTAGACGGTCCGTATGCCATCTGTTTGTCATCCGTGTGCCTTCCATTTTTTTGTGTACTGCAAAAAAACTGAAGGAGGGTAAATGCATAAATTTACCCAGGATCCATAGCTTCATCCTACATGAGGCGGTCACATGTTCACTCCAGTGCCATTTTCTACTGCTTTTCACAGCGTAGAGCGCTCTGGTGATTTTCTTGTGCTTGTGCACTTCATATCAGTCTTTTTTGTCATTATAATGGCAGAAAGACACATAATGTCCCACTCTCCTGCATTTTGTAATTTTTCACCCTTTGGTGCCTTGCATGTGGCACTAAGGGGTGCTTAGCTTTGTATTTAGCCAAAAAAATGAAAAAATAAAATGACGTAGGGTTCCCCCTATTTTTGTAGCCAGCTAGGGTAAAGCAGACGGCTGCAGCCTGCAGACCACAGCTGGCAACCTTACCTTGGCTGGTAATCCAAAACTGAGGGCACCCCACGCTGTTATTTTAAATTAAATAAATAATTAAAAAAAAAAAACACGTAGGGGTCCCCCCAAAATTGGATCACCAGCCAAGGTAAAGCAGACAGCTGGGGTCTGATATTCTCAAACTAGGGAGGTCCATGGTTATTGGACTCTCCCCAGCCTAAAAATAGCAGGCCGCAGCCGCCCCAGAAGTGGCGCATCCATTAGATGTGCCAATCCTGGTGCTTCGCCCCAGCTCATCCCGCGCCCTGGTGCGGTGGCAAACGGGGTAATATATGGGGTTAATACCAGATGTGTAATGTCACCTGGCATCAAGCCCTGGGGTTGGTGAGGTCAGGCGTCTATCAGATACCCGACATCACCAACCCAGTCAGTAATAAAAAAAAATAGACGACAAACACATTTTTATTTGAAAAAATACTCCCCAATACATTCCCTCTTTAACCAATTTATTAGAAAGAAAAACAAATCCAGGTCTGGTGTAATCCAAGGGGTTGCCATGATGATCCACACTGTCCCAGTCAATGAAGAGCAGGATGTTCCCCATTGGCTGGGAGAGCAGTGCAGTGACCTGAGCTAACATCAATGGGTCAGCCCAGGTCACTGCAGGGCATAACAAGTGCTGCTGTCAGCGAGGTACATTACCTGCGCTGATCTCCTGCACTGCCGACAGCACCTGTCACTGAGTTCAATGACCACCGCCTTCACAGCCAAGTATCGCAAGAGCCCCGTGACGTCACCGCTAGTCAGTCTCGGGTTGGAAGCGAGAGAAGGTGATGTGACAAGCGGCGGCCATGGAGGACAGTGACAGTGCTGAGGTTGGGACTTCATCACCGCAGGTAAGCCGAGCGGGACCATGTGTGCAGAGTGCCAGGAGGACGTCAGTGTCGTGGACTGCATGGCTGGGGACGTGTGTGTGTGTGTGTGTGTGTATGTATGTGTACATGCCGCATGCAGGAGGGGGCGGAGCGAGCTGAGCGGGGAAGTGTTCGCTTCCTGCACGTAACTAGGATAAACATCGGGTTACTAACCAAAGCGCTTTGCTTGCATACCCAATGTTTATCTTGGTTTCCAGCTTCTGGCAGGCTGCCAGCGATGGCTCCTGCACACTGTAGCTGTAAAAAGCCCTGCTTTTTGCTGCTAGAACCGTTCTCGAACGTATCTAAAACTATCGAGCTTTAGCAAAAAGCTCGAGTTCTAGTTCTATCTAGAACAGCCCCGAAAATCACTCGAGCCGCGAACTGGAGAACCGCGAACCGCGCTCAACTCTACTTCATAGAATGACCACTATTTGATGAGGATATAGTATATTTTATCTGAAGCACAGAATAATCACAATATAGATGAGGAGATAGCATGTTTGAGTTGGAGCACACAATTAGAAATCCCTAGATGATGAAATGCCAACTGGTGGCACTCAACGTTCCCTCCACTGCATGTCCTTGTACTTCCCTATTATACACTGTCGCTGCTAAGTAATAACTATCGCATCTACCTATGATTAAACCCCCTAGCAAAGCTAACGATCTAGCAGCTGTGGCAGCAGCACCATCCCTAAGCTTTATCATTCACAAAATGGTGCCAACACCAGATGTTCCCTTTTTATTTGCAGAGGGACATGTGACTTACACAGCCAGTGACACAGGCACTTTTGTCTGAATGTTGTGGGTAGTTTCTGCGCCCTCATTGGCTGCTGGAATACACAAACAGAGTTAAGAAAAAAGATAGCTGTCCGCCACTCCTCTGACCCTCTCACCACCCCCTCTCCTCATCAAACACGTCCCATTATCATAGCCAAAATAATAGTAAGATATCAGAAAAGTTGCAAACAGTTTCTGAACAAAACCGAACATTGCCTACTTTTTAAAAAAGTGTTCTGGTATCCGAGCTGGAGCCAAACAAGGCAAAACTCCTACCGAATATGAAATTGGCAAACCTTTTTTGAACAAGTTTGCTTATCTTTAGTGATGAATACACAAATAATAGAAATTATTTGGCTCAAATAAACTGAACCCAAATATTTCACTATTCACTCATCTCAAGTACAGAAATGTCGCAACTAAATACTCAATGTGCGCACATATCCTAATCTGGTAATCAGGCATTGAGTTTAATTACCTAACCTGATGTGAGGTCACTGAGTTCAATCAGTGTCCCTCAGGTCAGTTCACTGGTATCACAGCTGGGGTACCATGGGAACCCCAGTTGTGACCTCAGGTGAAGTCATTGAAGTCAATGCTGGACTACTGGATTAGGCGTGTCGCACACATTGAATATTTGATTGCAGGCCTTCATGTACCAAATCTGAAAAATTACTGCACTGTTATCGCATGAGTTTTGATTTGGTTTTGGTGCATTTTTTTTTACACGAGCTGCAGATTTGGTGCAGAAATGTCTTCATCCAAGTCCAAATTGTGCGCACATTGCCTAATCTAGTAATCCAGATTAGATGTGGGTTGCAATTTTTAGGCTGTGTGTGGCTCAATAACCGTGGGACTCCCCAGCCTGAAAATACCAGCTCCAAGCTGTCCACTTTATCTTGGCTAGGTTTCAAATTTTGGGGGGACCTCAAAACTTTTTTTTTTAAATTATTTATTTAAATAATAAAAAAATGCATGGGGTCCCTCATATTTTGATACATAGCCAAAATAATACTCACAGCCAGGGGCTGTAGCCTCTACCTGTCTGCTTTATCTGTGCTGGGTATCAAAATATGGATGAAGCGGCTACATTTTTACCATTTATTTATTTAGTTTTACACTTTTCAACCAATCATAGACACCAGCATACAGGCAGTCTGACTGCAACCAAACACTGACGTGGTCAGAGAGAGTGGGCGGGGAAAGCAGCACTGCTTCCAATCACAGGCACTGTTACAAAGTATAGGCAGGGGACGCAGTGCATATTTATGAACTTTAATAATTGGACCCGAAAGCAGTGTGACAACCACAGGGAAACTTTGTAAGTATTATTCTCCTGCTTTAATTGCCGGAAAGGTCTGAGAACATTATTCTCATAAACAAAATCTGAGTCAGAAATACATCTAGGCATGTTCCCTATGCTTTTCCCATTAAGATTCAGCAAATTGTTTATTCATTTCCGTATTTTTATGGCCCTCATAGACTTATTTTCATGGTCCTCCAGAAAATTATTTGAGTTTCTCATTGACCTGCATTAGGTTTGTTATTCAGTATGAATACACAAATAAGAGAAATTACTTTGAGGAAGAATAAAAACCTGAATATTTGAATATTTTCCTATCTTTACTAAATAGCCTAATAAAGTTGACCATGTAGGGAATCACTCAATTAGTAACATTCTTTTTCCCCTTACTATCACATTGGGTGTTGAAAGCTTTAGAACTACTTTAACTGATAGTCTCTGACAGGTTTAATACACAGGATCCTCTCCTTACACCTATTACCTATTCATTTCTCCTTTTAATCATCTTAATTCACTAGTTTTATGTCCCTACTTCTCCCACTGATTTTTAATATTTTTAATATTTCGTGAACTCTCATACTTCTGAAAGCCTTGAATTTTATACTACTCATCATGTGACTCGCCCGCCCCTTATGTGACTCGGTATCGGGTCGGACTAGTCCAGGGTGGTCAGCGGTGGCGGGGCCCGACTCCGTGACCCTGGCGGAGTCAATTAATGTGGCTGATGGGGGAGGTGATGATGGGAGTTGTAATTTATTGAAATTCATGACACCACCTGTGAAATTGTGCGGCTATGAAGCCGCGGCTGCTGGAAGGGACCTCCGGGGCTGATGTTGTGGCAGCTGAGCTGTTTCTTGCTCCCCACAGGTGGTGTGGGTACCCGGGGGCAACCTTTGGTAAAGTCTATGGTGTTTATTGATGAGAAGCAGGAGAAAGCAGATGACACAGGGCTTGCAGTCAAGATGTTTACTCACTGTAAAGCCTGCTTTACACGAGTCAATCCATCGTGCGATTTATTTGGCAAAGTCTTTTTTTTTTTGTATCGCTGATAGGTATTTGTCCATGTGTCACACGTTGAGTGTTGTCAAACGACCTCAAAGCGCTCATCGATATATTGATTGGCCATGGCGGACGTCCAAAAGGCTTCACACATGTTTTCCTTTGGTCAATCTGTCTTTTGTATGGGCGTAATTAGGCAAACTATACAGCCCTCCGTGACGTTGTCTGGATTGTTGCACGCCCTGAATTCTTCTGACCTGCTCAATCCAGTTCTGCTAATCTGGTTGATTGGTTACATACCATATATATAGTTTCGCTTCTGCGCTTGTCTTTGTTGCCTTGTGTGTCCTTAGCATCAATCTTGTTTGTGGTCTGGTTTTTGACGAATTCAGAGTATCTATCCTTCAAAGGTGGGTAACATTAGGTTTTGTATGGTTTCTTTATTGTGTCATTTAGCCGTTCACAATTTTTTTTTTTTTCATGTTTATTTATTATTGTTATTTGTGTAGGTTTTATCGTGTATTATGTTTTTTGAAACATAATAATGTTTTTTAGTATTTTTTCTCATTTTTGTTCTTTTAAAATTCTAAAAAATTACATGTTTATTATAACAGTGTCAAATAAAATGTTCTCATATAATCTTTCACAGATGACGGCTCATCAAAACGAATTATTTTTGCGTGATTTCATTGAAAAATATCGCACATTAACCTGTCTTTGGAAAATTAAATCGCCTGAATATAGTAACAAACGCATCAAACAAGCAGCTTATGCGGATCTGATTACTATCTTTAAAAACCATTTTCCAAATGAGCCTGTGGATGTAAATCTGATCAAGAAAAAAATACAAGGAATACGCACTGTATATAAAAAGGAACTAAATAAAGTCGAGGAGTCACGATGTTCAGGGGCTGCGACTGCCGATCTTTATGTCCCACGGCTGTGGTATTTTGATCTACTTGACTTCACAAGAGATCAAGAGATTCCAAGGTCATCAACAAGTATGCTTTCCATTCAGGAGTCACAAAATGGGGCAATTGGCAGCGAGTCAGCGACACAATTGGTATATTTACCTTTATTCATAAATGTTTCTTTACACACTATTTTTTTTATTTTATAAACAATTTTTAAGGTGTTGTATGATCTGCTTTTTTTTTTTGGAAATTTTGTTTTATGTACCAACATAAATAACCAACAGAAAAAATTTTCAACACAAAAGGGTTACATGTTTTTTTTTTTTCCATTATTGTAGTTCCAAAATATGTTGTATCATCTCTCTAATGTGTTCACACATCTTTCTAATTTTTTTTTTTTTTCTTGTTACAAATGTAGGATTATGCTACTGAAAGCACTTCTCAAGAGCAGGAAACTACAAATAGCTCACAGAATTCATCTGTAACATCGTGTGAACAAACACCTGCCACATCAAGACCTTTGTTAAGGCAATTACCAAGGAGAATGAGAAGACCAACTTTATTGTCACGTGGAAACGAGTTGGCGTCTATTTGTCGGTCAATACTTGAGAAACATGACCGTCCACCTGTATCTGGATTTGCGCATTATGTTGATGATGTTTGCAAAATACTGGAAAAGAATCAAAAATTACATGCCGAAAGAATCATCGCCCAAGTCCTACATGCGGCACAAGAAAATCGCCTTACATCGGCTACAGTATTAAAAGAAGATTTTTTTGCCTGAAAATACATCTGTTGTTGCTGATGTGGCAACCCTTGGGGAATCTGTAGCATTGTCACCACCTCGAAAAGTTAAAAGCAAAAGGAGTCGGTAATTTTTTTTTCTTTCCTTTTTTTTTTTTAAATTTTGATACGCAATTTGCATTAAAAAATAAGACAAAGAAAATATTTGTCTACAAACTGTAAATATTTTGTTTTTTCAGACTCACATAATTTTCGCTGTATATATTTCACAATAAATGTTAGGTTTAGAACAAAATAATTGTCATGTTGTTTTCTTTAAAAGAAAAAAAAAACCAAATTTTTTGACAAAATTTTTTTATTATATAGAGTTTTAAATACCCATTCTCTAAATATTTTTAGGCCTTATGTACAAAAAAATAACATGGTCAAAACATCATTACATGTTGTGACTGCAAACGGTTTAAAATTTAAATACCCAAACAAAATTATGCATTATCATCCATGTATGTTTTTAACAATTGTACATGATCTTGTGCTGTCTGGTATAATCTGCATGCTGACTGATACACTTCTTCAAGCTTTGGTCGATCATCTGTTTAAAAAAAAAAAAAATTTTTAAAAAAAAAAAAAACATACATTATCTCAACCAAAATTATAAAAAATAAACAAATACCTGATCTAACTTGCACAGACGCAGAATCTGAATCAGAGCTGAGTGTCCAACCAACAGCATGAACACGTGTTGCAGCAATAGGAGGATGTTCTTCAATGTTATCTAGGGAGTGACATAATAGTTCACTATTTTTTTTTTTCCTTTTTTTAAAAAAAAAAAAAAAACTGGCAAGTTAAAATAAAAACAAACCTTGCTCTGAAACCTCATTTGGATCCAAAACAGGAATTGGTTCTGATGAAGTTCCTGGATTATTGTTTATTGCGCTCCCTTGGTCCGCTACATGTGATGATCCTTTCACAAAATAGAAAATAAATTTTTTTTTTAGAAAAAAAAAACAAAACAACATGGCATATTATGTAAACACATGTATGATTGATATTATACACACGGTTTTTTGAAAAAAGCCAAAACAAAAAAAACCAAACATTTATTGTTAAAATATACCTCGAGTAGTGTTATTTTGTGCTCTAATTGCTGCTAGACGTTGCTTGTCACGATATTTCAGATCAGCCATTTTCTTCCTGATCTGCGTTTTTGAGTGGTGGAGGCCAAATTTATTCCGAAGAGATTTCTTAATCTTGCGTAGAACTTTTTTTTTATGCTCCCTTGGACGTTCAGATATAAGTAGACAATCATAGTCTCTTTCATCCATTTCGGTGACAAGAAGATGGATTTCTGCATCTCCCCAGACAGTTGCTCGCATGTTTGCAGACATGTTTGTTTATGCGATTTTTAAACCGGAAGTGAAAATTCCAGCCTGCCTTGTAGTGAAAGGAAGTGATGGCAGTGTTTATTTGTGAAACATAGAATAAAGTTGTAATGCTTTGAAATCATGTAATGTATGTATTTTATAAATATATTTGTATTCATATATTTATAACAAAGTGAATTTGTTTGTTGATAGTTATTTCTTACTTTACTTCAAGTTTTAATGTAATTATGTTTGTTTCATTGTTTTAAATAAAAAATATAGTTTACACAAAAGGTAATGTTCTCCGACTTTGTTAACACACTCTAATGTTCAGAAATGCCTTTTCTATTATAAAAATGAAAAAAAAAAAAAAAATTTGTCAAATAATGAAAAAAAAAAAAAATTATGACGCATTCAAATAATCACAAAAACGATCCCGATTGATTATGGCATCATGCCGGACACGACCAAAAGATTGAGGTGTCGGCAGGGATGGCAACTGTGGATCACTACAACGCCAAACTCCTGGGACAACATCGGAATCATTACTGCCAATGTTGTCTACATACCCCGGGGGCATGTAGGCTGCTGCATCTTTTTTGCGTAAAAAATTATGTAGAACACAGCTGGCAAGAACTACACTATCAATGGATTCGAGTTTGAGATTTATTGGTGTTGAGAATACACGAAACCGACTTGCCATAATTCCAAACGTATTCTCAACAACCAAACGTGCCCTTGAGAGACGGTAATTGAAATATTGACGCTCGGGACTCAAAGTAGTCTGGGGATAAGGACGCAGGAGATGGCTTTGAAGAGGAAATGCCTCATCCCCTAAAAAAACAAAATTTAAATTATTTTCATTTCCTGAATTTGGAGGCAAAGGTAATTGTGAACTAAATAAACGCTTTCCAAAATCAGTTTGTTCTAAAACGCCACCATCGGAAACACGGCCATTTATTCCTACATCCACTGTTAAATATTCATAATTTGCATTAACTACTGCAAATAAAATTATACTAAAGAAACCTTTATAGTTATAAAAAAAAGAACCACTATTTGGGGGTTTAATTATTCTTATGTGCTTGCCATCAATCGCACCACCACAGCAGGGAAATTGCCACCTCGTCGCAAAATTATGAGCTATATCAGACCATTCTGAAGTTGTCTTGGGGAAAGGCATGAAATCTGCTAACGCATGTATTATTGCCTGACAAGTCTCCGGAATTAATGAACTTAATAGGGATCTCGAAATACCGGCAGAATATTGTAAATCAGTGAGGCTACGGCCTGTGGCAAGATAGCGCAAAGTCACCAGCAACCTTTCTTCCGCAGGAACAGCCTTACGCATTAAAGTATCTCTGCGCTTTATGTATGGGCTGATACGCGTCAGGACTAATGAGAAAGATTCTTCCGACATACGTAGATAGTTGCGGTAATCATGCGGATTGCGTTCCTGTAAATCATGCACTAGACGCACGTGGGATATCTCATCCCTTCGAAGCAGCCATTGACGTGACCATAATCTTTTGGGCCGAGGATTCATACGTGTATTTTGGTCCATTTCCTCCTCCTCCTGCAATATGTCGGTCATAAGGAGACCCACAGATAAAATGTCAGTTTCGACATTGCTGAACATCCTGTTACCTTAAATTATATAAAACACACACATTATAATGATGCCAAATGTCGATTTTGATCCAAAAAGGAAAGATTCGCATATAACACCTTACCACAAAAAAGGTATACAAGGAGTGAGGTCGGAAAATCCAGCGAACAAACTAACGTCAGAAAAATTAGGAGTAATGCACTATAAAACACTGTGCATGACGCCAAGGATGAATGTTCACACATCATGAATACAGCGCCGTCTTTTATAACAGTAATAACCTATCACAACGCATCTGCTACAACCAATCAGATTAGATTAGGCATGATTATTTAAAACCACAAATACGCCCTGAACGTTTACTGACGTCACAAACAACTACGAGGATGGCCGATTACATGGTGTCACACTTTGCAATGTGTCGTTCATTAAGACTAAACTGACCGATTTTATGGAATTAAACGATGAGTACACGATGGCCGAATTTCAAACGATTAGGCATCGGTTGAACTCGCAAGGAGCTGTCACATGAGGAGATGTCTTTACGAATGACGGAAGTGCGTCACAAAATCCGTGACCCCAACGATGCATCGCACAATAGATCGACTCGTGTAAAGCAGCCTTTAGTCTCACAGTTGCGCTGACCGGTTACCCGAGGTATGCCAAGATCCGCTGTTGTGGGCCTCCTCCGATTACGAATAGTTCAAGGGTCAGTACCGGTGCACCTTTCAATATGTCCTTTCTGGCTGTTTCACCAGCGCTGAATTGCACCAGGCTGTCCTCCGCCTCCGCCACCGAGTCTGACCAAAGGGTGGCTGACCTAGGTCTTTTATTGCTCCCCCTTGCAGGTGATCTGTGGCAGGTTGTGGTGTCAGGCGCCTGAAGTGATCTCCCGGACCATCGGTTTCGCTGAAATTAATGTCTTCCTTCTTTCTGCCTAGGGACCGTCCCTGTGTTGCAGCCAGATTCCTCCAGCCAGTATTTCTAGTGGAACAAGTCAACGGGGCATTCGCACACCCATGGTACTCTGGAATCCATTCAATTGGTGTCACCTGGGCCTAGCAAGACCGCAGGATCTCCACCAGAAACCTCCTTCTGTTTTTGTATTTTCTGTCTGCTGTCACCCTCCTGACTGCTCACCTCACACACACTCCTCAACTCCTTCTCTCCTCACCCTCATCTCTTTCTGACTGAACTTGAACTAACAGGCTTCTCTCACTACCCCACTAACTCCTCCCACACTCCCCCTTGCTAGGCTCCACCCCCTCTTAGGCCAGCGAATGGGACTTAAGGCTAGAGTTGAGCGATGTTCGAGGTTCGCCAATTTCATGTTCGAGTGATTTTGGGGGGTGCTCGTGATCGAACTCGAACTCGAGCTTTTTGCTAAAAGCTCGACAGCTCGAGTTACATTCGAGAATGGTTTGATCACCAAAAGCATGGCTTTTTTACAGCTACAGTGTGCAAGGAGCCATCGCTGGCAGCCTGCGGTAAGCTGGTAACCAAGGTAAATATCGGCTATCCAAGCAAAGCACTTTGCTTAGTAACCCGATGTTTACCCTGGCTACGTGTGCAAAATTCCCCGAAAGCCACACAGAAGCACTTTCTTGTGACTTCCGTCGGATGCCGCTGCAGTCTGTGCCCGCTCCAGCCCCAGCCCCAGGTCTGCAGCAGCCCACTCAGCAGTGTCCGCAGCTGCCTGCACTGTACGGTGCCCGCGGCTGCTGTCACTGCAGTGTCAGCAGCTGCCCGCACTGTACGGTGCCCGCGGCTGCTGTCATTGCAATGTCAGCATATGCCCGCACGGTACGGTTAGTAAAGTTCCTCACCTGCGGTGATGAAGTTACGCCCTCTCGACGTCAGCGCTGTCACTGTCCTCCATGTCTGCCGCTTGTCACATCTCCTCTCGCTGCCGACCGGAGACTGTGACTACCGGTGACATCACAGGTTCCCGTGATACTTGGTTGTGAAGGCGGCGGTCATTGAACTCAGAGACAGCTCTGCTATCAGGAGTGCAGCGATCACCGCAGGTAATGTACCTCGCTAAGCTCCTGACAACAGCACTTGTCATGCCCTGCAGTGACCTGGGCTGACCTATTGATGTTAGCTCAGGTCACTGCATTGCTCTCCCAGTCAATATAGAACATTCTGTTGTTCATTGACTGGGACATTGACTATGGTATGGATCGTCATGGGAACCCCTTGGATTACACCAGACCTGGATTTGTTTTTCTTTCTAATAAATTGGTGAAAGAGGGAATGTTTTGGGGAGTGTTTTTTCAAATAAAAATGTGTTTGTCGTCAATTTTTTTTTTATTACTGACTGGGTTGGTGATGTCGAGTATCTGATAGACGCGTGACATCACTAACCCCAGGGCTTGATGCCAGGTGAAATTACACATCTGGTATTAACCCTATATATTACCCCATTTGCCACCGCACCAGCGCAACGGGATGAGTTGGGGTAAAGCACCAGGATTGGCGCATCTAATGGATGCGCCACTTCTGGGGCGGCTGCGGCCTGCTATTTTTAGGTTGGGGAGAGTCCAATAACCATGAACCTCCCTAGTCTGAGAATATCAGACCCCAGCTATTCGCTTTACCTTGGCCGGTGATCCAATTTTGGGGCGACCCTACGAGTTTTTTTTTTAATTATTTATTTAATTTAAAATAACAGCATGGGGTGCCCTCTGTTTTGGATTACCAGCCAAGGTGAAGCTGCCAGCTGTGGTCTGCAGGCTGCAGCTGTCTGCTTTACCGTAGCTGGCTATCAAAAATAGGGGGAACTCCACGTCATTTTTTTTTAAATTTATTTTTTTTGGCTAAATACAAGGCTAAGCACCCCTTAGTGCCACATGAAAGGCACCAATGGGTGCAAAATTACAAAATGCAGGAGAGTGGGACATTATGCGTCTTTCTGCCATTATAATGACAGAAAAGACTGATATGAAGTGTACAAGCACAGGAAAATCACCAGAGCACTCTACGCTGTGAAAAGCAGTAGAAAATGGCACTGGAGTGAACATGTGACTGCCTCACATTGAAGCTATGAATCCTGGGTAAATATATGTATTTTCCCTCCTTCAGTTTTTTTGCAGCACGCAAAAAAAACGGAAGGCACAAGGATGACAAACGGATGACATACGGACCGTATACGGAACAGAAACGGATGCCACACGGATGCACCCATGAAAAAAACGGACCATTTTTTGTTGACCGCAAAAATGGATCGGTCGTGTTAATGTAGACTAATTCTGATCTGCCGTTTATTAACAGCAGGCAGAAATAAGTGAATAGCGCCCCCAGCGTCATAAAATCTCCGGAGTTTCATAGGGTAGCTGAGACCCTGGAGATCATGATTCAGGCCGTTTTTTTCGGTCCCCGCTCATGTGATCACCGGTATACACTGTATACCGATGATCACGTTATAGTAAATGACAGCGCCGGTAAAAAATTATCTCCCATCTGGCATGAACAAACATGTCAGATGGGAGATAAATCTCCTCCCCTGTCACCTCCAGTTCCCAAGTGTCGCCAAAGTGCCCCCCTGACCCCCTCCCAGAAATCCAAGATGGCCGCGCGCACAGCAGCATGCCGGCCACATTCACCCTACTCCTCTGATTTCTGTCGCATGTGCCATGACACATGTGACAAAAAACTCCTCTCCAGGCCCTGCCAGGTCACCCCCTATAATCCCACTGGTGTTCCCCGGTGTCCCACGGTACCTGTGCAGCGTTGATCCCCCACGGCCCCCTCCTTCACATTAGACACTGCCGCATGCACAGAGCGGCTGTCAGCTCAGCTTCCTGTGTTCAGACACAGTGAGTGGCGGTAACCATGCATCTGTAAGCTACTGCAATGTCCTGCTCTTGAGCTAAGGGGCCCTTTGCACACTACGACATCGCAATCCGATGCTGCAATGCCGAACGCGATAGTCCCCGCCCCTGTCGCAGCTGCAATATCTTGTGATAGCAGCCATAGCGAATATTATCGCTTCAGCAGCTTCACATGCACTTACCTCCCCTGCGATGTAGCTCTGGCCGGCGACCCGCCTCCTTCCTAAGGGGGCGGGTCGTGTGGTGTCACAGCGATGTGACACGGCAGGCGGCCAATAGAAGCGGAGGGGCGGAGATGAGCGGGATGTAAACATCCCGCCCACCTCTTTCCTTCCGCATTGCAGATGGGACGCAGGTAGGAGATGTTCCTCGCTCCTGTGACTTCTTACACAGCGATGTGTACAGCCGCATGAACGAGGAACAACATCTTACCGTCGCTGCAGCCAAAATAATGAAAATAACCGACACTACACCGATCATACGATACCGACGCTTTTGCGCTTGGTAATCGTAGTTAAAAGGATTTACACACTACGATGTTGAGAGCGACGCTGGAAGTGCCCCTAAGGAACATAGTTGATCAGGAGAGTTATACTACATTTCCAAATGGAGGTCTTTGATTTTATAGTTGCCCTGCTGAACGACTACCAAACATGAGAGTCCTTTATACGCCACAAGAAAACATGTCTAAATATCGAGCTTTGTTGTTTAGTATTCATTCAGCTGGATAACTGGACTTAAAGGGGTATTACATCTACAAGATCCTATCCCCAATAGCAATATATCCCAATAGTGGAATAGCAATATTATCAGCAAATACCAATATTTGGAAATGTAGAATAGTTCTCATGATTAGGCATGCCCTTACCTCATGAGCAGGGCATTGCAGCTTTGATAGCAACAGTTACGACATGGACTCTGCTGCTATTGAACCAGGGAGAGTGGGTGCAGATTCATTGCACCCACACTCCTCACATGGAGGGTCTGCACTCCTAGAAAATGGGGGATATATTCCCTGAACGTGTCCCCCCATATTCTAGACGGTCCAGAGTCGTCGTGGGACCCCCTTATTTTTTTTCCTTACAATAAATTGGTGAAAGAGAGAATGTTTTGGGGAGTGTTTTTTCAAATAATTTTTTTTTTGTTGTCTATTTTTTTGTTAGTACTGACAGTTTGTGATGTTGGGTATCTGATAGACTCCATGACATCACAAACTGCTGGGCTTGATGTCAGGTGACCTTATAGCTAGTATCAACCCCATTTATTACCCCATTTGCCACTGCACCAGGGCACAGGATGAGCTGGGGTGAAGCGCCAGGATTGGCGCATCTAGTGGATGTGCCACTTCTGGGGTGCCTGCGGCCTGCTATTTTTAGGCTGTGAAGGGCAAATAACTATGGACCTTCCCACCCTGAGAATACCAGACCACAGCTGTCTGCTTTACCTTGGCTGGTGATCCAATTTGGGAGGGACACTACTTTTTTTTTTGTAATTATTAATATTTATAAAATAATTATAAAAAAGAGCCTGGGTGACCTCCACATTGGATCACCAACCACGGAAAAGCTGCCAGCTGTGGTTTTTAGGCTACAGCCATCTGCTTTACCGTAGCTGGCTATCAATAATGGGGGGACCCCACGTCAATTTTTTTTAAAACTATTCTTTTAAATAAAAAAAATTAATGGGCTTCCCTGTATTTTGATTGTCAGCCAAAGTAACGCCAGACAGATGGGGGTGGCAACCCGTAGCTGTCTGCTTTATCTGCGCTGAGAATCAAAAATACCGCGGAACGCTACGTCATTTTTTTAATGATTTTTTTTACAGCACTGTAATGTCAGGCAATCAAAATACAGGGAATCACATTTTTTTTTAGTTATTTAAATAAATAATTAAAAAAAATATGTGGGCTCCCGCTGCAAAAAAAATTATGTGAACTTCGCCATGTTTTTATAGGGAAAAAATATAGGGAAGCCCATTTTTTTTTTTTTTAGTTATTTAAATAAACAATTAAAAAAAAAAATATGTGGGCTCCCGCTGCATTTTGTGTATTGCTAGCTAATGGTAATCTAAGCAGCTACTGGCTGCTAACTCCCACTGCTTGGTGTTACCTTCACTGGCAATGGAAAATCAAGGGAAGCATTTTTTTTTTTTTTTTGCCAAAAAACTAAAAAAAAAAATGACGTGAGCTTTGCCATATTTTTGTATGCTAGCCAGGTACAGCAGGCACCTACAGGTTGCCCCCAACCCCCTGCTGCCTATTTGTACCCGGCTGAAAACTAAAAATGTAGGAAAACCCTTTTTTTAATTATTTCATAAATTTCATGAAATAATTAAAAAAAAAAAACAACGTGGGCTTCGCCCCATTTTTGTGTCCATCCAGGTACAATAGGCAGCTGGGGATTGGAATCCACAGCACAGGTTACCCCGAGCTTTCTGGGCGCCTCAGCTGCGAATTGCAGTCCGCAGCCGCCCCAGAAAATGGCGCTTTCATAGAAGCGCCATCATCTGGCGCTGTATCTAACTCTCCAGCTGCCCTGGTACCTTTTTTTACTAGCTAGTATTAAGCCAGAGATTCTTAATGTCAGGCAAGATTGACCCGGCCATTAAGAATCTTCAAAAAAGGGTTAAAAAAAAAGACACCACACAGAGAAAAAATACTTTAATAGAAATAAATACACAGACACACTTAGAGACTCAATGTTTATTACTCCCTCTTATCCCTCCACGGTCCTGCTCTTCTGTCTTCTTTCTCCTTTAACCCATGCAGCTCTGCTACATCAGCAGCACTGCATGGGAGAAAGACGCTGCTGTTCCGTGCAGAAATCACTCAGTGAGAGTGACCACAGGTTGTCGGCTGTAAGTTACATAGCAACGGAGCTCCGATCAAGTGATTCCCGGTGCCGCTGAGTGCTGTAAGCGGTGACGTAGGGTTAATAGTGGCATCGGGAATTACGTGATCGGAGCACCGTTGCTATGGTAATAGCAACGGTGCTCCGATCACGTGATTCCCGATGCCGCTATTTACCGGCTGTGACAGCCAGTCCCTGCATGTAGCTGACTCTGTAAAGAGCACCCACATGCAGGAACGGGGAGTCGACCATGTACCAGAGCATTTCGCCGGTACACGGACATGCTCAAACGAGCACCGCGTACCAGAGATGCAATGATAGGTCCTAGCATGACGTCATAGCCATGTGACCAGTCTGTAGCCAATGAGATAATAGACACGTGACTGGTCACATGCTTTTTTGATGTCACGATAGGTCCTATCATCAGTGCTGGTTACCGGGAGGATGCAGCGATTATCGGAAGGAATAGCGGAGGGAGACAGAGTGCAGGACACGTCACGGGGACAGGTTAGTGTTATGGCAATGTTTATTAACTGTATGTGTACATTTATAATGTGTTTTTATGTGTTTGTGATTGCCTCCCATTGTTTTCAATCGGGTTCGAGAGGTTCCTCGAGCGGCTCGCCGAACCGAAGTCGAGCGCGGCTTCTTTTCGATGAACCAAACCAAACTTGAGCCTCTAGAGGCTCGCTCATCTCTACTTAAGGCCCCATAACCAGGTATACTGGTCGCTACTCTCAGCATTAACCTTCCTCTTGTGTTAGCTTTCTGTTACTCTTTCTTATGTTAACGAATCGGTTTTGACCCGTGTCTTAAATCCCCCCTAGGATACCCTAAAAACAGTTATTTATGATCCAATTGGTTTCTTACCTCTTAGTTACCTTGTTAGGGTTTCTCATCCATGGAAGGATTGATTTTAATATTTTTGTTGTGGCCCCCTGGGCCTTTCATTTGAGAGCATACCCTTCATTTTCAATATAAAAATATTGTCAGATGAACCTCAAGAGAATAATATAAACTTAAAAAAGTTTGTTATATTATCTGACTATTACTGAAGGGTTTTAGAACACATTTCTTAAATGTAAAAAAAATATACATATATATATATATTTTATATTATTAACTCTCGGAACATCTATGGTGTTACGGGTCAATTTTGACCCATATCTAACTACTTTATGAAAAAGCCAAAAAACAGATTTTTTTTTTATAGAACTTTAATGTGGTTGGTGTTAAAAATCTTATTGTGCATGTTTAAGCTAACAAGTTGTTTCCTTATTTCAGTTGATACGTGATTCAGATTGTTCATTGGGCATACAATGAGATTTCATTACTGATATTATGCATAAGGAATGCCTTTGGGAAAATAAGACAAGGATAGCTTCTTATAAATATTAAGTGATTCAGTAGCACTTCTGGAAACGGTAATCTGAATGCCTCTGGTCTTCTATGTGTAACAATTCCAGTTTTAAACAATTTGCAGTCAATTTGTCTTTTCTTTTTTTCTATAATTCCATATTTATATGTTCTGTTTTGATGCCCTGCTGGTGTTGTTTTTAGTTTATAGCTTTTAACTTTATAGTTTAACTGTATAGTTTTGTCAAAATTGGGTATAAAATTCAAAACTGTGTGTATGCTAATAAGAAAAAGATTTAAGCTCTCCAAATCAAGTTTTATTTTTTTTAACTGATAAACATTAATTTAATCTGTATTGCACAAAAAATAAAAAAGTAATAAAACAGGTTATACATATATTAAACTGAATGTGTATTGAGTATGCCCTTATAGATATGCCCTTATAAGTTCAATCGCTTTTGGCTTTATGCTTGTTTGGGTGAGCCTGCATTTGCTGTGAATGGAGAGGTTTCTGGTAAAAGCTGATTTCCTTCTGCAATAAAACATTAGACACCTTAAAATCCAACATGGCTCAATTTTCCTTTTTTAATCATCTGGTATTGGAGAAGAGTCAAAACACAACCATAGAAAAGAGAAAGTAGTAAATTACACCCATATTGGCAAATATGCTCATATTTCGAGAGGTAGAAATACACTGACAAGCAAAAAGGTATATATAGTTACATAGTTACTTAGGTTGAAAAAAGACCCTGGTCCATCTAGTTCAACCTTCCTCCACCAATTATACATTTTGTCCCTGAGTCACGTATAACCAACAAATTTGTGTGTACTGAGGAAATCATCCAGCCCTTTTTTAAAAGTTGTTATAGTATCTGCCATTACTACCTCTTGTGGTAGGGCATTCCACAGTCAGACTGCTCTAACTGTAAAGAACCCTTTCCTATTTAGCTGCCGGAATCGCTTTTCTTCCACTCGCCGAGTATGCCCCCTGATCCTTAGTATTGTGTTTGGAAGAAATAAGTCATGTGCCAGTCCTTTATATTGACCACACATGTATTTATACATATAAATGAGATCTCCTCTGAAACGTCTTTTTTCTAAGCTAAACATATCTAGCTTTTTCAACCTCTCATCATACGGGAGGCCTTCCATTTCTTGTAGTAGTCTAGTTAGCCGCCTTTGAACTTACTCTAACTTCTGTATGTCCTTTTTAAAATGTGGAGCCCAAAACTGGATCCCATAATACAGATGTGGCCTTAAATGTGGTATAAATGTTTTGAACTTTTGACTTTCAGGCTGGATATCTCACCATCCACTACATGTTTGAGAATCAGACTACATTCATTTTATAAAAAACTAGGGCATGGCTCAGCTCACCGCATAATCGGTGCACAGGAGAAAATTAAGTAAATATAATAGAAAAAACTACGGCACTCAAAATTTATTGTTTGTTTTTTTCTTTATTTATTGTAACATTCGGAAATGTTTCGGCAAGAGCCTTCTTTGATAACTGTTACTGTACATAATAAGACAATCTAACAGAATATTAGTATCTCACAAAGGTATTATACATATGATATTCTTATAAAGACATTACATCATTCATTGATGACAAAAGGGATTTTTTTTTATATAATAACCATATACAAAATGAACAACGCACATTTACCTATTATAAAGGTGTTGGGAATATCAACAGATGTCACCCAAAATTATTTAGAGGAGAACTCTTGATATAATTACAAGATTCTCTATATGAAGAAAAAATCAAATAATAAAATTCTATCTATTTCATCAGAAAAAACTAATATATAGTTGCTCGTTGAAAATTATACTGGTGAAGGCAAAGCCAATAAAAGGAATTTGTAGGATAATAGTCTAAAATAAACTATTTGCAATATACTTCAAAAACGATGAGACTCATCCAAAGGAAAGTAGGGGTTAAATATCCCAATCAGTATTGTCACAGGGAATTCGAAATAAGTAAGGCTATGCAATTAACATCCAAGTATAATGATTAGAGTTGAGCGATGTTCAAGTCGAACTGTTCGCCAATTTCATGTTTGAGTGATTTTGGGGGGTGTTCGAGTCGTTCGACGGACTCGAACAATTTGCTTAAAGTTCGGCAGTTCAAGTTACGTTCGAGAACGGTTCGATCACCAAAAGCGTGGCTTTTCACAGTAAGTATGTGCGCACATTGCGTATCTGCATGTGTCCTGCGTCCCCAGCACAATCCCTCTCTCTTTTCTACTCACCGATCACGGGCGCCTCGCTGCACGGCTGTCAAATCTCTGGCAGCTTTTCCTCTTTTAAAAATGGCTGCCACTTCATTATTCAATCAGGTATTCCGTGCCTTCCCCGCCCACCGGCGCCCATGATTGGTTGCAGTCAGACACTCCCCCACGATGAGTGACAGCTGTCTCACTGCAACGAATCACAGCCGCTGATGGGCGGGTCTATATCGTGCAGTAAAATAAAGAAATAAATAATAAAAAAAATGCAGTTCCCCCCAATTTTGATACTAGCCAGGATAAAGCCACAAGGCTGGAGGCTTCTATTGTCAGGATGGAGAGCGCCACGTTATGGGGAGCCCACCACCTTAACAATATCAGCAGGCAGCCGCCCGGAATTGCCGCATCCATTAGATGCAGCAGTCCCGGGACTCTAACCAGCTAATCTTGAATTGCCCTGGTGCGGTGGCAATCGAGGTAATAATGGGGTTAATCATGACAAGCGTCTCCCCAAGACACCTTCCATGATTAACCTGTAAGCAAAAGTAAAGAAACACACACAGCAAAAAATCCTTTATTTGGAATAAAAGACAAAAAAAACCCTCATTTACCTTTTTATTAATCCCCAAACAACAATCCAGGTCCGAAGTAATCCACATGACACTGTCAGCTCTGTTACATGAAGATAACAGGAAGCCCCGTAGAACACAAATGCTGTGTGTCCTCTCCACGCAGCACCTGAAGTGAGCCGCACTGTCACCGGAGACTTCACTCTTAAATGCAGAGGTAAAGATAACCAAATCTTCCTATGTTTCTCATTAGAGGCAGTGGCTCAATGGTTAGAGCTACTGCCTAGGGAGTATTAGTTAATGAGTTCAAGTCCTGGCCGCCCCAGTAAAGAATTTAATTTATTTTTAATTTTAAAATATAATTTTTATTTATTTATTATTATAATTTATTTAATTTAGTTATGAACTGAGGGGAGGAGCCGGACATCAGCTGTGAGCTACGGGACACACCTCTAAAATCAGAGCAGTTCACTGAATGAGGCTGCATTGCTCTCTCCTCGCTCTCTCCTCTTTCTCTTCTCTCTCTTCTCTCTCCTTCTCTCTCTTGTTCTCTCTCTCTTGTAATCTCTCTCTCTCTCTTTTTCTCTCTTTCTATCTTTCTCTTTCATTCTCTTTCTCTCCCTTTCTCTCCCTTTCTGTCTTTCTCTCTCTCCTCTCTCTCTTCTCTCTCTCTCTTCTCTTCTCTCTCTCTCTCTTCTCTCCTCTCTCTCTTCTCTCACTTCTCTCTCTTGTTCTCTCTCTCTTGTTCTCTCTCTCTCTCTCTTGTTCTCTCTCTCTCTTTCTCTCTCTTACTCTCTCTCCTCTCTCTATTCTCTCCTCTTCTCTCTCTTCTCTCTCCCCCCTCTCTTCTCTTTTCTCTCTCTCTCCTATTTTCTCTCTCTTTTCTCTTTTTTTCTCTCTCTTTTCTCTCTCTCAGACCTGGCGATGATCAGCTGATGCGGTCACCTGACGGAATCAGCTGAAACTAAAAGTCGAGCGGTGAGGCCGGCTTTTTACCGCCCGGCCGGCTAAACTATCAGCTCCTGCTGTCGGACAGGAGTCTGCACAGAGGTGTGTAGTATTTGGTGGATTTTTTTGCACTGATGCATCAGCTGATTGTATAAAAGCCGTTTATACAATCAGCTGGTGTGTCATGTGATTCAGGCCCTTGAACCTGACACATCATCTGATCGCTTTGACTTTCAGCAATCCGATCAGATGAGATTGGTTCCGAATTGGATGGTGCGGGACCCTTTAGCCAGGATTACTGCAGAAGGGGGTTCTTTATTTCAATAAAGATGGAGTCACTAATTGTGTTGTGTTTTATTTCTAATAAAAATATTTTTCTGTGTGTTGTGTTTTTTTATCTGTACTAGAAATTCATGGTGGCCATGTCTAATATTGGCGTAACACCATGAATTTCGGGCTTAGGGCCAGTTCATAATATACAGCTAGCCCTAACTCCATTATTACCCAGCGAGCCACCTGTCACCAGCACAGCTGGAAGAGTTGGATACAGCGCCAGAAGATGGCGTTTCTATGAAAGCGCCATTTTCTGGGGTGGCTGCGGACTGCAATTCCCAGCAGGGGTGCCCAGAAAGCTTGGGCACCCCGCGCTGCGGATTCCAATCCCCAGCTGCCTAGTTGTACCTGGCTGGACACAAAAATTGGGCGAAGCCCACGTCATTTTTTTTTAATTATTTCATGAAATTCATGAAATAATTAAAAAAAAGGGCTTCCCTATATTTTTGGTTCAAATCGGGTACAAATAGGCAGCTGGGGGTTGGGGCCAGCCCGTAGCTTCCTGCTGTACCTGGCTAGCATACAAAAACATGGCAAAGTCCATAGCACATGCATGGATGGAGTATGCTGAGCCTTGTAGTTCTGCAGCTGCTGTCTGCTGTCTGTATGTATGGAGGAGAGCAGAAAGCAGCTGTAGAACTACAAGGCCCAGCATGCTCAATTAAATAGTGTATTCAGGAGGGAAGACAGCAGCTGCAGAACTACAAGGCTCAGCATGCTCCATTCACTAGTGTATGCAGGAGAGCAGACAGCAGCTGCAGAACTTCTAGGCTCAGCATACTCCATCCAGGACTGTATGCAGGAGTTTTTTGCCCCCTCTCCAAAAATGACATGGGCTTCTCCATATTTTTGTATGCTAGCCAGGTACAGCAGGCAGGTTCGGTTGCCCCCAACCCCCAGCTGCCTATTTGTACCTGGCTGGAAACTAAAAAAATAGGAAAGCCCTTTTTTAATTATGTCATGAATTTCATGAAATAATTAAAAAAAAAATCGACATGGGCTTTGCCCCATTTTTGTGTCCAGCCAGGTACAACTAGGCAGCTGGCGATTGGAATCCGCAGCACAGGTTGGCCCGAGCTTTCTGGGTCCCTCTGCTGCAATTCACAATTCATCTGGCGCCATCATCTGATGCTGTATCCAACTCTTCCAGCAGCCCTGAAGCCGGGTGGCTTGCTGGGTAATAATGGGTTCATACTATCTTTGTTTTACTAGCTAGTATTAAGCCAGAGATTCTTAATGTCAGGCAAGTTTGACCCGGCCATTAAGAATCTCCAATAAAAGGATAAAAAAAGACACCACACAGAGAAAAAATACTTTAATAGAAATAAATACACAGACACATTTAGAGACTCCATCTTTATTACTCCCTCATCCCTCCACGATCCTGGTCTTCTGTCTTTTTTCTACTTCAACCCATGCAGCTCTGCTGCATCAGACAGCACTGCATGGGAGGAAGACGCTGCTGCTCCCCGTGCAGTCTAATCACTCAGTGAGAGTGAGCAGAGGCTGCGGGCTGTAAGCGGTGACATCAGCGCTGCCACCATTGCTAAAGTAATCTGACAGGCGGTTACTATAGAAACGGTGCTCCGATCACGTGATTCCTGGTGCCGCAATTCACCAGCTGTGGCAGCCAATCTTTGCATGTGGGTTGACTCTGTAAAGAGTACCCACATGCAGGAACGGGGAAGCCGACCATGTGCCAGAGCATCTCGCCGGTACATGGAGATGAACGAATGAGCACTGCATATCGGAGAGATGCACTGACAGGACCTAGCATGACGTCTAGCCATGTGACCAGTCTGTAGCCAATGAGATAATACACACGTGACTGGTCACATGCTAATTTGATGTCACGGAAGGTCCTATCATCAGTGCTGGTTACCAGGAGGATATAGCGATTATCGGAAGGAAAAGCGGCGGGAGACAGAGAGCAGGAGACGTTGCAGGGACCTGTAAGTGTTATGGCAATGTTTACTATCTGTATGTGTACATGTATAATGTGTTTTTATGTGTTTGTGTTTGCCTGCCATTGTTTTCAATGGGATTTGAAGGTTTTTGTCGAACGTTCGACGAACTTTCGCCAAACGGAGCCTCCGTTCGACGAACCGAACTCGAACTCTAGGGGGGTGGCTCATCTCTAATAATAATTATAGAAGGAAAAATAATATCCCATATTCAATATGGGTAAGGTAACATACCTTCAACCTCAAAATATATCGTAAATATATGAGAAAATCTCCCCATATGGGATTTTTAGTATTTAATGGAAAGCCTCCGGTGATTATATTGCTGGACAAAAACAATTATATAAAGAAACAGTGAAAAGTAAATCTGCTATTTTATAGATGGAATAGTAGGACTATAGAGATAAAAAAGTGAAAGAGGTATAATTACCATCAATAGTGGGAAAGTGTGGCAAACTGAAATAAAGGGAATGATATAAGAAGCCACATTTAGCCGTTAGAAAAACGAATGTCAAAGGATTCTGTTTTTACCTGATTCACTGGTGATCAGAGGAGGAGTGAGTGAGAAGGTGTCCGTGTCAAGGTTTAAGTACTGGTGTGGGGCGGGCATAATTACCTACTTCCACGGTGTGAGACTCAATCAACTACAGGGATGGAACACACGCCACGCATGCGCATACTGAATCCAGAAGTGCGCGCGTGCGCAGTGAGAATTAACAAGTTTAAAGGAATATAAATGTCAGCCACTCCAGATAAGGTGTTGTTTGAGATTCAGTGTGTCTGAAAGAAAAATTTTAACCATTCACAAGTTGAACACATCGTTACAGCTTGTGAATGGTTAAAATCTTTCTTTCAGACACACAAGTCAGCCTCAAGCCTGGACAACCCCTTTAATAAGGCTTATTTTCATATTGTTTTTTTTTACCTTTGGTCATTCTATCATGATGGCTTTGTGTCGAATATTTAACGGCATTCGGCTCGATGTTAAGCCATGGCAACATGATGGGTGAATGCTCGGTAGGAAGATCAATTTTGTGCAAGCCTAAGTAGGATCACCAGGTTCTTCTCTGCTGTTATCTTGATTTTTTCAAGCGATTGAGTTGCTTATCTTTCTCTTTGCCTTGATTGCTCCCTTCATATGATGTGACCAAAATAGGCAAGACATAGCTTGGTTATCCTTGTTTTGAGAGACATGCCTGGCTTGATTTGTTCCAAAATTGATTTGTTTGCTCTTCTAGCCATTCATGTATTGATAACATCCTTCTTCAGTGTCACATTTCAAAGGTGTTGATTATTCTTCTGTCTTGTTTCTTCATCCTCCAGGTTTCTCATCTGTTATGCACATGTAGGAATACCAACACATGGAAAGGGAATGTAAATTCTCTGCTGTCACATCTATGCCCTTGGCTCCTGTTCAGACTAGTTTTCAAGCTTCCCAGTCTCTAATGACCCCTGCACAGACTGGAATATCTGACCAAAGGACTAGGAGTTGACAACTCCGGCCTTGCTTCGTGATTGGCCTTTCAGTTGTATTAAGTACCTCCTGAGGAATCAGTCCCATGAAGAGAAATCCTGATTTGTTAGCCTGGCGCTCCCAGAATTATTTAAAATCCTTATTCTTTCAGAGTTTTATTAAGTTCAAAAAGGTAAAAAACCTTATACATCTGTAGGTCCACATAAACCAGGAGGAGGTCGCTAAACACTACAACCACAATAGGGCAAGCATTAAGAGAAAGGCAAAACCCAAAAATGAATTAACACAAAATATGTGCACAGATGGAATAAGAAGAAATAATAAGTGGAAACAAGGAAGACCTCCTACAAACCTAACCAATAAACTGAAGAAAGGTGCAGGTAAGACAAAAGAGATAACTCAGAACAAATTTTGACTTGTGTCTGTCCTACAAGTAATCCTGAGAAGCAGGATGATACTCCTTAAGAGAATCCACAAGACATTAATACAATCAGCAATACAATTCTTCAAAAGTAGAATATACTGTAAAAAGCAAAGCCCAGAATTTGATTGGACATAGACAATAAACAATAGAAAACAGGTGATCACAGCCCATCATAAGAAAGCAAATATGAAGGTAAAATTAAAATTGAGCACTGCGAAAGTGGTGGCTGAACTGGGAGAGAATGAGACCAGGTTCAAACCCCAAAGCATAACAGCATCCATATGTTACGACAGAGAAGACCACACTATATATGAACTGTGTCTTCATTGTCAATGAAATGTTCCTCAATTTGATGACCTTGTCTATTGACTTCATTGTTCATTTGGCCATAGCTATTCTCCTATTGAATTATGGTGTCGTCGCTGCATCTTGAGTGATCATTGATGTGAGTAAGTTGGAGATTTTTACAACTTTCAGTTTGTTGCTCTCCATCTCGAATGTGTCCCGGTGGTATCTTGCAGTAGTCAATATCTTTGTCTTCTTTGTATTGAATAAAAGTCCCATGTTCGATCTTTTCATCTTGACGCCAGGTAATAAGTTCTTCTTTCTTTCTATGCTTGTTGCTATTAATGTTGTATTGTCTGCTTATTTAAGATTGTTGAAAATTATCCAGCAAATTTGATTCCTTCTCCTTTTCGGCAAGTCCAGTTTTCCGGAAAATAGCTTATGCATATAAACTGAAGAGAAATGAAGACTGGATACAGCTTTGTCTGAAGCCTCGTGCTACTTTGAACCATGCTGTGTCACCTTGTTCTGTTCCTACTGTTGCTTCTTGGCTTATGTAAAAGTACCTACTGCCAATCAGATGGTTTGGCACAACCCCATATTCTTCATGGTATTAAAAAGCTTCTGATCATTAACAAAATTGAATGCCTTGCTGTAGTCAATGAAGCAGAAATACAACTTCTTGTTGTGTTCTTTGGCCTCTTCCATTATTTATCTAATGTTAGCAATTATGTCTCTTAATCCTCTGCCTTTTCTGAATCCTTCTTATTTCTCTGCCACCCCTTTGTCAAAGTAAGTCTTTAGCCATCTTTGTAGAATTTTCAGTAGTATTTTGCTGGCATGTTGTATGAGCGCAATAGTCCTATAGTTTCCATAGTCGGAAGCATCTCCCTTCTTTGGAATAGGATTAAACACTGATCTTGTCCCAGTCTCTGGGACAATTGCAAATTTTCCACATCTGTTGATATAGACATCTGATAATATCAACTGCTGCTTTAGAAGACTTCATTAGCTCTATTGAGATATTGTCACATCCAGGTGCTTTGTTTTTTAACAGAAGCTTTATCACATCAATGTTTTCTTTCAAGATATTCAATTTACTATTATGTTCAGTCTCAGTTTCTTCTTATGTCCCTGAATCATTCTTGTAGAGATGTGATGTATACGCTTTCCATCCTTTCTTGATCTGTTGTGGCTCAGTTAGTTTGTTCTGGTTGGCTTCTTTCAACATTTCAACATTCCGACTTTTGGTTGAAATTTTTTTTGTATTTCTTTGTTATTTTAATATGCCTTCCTGGTCTTATCCTTCAGACGTATGTTTTCTATCTCTGTAAATATATTTTGGTAATAAAGTTCTTTTCTGCTCAAATGGCTCTCTTTAGTCTTTTATTAATGTTGTCTGCATCCTGCTTGTTACCTTTTGCCATTTATCTTTCTTCGATAATTTTTAGGGTTTCTTCAGTTATGGCTGCGAGAGTCTTTTCTGCCTGATGTTTATTGTCTTTCTGGCTTCTTCAGTAATTATAGTCCTTATGTACAGTGCCTACAAGTAGTATTCAACCCCCTGTAGATTTAGCAGGTTTGATAAGATGCAAATAAGTTAGAGCCTGCAAACTTCAAACAAGACCAGGATTTATTAACAGATGCATAAATCTTACAAACCAACAAATTATGTTACTCAGTTAAATTTTAATAAATTTTCAACATAAAAGAGTGGGTCAATTATTATTCAACCCCTAGGTTTAATATTTTGTGGAATAACCCTTGTTTGCAATTACAGCTAATAATCGTCTTTCATAAGACCTGATCAGGCCGGCACAGGTCTCTGGAGTTATCTTGGCCCCCTCCTCCATGCAGATCTTCTCCAAGTTATCTAGGTTCTTTGGGTGTCTCATGTGGACTTTAATCTTGAGCTCCTTCCACAAGTTTTCAATTGGGTTAAGGTCCGGAGACTGACTAGGCCACTGCAACACCTTGATTTTTTCCCTCTTGAACCAGGCCTTGGTTTTCTTGGCTGTGTGCTTTGGGTCGTTGTCTTGTTGGAAGATGAAATGACGACCCATCTTAAGATCCTTGATGGAGGAGCGGAGGTTCTTGGCCAAAATCTCCAGGTAGGCCGTGCTATCCATCTTCCCATGGATGCGGACCAGATGGCCAGGCCCCTTGGCTGAGAAACAGCCCCACAGCATGATGCTGCCACCACCATGCTTGACTGTAGGGATGGTATTCTTGGGATCGTATGCAGTGCCATCCAGTCTCCAAACGTCACGTGTGTGGTTGGCACCAAAGATCTCGATCTTGGTCTCATAAGGCCAGAGAACCTTGAACCAGTCTGTCTCAGAGTCCTCCAAGTGATCATGAGCAAACTGTAGACGAGCCTTGACATGACACTTTGAAAGTAAAGGTACCTTACGGACTCGTCTGGAACGGAGACCATTGCGGTGGAGTACGTTACTTATGGTATTGACTGAAACCAATGTCCCCACTGCCATGAGATCTTCCCGGAGCTCCTTCCTTGTTGTCCTTGGGTTAGCCTTGACTCTTTGGACAAGCATGGCCTCGGCACGGGTGGAAACTTTCAAAGGCTGTCCAGGCCGTGGAAGGCTAACAGTAGATCCATAAGCCTTCCACTTCTGGATGATGCTCCCAACAGTGGAGACAGGTAGGCCCAAATCCTTGGAAAGGGTTTTGTACCCCTTGCCAGCCTTGTGACCCTCCACGATCTTGTCTCTGATGGCCTTGGAATGCTCCTTTTGTCTTTCCCATGTTGACCAAGTATGAGTGCTGTTCACAAGTTTGGGGAGGGTCTTAATTAGTCAGAAAAGGCTGGAAAAAGAGATAATTAATCCAAACATGTGAAGCTCATTGTTCTTTGTGCCTGAAATACTTCTTAATACTTTAGGGGAACCAAACAGAATTCTTGTGGTTTGAGGGGTTGAATAATAAATGACCCTCTGAATAAACTTTTCACAATTTAAAAAAAATAAATAAAAAAGAAATAACATTCTTTTTTGCTGCAGTGCGTTTCACACTTCCAGGCTGATCTACAGTCCAAATGTCACAATGCCAAGTTAATTCCGAATGTGTAAACCTGCTAAATCTGCAGGGGGTTGAATACTACTTGTAGGCACTGTATGTCCATAATTGCTCAGGCTTTCTTTCATCCGTATATTCACCTAGTCTTGGTTATAATATAATGCATACCAACTTCTAGACATAATAAACTATACCCCATTCCTATTCCCTATATTATAGAATCTATCAAGGAGCTATGAAGAGATATATGCTTAGTTAAAATATTTTTTTATTTATACCATGACTGAAAAGAGATTGCAATGACCACAAACAGAGATAATAAACCTCATTATAAGGGACACATCAAAATAATGGATAGATATACACCATAATATATAATATAGATAAATAACTCTCACCTAAATTATATATTACTTACAGTGTCAGATATGAATTTTTTTTTATAAAACAACAATAGCATTCATATGAGTAATCAATATATAAAAATAACAGAACAATAATAAATCATCACAACCTTTGATTAGAAAAGGTGTACTATAGAAGTGTAGTTCAATATAAATAATGGTATAAAGCAAGGGCTAAATAATTATCATTGCTGAACTACATCTACTGCATACAGCCAGGCATGTGGCACTGCAGATAATGTGTCATAGTCACTCAGTGTGGATAGATATATAGAGAGTGCTCTCTTTTTTATGAAAAATGGCCATTGTTACTTACATTAAGCAGGTCTGGTGGGATATCAACAGATGATGTCCTCATTGCTATGCCGTTTCGCTTACCACTTCTTTGGGGGGGCAAAACGGGAATGAAAAATAGTGAACTCAATGTTTGTTTGATTGGAAAAGTTTGAATTGAGTCCATCTTAGTTATCTAATTCCAAGTAAGTCGAGTCTTGTCTGTCCATTTTGCCTTTGACAATGTTGAGTTTGCTATGGTTCATGGTTAGTACATTTAAAGCCCATCTTTATGACATCGTTGCAGCTTTTGACCTTCCTTTAAAAACAACTGATATAAGCACCAAATCACCAGAACTTGTGAATGTGATCCTGACATCTTATGACACTTGATCATACTCAGGTCGACATCGGCTCTTCCCTAGTAGCTTGAGTGCCTTCCGACCAAGCGGTGCACCTTCCAGCACCATGTCAAATTCCTTTACTTGTACTCTCCAACACTTTTTCTTGGCATAATATAAAAGTAATGATATAAATGACACTGGCACATGAAAATATGCCTATTGAGCTTTAATATAAAATGAAATAATACGATAATAATAATACTACCACAGTGCCCTAGTGAGGTTAAAAAACAATTATGTTCTAATAAAATTATATTGTAATAAAATAATAATACCAGTGAGATATATGATCCACAAAATTAAGATCAAATAAAATAAAATACAATAATATGCCTATTGGATATAAGCTTCAAATACATATAAACAGCTGTCTTAAAATGAACCAGCAAACTGATATTTCTTAAATAAACCATAGTTCAGTTTAAAATCATAGGGTGGGGTTGATAAAATCAAATATAATAATACGATTATTGATTAAAGACTACATGAACATATATAGCTATCAGAATAAGAAGAAATAACCTTGCTACTTCTTAAATAAACCACAGTTCAGTCAAAAGACATAAGGTGTGGTTGATAAAAATAAAATACAATAATATACCTATTAGATAGAGGCTGCATGAATACGTGTAGCTGTCTGAACATGAACCGTAAACCTGTTACTTCTTAAGGCTGCTTTACACGCAGCGACATTGCTAGCGATTTCGCTCGTGAAAGCACCCGCCCCCATCGTTTGTGCGTCACGGGCAAATCGCTGCCCGTGGCGCACAATATCACTAGGAGCCGTTACACATACTTACCTTTCTAGCGAGGTCGCTGTGGCTGGCAAACAGCCTCATTTCTAAGCTGGTGGTTCCTCCGGCGTCACAGCAACGTCACACAGCAGGCGTCCAATAGAAGCAGAGGGGCAGAGACCAGCTGCATGGAAGTCACACCCACCTCGTTGCCGGAGGATGCAGGTATGGTGTTTTTCGTCATTCCTGGGGTGTCACACGTAGCGATGTGTGCTGCCTCAGGAACGTCGAACAACCTGCGTCCAGAACAAGGAACGACATTTGGGAAATGGACGACGTGTCAACAATCAACAATTTGGTGAATATTTTGCATCATTAGCGGACACTCGTACGTGTCACATGCAACGATGTCGCCAACGAGGCCGGATTTGCATCGCGAATTCCATGACCCCAACAACATCTCGTTAGCAATGTCATTGCGTTTAAAGACCCCTACATATAAATGATTGCTCAATCTAAGGCATTGAGTGTGGTTGACAAAAAATAATAAAAACCAATAAAATGCCTGTTGTATATTAGCTCCATGAGCATATGTAGCTGTGTGAATATGAACAAGCAAAATGCAACTGTTTTTTTTTTTTTTTAAAAACACAGTTCACTCATATAACATTTGAAATTGGTATGTGGATTCAATGTATATATATGTATATATATATATATATATATATATATATAAATTCAACAATAAGTATTTTCTATTGCTTTAACTGTGACTGCATTGTGGTGAAAGGGGTTCAGTATATTTAGCATAAATGCTGCGGAGACATGTATTGCTTCCTTGTTGTCTTTAACTGTGCATCCTACCATGGGAAACCATCATGATTGTCCTTTTGTCACTTCATGCAGGAAGTCAAATTGCAACTGAAGCTTAACAGCTCATTGGAAATCACTGCAGATCTGTATAAGTGGTAAAGCTTATCACCCTTTTATGTGCTGAATACCTCTGCTTATAATACCCTCAGAAAAAGGTTGAGTAAAATATTTGACTTTTCATTTCACACTTGAAAAATACCATATAATGTGCTGAAAATGAGTATCTGGCTTCTGATATGCACAAAGGCAAATGTTTATGGTTGATATAAAAAGAAGTAAGCCTGTCCTGCTGATCTACAACTGATTGAGAATTATGAGGGTCCCAAGGGTATGCCATCCAATTCTGCTTTTGTACTTCAAGACCTGCTGTATGTCAGTTTTAATAAGTAAAGGATTTTGGGTCCATTGTATGTCACAAAGTGTTGGTGAAACATTATTTACAAACTTGCTTTTTTATTTTATTGATTATTTCGAATGCTATTCTAAGGGACAGTGGAAAATAATCCATGTCTGCTAGAATGTCCATTGGGATGGTTCTGCTTATTATCTTCTAAACATTGTTTGCTCTATAGCTGAATGAATTACCTGAATTACTTATATCAAAGGAGGCTCAAGGCTGTCTGTCACAGTTGTATGTCGGTGAAACTGAAGGCACATTCAACTACAGATGTAGACAATTTTAGTTTATTTGCTTTAGTAAAACTCAGCAAAATAAAATATAGACCTGAAATAGATTGTTTTTATATTTCTCAAAGCTTTAAGGGCATCTTTTAAACTTGGGCAAACCCATCAAGTTTTTCAGGCAGAAGATGCTTCAGGAAATTGCCAGCTGTGTTTGGTCTTGTTTGGCACTGCTCTGGCAGCTTTGTGTGGCGGCTTTGCCACTGGCCTTCTTTTTTTCACTTGTACATATCAAATAGTGAACAGCTTCCAAACGAAAGCTGTCTGAAGAATGGGCAGATTACTTTTTTAAGGCGCTTAGTGGCTTTGGAAACCTAAACCTGAAGGTTAAAAGCAGTTCAAATTGCTGAAGACATGCACAGCAGGTTGTTTTTACATTGCAATGCATATGTTCTTTCTTCTTTTGAGTTGATTTAGTGCTTTTTCAGTTGGGTTACCCACCTGAAAAATACATTGTATGCAGAAATTCTTAGATTCAGAATTCAGTTGGAAATGCAATCACTTCAACAATTGCAACTAAAAGTTGGTCTTATTAATTGCGGTAACTCCGTTAAATAAATATAAAACTTTGAATCGCTCTCTTTTTCACAGTTTAAAATAAGGACACAAAAAATAAACATATCTTCAGTATTGTCAAGTCTGTAAAACTCTAATCTATCAAAACCTAAAATGAATGTACCCATATGATAAATGCTGAAAAGAGGGGAAAAAAATGAATTCCCTAGAATTGCTATTTTCTATTGACTGCATCTCTCTAAACATAAATGTTCCCAAAAATATCAATAAAGTGAACTTCACTCACAAAAAAAAAAAGAAAAAAAATACACAGGTCCATTGGAAGAAAATGAAAACAAAGTTTTAAACTAATTTTTTTCCACTAAAAAACAATTCTAGTTTGGTATCATTACAATTGTACTGAATTGAAGACTAATGTTGAGTGGTTATTCTTACTGCACAATGAACATAAAAACAATGAAACTCAAAAAAACACAATGTATCAGATAATAGCCCCACTAAGTAATTGTGTATCCGAATAATGCATTTTTAAATATGTTTGTACCTTGCTGTGAGGACACCAACCAATATGCAGTGGAACCTTGGATTAAAAGCATAATTGGTTTCGGGAGTGTGCTCTTAAACCAAGTTACTCTTATATCAAAGCGAATTTTCCCATAGGAAATAATTGAAAAGCAGTCAATTTGATCCACAACCTAAAAATATTTACTATATTTATACAAACTTTTTACAGTAATACAAAATAATGTACTGTATTTATATAAAATTATTACAGTACACTAATACAAAATACTGTACAATACAGTAAAAACATAAAACAAATTAAACTGCACTTTATCTTACCATAGAGTTGTTGGTGTGCGGGAGGTACAGTACAAGTAATGGGCTGTACTGGTTAGCAGAAATAAAGTACAATACTGTATACACAAATGCAAATTGAAAGACTTGCTACATAATATACGAGTACTGTACAATAGAGATGAGCAATGTTCAAATTGAACCGTTCGCAAATTTCATATTCGAGTGGTTTTGGGCGGTGTTCGAGTCGTTCGACGAACTCGAACGATTTGCTTCATCTTCGACCCTTCGAGTTACCGTTCGATAACGGTTCGATCCCCAAAAGCGTGGCTTTTCACAGTAAGGCTATGTGCGCACGTTGAGTATTTGCATGCATCCTGCATCCCCAGCACAATCTCTCTCTCTATCCTACTCACCGATCAGTGGCGCGGCGCTGCAAAGCTGTCACAAAGCTCTGGCAGCTTTTCCTCTTTTGAAAATGGCTGCCGCTCATTATTCAATCTGGTATTCCCTGCTTTCTCCGCCCACCAGTGCCCATGATTGGTTGCAGTCAGACACGCCCCCAAGCTGAGTGACAGCTAACTCACTGCAACCAATCACAGCCACTGGCGAGCGTGTCTATATTGTGCAGTAAAATAAATAAATATATAATTAAAAAACAAAACAAAAAAAAAACCTGCGGTTCCCCCCAATTTTGATACCAGCCAAGATAAAGCCACATGGCTGGAGGCTGGTATTGTCAGGATGGGGAGCGCCACGTTATGGGTAGCCCACCACCTTAACAATATCAGCCAGCAGTCGCCAAGAATTGCCGCATCCATTAGATGCGACAGTCCCGGGACTCTACCCGACTCATCCCGAATTGCCCTGGTGCGGTAGCAATCAGGGTAATAAGGTTAGGTTAATCATGACAGGCGTCTCCCCGAGACACCTTCCTTGATTAACCTGTAAGTGAAAGTAAATCAACACACACAACGAAAAATCCTTTATTTGGAATAAAAGACAAAAAAAACCCCTCTTTTACCACTTTATTAATCCCCAAACAGACATCCAGGTTCGAAGTAATCCACACGGCGCTTTCAGCTCTGCTACATGAAGCTGACAGGGAGCGCCATAGAACACGAGCACTCTGTGGCAGCTCCTTGCAGCAACTGAAGTGAGCCGCGCTGTCCCCAGTAGAGTTGAGCGCGGTTCGTGGTTCGTGGTTCTCCAGTTCGCGGCTCGAGTGATTTTGGGGCATGTTCTAGATCGAACTAGAACTCGAGCTTTTTGCAAAAGCTCGGTAGTTCTAGAAACGTTCGAGAACGGTTCTAGCAGCCAAAAAACAGCTAAATCATAGCTTGGTTTCTGCTGTAATAGTGTAAGTCACTCTGTGAATCAAACTATTATCACATTTCAGTGTATAGTGTGCGTGAACAGCGCCTTCAGATCACTGCTGTTTCTATAATGGCGATCGCCATTTTTTTTTTTTTTTTTTCTTGTCTTCCTTCCCTAAGCGCGCGCGTCTTGTGGGGCGGGCCAGCATGTCAGCCAATCCCAGACACACACACAGCTAAGTGGACTTTGAGCCAGAGAAGCAACGGCATGTGTGATAGGATCTGCATGTCACATGTCCCTGCATTATAAAACCGGACATTTTCTTCACGGACGCCATTATCTGCCTTCTGCGTCTTTGGTGTCAGACATCACTGTCGCAGCTCCGTCTTCCTGAGTCCTATAGCCGATACAGCTGTATGCGCTGCATACACAGCGTTAGACAGCTTAGGGAGAGCACTTTATAGCAGTCCTTTTAAGGGCTCCAACCGGCAGGGTCAGAGAGCCATAGGTGACAGGTCCTGCAAACAGCAACAGCGTCTGTGTAGCCCAGGTCAGGGATTTCCTACCTGCATTTCACCATTAGGAGGGAATAGAAAGGCAGGCTTCCATTCCTCTACCCAGAGCACCACAATCCTGCCACTGTACCCTCTTGTCCTCTGCACACTCCAACTGATAACTAAGCCATTATACTAGCAAACACTCAGTGTACCTAGTGGCATCCTATACGTGGCTATTGGACTTTGCTATAGTCCCACTAGTGCAAAGACATTTGCAGAGCGCGTCTGCCTGCATTGCACACTACAACTCATTCTAACCAAGCCATTATACTAGCAAACACTCAGTGTACCTAGTGGCATCCTATACGTGGCTATTGGACTTTGCTATAGTCCCACTAGTGCAAAGACATTTGCAGAGCGCGTCTGCCTGCATTGCACACTACAACTCATTCTAACCAAGCCATTATACTAGCAAACACTCAGTGTACCTAGTGGCATCCTATACGTGGCTATTGGACTTTGCTATAGTCCCACTAGTGCAAAGACATTTGCAGAGCGCGTCTGCCTGCATTGCACACTCCAACTCATTAAAACCAAGCCATTATACTAGCAAACACTCAGTGTACCTAGTGGCATCCTATACGTGGCTATTGGACTTTGCTATAGTCCCACTAGTGCAAAGACATTTGCATAGCGCGTCTGCCGGCATTGCACACTCAAACTCATTTTAACTAAGCCATTATACTAGCAAACACTCAGTGTACCTAGTGGCATCCTATACGTGGCTATTGGACTTTGCTATAGTCCCACTAGTGCAAAGACATTAGCAGAGCACATCTGCCTGCATTGCACACTACAACTCATTCTAACCAAGCCATTATACTAGCAAACACTCAGTGTACCTAGTGGCATCCTATACGTGGCTATTGGACTTTGCTATAGTCCCACTAGTGCAAAGACATTTGCATAGCGCGTCTGCCTGCATTGCACACTCAAACTCATTTTAACTAAGCCATTATACTAGCAAACACTCAGTGTACCTAGTGGCATCCTATACGTGGCTATTGGACTTTGCTATAGTCCCACTAGTGCAAAGACATTAGCAGAGCACATCTGCCTGCATTGCACACTACAACTCATTCTAACCAAGCCATTATACTAGCAAACACTCAGTGTACCTAGTGGCATCCTATACGTGGCTATTGGACTTTGCTATAGTCCCACTAGTGCAAAGACATTTGCAGAGCGCGTCTGCCTGCATTGCACACTCCAACTCATTAAAACCAAGCCATTATACTAGCAAACACTCAGTGTACCTAGTGGCATCCTATACGTGGCTATTGGACTTTGCTATAGTCCCACTAGTGCAAAGACATTTGCATAGCGCGTCTGCCTGCATTGCACACTCAAACTCATTTTAACTAAGCCATTATACTAGCAAACACTCAGTGTACCTAGTGGCATCCTATACGTGGCTATTGGACTTTGCTATAGTCCCACTAGTGCAAAGATATTAGCAGAGCACATCTGCCTGCATTGCACACTCCAACTTTTTTAAACTAAGCAATTTTACTAGCAAACACTCAGTGTACCTAGTGGCATCCTAAACGTGGCTATTGGACTTTGCTATAGTCCCACTAGTGCAAAGACATTTGCAGAGCACGTCTGCCTGCATTGCACACTACAACTCATTGTTACTAAGCCATTATACTAGCAAACACTCAGTGTACCTAGTTGTATCCTAAACGTGGCTATTGTACTTTTGTCTATTCACAGTATTGGAACGATATTTGCAGCACGTCTGCCTGCATTGCACACTCTAACTTTTTTAAACTCAGCCATTTATAGTAGCAAACACTCAGTGTACCTAGTTGTATCCTAAACGTGGCTATTGTACTTTTGTCAATTCACAGTATTGGAACGTTATTTGCAGCACGTCTGCCTGCATTGCACACTCAAACTTTTTTAAACTCAGCCATTTATAGTAGCAAACACTCAGTGTACCTAGTTGTATCCTAAACGTGGCTATTGTACTTTTGTCTATTCACAGTATTGGAACGATATTTGCAGCACGTCTGCCTGCATTGCACACTCTAACTTTTTTAAACTCAGCCATTATACTAGCAAACACTCAGTGTACCTAGTGGCATCCTATACGTGGCTATTGGACTTTGCTATAGTCCCACTAGTGCAAAGACATTAGCAGAGCACATCTGCCTGCATTGCACACTACAACTCATTCTAACCAAGCCATTATACTAGCAAACACTCAGTGTACCTAGTGGCATCCTATACGTGGCTATTGGACTTTGCTATAGTCCCACTAGTGCAAAGACATTTGCAGAGCGCGTCTGCCTGCATTGCACACTCCAACTCATTAAAACCAAGCCATTATACTAGCAAACACTCAGTGTACCTAGTGGCATCCTATACGTGGCTATTGGACTTTGCTATAGTCCCACTAGTGCAAAGACATTTGCATAGCGCGTCTGCCTGCATTGCACACTCAAACTCATTTTAACTAAGCCATTATACTAGCAAACACTCAGTGTACCTAGTGGCATCCTATACGTGGCTATTGGACTTTGCTATAGTCCCACTAGTGCAAAGATATTAGCAGAGCACATCTGCCTGCATTGCACACTCCAACTTTTTTAAACTAAGCAATTTTACTAGCAAACACTCAGTGTACCTAGTGGCATCCTAAACGTGGCTATTGGACTTTGCTATAGTCCCACTAGTGCAAAGACATTTGCAGAGCACGTCTGCCTGCATTGCACACTACAACTCATTGTTACTAAGCCATTATACTAGCAAACACTCACTGTACCTAGTTGTATCCTAAACGTGGCTATTGTACTTTTGTCAATTCACAGTATTGGAACGTTATTTGCAGCACGTCTGCCTGCATTGCACACTCAAACTTTTTTAAACTCAGCCATTATACTAGCAAACACTCACTGTACCTAGTTGTATCCTAAACGTGGCTATTGTACTTTTGTCAATTCACAGTATTGGAACGTTATTTGCAGCACGTCTGCCTGCATTGCACACTCAAACTTTTTTAAACTCAGCCATTTATAGTAGCAAACACTCAGTGTACCTAGTTGTATCCTAAACGTGGCTATTGTACTTTTGTCTATTCACAGTATTGGAACGTTATTTGCAGCACGTCTGCCTGCATTGCACACTCAAACTTTTTTAAACTCAGCCATTATACTAGCAAACACTCACTGTACCTAGTTGTATCCTAAACGTGGCTATTGTACTTTTGTCAATTCACAGTATTGGAACGATATTTGCAGGACATCTGCCTGCATTGCACACTCAAACTTTTTTAAACTCAGCCATTATACTAGCAAACACTCACTGTACCTAGTTGTATCCTAAACGTGGCTATTGTACTTTTGTCTATTCACACTACTGCAAATCTATGTGCAGCACCTCTGCATGACAACCTCGTGCTCTGTTTTTAATAAGCTATAATGATAGCACAAAATACTGCCATTTTGTGGCATCATAGAACTGGCTGTTGTATTCCATTAGTGCCCCACTGGTGACAAGCTATTTCTAGCACCTCTACATCACACCCTCATGCACATTTAGCTACGCTAATGTTATAGCAAACTCATGGAATTCATTGCTGCATTTCATAATTCGGAGGGATAGAAAGTCAGGCTTCCTTTAGCTTTTCCTTCTGTTCATAGACAGCATCTCCAAGACAAATTTCCCCTCCACGTCTAAGTGTGGAGAGGCAGCTAGTGCGCATGCGTGTGCCGATGTACCCCAGCTGCAGCATAATTACAGTGTTTCGCCTAGTGAGTATGCTCAGCCTGACTGTGCCATTCCTGACGCTAAGTCTTCATTTCGGGATACAGCGCATGCTCCCACACTAAGTGTGAAAAGCCTCTTTGCACAGGTGCTTGCATTCTGTGCCGGGTCTAAGTCCTGTTTTGTGCCTAGACACCATGCTAAAGCTGATAGTCTTTTTTCAGAGACTGTATTTCATGCTACTGAGCATGCTCAGGCACTTCCTGCATC
The DNA here is from genome assembly GCF_048569485.1 of Anomaloglossus baeobatrachus. Taxonomy (NCBI): domain Eukaryota; kingdom Metazoa; phylum Chordata; class Amphibia; order Anura; family Aromobatidae; genus Anomaloglossus; species Anomaloglossus baeobatrachus. Next base: position 398,000,291 of record NC_134355.1, read on the forward strand.
AGAGACTAGGTCCGGTAATGAACTCTTTGGCCCTGGCCCTGATGTGGGGGTCCCATATAGACCACAGGGCATCAGGTGTCCTCCCAAATGGCTTGCAGAGGCCCACACCTATGACTTGTCACCGCATTATTGATGGTCAGACGATGACTGGTGAGGTGTTTGGGTCATGGCAGCCATGAGGTCATCATTGAAGTTGCGTTTCCAAATAGGACGCTAGTTATGCCACTCATGACGTGTCACTCTGCTTTTGTCTCCAGGAGGTGCATTGTGGTTCACCCTGGTTTGGGGCGGACCCAGGTTATAAAAGGGGCTGGAGCCAACAAGGAGGTGCGCAGTCTTCTATTATGCTCCGAAAGAGCACACCTCCATGTGTTGAACCCATTGCGGCTTTAGGCCAGAGGTAGGCAGGGATAGGGTGGTGGATGCAGGCCACCACCACAGTTGGTAACGCAGAACGGTTAAGACCAGCTCCTGTCCTAACAGTCCTGCTTGTGCAGCCCAGTGGCATTAACAGGCCTGCTGCTGCTGATGCGCCTGCTGTCCACAGGTGTGGCCCCTACGCACACGGTCAGCGTACTCAATGGCCCCTGTGTTGTTAACAGGGAGTTCCTGGGCTGGGTGGGCATGTGGACCCTGTGACGCTAACAGGGCTCACAGTCTCCAGATCCGAATGGCGTCTAACTCGGTTCAGGCTACTATTAGTTTCATAGCCACACAGCTCTGTATCCTCCACCAAACCTTCAAGTTGCCAACCTCTCCTTTTCCAACTGGGAGCACGGTGGACACTGACTGCTGAAGGTGATATATACCTTTCTCTTTCTTTTCTTATTAATTTTTGTTATATAGCGGTCACAGATTATATACCACTTTATCCAAATCTGCCAGTCCCACTGTAACAGATGTTGTTTCTTCAGCAAATGTTACAGTTGTTTAACCACCAAATCCACGGACCAAAATTTTTTTCCCCTTTCCAACACACCTGTTCCCCTTTCCAACAGCATCTGTCCTTTTTCAACTCATTTTGGGATATGACCAAAAGTGCAACTGTGCAGGGACACCGTACTCAACGCCATCTCAGCACAGCAGCCATCCCTCGGTCCCTCCGATGTGGACAAGTAAAAGACCATTTCCTCCTATCCATGACAAAGTGTTGAGATTCACTCTGTGCAGCACTGGTGTTTAGTGGAAAAGTAGATCTAAGATTGCGTACCACATTCTGCAGATACTCCTGTATACGTGCGTCTATTTCTATGGCAGGAATTAGTTCGCCAAATTTTGTCTTGTACCGGGGATCTAACAGTGTGGCAACCCAGTATTCAGGATTACTTCAAATTCATACAATCCGAGGGTCATGTAGGTAGTGCAGCAAGAAGGCGCTCATGTGTCTTGTGCATCCAGGAGGACCAAGTCCTTGGTGTGTTGGTGGCAGAGAGGTGAGAATCGTGCATCCTTCCTCTGCCCTCTACCCACAACCTCGCACAACCGAAATGTGAGCAAGCTCTCACTCATCTGCTGAGTCTTCCATGCCCATCGCCAGTTTGTCCTCCATTTCTTCATGGGCTCCTGCACTTTCATCAACACTTTTTGCTGATACTATGCGCCCTTGTTAATCCCTCTCCCTCACCATGACTGCCGCATAGGTGCCGCTGACCATCTGGACCTCGTAGATCTTGTTATCCCTTCCGCATATGACTCCTCCTGTACTTCCTCCCCTTCCTCTTGTCCCAACACCTGACTCCGAATAATAATTACAGTGTGCTCCATCATGTAGATGACCAGAATTGTCACGCTGAGAATGACATTGCCAGTGCTAAACATCTTCGTCGACATTTCAAAACTGTGTAGCAGGGTGCATAGGTCCTTGATCTGACACCACTCCAGCAGCGTGATCTGCACCACCTCTGGATCAACTTATCCCAGGCTATATGTCTTACCGTATTTCAGCAGGGCTCTGCGGTGCTGCCACACACGCTGCAACATGTGCAGATTCCAATTCCTGCGTGTCGGAACATCGCATTTCCGGCGTTTAACTGCCAGACCCTAAGACTTCCGGAGTGATGAAAGTTGTTGAGCTGCTGTGTGCGCACGATGGAAGTGAGCACATAGCGAGCGTGCCCGCTGCACAAGGCCATGTAGGCCGTGATGGTGTTTTAAAAATTGCTGGAGAATTCGGATCAACACGTGAGCCATAAAAGGCACGTGTGTCACATTGCCCTGAGGATGGCCCGCAGCCAGGTTTGCATCATTGCCGCACACGGCTGTTAAGTCACCAACGGAGTCCGCTCCGTCAATTTGTACTCCGGTCGCCAGGTGACAACGTGTTCCTTTCATGAATAGTGCTGATGATGGGAGAGTAGTCGATGCCAGCGGCGCAGGTGGACGCAGGTTATGCTCACCCACTGGGCTGCATTACCTTGACAGATGCAGAATCTCTGGCTGAATGTAGCTGGTGGGTATCTCACAGATGAAATACCATCATTCAGCTACAACCAATGGGAAGACACCACACCCTTTTTTATGCCCATCCTGTCTGCAGACCACTGCCAGACATAGCTATGAACCTCTGGTTAATTTTACCCCCAGTTCAGTTTTATGATTTTGTGTGCTTGTTACCTGACTACTTTTCCTGCTTGCTGTTTATGTACCTTGTTGGCCGATACGCATTTCACCTCTGCTTGTTTTCTGATTAAGTCCTGGCCGTCCCATTCTGTTCCTGTTCCTCAATTAATGTTTTGACCCTGCCTGACTACTATTCTCTGTAATAGCGGTGTGACTCACATTTCCCATACATTTCAAAGTAAAACTTTGACCGCCTGATGGCATTGAGCTCTGCTGCCAGCATAGTAAGGAGGTGTGTGGTAGTCCTTGTGCGCAGTTGCAAGGAAGGGTGGCCTGACCACACAGGGTTTGCGCAAAGGTAGAGGACCCACACGAGGTTGAAGAGGCAGAAGCAGTGTATTAACTTCTACATACAGAACAAGGATTGAAACAACTCGTGGGGACGGCAAGACTTGTACAGCAGACCCTTCTCCATCTCTCACCATAGTTTGCCAGTGCCCAGTCAGTGACATGTAATGACTAGAGATGAGCGAACCGGTCCCGGTTCGGCTCGAGGCGGTTCGCCGAACGGGGGGTCTGGCTCGAGTTCGGCTCGTCGAACGTTCGACGAACCGAACTCGAGCCCATAGGAAACAATGGCAGGCAATCACAAACACAGTAAAACACCTAGAAAACACCCTGAAAGGTGTCCAAAAGGTGACAAACAACTCACAACATAACACAAACACATGGGAAAGTGACAAGGACATATACTCATGTGAAAACAAAACAGCTGGACAAGGAAAAAGAGGGAGACACACAGATATATGAGTATATGCAAAGAAACATCGATTCCATTATTGTGCAACTTGAGCCCTGCTCATTTTAGGCTTCCAATCTGGATAAATTGCCTGAGCTCGCCACGTACGCCTTGAGGATCTTGTCGTGTCCTGCAGCCAGCGTTCTCTCGGAACCTGTCTTCAGTGCTGCTGGGGGTCTGCTGGCAGATAAGCACACGTGTCTGTCCACTGACAATGTGGACCTGGCTCTCAGAGGACTTTTCTTCCCCTGGGTCAGCCAGGGGAGGCGAAAGGCACGCGTATTTTTGAGAGTGCTTCATGCAAAGCATCTTTTTCTTTGTCAAAAGGGGGGCTCAACCGATGCCAGTCAAGTGGGGTGTGTGTGGCCCAGTTAGTGGCAACGAGGGAGACTGTGGTTGGAGTCCCCTCGCTGTGTCTCTAAAAGAACCAAGATGAACAAGTCATGGCTCTCAGAGGACTTTTCTTCCCCTGGGTCAGCCAGGGGACGGGAAAGGCACGCGTATTTTTGAGAGTGCTTCATGCAAAGCATCTTTTTCTTTTTCAAAAGGGGGCTCAACCGATGCCAGTCAAGTGGGGTGTGTGTGGCCCAGTTAGTGGCAACGAGGGAGACTGTGGTTGGAGTCCCCTCGCTGTGTCTCTAAAAGAACCAAGATGAACAAGTCATGGCTCTCAGAGGACTTTTCTTCCCCTGGGTCAGCCAGGGGACGGGAAAGGCACGCGTATTTTTGAGAGTGCTTCATGCAAAGCATCTTTTTCTTTTTCAAAAGGGGGCTCAACCGATGCCAGTCAAGTGGGGTGTGTGTGGCCCAGTTAGTGGCAACGAGGGAGACTGTGGTTGGAGTCCCCTCGCTGTGTCTCTAAAAGAACCAAGATGAACAAGTCATGGCTCTCAGAGGACTTTTCTTCCCCTGGGTCAGCCAGGGGACGGGAAAGGCACGCGTATTTTTGAGAGTGCTTCATGCAAAGCATCTTTTTCTTTTTCAAAAGGGGGCTCAACCGATGCCAGTCAAGTGGGGTGTGTGTGGCCCAGTTAGTGGCAACGAGGGAGACTGTGGTTGGAGTCCCCTCGCTGTGTCTCTAAAAGAACCAAGATGAACAAGTCATGGCTCTCAGAGGACTTTTCTTCCCCTGGGTCAGCCAGGGGACGGGAAAGGCACGCGTATTTTTGAGAGTGCTTCATGCAAAGCATCTTTTTCTTTGTCAAAAGGGGGGGTCAACCGATGCCAGTCAAGTGGGGTGTGTGTGGCCCAGTTAGTGGCAACGAGGGAGACTGTGGTTGGAGTCCCCTCGCTGTGTTTTACATGCTTTTAGAAGGGCATGAAATGGCTTGGAGGTTGACTTTCATCATATGCAAACTGTTGGCTACCAAAATGCTGCCTTTCCAACAACTGTGGTTATAGGCAATGAGGAACATACTGATGAAGATGAGACGCAGATACCCGATTGGGATGACAACTTAAATATTCGGTCAGGGCAAGAAGAAACTCGGTCTGAGGGGTAGGGGAGTGCAAACACAACAATTGATGATTAAGTTCTAGATCACACCTACTGTCAACCCACAGTCAGACACTCGAGGAGGTCAACAGAGGCGGTGGAGGAGGATGCAACCGACGTCGAAGTAACCTGGCGCCTTCCTGGACACAGTCGGAGCACTGGTAGCACGTCTACAACTGCATCCTCAGCCACCACTCTGCCTCTGAGCATTATTCGGGGTGGATCAACAGGTCGCATGGCCTCTAAGCCTTGCCTAGCCAGGTCCTTTTTTGACATAGAAAAAGATCGCCCAAATTATGTGATCTGTAAAATTTGTCATGGTTCTCTAAGTAGAGGTCAAAACCTCAGCAGTTTGACAACTTCTTCCATGAATCGTCACATGAATAAATATCATATGGCCCGATGGGAAGCTCACCGTGCTGCAATGCGGCCTAGCGGAGCGAACCATCCACCGCCTGCCCCTTCCAGTGCATCCGCGCGCTCGTCATCTTCTAGGACTGTGGGGACAGCTGTCACACCTGTTTTTCCACCCACAACTTCCACCACTGTAACCGCAACAGGCAGTTTGCTTGGTAGGTCGTCAGTTGGTTTGGAAGGGGAAACAAGTGAGTGTGTACAGCTCTCTCAGACATCGATAGCACCAACTTTGGATGAAGGCAACATCATGTCTCCGCCTGCACTTTCCTCACAAAGCTGCATTTTTCCAGGGACACCCGACTCAACACCGTCTACACACAGCAGCCAGATCTCTGTCCCTCAGATGTGGTCAAATAAAAGGCCACTTCCTGCGACCCATGACAAAGCGAAGAGGTTGACTCTATCCCTCTGTAAGCTGTTGACTACAGAAATGCTGCCTTTCCGCCTAGTGGACACACAGGATTTTAGAGACCTTATGTCTGTCGCTGTGCCCCAGTACCAGATGCCTAGTCGCCACTACTTCTCTAAGAAAGGTGTGCCCGCGCTACACCAGCATGTCGCACACAACATCACCGCTTCCTTGAGAAACTCTGTGTGTGAACGGGTGCATTTCACCACCGATACTTGGACCAGTAAGCATGGACAGGGACGTTACATGTCGCTGACTGGCCACTGGGTAACTATGGTGATAGATGGTGAAGGGTCTGCTGCACAAGTCTTGCCGTCCCCACGACTTGTGTGTCAATCCTCTGTCTGTCCAAGTTCCGCCACTGCTTCTGCATCCTCCACCTCATCTGGGTCCTCCACCTCCGCCCCAAGCCTGCCTGGTCAGGCCACCAGCGTTCTCACTGCGCAGAAGGAATCACGCACCCCTCATTACTATGCTGGTAGCAGAGCGCAACGGCATCAGGCGGTCTTTAGCTTGACATGTCTTTGAAATAGGAGTCACACAGCGACTGAGTTGTGGGCAGCTCTGGAGACTGATTTTGATAAATGGTTGTCTCCACTCAACCTGCAGCCTGGTAAGGCCGTGTGCGACAATGCTGCAAACCTGGGTGCGGCCCTTCGCCTGGGCAAGGTGACACACGTGCCTTGTATGGCTCACGTGTTTAACCTTGTTGTCCAGCAATTTTTAACACACTATCCCGGCCTAGATGGCCTTCTGACCAGGGCACGGAAACTGTCTGCAGTGCTCACTTCCGCCGTTCAACCGCCGCACCTGAGCGACTTGCATCGCTCCAGAAGTCTTTCGGCCTGCCGGTTCATCGCCTGAAATGCGATGTGGCGACACGCTGGAATTCAACTCTCCACATGTTACAGCGACTGTGGCAGCACCGGCGAGCCCTGGTGCAATACGTCATGATGTATAGCCTGGGCCAACGAGATGCAGAAGTGGGGCAGATCACCCTGATGGAGTGATCTCAGATCAAGGACCTATGCACCCTTCTGCACAGTTTCGACATGGCGACGAATATGTTTAGCGCTGACAATGCCATTATCAGCATGACGATTACAGTCATTTACATGCTGGAGCACACGCTAAACACTATTCGTAGTCAGGGGGTGGGACAACAGGAAGGGGAGGAACTACAGGAGGATTCATATGCGCAAGACACAACAACATCACCAAGGTCCAGACGTTCATCATCACCAACGCGGCAGGCATGGGACCATGGGGGACAGGGATCAACAAGGGCGCATGGTAGCAGGTGAGATGTTGAGGAAGGTGCAGGAGGACATGAAGATATGGAGGACGAACTGTCCATGGACATGGAAGACTCAGCAGATGAGGGGGACCTTGGTCAAATTTCAGTTGAAAGAGGTTGGGGGGAGATGACAGAGGAAGAAAGAACGGTTAGCACCTCTATGCCACAAACACAGCGTGGACTTGGTGCGCATGGCTGCGCAAGACACATGAGTGCCTTCTTGTTGCACTACCTCCAACATGACCCTCGTATTGTCAAAATTAGAAGTGATGATGACTACTGGCTTGCCACACTATTAGATCCCCGGGACAAGTCCAAATTTTGTGACATAATTCCACCCATAGAAAGGGACGCACGTATGCAGGAGTATCAGCAGAAGCTGTTACTCGATCTTAGCTCGGCTTTTCCACCAAACAACCGTGCAGGTGAAGGGAGTGATTCTCCCAGTTGTAACTTGACAAACATGGGACGGCCTCGTCATCTTCAACAGTCTACCCGTACCAGTAGGACCGTATCTGGTGCTGGTAACAGCAATTTTATGGAATCTTTTCATAATTTTTTTAGACCCTCCTTTGCAAGGCCACCAGAGACAACAAGTCTGACACATAGTCAACGGATGGAGAGGATGATACAGGAGTATCTCCAAATGAACATCGATGCAATGACTTTGCAAATGGAGCCTTGCTCCTTTTGTGCTTCAAATCTAGAAAAATGTCAAGAGCTCTCCAGTTACGCCTCGAAGATTTTGTCGTGTCCAGCTGCCAGCGTTGTCTCTGAACGTGTCTTCAGTGCTGCTGGGTGTGTGCTGACAGATAAGCGCACGCGTCTGTCCAGTGACAATGTGGACAGACTGACGTTCATCAAAATGAACAAGTCATGGATCCAGAAGGAATTTACTACCCCTGTGTCATCCTGGGGAGAGTAAATGCTTGTGGATTTGGAATGTGCTTGATGCAAATCAAAACATCCTGTTTGCAACTAGGGCACAAGTGCTGCCACTGATAAGGTGTCTGTGTGGGGCCCAATTTTTGGAAAAAAAGGGAGACTCCGCTTGGAGTAACCCTTGCTTGCTGTGTTTTTTAAAAATGATACAAGATGAACAGATCTGAAGGCAAGATGAAGCCAACATCATGTCTCCGCCTGCACTTTTCTCACAAACCTGCATTTTTCCAGGGACACCCTACTCAACACCGTCTACAGACAGCAGCCAGATCTCTGTCCCTCAGATGTGGTCAAATAAAAGGCCACTTACTGCGACCCATGACAAAGCTAAGTGGTTGACTCTATCCCTCTGTAAGCTGTTGGCTACCGAAATGCTGCCTTTACGCGTAGTGGACACACAGGATTTTACAGACCTTATGTCTGTCGCTGTGCCCCAGTACCAGATGCCCAATCACCACTGCTTCTCCAAGAAAAGCATGCCCGCGCTACACCGGCATGTCGCACACAACATCACCACTTCCTTGAGAAAATCTGTGTGCGACAGGGTGCATTTCAACACAGATACTTGGACCAGTAAGCATAGACAGGGTCATTACATGTCACTGACTGGGCACTGGCAAACTATGGTGAGAGATGGAGAAGGGTCTGCTGTACAAGTCTTGCCGTCCCCACGAGTTGTTTCAATCCTTGTTCTGTATGTAGAAGTTAATACACTGCTTCTGCCTCTTCAACCTCGTGTGGGTCCTCTACCTTTGCGCAAACCCTGTGTGGTCAGGCCACCCTTCCTTGCAACTGCGCACAAGGACTACCACACACCTCCTTACTATGCTGGCAGCAGAGCTCAATGCCATCAGGCGGTCAAAGTTTTACTTTGAAATGTATGGGAAATGTGAGTCACACCGCTATTACAGAGAATAGTAGTCAGGCAGGGTCAAAACATTAATTGAGGAACAGGAACAGAATGGGACGGCCAGGACTTAATCAGAAAACAAGCAGAGGTGAAATGCGTATCGGCCAACAAGGTACATAAACAGCAAGCAGGAAAAGTAGTCAGGTAACAAGCACACAAAATCATAAAACTGAACTGGGGGTAAAATTAACCAGAGGTTCATAGCTATGTCTGGCAGTGGTCTGCAGACAGGATGGGCATAAAAAAGGGTGTGGTGTCTTCCCATTGGTTGTAGCTGAATGATGGTATTTCATCTGTGAGATACCCACCAGCTACATTCAGCCAGAGATTCTGCATCTGTCAAGGTAATGCAGCCCAGTGGGTGAGCATAACCTGCGTCCACCTGCGCCGCTGGCATCGACTACTCTCCCATCATCAGCACTATTCATGAAAGGAACACGTTGTCACCTGGCGACCGGAGTACAAATTGACGGAGCGGACTCCGTTGGTGACTTAACAGCCGTGTGCGGCAATGATGCAAACCTGGCTGCGGGCCATCCTCAGGGCAATGTGACACACGTGCCTTTTATGGCTCACGTGTTGATCCGAATTCTCCAGCAATTTTTAAAACACCATCACGGCCTACATGGCCTTGTGCAGCGGGCACGCTCGCTATGTGCTCACTTCCATCGTGCGCACACAGCAGCTCAACAACTTTCATCACTCCGGAAGTCTTAGGGTCTGGCAGTTAAACGCCGGAAATGCGATGTTCCGACACGCAGGAATTGGAATCTGCACATGTTGCAGCGTGTGTGGCAGCACCGCAGAGCCCTGCTGAAATACGGTAAGACATATAGCCTGGGATAAGTTGATCCAGAGGTGGTGCAGATCACGCTGCTGGAGTGGTGTCAGATCAAGGACCTATGCACCCTGCTACACAGTTTTGAAATGTCGACGAAGATGTTTAGCACTGGCAATGTCATTCTCAGCGTGACAATTCTGGTCATCTACATGATGGAGCACACTGTAATTATTATTCGGAGTCAGGTGTTGGGACAAGAGGAAGGGGAGGAAGTACAGGAGGAGTCATATGCGGAAGGGATAACAAGATCTACGAGGTCCAGATGGTCAGCGGCACCTATGCGGCAGTCATGGTGAGGGAGAGGGATTAACAAGGGCGCATAGTATCAGCAAAAAGTGTTGATGAAAGTGCAGGAGCCCATGAAGAAATGGAGGACGAACTGGCGATGGGCATGGAAGACTCAGCAGATGAGTGAGAGCTTGCTCACATTTCGGTTGTGCGAGGTTGTGGGTAGAGGGCAGAGGAAGGATGCACGATTCTCACCTCTCTGCCACCAACACACCAAGGACTTGGTCCTCCTGGATGCACAAGACACATGAGCGCCTTCTTGCTGCACTACCTACATGACCCTCGGATTGTATGAATTTGAAGTAATCCTGAATACTGGGTTGCCACACTGTTAGATCCCCGGTACAAGACAAAATTTGGCGAACTAATTCCTGCCATAGAAATAGACGCACGTATACAGGAGTATCTGCAGAATGTGGTACGCAATCTTAGATCTACTTTTCCACTAAACACCAGTGCTGCACAGAGTGAATCTCAACACTTTGTCATGGATAGGAGGAAATGGTCTTTTACTTGTCCACATCGGAGGGACCGAGGGATGGCTGCTGTGCTGAGATGGCGTTGAGTACGGTGTCCCTGCACAGTTGCACTTTTGGTCATATCCCAAAATGAGTTGAAAAAGGACAGATGCTGTTGGAAAGGGGAACAGGTGTGTTGGAAAGGGGAAAAAAATTTTGGTCCGTGGATTTGGTGGTTAAACAACTGTAACATTTGCTGAAGAAACAACATCTGTTACAGTGGGACTGGCAGATTTGGATAAAGTGGTATATAATCTGTGACCGCTATATAACAAAAATTAATAAGAAAAGAAAGAGAAAGGTATATATCACCTTCAGCAGTCAGTGTCCACCGTGCTCCCAGTTGGAAAAGGAGAGGTTGGCAACTTGAAGGTTTGGTGGAGGATACAGAGCTGTGTGGCTATGAAACTAATAGTAGCCTGAACCGAGTTAGACGCCATTCGGATCTGGAGACTGTGAGCCCTGTTAGCGTCACAGGGTCCACATGCCCACCCAGCCCAGGAACTCCCTGTTAACAACACAGGGGCCATTGAGTACGCTGACCGTGTGCGTAGGGGCCACACCTGTGGACAGCAGGCGCATCAGCAGCAGCAGGCCTGTTAATGCCACTGGGCTGCACAAGCAGGACTGTTAGGACAGGAGCTGGTCTTAACCGTTCTGCGTTACCAACTGTGGTGGTGGCCTGCATCCACCACCCTATCCCTGCCTACCTCTGGCCTAAAGCCGCAATGGGTTCAACACATGGAGGTGTGCTCTTTCGGAGCATAATAGAAGACTGCGCACCTCCTTGTTGGCTCCAGCCCCTTTTATAACCTGGGTCCGCCCCAAACCAGGGTGAACCACAATGCACCTCCTGGAGACAAAAGCAGAGTGACACGTCATGAGTGGCATAACTAGCGTCCTATTTGGAATCGCAACTTCAATGATGACCTCATGGCTGCCATGACCCAAACACCTCACCAGTCATCGTCTGACCATCAATAATGCGGTGACAAGTCATAGGTGTGGGCCTCTGCAAGCCATTTGGGAGGACACCTGATGCCCTGTGGTCTATATGGGACCCCCACATCAGGGCCAGGGCCAAAGAGTTCATTACCGGACCTAGTCTCTGATGCAGGAAGTGCCTGAGCATGCTCAGTAGCATGAAATACAGTCTCTGAAAAAAGACTATCAGCTTTAGCATGGTGTCTAGGCACAAAACAGGACTTAGACCCGGCACAGAATGCAAGCACCTGTGCAAAGAGGCTTTTCACACTTAGTGTGGGAGCATGCGCTGTATCCCGAAATGAAGACTTAGCGTCAGGAATGGCACAGTCAGGCTGAGCATACTCACTAGGCGAAACACTGTAATTATGCTGCAGCTGGGGTACATCGGCACACGCATGCACACTAGCTGCCTCTCCACACTTAGACGTGGAGGGGAAATTTGTCTTGGAGATGCTGTCTATGAACAGAAGGAAAAGCTAAAGGAAGCCTGACTTTCTATCCCTCCGAATTATGAAATGCAGCAATGAATTCCATGAGTTTGCTATAACATTAGCGTAGCTAAATGTGCATGAGGGTGTGATGTAGAGGTGCTAGAAATAGCTTGTCACCAGTGGGGCACTAATGGAATACAACAGCCAGTTCTATGATGCCACAAAATGGCAGTATTTTGTGCTATCATTATAGCTTATTAAAAACAGAGCACGAGGTTGTCATGCAGAGGTGCTGCACATAGATTTGCAGTAGTGTGAATAGACAAAAGTACAATAGCCACGTTTAGGATACAACTAGGTACACTGAGTGTTTGCTACTATAAATGGCTGAGTTTAAAAAAGTTTGAGTGTGCAATGCAGGCAGACGTGCTGCAAATAACGTTCCAATACTGTGAATTGACAAAAGTACAATAGCCACGTTTAGGATACAACTAGGTACACTGAGTGTTTGCTACTATAAATGGCTGAGTTTAAAAAAGTTTGAGTGTGCAATGCAGGCAGACGTGCTGCAAATAACGTTCCAATACTGTGAATTGACAAAAGTACAATAGCCACGTTTAGGATACAACTAGGTACAGTGAGTGTTTGCTAGTATAATGGCTGAGTTTAAAAAAGTTAGAGTGTGCAATGCAGGCAGACGTGCTGCAAATATCGTTCCAATACTGTGAATAGACAAAAGTAAAATAGCCACGTTTAGGATACAACTAGGTACACTGAGTGTTTGCTAGTATAATGGCTGAGTTTAAAAAAGTTAGAGTGTGCAATGCAGGCAGACGTGCTGCAAATAACGTTCCAATACTGTGAATAGACAAAAGTACAATAGCCACGTTTAGGATACAACTAGGTACACTGAGTGTTTGCTACTATAAATGGCTGAGTTTAAAAAAGTTTGAGTGTGCAATGCAGGCAGACGTGCTGCAAATAACGTTCCAATACTGTGAATTGACAAAAGTACAATAGCCACGTTTAGGATACAACTAGGTACAGTGAGTGTTTGCTAGTATAATGGCTGAGTTTAAAAAAGTTTGAGTGTGCAATGCAGGCAGACGTGCTGCAAATAACGTTCCAATACTGTGAATTGACAAAAGTACAATAGCCACGTTTAGGATACAACTAGGTACAGTGAGTGTTTGCTAGTATAATGGCTGAGTTTAAAAAAGTTAGAGTGTGCAATGCAGGCAGACGTGCTGCAAATATCGTTCCAATACTGTGAATAGACAAAAGTAAAATAGCCACGTTTAGGATACAACTAGGTACACTGAGTGTTTGCTACTATAAATGGCTGAGTTTAAAAAAGTTTGAGTGTGCAATGCAGGCAGACGTGCTGCAAATAACGTTCCAATACTGTGAATTGACAAAAGTACAATAGCCACGTTTAGGATACAACTAGGTACACTGAGTGTTTGCTACTATAAATGGCTGAGTTTAAAAAAGTTTGAGTGTGCAATGCAGGCAGACGTGCTGCAAATAACGTTCCAATACTGTGAATTGACAAAAGTACAATAGCCACGTTTAGGATACAACTAGGTACAGTGAGTGTTTGCTAGTATAATGGCTGAGTTTAAAAAAGTTTGAGTGTGCAATGCAGGCAGACGTGCTGCAAATAACGTTCCAATACTGTGAATTGACAAAAGTACAATAGCCACGTTTAGGATACAACTAGGTACAGTGAGTGTTTGCTAGTATAATGGCTGAGTTTAAAAAAGTTAGAGTGTGCAATGCAGGCAGACGTGCTGCAAATATCGTTCCAATACTGTGAATAGACAAAAGTAAAATAGCCACGTTTAGGATACAACTAGGTACACTGAGTGTTTGCTACTATAAATGGCTGAGTTTAAAAAAGTTTGAGTGTGCAATGCAGGCAGACGTGCTGCAAATAACGTTCCAATACTGTGAATTGACAAAAGTACAATAGCCACGTTTAGGATACAACTAGGTACACTGAGTGTTTGCTACTATAAATGGCTGAGTTTAAAAAAGTTTGAGTGTGCAATGCAGGCAGACGTGCTGCAAATAACGTTCCAATACTGTGAATTGACAAAAGTACAATAGCCACGTTTAGGATACAACTAGGTACAGTGAGTGTTTGCTAGTATAATGGCTGAGTTTAAAAAAGTTTGAGTGTGCAATGCAGGCAGACGTGCTGCAAATAACGTTCCAATACTGTGAATTGACAAAAGTACAATAGCCACGTTTAGGATACAACTAGGTACAGTGAGTGTTTGCTAGTATAATGGCTGAGTTTAAAAAAGTTAGAGTGTGCAATGCAGGCAGACGTGCTGCAAATATCGTTCCAATACTGTGAATAGACAAAAGTAAAATAGCCACGTTTAGGATACAACTAGGTACACTGAGTGTTTGCTACTATAAATGGCTGAGTTTAAAAAAGTTTGAGTGTGCAATGCAGGCAGACGTGCTGCAAATAACGTTCCAATACTGTGAATTGACAAAAGTACAATAGCCACGTTTAGGATACAACTAGGTACACTGAGTGTTTGCTACTATAAATGGCTGAGTTTAAAAAAGTTTGAGTGTGCAATGCAGGCAGACGTGCTGCAAATAACGTTCCAATACTGTGAATTGACAAAAGTACAATAGCCACGTTTAGGATACAACTAGGTACAGTGAGTGTTTGCTAGTATAATGGCTGAGTTTAAAAAAGTTTGAGTGTGCAATGCAGGCAGACGTGCTGCAAATAACGTTCCAATACTGTGAATTGACAAAAGTACAATAGCCACGTTTAGGATACAACTAGGTACAGTGAGTGTTTGCTAGTATAATGGCTGAGTTTAAAAAAGTTAGAGTGTGCAATGCAGGCAGACGTGCTGCAAATATCGTTCCAATACTGTGAATAGACAAAAGTAAAATAGCCACGTTTAGGATACAACTAGGTACACTGAGTGTTTGCTACTATAAATGGCTGAGTTTAAAAAAGTTTGAGTGTGCAATGCAGGCAGACGTGCTGCAAATAACGTTCCAATACTGTGAATTGACAAAAGTACAATAGCCACGTTTAGGATACAACTAGGTACACTGAGTGTTTGCTACTATAAATGGCTGAGTTTAAAAAAGTTAGAGTGTGCAATGCAGGCAGACGTGCTGCAAATATCGTTCCAATACTGTGAATAGACAAAAGTACAATAGCCACGTTTAGGATACAACTAGGTACACTGAGTGTTTGCTAGTATAATGGCTTAGTAACAATGAGTTGTAGTGTGCAATGCAGGCAGACGTGCTCTGCAAATGTCTTTGCACTAGTGGGACTATAGCAAAGTCCAATAGCCACGTTTAGGATGCCACTAGGTACACTGAGTGTTTGCTAGTAAAATTGCTTAGTTTAAAAAAGTTGGAGTGTGCAATGCAGGCAGATGTGCTCTGCTAATATCTTTGCACTAGTGGGACTATAGCAAAGTCCAATAGCCACGTATAGGATGCCACTAGGTACACTGAGTGTTTGCTAGTATAATGGCTTAGTTAAAATGAGTTTGAGTGTGCAATGCAGGCAGACGCGCTATGCAAATGTCTTTGCACTAGTGGGACTATAGCAAAGTCCAATAGCCACGTATAGGATGCCACTAGGTACACTGAGTGTTTGCTAGTATAATGGCTTGGTTTTAATGAGTTGGAGTGTGCAATGCAGGCAGACGCGCTCTGCAAATGTCTTTGCACTAGTGGGACTATAGCAAAGTCCAATAGCCACGTATAGGATGCCACTAGGTACACTGAGTGTTTGCTAGTATAATGGCTTGGTTAGAATGAGTTGTAGTGTGCAATGCAGGCAGATGTGCTCTGCTAATGTCTTTGCACTAGTGGGACTATAGCAAAGTCCAATAGCCACGTATAGGATGCCACTAGGTACACTGAGTGTTTGCTAGTATAATGGCTTAGTTAAAATGAGTTTGAGTGTGCAATGCAGGCAGACGCGCTATGCAAATGTCTTTGCACTAGTGGGACTATAGCAAAGTCCAATAGCCACGTATAGGATGCCACTAGGTACACTGAGTGTTTGCTAGTATAATGGCTTGGTTAGAATGAGTTGTAGTGTGCAATGCAGGCAGATGTGCTCTGCTAATGTCTTTGCACTAGTGGGACTATAGCAAAGTCCAATAGCCACGTATAGGATGCCACTAGGTACACTGAGTGTTTGCTAGTATAATGGCTTAGTTAAAATGAGTTTGAGTGTGCAATGCCGGCAGACGCGCTATGCAAATGTCTTTGCACTAGTGGGACTATAGCAAAGTCCAATAGCCACGTATAGGATGCCACTAGGTACACTGAGTGTTTGCTAGTATAATGGCTTGGTTTTAATGAGTTGGAGTGTGCAATGAAGGCAGACGCGCTCTGCAAATGTCTTTGCACTAGTGGGACTATAGCAAAGTCCAATAGCCACGTATAGGATGCCACTAGGTACACTGAGTGTTTGCTAGTATAATGGCTTGGTTAGAATGAGTTGTAGTGTGCAATGCAGGCAGACGCGCTCTGCAAATGTCTTTGCACTAGTGGGACTATAGCAAAGTCCAATAGCCACGTATAGGATGCCACTAGGTACACTGAGTGTTTGCTAGTATAATGGCTTGTTTAGAATGAGTTGTAGTGTGCAATGCAGGCAGACGCGCTCTGCAAATGTCTTTGCACTAGTGGGACTATAGCAAAGTCCAATAGCCACGTATAGGATGCCACTAGGTACACTGAGTGTTTGCTAGTATAATGGCTTAGTTATCAGTTGGAGTGTGCAGAGGACAAGAGGGTACAGTGGCAGGATTGTGGTGCTCTGGGTAGAGGAATGGAAGCCTGCCTTTCTATTCCCTCCTAATGGTGAAATGCAGGTAGGAAATCCCTGACCTGGGCTACACAGACGCTGTTGCTGTTTGCAGGACCTGTCACCTATGGCTCTCTGACCCTGCCGGTTGGAGCCCTTAAAAGGACTGCTATAAAGTGCTCTCCCTAAGCTGTCTAACGCTGTGTATGCAGCGCATACAGCTGTATCGGCTATAGGACTCAGGAAGACGGAGCTGCGACAGTGATGTCTGACACCAAAGACGCAGAAGGCAGATAATGGCGTCCGTGAAGAAAATGTCCGGTTTTATAATGCAGGGACATGTGACATGCAGATCCTATCACACATGCCGTTGCTTCTCTGGCTCAAAGTCCACTTAGCTGTGTGTGTGTCTGGGATTGGCTGACATGCTGGCCCGCCCCACAAGACGCGCGCACTTAGGGAAGGAAGACAAGAAAAAAAAAAAAAAAAAATGGCGATCGCCATTATAGAAACAGCAGTGATCTGAAGGCGCTGTTCACGCACACTATACACTGAAATGTGATAATAGTTTGATTCACAGAGTGACTTACACTATTACAGCAGAAACCAAGCTATGATTTAGCTGTTTTTTGGCTGCTAGAACCGTTCTCGAACGTTTCTAGAACTACCGAGCTTTTGCAAAAAGCTCGAGTTCTAGTTCGATCTAGAACATGCCCCAAAATCACTCGAGCCGCGAACTGGAGAACCACGAACCACGAACCGCGCTCAACTCTAGTAATGACCCTGTCTATGCTTACTGGTCCAAGTATCTGTGTTGAAATGCACCCTGTCGCACACAGATTTTCTCAAGGAAGTGGTGATGTTGTGTGCGACATGCCGGTGTAGCGCGGGCATGCTTTTCTTGGAGAAGCAGTGGTGATTGGGCATCTGGTACTGGGGCACAGCGACAGACATAAGGTCTGTAAAATCCTGTGTGTCCACTACGCGTAAAGGCAGCATTTCGGTAGCCAACAGCTTACAGAGGGATAGAGTCAACCACTTAGCTTTGTCATGGGTCGCAGTAAGTGGCCTTTTATTTGACCACATCTGAGGGACAGAGATCTGGCTGCTGTCTGTAGACGGTGTTGAGTAGGGTGTCCCTGGAAAAATGCAGGTTTGTGAGAAAAGTGCAGGCGGAGACATGATGTTGGCTTCATCTTGCCTTCAGATCTGTTCATCTTGTATCATTTTTAAAAAACACAGCAAGCAAGGGTTACTCCAAGCGGAGTCTCCCTTTTTTTCCAAAAATTGGGCCCCACACAGACACCTTATCAGTGGCAGCACTTGTGCCCTAGTTGCAAACAGGATGTTTTGATTTGCATCAAGCACATTCCAAATCCACAAGCATTTACTCTCCCCAGGATGACACAGGGGTAGTAAATTCCTTCTGGATCCATGACTTGTTCATTTTGATGAACGTCAGTCTGTCCACATTGTCACTGGACAGACGCGTGCGCTTATCTGTCAGCACACACCCAGCAGCACTGAAGACACGTTCAGAGACAACGCTGGCAGCTGGACACGACAAAATCTTCGAGGCGTAACTGGAGAGCTCTTGACATTTTTCTAGATTTGAAGCACAAAAGGAGCAAGGCTCCATTTGCAAAGTCATTGCATCGATGTTCATTTGGAGATACTCCTGTATCATCCTCTCCATCCGTTGACTATGTGTCAGACTTGTTGTCTCTGGTGGCCTTGCAAAGGAGGGTCTAAAAAAATTATGAAAAGATTCCATAAAATTGCTGTTACCAGCACCAGATACGGTCCTACTGGTACGGGTAGACTGTTGAAGATGACGAGGCCGTCCCATGTTTGTCAAGTTACAACTGGGAGAATCACTCCCTTCACCTGCACGGTTGTTTGGTGGAAAAGCCGAGCTAAGATCGAGTAACAGCTTCTGCTGATACTCCTGCATACGTGCGTCCCTTTCTATGGGTGGAATTATGTCACAAAATTTGGACTTGTCCCGGGGATCTAATAGTGTGGCAAGCCAGTAGTCATCATCACTTCTAATTTTGACAATACGAGGGTCATGTTGGAGGTAGTGCAACAAGAAGGCACTCATGTGTCTTGCGCAGCCATGCGCACCAAGTCCACGCTGTGTTTGTGGCATAGAGGTGCTAACCGTTCTTTCTTCCTCTGTCATCTCCCCCCAACCTCTTTCAACTGAAATTTGACCAAGGTCCCCCTCATCTGCTGAGTCTTCCATGTCCATGGACAGTTCGTCCTCCATATCTTCATGTCCTCCTGCACCTTCCTCAACATCTCACCTGCTACCATGCGCCCTTGTTGATCCCTGTCCCCCATGGTCCCATGCCTGCCGCGTTGGTGATGATGAACGTCTGGACCTTGGTGATGTTGTTGTGTCTTGCGCATATGAATCCTCCTGTAGTTCCTCCCCTTCCTGTTGTCCCACCCCCTGACTACGAATAGTGTTTAGCGTGTGCTCCAGCATGTAAATGACTGTAATCGTCATGCTGATAATGGCATTGTCAGCGCTAAACATATTCGTCGCCATGTCGAAACTGTGCAGAAGGGTGCATAGGTCCTTGATCTGAGATCACTCCATCAGGGTGATCTGCCCCACTTCTGCATCTCGTTGGCCCAGGCTATACATCATGACGTATTGCACCAGGGCTCGCCGGTGCTGCCACAGTCGCTGTAACATGTGGAGAGTTGAATTCCAGCGTGTCGCCACATCGCATTTCAGGCGATGAACCGGCAGGCCGAAAGACTTCTGGAGCGATGCAAGTCGCTCAGGTGCGGCGGTTGAACGGCGGAAGTGAGCACTGCAGACAGTTTCCGTGCCCTGGTCAGAAGGCCATCTAGGCCGGGATAGTGTGTTAAAAATTGCTGGACAACAAGGTTAAACACGTGAGCCATACAAGGCACGTGTGTCACCTTGCCCAGGCGAAGGGCCGCACCCAGGTTTGCAGCATTGTCGCACACGGCCTTACCAGGCTGCAGGTTGAGTGGAGACAACCATTTATCAAAATCAGTCTCCAGAGCTGCCCACAACTCAGTCGCTGTGTGACTCCTATTTCAAAGACATGTCAAGCTAAAGACCGCCTGATGCCGTTGCGCTCTGCTACCAGCATAGTAATGAGGGGTGCGTGATTCCTTCTGCGCAGTGAGAACGCTGGTGGCCTGACCAGGCAGGCTTGGGGCGGAGGTGGAGGACCCAGATGAGGTGGAGGATGCAGAAGCAGTGGCGGAACTTGGACAGACAGAGGATTGACACACAAGTCGTGGGGACGGCAAGACTTGTGCAGCAGACCCTTCACCATCTATCACCATAGTTACCCAGTGGCCAGTCAGCGACATGTAACGTCCCTGTCCATGCTTACTGGTCCAAGTATCGGTGGTGAAATGCACCCGTTCACACACAGAGTTTCTCAAGGAAGCGGTGATGTTGTGTGCGACATGCTGGTGTAGCGCGGGCACACCTTTCTTAGAGAAGTAGTGGCGACTAGGCATCTGGTACTGGGGCACAGCGACAGACATAAGGTCTCTAAAATCCTGTGTGTCCACTAGGCGGAAAGGCAGCATTTCTGTAGTCAACAGCTTACAGAGGGATAGAGTCAACCTCTTCGCTTTGTCATGGGTCGCAGGAAGTGGCCTTTTATTTGACCACATCTGAGGGACAGAGATCTGGCTGCTGTGTGTAGACGGTGTTGAGTCGGGTGTCCCTGGAAAAATGCAGCTTTGTGAGGAAAGTGCAGGCGGAGACATGATGTTGCCTTCATCCAAAGTTGGTGCTATCGATGTCTGAGAGAGCTGTACACACTCACTTGTTTCCCCTTCCAAACCAACTGACGACCTACCAAGCAAACTGCCTGTTGCGGTTACAGTGGTGGAAGTTGTGGGTGGAAAAACAGGTGTGACAGCTGTCCCCACAGTCCTAGAAGATGACGAGCGCGCGGATGCACTGGAAGGGGCAGGCGGTGGATGGTTCGCTCCGCTAGGCCGCATTGCAGCACGGTGAGCTTCCCATCGGGCCATATGATATTTATTCATGTGACGATTCATGGAAGAAGTTGTCAAACTGCTGAGGTTTTGACCTCTACTAAGAGAACCATGACAAATTTTACAGATCACATAATTTGGGCGATCTTTTTCTATGTCAAAAAAGGACCTGGCTAGGCAAGGCTTAGAGGCCATGCGACCTGTTGATCCACCCCGAATAATGCTCAGAGGCAGAGTGGTGGCTGAGGATGCAGTTGTAGACGTGCTACCAGTGCTCCGACTGTGTCCAGGAAGGCGCCAGGTTACTTCGACGTCGGTTGCATCCTCCTCCACCGCCTCTGTTGACCTCCTCGAGTGTCTGACTGTGGGTTGACAGTAGGTGTGATCTAGAACTTAATCATCAATTGTTGTGTTTGCACTCCCCTACCCCTCAGACCGAGTTTCTTCTTGCCCTGACCGAATATTTAAGTTGTCATCCCAATCGGGTATCTGCGTCTCATCTTCATCAGTATGTTCCTCATTGCCTATAACCACAGTTGTTGGAAAGGCAGCATTTTGGTAGCCAACAGTTTGCATATGATGAAAGTCAACCTCCAAGCCATTTCATGCCCTTCTAAAAGCATGTAAAACACAGCGAGGGGACTCCAACCACAGTCTCCCTCGTTGCCACTAACTGGGCCACACACACCCCACTTGACTGGCATCGGTTGAGCCCCCTTTTGAAAAAGAAAAAGATGCTTTGCATGAAGCACTCTCAAAAATACGCGTGCCTTTCCCGTCCCCTGGCTGACCCAGGGGAAGAAAAGTCCTCTGAGAGCCATGACTTGTTCATCTTGGTTCTTTTAGAGACACAGCGAGGGGACTCCAACCACAGTCTCCCTCGTTGCCACTAACTGGGCCACACACACCCCACTTGACTGGCATCGGTTGACCCCCCCTTTTGACAAAGAAAAAGATGCTTTGCATGAAGCACTCTCAAAAATACGCGTGCCTTTCCCGTCCCCTGGCTGACCCAGGGGAAGAAAAGTCCTCTGAGAGCCATGACTTGTTCATCTTGGTTCTTTTAGAGACACAGCGAGGGGACTCCAACCACAGTCTCCCTCGTTGCCACTAACTGGGCCACACACACCCCACTTGACTGGCATCGGTTGAGCCCCCTTTTGAAAAAGAAAAAGATGCTTTGCATGAAGCACTCTCAAAAATACGCGTGCCTTTCCCGTCCCCTGGCTGACCCAGGGGAAGAAAAGTCCTCTGAGAGCCATGACTTGTTCATCTTGGTTCTTTTAGAGACACAGCGAGGGGACTCCAACCACAGTCTCCCTCGTTGCCACTAACTGGGCCACACACACCCCACTTGACTGGCATCGGTTGACCCCCCCTTTTGACAAAGAAAAAGATGCTTTGCATGAAGCACTCTCAAAAATACGCGTGCCTTTCCCGTCCCCTGGCTGACCCAGGGGAAGAAAAGTCCTCTGAGAGCCATGACTTGTTCATCTTGGTTCTTTTAGAGACACAGCGAGGGGACTCCAACCACAGTCTCCCTCGTTGCCACTAACTGGGCCACACACACCCCACTTGACTGGCATCGGTTGAGCCCCCTTTTGAAAAAGAAAAAGATGCTTTGCATGAAGCACTCTCAAAAATACGCGTGCCTTTCCCGTCCCCTGGCTGACCCAGGGGAAGAAAAGTCCTCTGAGAGCCATGACTTGTTCATCTTGGTTCTTTTAGAGACACAGCGAGGGGACTCCAACCACAGTCTCCCTCGTTGCCACTAACTGGGCCACACACACCCCACTTGACTGGCATCGGTTGACCCCCCCTTTTGACAAAGAAAAAGATGCTTTGCATGAAGCACTCTCAAAAATACGCGTGCCTTTCCCGTCCCCTGGCTGACCCAGGGGAAGAAAAGTCCTCTGAGAGCCATGACTTGTTCATCTTGGTTCTTTTAGAGACACAGCGAGGGGACTCCAACCACAGTCTCCCTCGTTGCCACTAACTGGGCCACACACACCCCACTTGACTGGCATCGGTTGAGCCCCCTTTTGAAAAAGAAAAAGATGCTTTGCATGAAGCACTCTCAAAAATACGCGTGCCTTTCCCGTCCCCTGGCTGACCCAGGGGAAGAAAAGTCCTCTGAGAGCCATGACTTGTTCATCTTGGTTCTTTTAGAGACACAGCGAGGGGACTCCAACCACAGTCTCCCTCGTTGCCACTAACTGGGCCACACACACCCCACTTGACTGGCATCGGTTGACCCCCCCTTTTGACAAAGAAAAAGATGCTTTGCATGAAGCACTCTCAAAAATACGCGTGCCTTTCCCGTCCCCTGGCTGACCCAGGGGAAGAAAAGTCCTCTGAGAGCCATGACTTGTTCATCTTGGTTCTTTTAGAGACACAGCGAGGGGACTCCAACCACAGTCTCCCTCGTTGCCACTAACTGGGCCACACACACCCCACTTGACTGGCATCGGTTGACCCCCCCTTTTGACAAAGAAAAAGATGCTTTGCATGAAGCACTCTCAAAAATACGCGTGCCTTTCCCGTCCCCTGGCTGACCCAGGGGAAGAAAAGTCCTCTGAGAGCCATGACTTGTTCATCTTGGTTCTTTTAGAGACACAGCGAGGGGACTCCAACCACAGTCTCCCTCGTTGCCACTAACTGGGCCACACACACCCCACTTGACTGGCATCGGTTGACCCCCCCTTTTGACAAAGAAAAAGATGCTTTGCATGAAGCACTCTCAAAAATACGCGTGCCTTTCCCATCCCCTGGCTGACCCAGGGGAAGAAAAGTCCTCTGAGAGCCATGACTTGTTCATCTTGGTTCTTTTAGAGACACAGCGAGGGGACTCCAACCACAGTCTCCCTCGTTGCCACTAACTGGGCCACACACACCCCACTTGACTGGCATCGGTTGAGCCCCCTTTTGAAAAAGAAAAAGATGCTTTGCATGAAGCACTCTCAAAAATACGCGTGCCTTTCCCGTCCCCTGGCTGACCCAGGGGAAGAAAAGTCCTCTGAGAGCCATGACTTGTTCATCTTGGTTCTTTTAGAGACACAGCGAGGGGACTCCAACCACAGTCTCCCTCGTTGCCACTAACTGGGCCACACACACCCCACTTGACTGGCATCGGTTGAGCCCCCCTTTTGACAAAGAAAAAGATGCTTTGCATGAAGCACTCTCAAAAATACGCGTGCCTTTCCCGTCCCCTGGCTGACCCAGGGGAAGAAAAGTCCTCTGAGAGCCATGACTTGTTCATCTTGGTTCTTTTAGAGACACAGCGAGGGGACTCCAACCACAGTCTCCCTCGTTGCCACTAACTGGGCCACACACACCCCACTTGACTGGCATCGGTTGACCCCCCCTTTTGACAAAGAAAAAGATGCTTTTCATGAAGCACTCTCAAAAATACGCGTGCCTTTCCCGTCCCCTGGCTGACCCAGGGGAAGAAAAGTCCTCTGAGAGCCATGACTTGTTCATCTTGGTTCTTTTAGAGACACAGCGAGGGGACTCCAACCACAGTCTCCCTCGTTGCCACTAACTGGGCCACACACACCCCACTTGACTGGCATCGGTTGAGCCCCCTTTTGAAAAAGAAAAAGATGCTTTGCATTAAGCACTCTCAAAAATACGCGTGCCTTTCCCGTCCCCTGGCTGACCCAGGGGAAGAAAAGTCCTCTGAGAGCCATGACTTGTTCATCTTGGTTCTTTTAGAGACACAGCGAGGGGACTCCAACCACAGTCTCCCTCGTTGCCACTAACTGGGCCACACACACCCCACTTGACTGGCATCGGTTGACCCCCCCTTTTGACAAAGAAAAAGATGCTTTGCATGAAGCACTCTCAAAAATACGCGTGCCTTTCCCGTCCCCTGGCTGACCCAGGGGAAGAAAAGTCCTCTGAGAGCCATGACTTGTTCATCTTGGTTCTTTTAGAGACACAGCGAGGGGACTCCAACCACAGTCTCCCTCGTTGCCACTAACTGGGCCACACACACCCCACTTGACTGGCATCGGTTGAGCCCCCTTTTGAAAAAGAAAAAGATGCTTTGCATGAAGCACTCTCAAAAATACGCGTGCCTTTCCCGTCCCCTGGCTGACCCAGGGGAAGAAAAGTCCTCTGAGAGCCATGACTTGTTCATCTTGGTTCTTTTAGAGACACAGCGAGGGGACTCCAACCACAGTCTCCCTCGTTGCCACTAACTGGGCCACACACACCCCACTTGACTGGCATCGGTTGAGCCCCCCTTTTGACAAAGAAAAAGATGCTTTGCATGAAGCACTCTCAAAAATACGCGTGCCTTTCCCGTCCCCTGGCTGACCCAGGGGAAGAAAAGTCCTCTGAGAGCCATGACTTGTTCATCTTGGTTCTTTTAGAGACACAGCGAGGGGACTCCAACCACAGTCTCCCTCGTTGCCACTAACTGGGCCACACACACCCCACTTGACTGGCATCGGTTGACCCCCCCTTTTGACAAAGAAAAAGATGCTTTTCATGAAGCACTCTCAAAAATACGCGTGCCTTTCCCGTCCCCTGGCTGACCCAGGGGAAGAAAAGTCCTCTGAGAGCCATGACTTGTTCATCTTGGTTCTTTTAGAGACACAGCGAGGGGACTCCAACCACAGTCTCCCTCGTTGCCATTAACTGGGCCACACACACCCCACTTGACTGGCATCGGTTGAGCCCCCTTTTGAAAAAGAAAAAGATGCTTTGCATGAAGCACTCTCAAAAATACGCGTGCCTTTCCCGTCCCCTGGCTGACCCAGGGGAAGAAAAGTCCTCTGAGAGCCATGACTTGTTCATCTTGGTTCTTTTAGAGACACAGCGAGGGGACTCCAACCACAGTCTCCCTCGTTGCCACTAACTGGGCCACACACACCCCACTTGACTGGCATCGGTTGAGCCCCCCTTTTGACAAAGAAAAAGATGCTTTGCATGAAGCACTCTCAAAAATACGCGTGCCTTTCGCCTCCCCTGGCTGACCCAGGGGAAGAAAAGTCCTCTGAGAGCCAGGTCCACATTGTCAGTGGACAGACACGTGTGCTTATCTGCCAGCAGACCCCCAGCAGCACTGAAGACAGGTTCCGAGAGAACGCTGGCTGCAGGACACGACAAGATCCTCAAGGCGTACGTGGCGAGCTCAGGCAATTTATCCAGATTGGAAGCCTAAAATGAGCAGGGCTCAAGTTGCACAATAATGGAATCGATGTTTCTTTGCATATACTCATATATCTGTGTGTCTCCCTCTTTTTCCTTGTCCAGCTGTTTTGTTTTCACATGAGTATATGTCCTTGTCACTTTCCCATGTGTTTGTGTTATGTTGTGAGTTGTTTGTCACCTTTTGGACACCTTTCAGGGTGTTTTCTAGGTGTTTTACTGTGTTTGTGATTGCCTGCCATTGTTTCCTATGGGCTCGAGTTCGGTTCGTCGAACGTTCGACGAGCCGAACTCGAGCCAGACCCCCCGTTCGGCGAACCGCCTCGAGCCGAACCGGGACCGGTTCGCTCATCTCTAGTCCCCAGAGACTTCATTCAGGTAGTGCCTGCGTGTGTGCGGTGTTGATGATGAGT
Organism: Anomaloglossus baeobatrachus; assembly: GCF_048569485.1. Taxonomy (NCBI): domain Eukaryota; kingdom Metazoa; phylum Chordata; class Amphibia; order Anura; family Aromobatidae; genus Anomaloglossus; species Anomaloglossus baeobatrachus. The sequence continues at coordinate 398,026,578 of NC_134355.1, forward strand.
GCAGTACTGCCAGGGTGTGTGCGGTGATGATGATGATGAGTGCGGTAGTGCCGGGGTGTGTGTGCTTATGATGATGTGTGTGATAGTGTTGAAGTGTGTGCGGGGATGATGATGTGTGCGGTAGTGCCGGGGTGTGTGCGGGGATCATGATGTGTGCGGTAGTGCCGGGGTGTGTGCGTTGATGATGATGGGTACGGTACTGCCGGGGTCTCTCTTCTCTCTCCTCTTTCTCTCTCTCTTCTCTCCTCTTTCTCCCCTCTCTCTGTCTCTTCTCTCTCTCTCCTCTCTCTCCTCTCTCTCTTCTCTCCTTCTCCTCTCTCTCTCTCCTCTCTCTCCTCTCTCTCTTCTCTCCTTCTCCTCTCTCTCTCTCCTCTCTCTTCTTTCTCTTCTCTCTCTTCTCTCTCTCAAATTCAAATTCAAAATCAAATATGCTTTATTGGCAGGACCAAAATACAATTAGTGTTGCCAAAGCAAGAGAAATACAGTAAGTGTGGTGGGAGGGGATCAGGGTTATGGGGAGTTGGGGGCACAATTTGGGCTCTGAAAGTCCATTTAGGGGCCTTATGTTCCCCTCAGCTTATGACATGTGGTGACATATTGGGCGGCGATCTCCACCATTGATTCCTCTTCCCCCAGTAGGAAGCGGAGTTTCATGTCCTCGTCCATGGAAGGAAATACCGCGTTATGGGTGGTAAATTTCTGGAAGTGGGAGGCTCTCACTGCTGAGTATTTGTCACAGTGCAGCAGGAAATGCACTTCATCCTCCAGAGCCCCCTGCTGGCAGTGCTGGCACAGTCTCTTCTCTCGTGGCTTGTATGTCTGTCGGTGCCGCCCTGTTTCCACTTCTAGGCTGTGGGCACTCAGTCTGTACAGGCTCAGGTTCTGCCTGTCTTTGGGGTGGCGTAACCTTTCCAGATATGGGGCCAGAGTGTAGTCCCTCCGCATTGACCGGTAGATGGTGAGTTTCTGGGAGTTCTCTAATTCACTCTTCCAGTCCTCTATGTATTGCATCTTGCAGCTCTCTGAGATCTCTTTTATTTGGGCTTTTGTCAGGGTGTGTTGCTGACTTTGGCTGTACTGGCTGCCGCAGTTCCTGGCTTGCTCTGGGCTCTGGCTCAGCAGGGCTTTATGATGGTAGGAGCTGGGGTTGCTGTTCTGTATGTGCGCCTGGTGTGATAGCGCCCTCTTGTGTATATTGAACCATAAGGGGGATTGGACCAGCTGTGCCTGACAGGCTATTTTTGAGGTGCTGCGATGGACTTGGAGAAGATATTTACAGAACTCCATGTGGAAGACTTCAGGTTGGCTGGAATCCCACTTTGTGTGGTCTGGGTAGGTCACTGGGCCCCATACCTCGCTGCCATATAGCAGTATAGGGGTGATGACTAGAGTTGAGCGCGGTTCGTGGTTCGTGGTTCTCCAGTTCGCGGCTCGAGTGATTTTGGGGCATGTTCTAGATCGAACTAGAACTCGAGCTTTTTGCAAAAGCTCGATAGTTCTAGAAACGTTCGAGAACGGTTCTAGCAGCCAAAAAACAGCTAAATCCTAGCTTGGTTTCTGCTGTAATAGTGTAAGTCACTCTGTGAATCAAACTATTATCACATTTCAGTGTATAGTGTGCGTGAACAGCGCCTTCAGATCACTGCTGTTTCTATAATGGCGATCGCCATTTTTTTTTTTTTTTTCTTGTCTTCCTTCCCTAAGCGCGCGCGTCTTGTGGGGCGGGCCAGCATGTCAGCCAATCACAGACACACACACACCTAAGTGGACTTTGAGCCAGAGAAGCAACGGCATGTGTGATAGGATCTGCATGTCACATGTCCCTGCATTATAAAACCGGACATTTTCTTCACGAACGCCATTATCTGCCTTCTGCGTCTTTGGTGTCAGACATCAGTGTCGCAGCTCCGTCCTCCTGAGTCCTATAGCCGATACAGCTGTATGCGCTGCATACACAGCGTTAGACAGCTTAGGGAGAGCACATTCTAGCAGTCCTTTTAAGGGCTCAAAGCGGCAGGGTCAGAGAGCCATAAGTGACAGGTCCTGCAAACAGCAACAGCGTCTGTGTAGCCCAGGTCAGGGATTTCCTCCCTGCATTTCACCATTAGGAGGGAATAGAAAGGCAGGCTTCCATTCCTCTACCCAGAGCACCACAATCCTGCCACTGTACCCTCTTGTCCTCTGCACACTCCAACTCATTCTAAGTAAGCCATTATACTAGCAAACACTCAGTGTACCTAGTAGCATCCTAAACGTGGCTATTGGACTTTGCTATAGTCCCACTAGTGCAAAGACATTAGCAGAGCACATCTGCCTGCATTGCACACTCCAACTTTTTTAAACTAAGCAATTTTACTAGCAAACACTCAGTGTACCTAGTGGCATCCTATACGTGGCTATTGGACTTTGCTATAGTCCCACTAGTGCAAATACATTTGCAGAGCACGTCTGCCTGCATTGCACACTACAACTTTTTTAAACTAAGCAATTTTACTAGCAAACACTCAGTGTACCTAGTGGCATCCTATACGTGGCTATTGGACTTTGCTATAGTCCCACTAGTGCAAAGACATTTGCAGAGCACGTCTGCCTGCATTGCACACTACAACTTTTTTAAACTAAGCAATTTTACTAGCAAACACTCAGTGTACCTAGTGGCATCCTATACGTGGCTATTGGACTTTGCTATAGTCCCACTAGTGCCAAGACATTTGCAGAGCGCATCTGCCTGCGTTGCACACTCCAACTAATTATAACGAAGCCATTATACTAGCAAACACTCAGTGTACCTAGTGGCATCCTATACGTGGCTATTGGACTTTGCTATAGTCCCACTAGTGCAAAGACATTAGCAGAGCACATCTGCCTGCATTGCACACTCCAAGTTTTTTAAACTAAGCAATTTTACTAGCAAACACTCAGTGTACCTAGTGGCATCCTATACGTGGCTATTGGACTTTGCTATAGTCCCACTAGTGCAAAGACATTTGCAGAGCACGTCTGCCTGCATTGCACACTACAACTTTTTTAAACTAATCAATTTTACTAGCAAACACTCAGTGTACCTAGTGGCATCCTAAACGTGGCTATTGGACTTTGCTATAGTCCCACTAGTGCAAAGACATTAGCAGAGCACATCTGCCTGCATTGCACACTCCAAGTTTTTTAAACTAAGCAATTTTACTAGCAAACACTCAGTGTACCTAGTGGCATCCTATACGTGGCTATTGGACTTTGCTATAGTCCCACTAGTGCAAAGACATTTGCAGAGCACGTCTGCCTGCATTGCACACTACAACTTTTTTAAACTAAGCAATTTTACTAGCAAACACTCAGTGTACCTAGTGGCATCCTATACGTGGCTATTGGACTTTGCTATAGTCCCACTAGTGCAAAGACATTTGCAGAGCACGTCTGCCTGCATTGCACACTACAACTTTTTTAAACTAAGCAATTTTACTAGCAAACACTCAGTGTACCTAGTGGCATCCTATACGTGGCTATTGGACTTTGCTATAGTCCCACTAGTGCCAAGACATTTGCAGAGCGCATCTGCCTGCGTTGCACACTCCAACTAATTATAACGAAGCCATTATACTAGCAAACACTCAGTGTACCTAGTGGCATCCTATACGTGGCTATTGGACTTTTGTCAATTCACAGTATTGGAACGTTATTTGCATGACATCTGCCTGCATTGCACACTCTAACTTTTTTAAACTCAGCCATTATACTAGCAAACACTCACTGTACCTAGTTGTATCCTAAACGTGGCTATTGTACTTTTGTCAATTCACAGTATTGGAACGTTATTTGCAGGACGTCTGCCTGCATTGCACACTCAAACTTTTTTAAACTCAGCCATTATACTAGCAAACACTCACTGTACCTAGTTGTATCCTAAACGTGGCTATTGTACTTTTGTCAATTCACAGTATTGGAACGTTATTTGCAGCACGTCTGCCTGCATTGCACACTCAAACTTTTTTAAACTCAGCCATTATACTAGCAAACACTCACTGTACCTAGTTGTATCCTAAACGTGGCTATTGTACTTTTGTCAATTCACAGTATTGGAACGTTATTTGCAGGACGTCTGCCTGCATTGCACACTCAAACTTTTTAAACTCAGCCATTATACTAGCAAACACTCACTGTACCTAGTTGTATCCTAAACGTGGCTATTGTACTTTTGTCAATTCACAGTATTGGAACGTTATTTGCAGCACGTCTGCCTGCATTGCACACTCAAACTTTTTTAAACTCAGCCATTATACTAGCAAACACTCACTGTACCTAGTTGTATCCTAAACGTGGCTATTGTACTTTTGTCAATTCACAGTATTGGAACGTTATTTGCAGGACGTCTGCCTGCATTGCACACTCAAACTTTTTTAAACTCAGCCATTATACTAGCAAACACTCACTGTACCTAGTTGTATCCTAAACGTGGCTATTGTACTTTTGTCAATTCACAGTATTGGAACGTTATTTGCAGCACGTCTGCCTGCATTGCACACTCAAACGTTTTTAAACTCAGCCATTATACTAGCAAACACTCACTGTACCTAGTTGTATCCTAAACGTGGCTATTGTACTTTTGTCAATTCACAGTATTGGAACGTTATTTGCAGGACGTCTGCCTGCATTGCACACTCAAACTTTTTAAACTCAGCCATTATACTAGCAAACACTCACTGTACCTAGTTGTATCCTAAACGTGGCTATTGTACTTTTGTCAATTCACAGTATTGGAACGTTATTTGCAGCACGTCTGCCTGCATTGCACACTCAAACTTTTTTAAACTCAGCCATTATACTAGCAAACACTCACTGTACCTAGTTGTATCCTAAACGTGGCTATTGTACTTTTGTCAATTCACAGTATTGGAACGTTATTTGCAGGACGTCTGCCTGCATTGCACACTCAAACTTTTTTAAACTCAGCCATTATACTAGCAAACACTCACTGTACCTAGTTGTATCCTAAACGTGGCTATTGTACTTTTGTCAATTCACAGTATTGGAACGTTATTTGCAGCACGTCTGCCTGCATTGCACACTCAAACGTTTTTAAACTCAGCCATTATACTAGCAAACACTCACTGTACCTAGTTGTATCCTAAACGTGGCTATTGTACTTTTGTCAATTCACAGTATTGGAACGTTATTTGCAGGACATCTGCCTGCATTGCACACTCAAACTTTTTTAAACTCAGCCATTATACTAGCAAACACTCACTGTACCTAGTTGTATCCTAAACGTGGCTATTGTACTTTTGTCAATTCACAGTATTGGAACGTTATTTGCAGCACGTCTGCCTGCATTGCACACTCAAACTTTTTTAAACTCAGCCATTATACTAGCAAACACTCACTGTACCTAGTTGTATCCTAAACGTGGCTATTGTACTTTTGTCAATTCACAGTATTGGAACGTTATTTTCAGGACGTCTGCCTGCATTGCACACTCAAACTTTTTTAAACTCAGCCATTATACTAGCAAACACTCACTGTACCTAGTTGTATCCTAAACGTGGCTATTGTACTTTTGTCAATTCACAGTATTGGAACGTTATTTGCAGCACGTCTGCCTGCATTGCACACTCAAACTTTTTTAAACTCAGCCATTATACTAGCAAACACTCACTGTACCTAGTTGTATCCTAAACGTGGCTATTGTACTTTTGTCAATTCACAGTATTGGAACGTTATTTGCAGGACATCTGCCTGCATTGCACACTCAAACATTTTTAAACTCAGCCATTATACTAGCAAACACTCACTGTACCTAGTTGTATCCTAAACGTGGCTATTGTACTTTTGTCAATTCACAGTATTGGAACGTTATTTGCAGCACGTCTGCCTGCATTGCACACTCAAACTTTTTTAAACTCAGCCATTATACTAGCAAACACTCACTGTACCTAGTTGTATCCTAAACGTGGCTATTGTACTTTTGTCAATTCACAGTATTGGAACGTTATTTGCAGGACGTCTGCCTGCATTGCACACTCAAACTTTAACTCAGCCATTATACTAGCAAACACTCACTGTACCTATTTGTATCCTAAACGTGGCTATTGTACTTTTGTCAATTCACAGTATTGGAACGTTATTTGCAGCACGTCTGCCTGCATTGCACACTCAAACTTTTTTAAACTCAGCCATTATACTAGCAAACACTCACTGTACCTAGTTGTATCCTAAACGTGGCTATTGTACTTTTGTCAATTCACAGTATTGGAACGTTATTTGCAGCACGTCTGCCTGCATTGCACACTCAAACTTTTTTAAACTCAGCCATTATACTAGCAAACACTCACTGTACCTAGTTGTATCCTAAACGTGGCTATTGTACTTTTGTCAATTCACAGTATTGGAACGTTATTTGCAGGACGTCTGCCTGCATTGCACACTCAAACTTTTTTAAACTCAGCCATTATACTAGCAAACACTCACTGTACCTAGTTGTATCCTAAACGTGGCTATTGTACTTTTGTCAATTCACAGTATTGGAACGTTATTAGCAGCACGTCTGCCTGCATTGCACACTCAAACTTTTTTAAACTCAGCCATTATACTAGCAAACACTCACTGTACCTAGTTGTATCCTAAACGTGGCTATTGTACTTTTGTCAATTCACAGTATTGGAACGTTATTTGCAGCACGTCTGCCTGCATTGCACACTCAAACTTTTTTAAACTCAGCCATTATACTAGCAAACACTCACTGTACCTAGTTGTATCCTAAACGTGGCTATTGTACTTTTGTCAATTCACAGTATTGGAACGTTATTTGCAGGACGTCTGCCTGCATTGCACACTCAAACTTTTTTAAACTCAGCCATTATACTAGCAAACACTCACTGTACCTAGTTGTATCCTAAACGTGGCTATTGTACTTTTGTCAATTCACAGTATTGGAACGTTATTTGCAGCACGTCTGCCTGCATTGCACACTCAAACTTTTTTAAACTCAGCCATTATACTAGCAAACACTCACTGTACCTAGTTGTATCCTAAACGTGGCTATTGTACTTTTGTCAATTCACAGTATTGGAACGTTATTTGCAGGACGTCTGCCTGCATTGCACACTCAAACTTTTTTAAACTCAGCCATTATACTAGCAAACACTCACTGTACCTAGTTGTATCCTAAACGTGGCTATTGTACTTTTGTCAATTCACAGTATTGGAACGTTATTAGCAGCACGTCTGCCTGCATTGCACACTCAAACTTTTTTAAACTCAGCCATTATACTAGCAAACACTCACTGTACCTAGTTGTATCCTAAACGTGGCTATTGTACTTTTGTCAATTCACAGTATTGGAACGTTATTTGCAGGATGTCTGCCTGCATTGCACACTCAAACTTTTTTAAACTCAGCCATTATACTAGCAAACACTCACTGTACCTAGTTGTATCCTAAACGTGGCTATTGTACTTTTGTCAATTCACAGTATTGGAACGTTATTAGCAGCACGTCTGCCTGCATTGCACACTCAAACTTTTTTAAACTCAGCCATTATACTAGCAAACACTCACTGTACCTAGTTGTATCCTAAACGTGGCTATTGTACTTTTGTCAATTCACAGTATTAGAACGTTATTTGCAGCACGTCTGCCTGCATTGCACACTCAAACTTTTTTAAACTCAGCCATTATACTAGCAAACACTCACTGTACCTAGTTGTATCCTAAACGTGGCTATTGTACTTTTGTCTATTCACAGTATTGGAACGTTATTTGCAGGACGTCTGCCTGCATTGCACACTCAAACTTTTTTAAACTCAGCCATTATACTAGCAAACACTCACTGTACCTAGTTGTATCCTAAACGTGGCTATTGTACTTTTGTCAATTCACAGTATTGGAACGTTATTTGCAGCACGTCTGCCTGCATTGCACACTCAAACTTTTTTAAACTCAGCCATTATACTAGCAAACACTCACTGTACCTAGTTGTATCCTAAACGTGGCTATTGTACTTTTGTCAATTCACAGTATTGGAACGTTATTTGCAGGACGTCTGCCTGCATTGCACACTCAAACTTTTTTAAACTCAGCCATTATACTAGCAAACACTCACTGTACCTAGTTGTATCCTAAACGTGGCTATTGTACTTTTGTCAATTCACAGTATTGGAACGTTATTTGCAGGACGTCTGCCTGCATTGCACACTCAAACTTTTTTAAACTCAGCCATTATACTAGCAAACACTCACTGTACCTAGTTGTATCCTAAACGTGGCTATTGTACTTTTGTCAATTCACAGTATTGGAACGTTATTTGCAGGACATCTGCCTGCATTGCACACTCAAACTTTTTTAAACTCAGCCATTATACTAGCAAACACTCACTGTACCTAGTTGTATCCTAAACGTGGCTATTGTACTTTTGTCAATTCACAGTATTGGAACGTTATTTGCAACACGTCTGCCTGCATTGCACACTCAAACTTTTTTAAACTCAGCCATTATACTAGCAAACACTCACTGTACCTAGTTGTATCCTAAACGTGGCTATTGTACTTTTGTCAATTCACAGTATTGGAACGTTATTTGCAGGACGTCTGCCTGCATTGCACACTCAAACTTTTTTAAACTCAGCCATTATACTAGCAAACACTCACTGTACCTAGTTGTATCCTAAACGTGGCTATTGTACTTTTGTCAATTCACAGTATTGGAACGTTATTTGCAGCACGTCTGCCTGCATTGCACACTCAAACTTTTTTAAACTCAGCCATTATACTAGCAAACACTCACTGTACCTAGTTGTATCCTAAACGTGGCTATTGTACTTTTGTCAATTCACAGTATTGTTTGTTTTAATGTTTTGTTTATTGAATCAATATTAACAGAGTATATGCACATAACAAAAATCAAAGGCATTTCTAGCATCACCATTAATCTAGTTTGCATTCAAATGCATTAAATCGCCTTCCAGATACAATATCCTCCGTGGGATAGGATCCCAGATCCAGTAAAAGTCGTTATATCAATCGAGTAGTGGAGGACGAGCCCGATCTTGCCATACTCTCATAACATTATAAAGAGAAAAGCCAGTTTTATCCTTTTTCTTATTTACCGGAGAAAAAACAAAGACAGAAAGAACACATAACTGCAACAAGAAAATAGAGGTGGGGGGGGGGGGGGAGGGGGGAGGAGGGGAGGGAATCACTGAGGAATCTGAAAAACCCTCCGGCTTCTATAACTCAGCTTTGGGGAAGGAGGTAGAGGGTCTAAGAGATTAGAGAGAGGGAGAGAAGATGAGGGGGGGGGGGGAGGGGGGGATGGAGTAGGGGGAAGGTGTTGGTCTTAGGTCCACTCATCATATGTCTATAGTAATCAGGACTAGGTTATCTGCTCACTCAATCCCCTAATGGGGAGGAGAAGACGACCTAGGCTTCTTTATGTCATTTCCTGCGCAATCGCCGTCAGAAAGGAAGGTTTGGATTTGTAGACTTTCCAGGCCCTCCAGACTTGCCCAAAGAAGAGCAGTTGTTGTCGTGAGAGGGCAGAGAGCTCCTCCGCGTGGTACAATTGGTCAATTTTCTGTAACAGCTGCGAGAAGGAGGGTATCATAGTCGTACGCCACAATTGAGCAATCAGCAGTTTACAGGCTGAACTGACAAAGGACACCAGTTTCGAGTTAGCCTTATCGTTAGGCCACAGTGGAAAATTTAATAATAGATGCATGGGATCTGGGTCCTCCTGCTTGTTTGTAAGGTCAAAAATCAACTGGATTGCCATCCTCCAGAATATCTGGAGGCGGGGGCACGTCCACCAAATGTGCATATATGTTCCTCTATCCCCCTCACATCTCCAGCAGAGATCCGAGGAGGCAGACTGCCAAGCCGCGGCCGTGTCCGGGACTATGTACCATCTAGTCACTACTTTGAAGGAACTCTCTTGAACCCTCACGCAACATGATGGTCCATGTGAGGCACCATAAATTTGGCTCGTTTGAGCGTCAGTAAATGTGATGTTCAAATCTTTTTCCCACTTCAATATGTAAGCTCTTTTTACTACTAATTCTTTTGTAAGTAGAGTGTTATACAGGCGAGCTAAGATTTTTTTGGGAGACCTTGTTTGCGAGCAAAGTGATTCAAATGTGGTTAAGGGTCTAGCGAGGCTGGACTGTAACAGTAATGGTTGGATTGTGCGTTTTATTGTCATGTAATGGAGAAATGTGAGTTTAGAAAGTAGGGGGATCTCACCCACCTCCTGCCTCGAAACCAAAGAACCATCTTTTAGAAGATCTACAGCTGGGATCTTTGCATTACTTGAGTGTGGAGTCTTCGCGGTGTTGGCTAGATTCAGGCTGGAGTCTAGTATATCGGAGATTAGGGTAAGTGGTGAGAGAGGAGGGGCCAAGAGCTCTACGTTACGACTCCAATGTTCCATAAGTGTTCTAGTCAGTTCGTTAGTACAAGATCTTTTATTTTCCTGACAAGGGGGGGTAAATAAAAGAGCACGCAAGGGTGAGGGGGCCAGGTATTCCTCTACTGTCGTCCATAGCTTATTCGGAGGGCGCCGGACCCAGTCTACTGCTCTAGAGAGGACTGCAGCTTTATAATATGTGGATATGTTGGGGAGTCCCATTCCTCCTTTGTCCTTTGGGAGGCTTAGAGTGTGAAAATTAATTCTTGGTTTTTGTTTGCTCCAGATATAATTAGAAATTAAAGAATTACACTTAGAGAGGAAAAAATTAGGGACTAGTATAGGTAACATTTGAAAGAGGTATATGAATTTTGGAAGCACGATGCTTTTGATTAGGTTTTTCCGACCTATCCAAGAGATGAAGGGCGCTTTCCAAGAGGCTATTTGCATAGTAAGTTTGGGGAGGAGAGGCTTATAATTTAGATCAAAAAGTGATTTGGGGGTTTTCCCTATTTTGATGCCGAGATAGGTAATGTGGCTTTTTGGCCATTTGAATGGGAACGACTTCTGGAGGCGGTTAATGACCTTACTCGGGATGTTTAGACTCAGTGCTTCCGATTTGGAGAGATTAATTTTAAAGTTAGACCATTGGCTATATTCTTCTAGGGTGTTCATGAAGGCAGGGAAGCCTCTTTCGGGTCTGGACATTACTACCAACAAGTCATCAGCAAAGGCGGCGGACTTGTGGTGAATCCCCTGAAGGTTAATCCCCTCAATTCCCCGGTTTTGTTGGATGGAGCGTATCAAGGGCTCCATTACCATGACAAAAAGTAGGGGGGACAAGGGACATCCCTGCCTAGTTCCATTCTTAATATCGAAGGGGTCAGTCAGCGTGTTATTTATTTTAATTCTGGCTGTGGGGGATGTATACATCTGTAGTATTGCATGTACGACAATCTGAGGAAACTGAAATGCCTCCAACGTGCCCCGCAAGAAGGTCCAGTCCACCCTATCAAACGCCTTTTCGGCATCCGTTCCCAAAAGCACCAGGGGCAAGCTTCGGGTCCTAGCATATTGCATTAAATGGAGTAAGCGTAGTGCATTGTCCTTCCCTTCTCTTCCCCGTATAAATCCAGATTGCTCCGGAGATATAAGGTCAGGGAGGATTCCCGCAATCCGATTGGCGATTAAGCTAGCGTAGATTTTCAAATCCACATTCAAAAGCGAGATGGGCCTATAACTTCCACAGCTTTCCGGGTCTTTCCCTTCCTTATGTATCAATGATATATGGGCTTCCAGAGTTTGTTTGGGAATAGGATCGCCCAAAAGTAGGGCATTGCATGCTGCCAGGAGGTGGTCCCCCAAGATATCAAAGAACTTTTTATAATATATGGTTGGTAGGCCATCCGGACCCGGTGCTCTTCCCATGGGGCATCTGGATAGGGTGGACAGAACCTCAGCACGAGAAAAAGGTTTTGTCAGGGATTCTTGTTGTGCTTTGGAGAGTGTTGGGAGGTTTAAATTGGCTAGGTAGTTATGTATGCCACGTTTTCTCTCGTCCGTTTCTGCTATTGATTCTTCTGGCCGGGATTGGTATAAACTCTTATAGAACTGTAAAAATTCATTTGAGATTTGTGAATAATCCTGAGTGCGATGTCCCTGTGGTGTTTTAAGTGTATGTATGAACGTGCGGGCCTGTCTTGTTTTAATTAATGACATCATGAGTTTAGAGGCTTTGTCCCCATGTACAAATATGCGGTTTTTCCAGCTCAAGTGTAACTTGGCCGATTGTTTGTTGAGTATGTCTCTCAATGCCACCCGTTTGGCAGTCAATAATATTAGAGTCTGTTGGGACAGGGATTTTTTATGTTGGGTTTCCAATGTGTTTATCTCTTCATATAGATTTTGTAAAAATAGTTTCCTTTGTTTATTAAGGTGTGAGGAAATGGAAATCAGTTCTCCCCTTATGACCGCTTTGTGTGCCTCCCACAGAAGTGGTGGTTTAATGTCTTGCGTCTTATTCTCCGCAAAGTAATTGCGGAGACGATCGGAAATACGTTTCCTGTTGTCTTCTGAGGAGAGAACTGACTCATTTAACCTCCATGTGCGGTGAATCAGATATGCCCTCTGAAGTGTGAAATTCGCTGTGACATAGCTATGATCAGAGTGTGGCGTGGCTTGTATTGTCGTGTCAATAACATTAGATAACAGAAACCTGGGTAAAAAAATGTAATCTATCCTGTGATATGATTTATGGGGGTGAGAAAAGAAAGTGTAATCTTTGGTTGTTGGGTGTTGTAGTCGCCAGATATCGGTCAGGGATAGAGAGAGAAGAGCAGTTTTGACTCGAAAGAGGTCTCTAAGTGATATGTGGCTCTTCTTTGCTGTTGAGTCTAATGTTGGTTCTAGAGCTACGTTAAAGTCTCCACAGAGTATTGGAATGCTCTCCGAAAATGTCTTGAATTTTTTGAGTGTGGAAAGCAGCCATCTCACCTGTCTGATATTTGGAGCATAAATATTTCCCATAGTTACCATTGACCCTGCTAATAGGCCTTTAACAAAAATGTACCGGCCCTCCGGATCAATTACTTCACTTTGGGGTAAAAAGGGTATGTCTTTGGCAAGTGCTATCGATACCCCTTTAGTTCGTTTATTTGGAGAGGGAGCATGAAACCACGTATTGTAGTGTGCTTTTTCAAAGCTTGGAATTTTGCCTTTACAAAAGTGTGTTTCTTGTAAAAAAATTATGTCCGTACACTTTTTGCGAAAATTAGATAGGGTTTGTGCCCTTGGTATAGGAGAATTCAACCCGTGAGCGTTAAAACTTGTCACATTAAATACCTTATGTTGTGTCTGCATAATGGCGATAGCAGGTGGACGACTCTATTTCCGGTGGGATGAGTGGACCAGACCCACGACCTTGCTGGGGGAGAGGGGAGCGGAAGAGGTGGGGGATAGAGAAAAGATCAGATAAAGAACAAAATGTTAAAGTCAACAATAACAACATTTTCAACACTTAGATAAGAGTAAATACATATCTAGAGGGAGCAGAAAGTGTGGAACCCCTAAAGAGACTTCATGCTTTTAACATGCATAAACAGTGATTGGCAATAATAGGCCTGAGCCTAGGCCTTCTCATGGGGCTTGTTTTCTGAGTTCGCCTGTTGCTTCTGTGCCGCATTGCGTCTAGGCCTTTGGGCCTTCGGGTTGACGCTGTGCCAGGGTGACGGCTCTGGAAGTTGCCGTAACGCAGTTGCTGAACTATGGATCTCTAATTCAGGATACTTTTCCAGAGTAATCCCCAGATCTTCGCAGATGTGCTTAATGTCGCCTGATGTTTTGCCTTGATAGTGTTTCCCTTTCGCTGTTACTGCAATGCCGAATGGATATAGCCAGCGGTATGGGAATTGGCGTTGGCGTAGCTCCTCTGTGAAGGGTTTCAGTATTCGCCTCTTGGTCAGAGTGGTGGCAGCTAGGTCTTGGAAAATCTTGACTTCGGAATCTTCATATTTTATGGTGCCGGCCTCTCTTGCTTTTTTGAGGATGAGCTCCTTCATACGGTAGTCCATGAAACGGCAGATGACATCTCTTGGTGGTTCCCCATGCCTGGGACGGGGTCTCAAGGATCTATGGGCTCTGACCAGTTCTATCAATGGTGCAGGGTCAGTGTCTATCAAGTTGGTGAAGATGCTTAATAGAGCTGGGGTCAGGGCTTCATTTACTACCGTTTCCGGTAGTCCTTTTATTCTGAGATTGTTCCGTCGCTCCCTATTTTCATGATCCTCCAGAATAGTATGTATTTGGTTGATATTATCTTCTTGTTGGTGAAGACAAGAGATGATGGCATTGGATGTTGTGGTGATCGTGGCCTGGGAAGCTTCCAGTGATTCCACTCTGTGACCTATCTGGCCAATATCCTGTTTGATATGAGAAAGTTCCTTCACTACCGGTTCCAAGGCTTTGTTGAGAATCCGTTTGATAAAGGACCTGGAGATTGGGAGGCTCTTACTAGAATCCATGTCTTCTGCGTCACTGGCATCTTCCTCCATTTCTTGTGTGGTATTAGCAGATGAGTTTTGAAGGCACTCAGCCCCCCCCTCTGCTGGCAAGAGATGTTTTTTGAGGAACTTGTCAACATCTGCTTGGGTCGTGGTCACCGCTGTTTTAGGCAGAGCACTAGCCATTTTATTCCCAAATTTGACCATGTCGAAGTCAGCTCTTTTGGTATTATCTTATATCCAGTATAGTGGGGGTCCGGTCACTTCGCTCCCTCTATGTTGTGTGGGGTGCACCGCTTTACATGCCCCTGTGGGGGGGGAGGGGGAAGAATATCAGATGGTTTGTGCTTTTTTATATATTGTAGGACTATTTGGATGTCCTCTATGCTCCTTCTTCTGCGTTTTCCCGTCAGCTGCCCCTGGGACAAGGAAGATGTATAACTCCAGGTCTGGGAAGATTACTTAAGGACCCCTCTTGAGACCCCAGATGCATATGTCACACACCTGGCAGACCCTTAGGTAACAAATAGGGGAGTGGGGTATCTCTGGATATGCTGTTAATGCAGTCCGTATGCTGTGAGGGGGGGGAGGTGTGGAGGGGGCTCCCGTTTCAGGCCTTCCCCAGGTTCCCCTATCCGGTGCTTAAATGCAGCTTCACCCCAAACCTGGGCCTGGCAGCCCACTAACTTCCAGGCAGCCGCCTATCCTTCTGCTGTGGGAGCGGGGAGGGGGTGGGGGAGGTTGGTGGAAGAAGGTCGCCAACCCGCTGTATGAGGGTCGTGGTGGGGTATAACCCGGGCTCTCCTGGGTCTCCCTGGGTGTACCCGGGAGCACGAGAGGGCGTCCTGGGGGTGTATAGCCAGCCACTTACCGCCCGAGCTCCTCTCCGGTCCCAGCCGGGTTTCACAATGCGCCGCCCTCAGCTATCGCGAGGGTTCCCGTCGGCACCTCGGATCCCCCTGTGGCCTCCGGGAGGCCCGACTCTTCTCACCGCACTCCCCGCTCCGGCTTCCTCTGTCTGGTGGCCGGGCAGACGGCTGCATCCCCTTCACTCCCTGGTTGCCGCCCGGACCGTGACCCGCGGCTGTGCGCGCCCGCTTCTGATCTGCGGGGTCAGGAAGGTGAGTCCCGGGCTTCAAGATGGCGGCGGTCCTCCTCCTCGCGTCTCTGCCTACCGGTCCCACAGGCTTCTGAGGCCGAATCTGAAGGGTGAGGTGGCGGCGGTTCCGTGCGGTCCCAGTTTTCTCTGCCTGGGCCTCCTGTCACCTTCTGGGTCTCCTCTGCACAGACACTTCTCGCCTCCGGGGGTGTTGCTGCTTAGGCCCTGCGGCCTGCTGCGTGGGTCCCGACCTCGGCCTCGAGGAGCCTGCACAGGGTCCCAGCTCTGAGATAGCCTTCCAATTTAAGGTCTCCCTCCGTCCACCCGATCTCCTTGGTATAGGTGGGGGGGTCTAAGGCTGGTTTAGACAGCTGGAGGGCTGGATGCTATTAGATGGTCAGGAGCTCCCTCATGCACGTCTGCTCCTGACCGCGGCCATTTTGGACTCTCGTCAATTCACAGTATTGGAACGTTATTTGCAGGACATCTGCCTGCATTGCACACTCAAACTTTTTTAAACTCAGCCATTATACTAGCAAACACTCACTGTACCTAGTTGTATCCTAAACGTGGCTATTGTACTTTTGTCAATTCACAGTATTGGAACGTTATTTGCAGCACGTCTGCCTGCATTGCACACTCAAACTTTTTTAAACTCAGCCATTATACTAGCAAACACTCACTGTACCTAGTTGTATCCTAAACGTGGCTATTGTACTTTTGTCAATTCACAGTATTGGAACGTTATTTGCAGGACGTCTGCCTGCATTGCACACTCAAACTTTTTTAAACTCAGCCATTATACTAGCAAACACTCACTGTACCTAGTTGTATCCTAAACGTGGCTATTGTACTTTTGTCAATTCACAGTATTGGAACGTTATTTGCAGCACGTCTGCCTGCATTGCACACTCAAACTTTTTTAAACTCAGCCATTATACTAGCAAACACTCACTGTACCTAGTTGTATCCTAAACGTGGCTATTGTACTTTTGTCAATTCACAGTATTGGAACGTTATTTGCAGCACGTCTGCCTGCATTGCACACTCAAACTTTTTTAAACTCAGCCATTATACTAGCAAACACTCACTGTACCTAGTTGTATCCTAAACGTGGCTATTGTACTTTTGTCAATTCACAGTATTGGAACGTTATTTGCAGGACGTCTGCCTGCATTGCACACTCAAACTTTTTTAAACTCAGCCATTATACTAGCAAACACTCACTGTACCTAGTTGTATCCTAAACGTGGCTATTGTACTTTTGTCAATTCACAGTATTGGAACGTTATTAGCAGCACGTCTGCCTGCATTGCACACTCAAACTTTTTTAAACTCAGCCATTATAGTAGGAAACACTCACTGTACCTAGTTGTATCCTAAACGTGGCTATTGTACTTTTGTCAATTCACAGTATTGGAACGTTATTTGCAGCACGTCTGCCTGCATTGCACACTCAAACTTTTTTAAACTCAGCCATTATACTAGGAAACACTCACTGTACCTAGTTGTATCCTAAACGTGGCTATTGTACTTTTGTCAATTCACAGTATTGGAACGTTATTTGCAGCACGTCTGCCTGCATTGCACACTCAAACTTTTTTAAACTCAGCCATTATACTAGCAAACACTCACTGTACCTAGTTGTATCCTAAACGTGGCTATTGTACTTTTGTCAATTCACAGTATTGGAACGTTATTAGCAGCACGTCTGCCTGCATTGCACACTCAAACTTTTTTAAACTCAGCCATTATACTAGCAAACACTCACTGTACCTAGTTGTATCCTAAACGTGGCTATTGTACTTTTGTCAATTCACTGTATTAGAACGTTATTTGCAGCACGTCTGCCTGCATTGCACACTCAAACTTTTTTAAACTCAGCCATTATACTAGCAAACACTCACTGTACCTAGTTGTATCCTAAACGTGGCTATTGTACTTTTGTCAATTCACAGTATTGGAACGTTATTTGCAGGACGTCTGCCTGCATTGCACACTCAAACTTTTTTAAACTCAGCCATTATACTAGCAAACACTCACTGTACCTAGTTGTATCCTAAACGTGGCTATTGTACTTTTGTCAATTCACAGTATTGGAACGTTATTTGCAGCACGTCTGCCTGCATTGCACACTCAAACTTTTTTAAACTCAGCCATTATACTAGCAAACACTCACTGTACCTAGTTGTATCCTAAACGTGGCTATTGTACTTTTGTCAATTCACACTACTGCAAATCTATGTGCAGCACCTCTGCATGACAACCTCGTGCTCTGTTTTTAATAAGCTATAATGATAGCACAAAATACTGCCATTTTGTGGCATCATAGAACTGGCTGTTGTATTCCATTAGTGCCCCACTGGTGACAAGCTATTTCTAGCACCTCTACATCACACCCTCATGCACATTTTGCTACGCTAATGTTATAGCAAACTCATGGAATTCATTGCTGCATTTCATAATTCGGAGGGATAGAAAGTCAGGCTTCCTTTAGCTTTTCCTTCTGTTCATAGACAGCATCTCCAAGACAAATTTCCCCTCCACGTCTAAGTGTGGAGAGGCAGCTAGTGCGCATGCGTGTGCCGATGTACCCCAGCTGCAGCATAATTACAGTGTTTCGCCTAGTGAGTATGCTCAGCCTGACTGTGCCATTCCTGACGCTAAGTTTTCATTTCGGGATACAGCGCATGCTCCCACACTAAGTGTGAAAAGCCTCTTTGCACAGGTGCTTGCATTCCGTGCCGGGTATAAGTCCTGTTTTGGGCATAGACACCATGCTAAAGCTGATAGTCTTTTTTCAGAGACTGTATTTCATGCTACTGAGCATGCTCAGGCACTTCCTGCATCAGAGACTAGGTCCGGTAATGAACTCTTTGGCCCTGGCCCTGATGTGGGGGTCCCATATAGACCACAGGGCATCAGGTGTCCTCCCAAATGGCTTGCAGAGGCCCACACCTATGACTTGTCACCGCATTATTGATGCTCAGACGATGACTGGTGAGGTGTTTGGGTCATGGCAGCCATGAGGTCATCATTGAAGTTGCGTTTCCAAATAGGACGCTAGTTATGCCACTCATGACGTGTCACTCTACTTTTGTCTCCAGGAGGTGCATTGTGGTTCACCCTGGTTTGGGGCGGACCCAGGTTATAAAAGGGGCTGGAGCCAACAAGGAGGTGCGCAGTCTTCTATTATGCTCCGAAAGAGCACACCTCCATGTGTTGAACCCATTGCGGCTTTAGGCCAGAGGTAGGCAGGGATCGGGTGGTGGATGCAGGCCACCACCACAGTTGGTAACGCAGAACGGTTAAGACCAGCTCCTGTCCTAACAGTCCTGCTTGTGCAGCCCAGTGGCATTAACAGGCCTGCTGCTGCTGATGCGCCTGCTGTCCACAGGTGTGGCCCCTACGCACACGGTCAGCGTACTCAATGGCCCCTGTGTTGTTAACAGGGAGTTCCTGGGCTGGGTGGGCATGTGGACCCTGTGACGCTAACAGGGCTCACAGTCTCCAGATCCGAATGGCGTCTAACTCGGTTCAGGCTACTATTAGTTTCATAGCCACACAGCTCTGTATCCTCCACCAAACCTTCAAGTTGCCAACCTCTCCTTTTCCAACTGGGAGCACAGTGGACACTGACTGCTGATGGGGATATATACCTTTCTCTTTCTTTTCTTATTAATTTTCGTTATATAGCGGTCACAGATTATATACCACTTTATCCAAATCTGCCAGTCCCACTGTAACAGATGTTGTTTCTTCAGCAAATGTTACAGTTGCTTAACCACCAAATCCACGGACCAAAACTTTTTTCCCCTTTCCAACACACCTGTTCCCCTTTCCACCAGCATCTGTCCTTTTTCAACTCATTTTGGGATATGACCAAAAGTGCAACTGTGCAGGGACACCGTACTCAACGCCATCTCAGCACAGCAGCCATCCCTCGGTCCCTCCGATGTGGACAAGTAAAAGACCATTTCCTCCTATCCATGACAAAGCGTTGAGATTCACTCTGTGCAGCACTGGTGTTTAGTGGACAAGTAGATCTAAGATTGCGTACCACATTCTGCAGATACTCCTGTATACGTGCGTCTATTTCTATGGCAGGAATTAGTTCGCCAAATTTTGTCTTGTACCGGGGATCTAACAGTGTGGCAACCCAGTATTAAGGATTAGTTCAAATTCATACAATCCGAGGGTCATGTAGGTAGTGCAGCAAGAAGGCGCTCATGTGTCTTGTGCATCCAGGAGGACCAAGTCCTTGGTGTGTTGGTGGCAGAGAGGTGAGAATCGTGCATCCTTCCTCTGCCCTCTCCCCCCAACCTCGCACAACCGAAATGTGAGCAAGCTCTCACTCATCTGCTGAGTCTTCCATGCCCATCGCCAGTTCGTCCTCCATTTCTTCATGGGCTCCTGCACTTTCATCAACACTTTTTGCTGATACTATGCGCCCTTGTTAATCCCTCTCCCTCACCATGACTGCCGCATAGGTGCCGCTGACCATCTGGACCTCGTAGATCTTGTTATCCCTTCCGCATATGACTCCTCCTGTACTTCCTCCCCTTCCTCTTGTCCCAACACCTGACTCCGAATAATAATTACAGTGTGCTCCATCATGTAGATGACCAGAATTGTCACGCTGAGAATGACATTGCCAGTGCTAAACATCTTCGTCGACATTTCAAAACTGTGTAGCAGGGTGCATAGGTCCTTGATCTGACACCACTCCAGCAGCGTGATCTGCACCACCTCTGGATCAAGTTATCCCAGGCTATATGTCTTACCGTATTTCAGCAGGGCTCTGCGGTGCTGCCACACACGCTGCAACATGTGCAGATTCCAATTCCTGCGTGTCGAAACATCGCATTTACGGCGTTTAACTGCCAGACCCTAAGACTTCCGGAGTGATGAAAGTTGTTGAGCTGCTGTGTGCGCACGATGGAAGTGAGCACATAGCGAGCGTGCCCACTGCACAAGGCCATGTAGGCCGTGATGGTGTTTTAAAAATTGCTGGCGAATTCGGTTCAACACGTGAGCCCTAAAAGGCACGTGTGTCACATTGCCCTGAGGATGGCCCGCAGCCAGGTTTGCATCATTGCCGCACACGGCTGTTAAGTCACCAACGGAGTCCGCTCAGTCAATTTGTACTCCGGTCGCCAGGTGACAACGTGTTCCTTTCATGAATAGTGCTGATGATGGGAGAGTAGTCGATGCCAGCGGCGCAGGTGGACGCAGGTTATGCTCACCCACTGGGCTGCATTACCTTGACAGATGCAGAATCTCTGGCTGAATGTAGCTGGTGGGTATCTCACAGATGAAATACCATCATTCAGCTACAACCAATGGGAAGACACCACACCCTTTTTTATGCCCATCCTGTCTGCAGACCACTGCCAGACATAGCTATGAACCTCTGGTTAATTTTACCCCCAGTTCAGTTTTATGATTTTGTGTGCTTGTTACCTGACTACTTTTCCTGCTTGCTGTTTATGTACCTTGTTGGCCGATACGCATTTCACCTCTGCTTGTTTTCTGATTCTTTCCTGGCCGTCCCATTCTGTTCCTGTTCCTCAATTAATGTTTTGACCCTGCCTGACTACTATTCTCTGTAATAGCGGTGTGACTCACATTTCCCATACATTTCAAAGTAAAACTTTGACCGCCTGATGGCATTGAGCTCTGCTGCCAGCATAGTAAGGAGGTGTGTGGTAGTCCTTGTGCGCAGTTGCAAGGAAGGGTGGCCTGACCACACAGGGTTTGCGCCAAGGTAGAGGACCCACACGAGGTTGAAGAGGCAGAAGCAGTGTATTAACTTCTACATACAGAACAAGGATTGAAACAACTCGTGGGGACGGCAAGACTTGTACAGCAGACCCTTCTCCATCTCTCACCATAGTTTGCCAGTGCCCAGTCAGTGACATGTAATGACCCTGTCTATGCTTACTGGTCCAAGTATCTGTGTTGAAATGCACCCTGTCGCACACAGATTTTCTCAAGGAAGTGGTGATGTTGTGTGCGACATGCTGGTGTAGCGCGGGCATGCTTTTCTTGGAGAAGCAGTGGTGATTGGGCATCTGGTACTGGGGCACAGCGACAGACATAAGGTCTGTAAAATCCTGTGTGTCCACTACGCGTAAAGGCAGCATTTCGGTAGCCAACAGCTTACAGACGGATAGAGTCAACCACTTAGCTTTGTCATGGGTCGCAGTAAGTGGCCTTTTATTTGACCACATCTGAGGGACAGAGATCTGGCTGCTGTCTGTAGACGGTGTTGAGTAGGGTGTCCCTGGAAAAATGCAGGTTTGTGAGAAAAGTGCAGGCGGAGACATGATGTTGCCTTCATCTTGCCTTCAGATCTGTTCATCTTGTATCATTTTTAAAAAACACAGCAAGCAAGGGTTACTCCAAGCGGAGTCTACCTTTTTTCCCCAAATTGGGCACACAGACACCCCATCAGTGGCAGGACTTGTGCCCTAGTTGCAAACAGGATGTTTTGATTTGCATCAAGCACATTCCAAATCCACAAGCATTTACTCTCCCCAGGATGACACAGGGGTAGTAAATTCCTTCTGGATCCATGACTTGTTCATTTTGATGAACGTCAGTCTGTCCACATTGTCACTGGACAGACGCGTGCGCTTATCTGTCAGCACACACCCAGCAGCACTGAAGACACGTTCAGAGACAACGCTGGCAGCTGGACACGACAAAATCTTCAAGGCGTAACTGGAGAGCTCTTGACATTTTTCTAGATTTGAAGCACAAAAGGAGCAAGGCTCCATTTGCAAAGTCATTGCATCGATGTTCATTTGGAGATACTCCTGTATCATCCTCTCCATCCGTTGACTATGTGACACACTTGATGTCTCTGGTGGCCTTGCAAAGGAGGGTCTAAAAAAATTATGAAAAGATTCCATAAAATTGCTGTTACCAGCACCAGATACGGTCCTACTGGTACGGGTAGACTGTTGAAGATGACGAGGCCGTCCCATGTTTGTCAAGTTACAACTGGGAGAATCACTCCCTTCACCTGCACGGTTGTTTGGTGGAAAAGCCGAGCTAAGATCGAGTAACAGCTTCTGCTGATACTCCTGCATACGTGCGTCCCTTTCTATGGGTGGAATTATGTCACAAAATTTGGACTTGTCCCGGGGATCTAATAGTGTGGCAAGCCAGTAGTCATCATCACTTCTAATTTTGACAATACGAGGGTCATGTTGGAGGTAGTGCAACAAGAAGGCACTCATGTGTCTTGCGCAGCCATGCGGACCAAGTCCACGCTGTGTTTGTGGCATAGAGGTGCTAACCGTTCTTTCTTCCTCTGTCATCTCCCCCCAACCTCTTTCAACTTAAATTTGACCAAGGTCCCCCTCATCAGCTGAGTCTTCCATGTCCATGGACAGTTCGTCCTCCATATCTTCATGTCCTCCTGCACCTTCCTCAACATCTCGCCTGCTACCATGCGCCCTTGTTGATCCCTGTCCCCCATGGTCCCATGCCTGCCGCGTTGGTGATGATGAACGTCTGGACCTTGGTGATGTTGTTGTGTCTTGCGCATATGAATCCTCCTGTAGTTCCTCCCCTTCCTGTTGTCCCACCCCCTGACTCCGAATAGTGTTTAGCGTGTGCTCCAGCATGTAAATGACTGTAATCGTCATGCTGATAATGGCATTGTCAGCGCTAAACATATTCGTCGCCATGTCGAAACTGTGCAGAAGGGTGCATAGGTCCGTGATCTGAGATCACTCCATCAGGGTGATCTGCCCCACCTCTGCATCTCGTTGGCCCAGGCTATACGTCATGACGTATTGCACCAGGGCTCTGCGGTGCTGCCACAGTCGCTGTAACATGTGGAGAGTTGAATTCCAGCGTGTCGCCACATCGCATTTCAGGCGATGAACCGGCAGGCCGAAAGACTTCTGGAGCGATGCAAGTCGCTCAGCTGCGGCGCTTGAACGGCGGAAGTGAGCACTGCAGACAGTTTCCGTGCCCTGGTCAGAAGGCCATCTAGGCCGGGATAGTGTGTTAAAAATTGCTGGACAACAAGGTTCAGCACGTGAGCCATACAAGGCACGTGTGTCACCTTGCCCAGTTGAAGGGCCGCACCCAGGTTTGCAGCATTGTCGCACACGGCCTTACCAGGCTGCAGGTTGAGTGGAGACAACCATTTATTAAACTCGGACCGCAGAGCTGACCACAACTCCTCAGCTGTGTGACTCTTATTCCCAAGACATGTCAAGCTAAAGACCGCCTGATGCCGTTGCGCTCTGCTGCCAGCATAGTAATGAGGGGTGCGTGATTCCTTCTGCGCAGTGAGAACGCTGGTGGCCTGACCAGGCAGGCTTGGGGCGGAGGTGGAGGACCCAGATGAGGTGGAGGATGCAGAAGCAGTGGCGGAACTTGGACAGACAGAGGATTGACACACAAGTCGTGGGGACGGCAAGACTTGTGCAGCAGACCCTTCACCATCTATCACCATAGTTACCCAGTGCCCAGTCAGCGACATGTAACGTCCCTGTCCATGCTTACTGGTCCAAGTATCGGTGCTGAAATTCACCCGTTCACACACAGAGTTTCTCAAGGAAGCGGTGATATTGTGTGCGACATGCTGGTGTAGCGCGGGCACACCTTTCTTAGAGAAGTAGTGGCGACTAGGCATCTGGTACTGGGGCACAGCGACAGATATAAGGTCTCTAAAATCCTGTGTGTCCACTAGGCGGAAAGGCAGCATTTCTGTAGCCAACAGCTTACAGAGGGATAGAGTAAACCTCTTCGCTTTGTCATGGGTCGAAGGAAGTGGCCTTTTATTTGACCACATCTGAGGGACAGAGATCTGGCTGCTGTGTGTAGACGGTGTTGAGTAGGGTGTCCCTGGAAAAATGCAGCTTTGGGAGGAAAGTGCAGGCGGAGACATGATGTTGCCTTCATCCAAAGTTGGTGCTATCGATGTCTGAGAGAGCTGTACACACTCACTTGTTTCCCCTTCCAAACCAACTGACGACCTACCAAGCAAACTGCCTGTTGCGGTTACAGTGGTGGAAGTTGTGGGTGGAAAAACAGGTGTGACAGCTGTCCCCACAGTCCTAGAAGATGACGAGCGCGCGGATGCCCTGGAAGGGGCAGGCGGTGGATGGTTGGCTCCACTAGGCCGCATTGCAGCACGGTGAGCTTCCCACCAGGCCATATGATATTTATTCATGTGACGATTCATGGAAGAAGTTGTCAAACTGCTGAGGTTTTGACCTCTACTAAGATAACCATGGCAAATGTTACAGATCACATAATTTGGCCGATCTTTTTTTATGTCAAAAAAGGACCAGGCTAGGCAAGGCTTAGAGGCCATGCGACCTGTTGATCCACCCCGAATAATGCTCAGAGGCAGAGTGGTGGCTGAGGATGCAGTTGTAGACGTGCTACCAGTGCTCCGACTGTGTCCAGGAAGGCGCCAGGTTACTTCGTTGTCGGTTGCATCCTCCTCCACCGCCTCTATTGACCTCCTCGAGTGTCTGACTGTAGGTTGACAGTAGGTGGGATCTAGAACTTCATCATCAATTGTTGTGTTTGCACTCCCCTCCCCCTCAGACCGAGTTTCTTCTTGCCCTGACCGAATATTTAAGTTGTCATCCCAATCGGGTATCTGCGTCTCATCTTCATCAGTATGTTCCTCATTGCCAATAACCACAGTTGTTGGAAAGGCAGCATTTTGGTAGCCAACAGTTTGCATTTTATGAAAGTCAACCTCCAAGCCATGTCATGCCCTTCTAAAAGCATGTATAACACAGCGAGGGGACTCCAACCACAGTCTCCCTCGTTGCCACTCACTGGGCCACACACACCCCACTTGACTGGCATCGGTTGAGCCCCCTTTTGAAAAAGAAAAAGATGCTTTGCATGAAGCACTCCCAAAAATACGCGTGCCTTTCCCGTCCCCTGGCTGACCCCGGGGAAGAAAAGTCCTCTGAGAGCCATGACTTGTTCATCTTGGTTCTTTTAGAAACACAGCGAGGGGACTCCAACCACAGTCTCCCTCGTTGCCACTCACTGGGCCACACACACCCCACTTGACTGGCATCGGTTGAGCCCCCTTTTGAAAAAGAAAAAGATGCTTTACATGAAGCACTCTCAAAAATACGCGTGCCTTTCCCGTCCCCTGGCTGACCCCGGGGAAGAAAAGTCCTCTGAGAGCCATGACTTGTTCATCTTGGTTCTTTTAGAAACACAGCGAGGGGACTCCAACCACAGTCTCCCTCGTTGCCACTCACTGGGCCACACACACCCCACTTGACTGGCATCGGTTGAGCCCCCTTTTGAAAAAGAAAAAGATGCTTTGCATGAAGCACTCTCAAAAATACGCGTGCCTTTCCCGTCCCCTGGCTGACCCCGGGGAAGAAAAGTCCTCTGAGAGCCATGACTTGTTCATCTTGGTTCTTTTAGAAACACAGCGAGGGGACTCCAACCACAGTCTCCCTCGTTGCCACTCACTGGGCCACACACACCCCACTTGACTGGCATCGGTTGAGCCCCCTTTTGAAAAAGAAAAAGATGCTTTGCATGAAGCACTCTCAAAAATACGCGTGCCTTTCCCGTCCCCTGGCTGACCCCGGGGAAGAAAAGTCCTCTGAGAGCCATGACTTGTTCATCTTGGTTCTTTTAGAAACACAGCGAGGGGACTCCAACCACAGTCTCCCTCGTTGCCACTCACTGGGCCACACACACCCCACTTGACTGGCATCGGTTGAGCCCCCTTTTGAAAAAGAAAAAGATGCTTTGCATGAAGCACTCTCAAAAATACGCGTGCCTTTCCCGTCCCCTGGCTGACCCCGGGGAAGAAAAGTCCTCTGAGAGCCATGACTTGTTCATCTTGGTTCTTTTAGAAACAAAGCGAGGGGACTCCAACCACAGTCTCCCTCGTTGCCACTCACTGGGCCACACACACCCCACTTGACTGGCATCGGTTGAGCCCCCTTTTGAAAAAGAAAAAGATGCTTTGCAGGAAGCACTCTCAAAAATACGCGTGCCTTTCCCGTCCCCTGGCTGACCCCGGGGAAGAAAAGTCCTCTGAGAGCCATGACTTGTTCATCTTGGTTCTTTTAGAAACACAGCGAGGGGACTCCAACCACAGTCTCCCTCGTTGCCACTCACTGGGCCACACACACCCCACTTGACTGGCATCGGTTGAGCCCCCTTTTGAAAAAGAAAAAGATGCTTTGCATGAAGCACTCTCAAAAATACGCGTGCCTTTCCCGTCCCCTGGCTGACCCCGGGGAAGAAAAGTCCTCTGAGAGCCATGACTTGTTCATCTTGGTTCTTTTAGAAACACAGCGAGGGGACTCCAACCACAGTCTCCCTCGTTGCCACTCACTGGGCCACACACACCCCACTTGACTGGCATCGGTTGAGCCCCCTTTTGAAAAAGAAAAAGATGCTTTGCATGAAGCACTCTCAAAAATACGCGTGCCTTTCCCGTCCCCTGGCTGACCCCGGGGAAGAAAAGTCCTCTGAGAGCCATGACTTGTTCATCTTGGTTCTTTTAGAAACACAGCGAGGGGACTCCAACCACAGTCTCCCTCGTTGCCACTCACTGGGCCACACACACCCCACTTGACTGGCATCGGTTGAGCCCCCTTTTGAAAAAGAAAAAGATGCTTTGCATGAAGCACTCTCAAAAATACGCGTGCCTTTCCCGTCCCCTGGCTGACCCCGGGGAAGAAAAGTCCTCTGAGAGCCATGTCCACATTGTCAGTGGACAGACACGTGTGCTTATCTGCCAGCAGACCCACAGCAGCACTGAAGACAGGTTCAGAGAGAACGCTGGCTGCAGGACACGACAAGATCCCCAAGACGTACGTGGCGTGCTCAGGCAATTTATCAAGATTGGAAGCCAAGAATGAGCAGGGCTCAAGTTGCACAATAATGGCATGTTTCCTTGCATATACTCATATATCTGTGTGTCCTCCTCTTTTTCCTTGTCCAGCTCTTTTGTTTTCGCATGAGTATATGTCCTTGTCACTTTCCCATGTGTTGTGAGTTGTTTGTGACCTTTTGGACACCTTTGAGGGTGTTTTCTAGGTGTTTTTCTGTGTTTGTGATTGCCTGCCATTGTTTCCTATGCAGTTCGAGTTCGGTTCGTCGAACGTTCGACGAACCGAACTCGAACGGGAGGTCCGTTCGGCGAACCAACCTCGAGCCGAACCGGGACCGGTTCGCTCATCTCTAGTGATGACGCTGTCAAATATCTTGAGCCAGACTCTCACAGGTGGTTTGAGGTGGTATAGTTGTCTTCTGATGGCGTAGAAGGTTCTGCACGCTTTTCCTTTCAGGGCTTCTGCTGCTTGCTTGAGGCTCCCGTTATTGCTTAGCTCCAGACTGAGATAGGTATAGCTGCTGGTTTTCTCCAGTGTGGTGCCATTTAAAGTGAAGGAGGGAGAGTTTATTTTATTCTGGTTCCTCTTCTGAAACACCATGACTTTGGTCTTCTTTTGGTTGATGGGAAGCGCCCATGTGGTGCTGAATGTTTCCAGTACTGCCAGGCTATCTTGGAGGCCTTTCTCAGTTGGGGAGATTAGCAGGAGGTTGTCTGCGTACAGCAGGAACTTCACCTCTCGGTCATGCAGACTGAGGCCTGGAGTGGGGGAAAACTCTAGAGCTGTTGCTAATTCATTTATATAGATGTTGAATGGAGTTGGGCTCAGGCTGCAGCCCTGTCTGACACCACGTCCCTGTCGGAAGAAAGCTGTCCTCTTCCCGTTCACCTTCACGCTGCACCGGTTCTCAGTGTATGAGCTCTTGATCACGTCATAGGTTCTGCCACCTATTACGCTTTCCAGAAGTTTCAGGAACAGACCTGGATGCCAAACTGAGTCAAATGCCTTTTTGAAGTCCACGAAACAAGCAAATATTTTCCCCTGTTTTTTGCCGTGGACGTGGGTCTTGATGAGGCTTTGCAGGGTGTAAATGTGGTCCGTGGTGCGGTGGTTTGGCATGAAACCAGCTTGGCTTCTGCTGAGGATGTCACCCTGGGTGAGGAAGGCGATAATCCTTTTTATTAATGATGCTGTTAAACAGTTTTCCCAGAATGCTGTTGACACAGATCCCTCTGTAGTTTGCTCCGTCTCCATTCTTGTAGATGGGCGTTATGAGACCTTGATTCCAGCTTTGAGGGAAGAAGCCGGCACTCAAGACGTGGGTGAAGAGTTTTGCCAGTGCTGCATGAATGTCTGGGGAACTGTATTTGATCATCTCAGGCTGGATGCCGTCACTGCCCATGGCCTTCTTACATTTTAGCAGTTTGATTCTGTCTTTTATTTCCAGCACACTGATTGGTATGTCCAGAGGATTTTGAAAGTCCTTGATTGTCTCCTCCATGTCCCTCAGTTTAGTCATTAGATGTTCCTGGTCTGGGGTTAGGTCTTCTTCTGGGATATTCTTGTAGAGGCCCTTGAAGTAGCTGTGCCAGATGTTGCCATTTTGAATGTGGAGGGTGCCTTGCTTGGGATTTTTACCAATATGGCTCCATGTCTCCCAGAATGAGTTGTCCTGGAGGGAGTCTTCGAGCTGCTACAGTTTGTGGGATATGTGCTTTTGTTTTTTCTCCGTGAGGGTTCGCTTGTATTGCCTCTGTAGAGTGTCATGGACCACTCTTAGCCCCTTGTTGTCCGGGTCTCTGTGTTTTTGATTTGAGGCTATCCTTGGGGAGTTCCGCAGTGCCTTGCATTCTTTGTCAAACCATTTTTGGCCTATTTTATTTGTAGGTCTCTTGGAGTTGGTCCTTCTGAGGTCTGCTAGCTCTGCCATGGTATAAAGGATGTTATTAAAGTTGTTTACTGCCAGGTTGACCCCTTGCTGGTTTGATGTATAGGATTTTGTGTGAAAGTTTACAGGCAGCTCTTTAATCTCTGTTCTGTTGGTCATGTTGGTGTATTCAATGGCTAACTGTTTGGGCCATTTGAAGGATGGTGGCAAGTTGTGGAGACAGCTCAAGTGGGGCTTTTGTGTGGGTGACTTGTCCGTGGATTTCAAGTACAGCAGTGTCTGGTTGTGGTCTGACATGTGGGTGTCGGGGGTGACTATGAAGGCATTTATGTTTGCTGGGTCTATGTCTGTTATGGCATAATCCACTACACTGCTGCCCATGTGGGAGTTTAGTGTAAATCTCCCTAATGAGTCGCCCCTGGTGCGCCCGTTCAGTATATGCAGCCCCAAGCTCCGGCACAGGTTCAGCAGTGTTCTGCTGCTTTTATTCACCACTCTATCATAGCTGTTTCTTGTTATCTGTACTGAGTCTCTGTAGAAGGGGTCATCTCCCAGGACGTATGTGTTTCCGTCAGGTGACAGGTAGTCCTTCTCTGTACCTGTCCTGGCGTTCAGGTCTCCACAGATGAGCACCTTACCTTTGGACTGGAATTGGGCAGCCTCCCTCTGAAGTTCCTCATAGATGTCCAACTTAAAATATGAGGATTCTGATGGAGGGATGTAGGCTGCGCAGAGGTAGATGTCCTGCTGAGAGGTGAGGATGGAGCTACTTATCCTCATCCAGATATGGCTTTCTCCTCTTTTTATTGCCTTGATATGTTCTTGGATCTCCTCCTTGTACCATATTAGTATGCCCCCTGAGCAGCGGCCGTGTTTGGTGTTCTTGTTTTTCATGGCGGAGACAGAGAATTCTTTGTATCCCATGGGTGCGAGAGATTCCTCCTCTGCCCGGGCCCATGTCTCCAGGAGGATCTGGATGTCAATGTTCTTTAGCCTTTGTTTGAAGTCTGGGTCATTTGTCTTGGACCCAAAAGCTGAGGCATTCAATCCTTAAATGTTCCTGCTGCTGATAACTAAGGATGTCATATTTAGTTAACCAGATTTAGTGGTGGGTTTGGGTGGCATATTTTAGTAGTGTCGCAAGAGTTTGCTGCACAATGTGTTGAACAATGTCTTTATTTCTGCCATGTTGTTGCCCTCTGTTGCTTTGTATTGCCATTGTGGGGCATGTGGTCTTGTGTATTTCTGCCATCTCTGTGGACTCTCTCTAGGGGTCTCTGTGGGCTGCCATCTGTTTGGTGGGTGTCTTGCTTGTGGTCTTGGAGGTCTGTTTAGAACCATGTCCTTTAGCTCTTTTGCTAGATGTCTGACTCCTTGTTTATTGAGGTGTTTGTCGTCATAGAGGTGATGAAGCGTTATTTCAGGGTGTCTTGTCAGCTGTATGTTTGGTGCTGAGGTAATACTGGTGGCCAGCTTTGAGTTGATTTGCTGGGTTATTTGTTGGTATATATCTTTCCTTGGAAGCAGAGCAGACAGGATTATTTTGGTTCTGGGGAATTTTTGCTGGGCTGCTATTGCGAGTTTTGATAGGTCCTTTGTGACTGTCTCTTGGTGGATATCATTTGTGCCGGTGTGTAGTAAGAGGTGTGTGGGCTCTGTGAAATATGGGTTGCTGATCACCTCCTCTGCTTGTGGGATTGTTGAGCAGCGAATTTTTATAACCCGAGCCCTCGGAAACAGTCTCTGAGTGTCCAGATATTTCCCATTTGAGTCTATTATTAGGACTATGTCAGGATCCAGTGTTTTATTTGGGCCATTTGTTTTCTGTGTGTTGGGTCTTTGAGTGTTGGTTGCCCGTGTTTGTTGTGATGATGCATTTTCATTGCTGGGTTGATGGTAGGGGTTTCCTTTGTGTTGTTGGGTCCAGGGGTGTTAGATACCCTGATTTGTTGTGCTGGTGGGGCTGTATTGTTATTGCTGGGGTTATATGTAGAGTCCGTCTGGCTGAGGTTGTCGCAGGTCTGTGATATATCTGGTACCGAGGTAGTTGGTGCAGGAATTTGTTTTGGGGGAGTGCTTATACTTTGAGGTGCCCTCTCTGTTTTTTGTTGTTGGATTGAGGATATTAGCTGGCATATTTCTTCTTTGAGGTATGCGTTTTCTTCCTGTAGCTCTTGAAGTGACCTTTGCAATTCCCACAGGTCTGTTTTCACCCTTGATATTTCTCCCCTCAGTTGGTCATTTGCATTTTCTCACCTTGGCTTCTTTGAATTTCTTCTTTGAATTGAATAAACTCGCTTTCTAGCTGGGACAAGCAGTCTGAGTATATCCATGGGGGGTTGTGATGATTGGGATGTAGATGGGGCTGGGGGGTGGATGGAGATTCTGTCTGCTATGGTCTGGTCACTTGTGAATATGTTTCCTTCCTTCATTAGGGTTTTCACTTGGTTTTTAATGTGCTGAAATTGTTGATGAAATTCCTCCATTTTTGGTTCCGTTCCTTGGACCATGATAGTTCCATTGCTATAAATATTTATGGAGAGATTAAAGGTCTCAGGGTTCTCCTCATCCTGTACTCTAATTTGTTTGCCCCTGCTAATGCCCCGTTTTTTGATGTTTTTGTAATGTTTGCTGAGAGTCTGGTCCCAGGCTTCATGGTGCCCTGAGTAGAATAACAGATTTGTTTTTTTCCCCTGTTCATTAAAGTCTATTAGTAGTGTCTCTGGGTTTTTCTTGATAGTGTCCATTTGTATGGCTTTCCTACCTTCCTTGGATCTGGCATTCTCAGGGAAGGTTATCACTAATGTGTCAAGCCCCCTGCTAGCTCCAGTTGCCGTCTCCAGGTCTCCTGCCTTGACAACAGTGCAATCCCTGTGTAGTTTCATTTTAAAGGTCTTTCTTTTATATTTTCTAATGCGTAATATACGATCAATTCTTATTTTAGCAGTGTATTAGCATGGAGCCCTTACCTTGGGGATGCGCTGTGCTGGTAGGGTTTGATGGTGGTCTGTTTGCTGGGTTTCCACTAGGCAATCTTGTCCTGCTTTTCCACATCCTTGTTGAGACTTGAACATATACAGCTATGTTCCATAATTATACTGTACATCTGACATATACAGCTACGCTCCATAGATATATATCTGGAATGCCACGGCTACGTTCCATAGATATATTTTCTCTCTCTCCTTTCTCTCTCTCCCTTCTATCTCTCTTTCTCTCTCTCTCTTCTCTCTCCCTCCTCTCTCTCCTCTCTCTCTTCTCTCATTCTCCTCTCTCTCCTCTCTTTCCTCTCTCTTCTCTTTCTCTTCTCTCTCACTCCTCTCTCTCCTCTCTCTTTTAACTCTCTCTTCTCTCTCTCCTCTCTTTCCTCTCTCTTCTCTTTCTCTTCTCTCTCTCCTCTCTCTCCTCTCTCCTCTCTCTCCTCTCTCTTCTCTCTCCTCTCTCTCCTCTCTCTTCTCTCTCCTCTCTCTTCTCTCTTCTCTCTCCTCTCTCTTCTCTCTTCTCTCTATCTCTCTCTTCTCTCTCTCCTCTCTCCTCTCTATCCTCTCTCTCTTCTCTCTCCTCTCTCTTCTCTCTTCTCTCTCTTCTCTCTTCTCTCTATCTCTCTCTTCTCTCTCTCCTCTCCCCTCTCTATCCTCTCTCTCTTCTCTCTCTTCTCTCTCTCCTTTCTCTCTCTCCCTTCTATCTCTCTTTCTCTCTCTCTCTTCTCTCTCCCTCCTCTCTCTCCTCTCTCTCTTCTCTCATTCTCCTCTCTCTCCTCTCTTTCCTCTCTCTTCTCTTTCTCTTCTCTCTCACTCCTCTATCTCCTCTCTCTTTTAACTCTCTCTTCTCTCTCTCCTCTCTTTCCTCGCTCTTCTCTTTCTCTTCTCTCTCTCTCTCCTCTCTCTCCTCTCTCCTCTCTCTTCTCTCTCCTCTCTCTCCTCTCTCTTCTCTCTCCTCTCTCTTCTCTCTTCTCTCTCCTCTCTCTTCTCTCTATCTCTCTCTTCTTTCTCTCTCCTCTCTCCTCTCTATCCTCTCTCTCTTCTCTCTCTTCTCTCTCTCCTCTCTCTTTCTCTCTCTTTCTCTCTTCTCTCTCTTCTCTCTCGTCTCTCTCCGCTCTCTTTCTCTCTTCTCTGTCCTCTCCCTCCTCTCTCCACTCTCTCTCTTCTCTCTTTCTTCTCTCTCTCTCCTCTCTCTCTCTTCTCTCTTTCTTTTCTCTCTCCTCTCTCTCCTCCCTCTCTCTCTTCTCTCTCTCCACTCTCTCTCCACTCTCCTTTCTCTCTCCTCTCTCGCTCTCCTCTCTCTCTTTTCTCTCTCCTCTCTCTCTCTTCTCTCTCCTCTCTCCTCTCTCTCTCCTCTCTCTCTCCTCTCACTCTCCACTCTCGCTCCACTCTCTCTCCACTCTCTCTCCTTTCTCTCTCCTCTCTCTCTCTCTCTCCTCTCTCTCTTCTCTCTCTCCTCTCTCTCTCCTTTCTCTCTCCTCTCTCTCTCCTCTCTCTCTCTCTCCTCTCTCTCTTTTCTCTCTCCTCTCTCTCCTCTCTCTCCTCTCTCTCCTCTCTCTCTCCTCCCTCTCTCCTCTCTCTCCCTGCTCTCTCTCTCCTCTCTCTCCTCTCTCTCTCCTCTCTCTTCTCTCTCTCTCCTCTCTCTCTTCTCTCTCCTCTCTCTCTCCTCTCTTTCTCTCTCCTCTCTCTTCTCTCTCTCATCTCTCTCTTTTCTCTCTCTCCTTCCTCTCTTTTCTCTCTCTTCTCTCCTCTTCTCCCTCTTATCTCTCTCTCCTATCGCTCTTCTTTCCTCTCTTCTCTCTCTTATCTCTCCTATCTCTCTTCTCTCTCATTTCTCTCTCCTCTCTCTCTTTTCTCTCTTTTTCTCTTCTCTCTTTCTCAGTCCTGGCAATGATTAGCTGATGTGGTCAACTGATGGAATCAGCGGACACTATAAGTCGAGCGGTGAGGCTAAACTATCAGCTGATGCTGTCGGACAGGAGTCTGCACAGAAGTGTGTAGGGTTTTTTTTTGCACTGATGCATCAGCTGATTGTATAAATGCCGTTTATACAATCAGCTGATGTGTCATGTGATTTGGGCCCTTATACCTGACACATCATCTGATCGCTTTGCCTTTCAGCAAACCGACCAGATGATATTGGATCCGGATTGGACGGCGCAGGACCCTTGACCCAGGATTACTGTGGAGGGGGGCTCTTTATTTCAATAAAGATGGAGTCACTAATTGTGTTGTGTTTTATTTCTAATAAAAATATTTTTCTGTGTTGTGTTTTTTTATTCTGTACTAGAAATTCATTGTGGCCATGTCTAATATTGGCATGACACCATGAATTTCGGGCTTAGGGCCAGTTGATAATATACAGCTAGCCCTAACCCCATTATTACCCAGCGAGCCACTCGTCACCAGGGCAGCTGCAAGAGTTGGATACAGCGCCAGAAGATGTCGCTTCTATGAAAGCGCCATTTTCTTGGGCAGCTGCGGACTGCAATTCACAGCAGGGGTGCCCAGAAAGCTAGGGCACCCTGCGCTGCGGATTCCAATCCCCAGGTGCCTAGTTGTACCTGGCTAGAAACAAAAATTGGGCAAAGCCCACGTCATTTTTTTTTTTAATTACTTCATGAAATTTGTGAAATAGTTAAAAAAAAAAGAGCTTCCCTATATTTTTGGTTCCCAGCCGGGTACAAAAAAGCAGCTGGGGGTTGGGGGCAGCCCGTAGCTGCCTGCTGTACCTGGCTAGCATACAAAAATATGGCAAAGCCCACGTAATATTTTTGGGGGGCAAAAAACTCCTGCATATAGTCCTGGATGGAGTATGCTGAGCCTTGTAGTTCTGCAGCTGCTGTCTGTCTGTATGGAGGAGAGCAGACAGCAGCTGCAGAACTACAAGGCTCAGCATCCTCTATCCAAGACTGTATGCTGGAGGGACAGGCAGGGGGAGCAGAACTGCAAGGCTCAGCATACTTCATCCACTAGTGTATGCAGAAGAGCAGACAACAGCTGCCGAACTACAATGCTCAGCATGCTGCATCCAGGACTGTATGCTGGAGGGAGAGACAGGGGGAAAAGAACTACAAGGCTCAGCGTGCTCCATTCGCTAGTGTATGCAGGAGAGCAGACAACAGCTGCAGAACTACAAGGCTCAGCATACTCCATCCAGGACTGTATGCTGGAAGGAGAGGCAGGGGGAGCAGAACTGCAAGGCTCAGCATACTTCATCCACTAGTGTATGCAGGAGAGAAGACAGCAGCTGCAGAACTACAAGGCTCAGCATGCTGCATCCAGGACTGTATGCTGGAGGGAGAGACATGGGGAGCAGAACTACAAGGCTCAGCATGCTCCATTCACTAGGGTATGCAAGAGAGCAGACAGCAGCTGAAAAACTACAAGACTCAACATGCTGCATCCAGGACTGTATGCTGGAGGGAGAGACAGGGGGGCAGAACTATAAGGCTCAGCATGCTCCATTCACTAGGGTATGCAAGAGAGCAGACAGCAGCTGCAGAACTAGAAGGCTCAGCATGCTGCATTTAGGACTGTATACTGGAGGGAGGGACATGGGGAGCAGAACTACAAGGCTCAGCATGCTCCATTCACTAGGGTATGCAAAAGAGCAGACAGCAGCTGCAAAACTACAAGGCTCAGCATGCTGCATCCAGGACTGTATGCTGGAGGGAGAGACAGGGGGGCAGAACTACAAGGCTCAGCATGCTCCATTCACTAGGGTATGCAAGAGAGCAGACAGCAGCTGCAGAAATACAAGGCTCAGCATGCAGCATCCAGGACTGTATGCTGGAGGGAGAGACAGGGGGAACAGAACTACAAGGCTCAGCATGCTTCATTCACTAGGGTATGCAAGAGAGCAGACAGCAGCTGCAGAACTACAAGGCTCAGCATACTCCATCCGGGACTGTATGCAGGAGTTTTTTGCCCACCAAAAAAATGCCGTGGGCTTCACCATATTTTTGCATGCTAGCAAGGTACAGCAGGCAGGTACGGCTGACCCCAACCCCCAGCTGCCTATTTGTACAAGGCTGGGAACTAAAAATATAGGAAAATCCTTTTTTTAATTATTTCATGAATTTCATGAAATAATTAAAAAAAAAAAACGACATGGGCTTTGCAACATTTTTTTGTCCAGCCAGGTACAATTAAGCAGCTGGGGATTGGAATCCGCAGCACCGGTTAACCCGAGGTTTCTGGGGCCCTCCACTATGAATTGTAGTCCGCAGCCGCCCCAGAAAATGGTGCTTTCATAGAAGCGCCATCATCTGGCGCTGTATCCAATTCTTCCAGCAGCCCTGATGCCGGGTGGCTTGCTAGGTGATAAAGGGTTAATATTAGCTTTGTTTTACAAGCTAGTATTAAGCCAGAGATTCTTAATGTCAGGCAAGTTTGACCCGGCCATTAAGAATCTCCAATAAAGGGTTAAAAAAGACACCCCACAGAGGAAAAATACTTTAATAGAAATAAATACACAGACACACTTAGAGACTCCATGTTTATTACTCCCTCCCACCCCTCCATGATCCTGGTCTTCTGTCTTCTTTTTCCTTCAACCCATGCAGCTCTGCTACATCAGACAGCACTGCATGTGAGGAAGACGCTGCTCCCTCGTGCAGTCTAATCACTCAGTGAGTGAGCAGAGGCTGCGGGTTGGTAAGCGGTGATGTCACCGATGCCACCATTGCCATAGTAACCTGACAGGCGGGTTACTATAGCAACGGTGATCTCTGATCACCTGATTCCCGGTGCCGCTATACACCGGCTGTGGCATCCAGTCCCTGCATGTGGGATGACTCTGTAAAGAGCGCCGACATGCAGGGACGGGGACTCGACCATGTGCCAGAGCATCTCACCAGTACACGGAGATGCTGGAATGAGCACCGCGTACCAGAGAGCTTCACTGACAGGACCTAGCATGACGTCTAGCCATGTGACCAGTCTGTAGCCAATGAGATAATACACACATGACTGGTCACATGCTATTGCTATGTCGTCACGGAAGGTCCTATCATCAGTGCAGGTTACCGGGAGGACACAGCAATGATCGGCAGGAGAAGCAGCGGGAGACAGAATTTGCAGGATGCATCGCGGGACCTGTAAGTATAATGGCAATGTTTATTAACTGTATGTGTACATGTATAATGTGTTTGTATGTGTTTGTGTTTGCCTGCTATTGTTTTCAATGGGCTTCGAAGGTGTTCGTCGAACGTTCGATGAACACACCCGCCGTTCGACGAACCGAACTCAAACACTAGGGGGTGTGGCTCATCTCTACTGTACAATGGTACACTGTTTACAGAATACAGTACATATGTGCAGAAAGTTACCTCCAGAGCAGGTCAGAGCTCGGTAAAAGAACGGAACTGAAAGTGTGCTCGGTGAGTATTTGCTCTTCTTGCAAAGCATTGTTCTTAAACCAAGTTACAAATTTTTAAAAAGCTTTGCTTGTCTTGCAAAATTCTCTCAAACCAAGTTACTTTTAAGCCAAGGTTCCAAGGAATCTATTTTTTTCTAACTCCTAAAACTAATACTATTTAAAAGTTAACAATAGGTTTTGTTATATGTTTTCAATTTTACCGACATCCAAAATGTTTGGTGTGCATATACTTTCTTGAGACCTATTGTATCTTTTATTAGTAATTCCTCCACATAAACACTCCACACATTTGCCAAAATATATCAATATCTAAATACAATTAAGACTTCAGTGTATGAAAGAACTGTGCATAAATCCTGTATGAAAATGGGCTGGGCCTTATGGCTCTATAGTACACAGATGTACATCATCCATGCATGGCTGTATAGACTCCATTGAATTCAGTGTGTACTAATGACCGACATAATGATGACGTGCCATCTCGTCCACTGTAATCTGTTTATAATATAAATATTGATGTATATTGCATGGTTTCAGACAAATTCAAACATTTTAAGATTTGATTCAAAGC
Organism: Anomaloglossus baeobatrachus; assembly: GCF_048569485.1. Lineage (NCBI taxonomy): Eukaryota > Metazoa > Chordata > Amphibia > Anura > Aromobatidae > Anomaloglossus > Anomaloglossus baeobatrachus. The sequence continues at coordinate 398,064,753 of NC_134355.1, forward strand.
TTTTTTAAAAAAGCATTTCTCACACTGCTGAAGCATTGGAGAGCGAGCTAATATCAATTAGCTTTCCTGCGTGGGCGTCCTTATAATGGCCTGCAGCTTTGACATATTATGGATTATATCCTATACAGAAGTGGTAAGTAGTGATGGGTGAACCCATGCACAAGGTCCCAAACATGAGTTTTCCTGGGAAACTCGTGTTACAGTTCGGGTCTAGTTTGGGTCCAGGGGCTGTAAAAAAACCCTATGACATAGTCCAAAGGCGAGCATCTCTTCAGCTCTGCTACATCTGTGCGAGGAGACAAACACAGGTCTGCTCACACAGACTCAGCTGAGAGATGTCAGAGACTTCACCCGAGTGCACAGCTGAGGCTGGTCAGCTGTGCCTCTGGGTTTCCTCCACTGACTACAAGACCTTCCATGACGTCATAGCCATGTGACCAATATAGTGTGAATGTTGTTGTTACCTCGTGGGTTACAGGACCTTCCATCACTTCTTGCGGTTACGTCAGCTGTGCCCTCGGATTATCCCGACTCTGCCGTCAGCGCTCTCACTGCCAACAAGCGCTCACTTTACGGCAGTGTTGCAGTAACGTCAGTCGAGGTTAGCCGGGGGTCACAGCTGACTGGCCTCAGCTGTGCACTCAGGTGAAGGCTAAGACAGCTCTCAGCTGAGTCTGTGCCTGGTCGTCTGTGTGAGCAGAACTGTCTATCTCCTTGCACAAATGTAGCAGAGCTGAAGATGCTCGCCCGCCTTTGGCTACGTTGGAGGGATTTTTTTTGGGGGTAATAATGATGGAGTCCTTAATATCTTCCATTTTATTTCTAATAAAATATTTTTTTCTCTGTGTTGTTGTTTTATTTTACTATTAAAATAACAGACAATCACAGACGATGTCACAGATTGGGTGTCTGTGATTGGATGCTGAGTTAACCTGAAACCAGCCCATACATTCTAGCATCGAGAATGTATGGGCAGATTCCAGGTTACTCCAACAGCCAATCACAGATGACCATTCTGCGTGACAGCGTCTGTGATTAGCTGTTGGGTCCCTCACATATATAGTAGAGTGAAAATAAATAATTTTTAAAAATTACGTAGCGCTCCTCTGTAGCGCTCCTCTCCTCCTCCTCCTCTGCTCCTCCTCAGATCAGATAAAGTGGACGGGTACATGCTGCCACCCTCATCTGCCTTGCTTTACCTTGGCTGGCAATCAAAATACAGTGAAGCCCATTAATTATTTTTTTTAATTATTTAAAAAATAATATTAAAAAATGCATGAAATCCTGACGTATTTTGATTGCCAATTAGGTAAAACCAGGCAGTTGGGGGCTGGCATTCTCAGCGAGGTAAGGCCCAAGCGTTCTGGGCCCCCTACGTTAAAAACTGCAGCCCACAGCTGCCCCTTTAAATGGCACATTGTTTCTTAGCGCCATTTACAGGCACTTTACTTTGTATTTTCAGCAGGTACTAAGCCCAAATTCATGGTGTCACACCAAATTAGACATAGCCACTATGAATTTATAGTAAACAGTAAAAAAAAACACAACACATAGAAAAAAATGTTTTATTGGAAATAAAACCAAAAAAAATGTAGAGACTCCATCTTTATTATAAAAAACTGCTTAGTCCTATGTAGTTCTCAGGGAGGGCAATGCCAGCTCTGCTTCATCGCTCTGTACAGACAAACGTCTATCCAGAGCAAAAAGCAGGTAGAGCAATGTCAGCTCTGCTTCATTGCTCTTTACAGACAGGCATCTATACAGAGCGAGAAGCAGGCTGACAGTGATAGTCAAACTTCAATCAAGTCCATAGCTAAGCAATGGACTCGGGTGAACCCTCACGTGACTTTGAACATGAACGAAAAAAGCTTAAAACTGCCAAGTAACGAGCAGTGCAGTGAATACCCCCAGGAGTTATTGATCGGACCGGGAAGCAGACGGGTCTGCAGGAAACGCTGCGGGACCGGTAAGTATAATACAATGTTTATTAACTATATTTTTTATTTTACAGCCCCCCCGCCCCATGCCATAACTGTAAAGTCCAAGTTCGGGGTTCGGATGCAAGTTCGCGTTATCTCTGACCCCAAACACAGACTTTACAAAGTCTCAGGCGAGTCTCTCGATCCCATATATCGGGGGTCCGCCCATCACTAGTGGTAAGTACTCGTGTCATCGGAAATCAAGAGTTCCCAGTGAAGCACAAGTCATAGTTATTTTCCATCTTCAGAATCTCTATATACTGTAAAGTGTAAGCTCTTATCACCAGTCCTCATTCTCTCTTGACTCTAGACTGCAAGCTCCTATGGTCCACACGGTCTTCTTTCTCCTGTAGATTGTAAGCTCTTCTACCCCACATGTATTTTACGAGCAAGTAAGATTTTGTAATATTGAAATTCACGCAAATTTTTACTAAGTTTTACTAAGTTGACGAATGTTAATTTTAAAAGACTTTTCTCAGCTCTATTTACGATGTAATATTCCTTTTCTTCTTCTTCTTCTTCTTCTTATTATTATTATTATTATTATTATTTGATTTCATGCATATGTTATGTTATAATAATATTCTTCTTTCTCCTTTTAGGATAGTATAATAGTCTCCTATTATGATCACATGATACCTCATGGCATTGAGTAGATTCAGCTTTGAAGGCATTTTATTGAAAGTGACTGGGACAAGCTATTGCTTGGTGGTCATTGCTCTTACTGGGTTAAGTGGCGCTGCAGTGAGGGGCATGTTTTGTCATGTATGTTTAAAGGATAGTTTTGGTGCATTATTTAAGTTAATTGGCATTTGTACTGCACTGTCAGCATAAACGTTTGCAAGAATGTGCTTCTCTCTGACATTGTCTAACTTTTAAATTCATAGATGTAAATGTGAAAGTTATGGTGTGATATGGCCAGGTTAGAGTCAGAGGCTCAAAGTTATTAAGTACCAGTAAATGTTCCAATGACTCAGTGTCTTATCAGGGCTGACCTCAATCTATTGCTGCTTCATACGAGAACACCCACTATCCTTTGTCTGACAACATGTCTGTGTGTAGACTTTCTCAGTAATGCAGTTGTGTTCCCCAGATAAGTTTTCAACATTTGACTGTAACCATTTAGCACAATAGAGTAAAGGCTGTGCTTGTGACCCTATCTTAAAACAAGGAGTCCGGAGGTGCATGGCATTATTTTAATACTGTCAGATCAATATGGATGAAGATGGAGGTATGCAGATGTAGGATAGAGACCTCATAGACCCCAAGTGCAGGCTTAATGGATCCTCATTTTAACCAGTTGCATGATCCATAAGGATGACAAGGTTTTCTAAATGAAAAAGATGCCTTCTGTTTCCGGAACTCGTTGGAGTGAATATAATACCTTGGTTTGACTTTCCTGATCTTCCCCTTTCTGTGAGTGTGGTCTGCACATTATGATACTCTACTCCAATCATGGGGCTGCAACTATGGCAAATAAAGCTTCTACAAGTGTTGTGTCCTCATATAACCCCTGTAAGAGGGTGTATAAAGTTATGCCTGTAGCGATGAAATTTGACCACTAGATATCAGTAACACTCACTGTTATTCTAAATTTTATAAAATGTTAACAAAACAATACTTAAATAATTTTATGAATGCTTCAATGTGAATAATAGAAGAACTATGCAGTAAAAATATAAATTTGCTGCTGGATTTAGGAAAATAATTATATTGTGTCACTGGTCTGTCACTCAATCTGAGCAGGATTAAAGTTTTGTTGTGGCGGTTGGTCATCACGGGAACGGAGAAAGAGAAGACGCACTTGGACTGAAAGCTCCTGTTTTTGGTTTTGGAAAAAGAAACTTCCAGAGTAGACATACTTGTTTTATTTCTTGTTTCCTCTCTCATAAGTTCAGCAGTTTTATGTTCCTGTGATTAAGGATGTTTGAGACAATCATCTTCTATCCCAGTTCGGAGGAGAGCGGGGGGAAAAAGCACAGAAGTTAGATAAACATTGGAAGGAGCTGACCATTTTGAAAAGTGGGACACAACGCCCACGGAGGGTGAAGCACCCCATGTTTAAAAACAAAAAAACAAAGATGAGGAACCTCATAAACTTCTTCTAAACTTTGAATTCTTTCTGAACTGTCCAACAAGTTAGTTAGGCTCAGTTAGGTGTATAAACCAACCTTAATGACTAGCCTTTATGGGACAATGTCAGTGAGGCATGTATGGTGTTAATATTGATAAGGATTGTTGTTGACACTGTGTGAAGTTCGGAAAGTCCACAGCCCATGGTGAAAATCCCAAGGCACCTACCAGTCTGCATTGGACTTATATTTTATTTTATTTGTTTTGTTCTTTTACTTGTTGCTAAAAGAATTTGCTAATGTCTGAATTTTTGTAAAAGAAAAAAAAAAGAGAGAAAATTGAATATAGCTATTTATATTATGTTATTTCTTATTAGGAGAATTTAAGGTTGTATTTCACTTATATGAATATCTGAAAACAGTCATCTTGAGGTCCCATAAGGTTTATTGATTGGGGATAGTGTTGAGACTGTGAACTGGAAAAACAGACACATACGGTCTTCCTTTAGGAACTAATCCTGTTTAAGTTCGGATATATTTAGGGGAGGGGGGTGACATTATTGGCTCAGAAGAAGATATCTCTTTATCGGGACCACAGATATGTGGCTGTTCTTATGGTAGGAAAAACAAGATATATTTTTTTTGTTTGTACGAATTGTTGGGTAAAGGATTGAACTGTTTATTTTATTCATTTTTCCTCTCCATATAAACAGGGGTGAAATTCGTTATAATGAATCTGGTTATTGTGTTACTGTTGTACTAGAAGCTCATTTTCCCTCACGGTGGCATCACTGTATAAAATGGATTCAAATCCCCGCTGTTGCCGGTGGTATTACACCCCTACAAGTGAGCACTACCATCACTCTTACCCCCAGTTTGTTCCTAACAGTACTGCCCTAGTTGTGTGACTTTGTTCCACCTAGATCATTCCACTTTTTAGATTACACTAAGCAGCTAAAGGTATTGAGGGAGAAATATTTTAAACTTTCAGACCTCTACAAACTAAGAAATTTGAAAATACTAATGCATCACTGCTAGTGTATATCTCTTTAGCTGTTATTGCACAATAACTAAATAGAAATAACCAAAAATACATTAAAATCTCTGTGTAGGAGTATAATAATTACCTTTTTATCCATTGTACAATGCTTGATGTGATGACACTTTTAATGTTTACTGGTTTCTATGGTGATAAACATCTATCTGTATCAATTCTAGGTTGACTACTGTATGTAATAGATTTATTTAGTGCCATTTATCTATCAAAAAACATTTGTTGCAAAAGATTTTATTTTAGGTTTAGGCCCATAAAAGATTTTGGTTTGTTGCTCTACTTTAAAGCAACATTAAAAAAATATTGCTATAAATATAGTTCAATAATCAATGTGTATACGTTATTATGAGCGGATAACTACATTTTCTAATGCAAAGGACCATCAACGAATAAAATATAGAGATTGATGTTAGAGATGAGTGAACCACGAGATTCAGTGTTGAGAGTTCATACCAAACATAGACTTTACAAATAAAATAAAATTGAAATTTAGAGTTTGGATGCTTTACACATGAACATCACTCATGAGAGCATCGCTGTGCTCAGGTACCCTTGGTGTAGTGTTTGAATGGTATGAAATGGTCGTAACAACAGTGGGATCAGATGTAGTTTGCACCAAAAAGAAGTAAAAGCTCCACCCACACTCAACCAGAAGTATTCTGTTTATGGCTGGCTGCATATGGGTGGAGACTCAAACTGCCCAATTAGTGACTTACATTGTTGTTCAAGTCAAGTCCAAACTGAACTTTATCTAAAGTCCGGCTGCCTCGTCAAACCAAACTTCCACTGGTTTGCTAATTACTAATTGGTATGCTTCTCCCTGTTGGAGCAAGTACCTCATTCATTCATTCATTCATTCATTCATTCAAAATGCACCAGAAAATGTAATGTAAAATCTGACACTTATACTGCAAAAAAACCTGAAAACAAAACTGCTGGGCAGTAGAAATAATAATATTCTATTTTGTAATTTTAAAACGACAATTAGCCAAAGTCTTCAAAGAAAATATATGCACCAGTGAGTACACATATACCATCATTAATTCCACAGCACTTTGCAAACATTATCATCACTGTCCCTATTGGGGCTTGCAATCTAAATTCCTTATCAGTATGTCTTTTTGGTGTGGGAGGAAACCCACATAAACATGGGGAGAACTGTTTGGGATTACCAGACAAAGTAAGGGTATGTGCGCACGTTGCTTTTTACCTGCTTTTTACCTGCTTTTTTGCTGCTTTTTCTTCTGCGCTGTTTAATGCCAAAATGGATGTGTTCTTCTATTCAAGCAAAGTCTATGGGAATTTGGGTTTCTTGTTCACACTATGTTGTTCAAAATGCTGCCTTTTTGTGGCAGAACTTTGGTCAAAAACTCAGCTTTGCAGTGCAAAACCCAAATGGCAAAAACAATTGACATGTTGCTTCTTTGAAAAGCTGAGTTTTTGACCAAAGTTCTGGCCACAAAAAGGCAGCATTTTGAACAACATAGTGTGAACAAGAAACCCAAATTCCCATAGACTTTGCTTGAATAGAAGAACACATCCATTTTGGCATTAAACAGCGCAGAAGAAAAAGCAGCAAAAAAGCAGGTAAAAAGCAGGTAAAAAGCAACGTGCGCACATACCCTAAAGCTACCAGTTGTGGGCTGCAGCCTGCAGCTGTCTGCTTTACCTTAGCTGACTACCAAAAATAGGGTGGACCCCATGTAGTTTTTCTCATTTAGCTATTTATTTTGTGGCTAAATACATTATAGTGTCACATGAAAGGCACTAATGGGTGCAAGTTTAGAATATGTAGGGGGCGGGACATTACATAGGTGTTTTCTATCCTATCTATCTGTCTATCTATATATTTATTTGTCTACTCCAGACCCTGTCTGCCTGCCTGGCCTTCCTCTTCCTGCTACTGCCAAAAACTGGACCCACATTTTCCCTTGCTGTTGCACCTGTCATTCAAATAGCAGTGTATTGCTGGAACTTTACTTGCACATATTTCAGAAATAAAACATCCAATCTCTGAACAAAAGGTATACTTACAATCAGCGTCCTAGAGCCAGTATAGCACTGACTTTACTTTATATATGAAAATCCTGCTGGTTGGTGCACTTTAAAACTAAATATAAGGCTGCTATACAGCAAAATAATGAGTAAAAAAAACCCCTATTTATTTTGAATGTTTAATCTTCATATTATTTGGTTGATTGCACTTCTAGAATAAACGCTGTAATTTCCCACATTTAAATTCAAATTAACACCACATAAAATCTACACTTTGTATATTCTGCATACTGTGAGCTTGGGTTTATATAAAGGCTACAATTGATTTTTTTTGTGTTTCTTTTTAACAGTGGACACTATTGCATTGTCCTAGGATTCTTAACTAATTAACATTCAACACCCCTACAATAATGTGTGGTTTAAACAGCTTTCTTTAGCCATTTACACAGGTTTTTCCTATGCACACTTTGACTAGCAGTTATGATGTTGAAATGTATTCCAAAATTTTTTAGGAAATAATAAATAAAAACATAGAAAATGTTTATTCAATTGTAAATTACTGCACTAAAAAAAAATTGTGATATTTTTGAATGTATTGTGTGAGCTGCTATTGTATAGATAATTTCTTTTCAAAATGATAGCAGATGTGGCTTTAAATGACCCTAAGTCTCAGCATGGGAAATAATCTCGCTAACTGTACTAATTATAACTATAAATGTTGAATATGCAAAATGAGAAAACACACATTAAGGGGCTTTTATCTTATTGACAATACACAAAAGAAGCATATTATGACAAGCTGTTCACAAATGTTAGCATTACATTTGATGTTACTGTCCACAACAGTTTAGGTTACAAACATTTTTTTCCTCTTTATACTATATACATCAGAGCATCAGAAATACTTTGGCCCACAATTACTAGCAATGCTGTCTTTTGCACTAATATTAATGACCCAGAAAATTGAGTTAGGTTTAGAGTAAACAAAATAAAGATTGTACCAATAAAAAGTGAGCCAGCATTAGGTCCCCTTCACATATCCATATTTCCGGCATATGTGGTATCCATTTTCACCCATATAGGAGACACATTCACCTGCATACAAATTTGAATAAAATCAAATCAATAAAAATCAATGGATATCTTCACAGCTTCATGTTTTCACACGAACCACGTGTCCTTTTGAACCACCTGCATATCCCTGGGACCCACAAAGAGAGATGTACTTTTTTCCTGGCAGCATGAATAAAATACGGACAGCACACAGCATCCGTGTGACATTCATGTGACATGTACCAGAAAAAAAACAGATTATACTGAATTCAATGTTTTTTTATGTGTTAAAGATGTGCAAATGTAGATAAATGCCAAATAGATAAGTCAGAGAGTAATAATGGAGAAGGGGTTTTATGCCGCGCTATTCACCAGGCACAAGGACGAGAAGATATTCAATGTTCCTTTATTGTAACTTGAGTCTATGCGTTTCAGGAGCTCTGCTCCCTTCATCAACACATGAGGCACAAAATTAACATAACATGAGATATGTTAATTTTGTGCCTCATGTCCTGATGAAGGGAGCAGAGCTCCTGAAACGCGTAGACTCAACTCAAGCTACAATAAAGGAACATTGAATATCTTCTCGTCCTTGTGCCTGGTGAATAGCGCGGCATAAAACCCCTTCTCCATTATTACTCTCTGTTATCTACCACGGGGGCTGCAGCAGAATTCACCTTAATACCACATGCTTATACAGGAGTTGTGACTGGCACAACTCTTTGAGGTGAGTGTAAATCTTTCACTTCTCTCGGTATATACCGGGTAAGACCCTATTGCGCTTTCTATTTCCACAGTTTTTTTAAATAGATAAGTCAGAAATAAATATATGGATAGATAAATGCTAAAGAGATAAGTTAACCCTTTCACCTCTTGCCAATTTTCCATTTTTCTTTTTTTTGTTTTCTTTTCTTTTTTTTGCTCCCCTTCTTCTGAGAGCAGTAACTATTTTATTTTTCTATTAATCTTGCCAAATCAGAGTTTGTTTTTTTTGGGGCGACTTGTACTTTTAAGTGAAACCATAGATGTTACCATATAGTGTACTGGAGAGTGGCAAAAAAAATCTAAGTGCAGAAATATTGCAAAAACAAAGTGCAATTGCACGATTGTTTTTGGGATATTTTATTCACCATGTTCACTACATGGTAAAAGTAATGTATCAGTATGATGCCCCATGTCAGTATAAGTTCGTAGACACCAAACATGTTAACTTTTATCTGAGCAGGTTAAAAACAAAATCAGAAGTTTGTCCAAAAGAAGTGGAGCATTTTTTGCGCTATTTTCCACGACCTGTAGCGTTCTCATTTTTTGGGATCTATGGCTTAGTGATGGCTTATGTTTTGTATCTCAAGCAGACATTTTATTAGTGCTATTTTTGCTCAGATGCTACGTTTTGATTGCCTGTTATTGCATTTTGCGCAAAATTTGCAGGGACCAAAAAGCATAATTTTTCCATTTGGAATTTTTTTGCTGCTACGCCGTTTATTGATCAGATTAATTGATTTTATATTTTGATAGATCGGGTATTTTTGAATTCAGCGATACCAAATGTGTCATTAGGATCAACTTTAGCAATAAAATTTTTTTTCTAAAAAATCATATGTGGCATTTGCATATCTTCCATTAAGATGAATTTTTTGACTGTAATTGGGATGTCAATATTTGGCAGACAATAAGTATTTTTTGCTCATACTTCATCTGAATAGGATGCTTTTCTATTTACTATTGGCCACTGAAGAAATTGTATTCAATGTGAGGTTACTCCTTTTCATGTCATAGTGTTGCTGTGCATATTTTTATCTTGTCTTATAAATTGTCAAATAAAGATATTTTGTATATAAGACTTTGTAGTTCTTTGTAGGTTTTCATTGATTCACTGTGAACTACATAGGTTTGGTGATCACATAGGCTCCTTTTGAGTGGTGATCAAAATTCTTAGGGATACCAAATGGGTGTATATTTTTTTATTTTTCAACCCTTTAATTTCCAAGTTGGTGATTGGAACTTTTAGGATTTTTTATTTTTCTTTAACTTTTTAGAACTTTTGTTTTTACTTTTTTTAATTTTACTAGTCCCACTAGGGGACTATGAGGATCAGCAGTCTGATCGCTCTTTCATTTCCGCTGATCACAGCTACACAGCTGTGATCACCAAAAATAATCATCTCTTGTTAAAAGCAGCACTTACCTGGCTGAAACAGGAAGTGAGTCATGTGAGCTACAGGAGTCATCACATGACCCTGTGCTACTACCATGTCAATCATCGGCTCACAGTGACAACGTTACGGTGCCGCCGAAGGTGCCGAGTGAGTGAATTTTACCACAACGGGCATTTAAATCATACTGTCACATTTTGACAGCGCAATTTAAGGGGTTAACAGGTGCGTATGGATCGCAGATCCACCTATGCATGTGAAGCACACATGTCAGCTGTACAAATAAGCAGACATGTGCACGGATCACCGCCGGCTGCCTGCATTAGCCGCAGGTGATTACACTATGGTGGCTTTGGACGTACCATTATGGCCCACGGTCGTTAATTGATAGATACATAGCTTGTATAGCTATTTAAAGGAAAAATAGATTTCAGCTCCCCCCAAATGTTTTTCATAACAAGCACAGGTAAAGCAGCAACTGTGAACTGCAAATTTTCAGCTGTCTGCTGTACCTTGGTTGGTTATGAAAAATAGAGGCAATGCCATGCTGTTTTCTAAATTATTTAATACCTTCACCCTCAAACCTGTTTCACTTTCACGACCAGGTAATTGTTTTCAAATTCTGATCAGTAATGTAATAACTCTGGAACACGTCAATGGATTTCATTGATTCTGAGAATGTTTTTTTGTGCCATATTTTACTTCATGATATTGGTAAATTTAGGGCAATATTTTTTATTTGGAAATTTTAACTAAATTTTGAAAACTTTGCAATTTTCAAACTTTTAATTTTAATGCACCAGAATAATTGTTCATCAGCATGTGCTACCATCTTTATAAATGTAAAAGTTTTAGCAGTTTGCTGGTCTGGAACATTCAATCGTATTTTAACCCCTTCACAGACATATGATTTGCTGCTTTTACTTTCTTTTTTCCTCACCTTCTTCCAAGAGCCCTAACAATTTAATTTTTCTATCCACATAGTCGTATAATGGCTTGTTTTTTTGCATGACAAGTTGTACTTTTGAATGACACCATTCATTTTATCATGTGATGCACTGGAAAGTGAGAAAATATTCCAAATGCATTGAAATTGCAAAAATAGGGCAATTCAACAATTGTTTTTGAACAGGCAATATGATTTTCAAAGATCAGTACGAGTACACAGATATAAATCATGTATAGTTTGTTTTTAAATGGTTACCTTTTTTTTAATTTCCAAGAATTATTTTTTACTTTGTCACCATTTTTGACCCATAACGTTTTCATTTTTCAGTATCTGGGACTGTTTGAAGACTTATTTTACGTGCACTAAGCTGACAATTTTACTGATAGCATCTTGATGTAGAAATTTTGATTGTCTCATATTGTATTTTTTGCAGTTTACTGATCGGATTAATTTATTTTATATTTTGATAGATTAAACATATAGAAATGCAGCAATATCAATTATTTGTATTTAAAAAAAATATTTGTTTCATTTTTAAAGAGGTAAAAGGGCAGTGATTTAAACTTCTGTTTTTTTAATTTTTACATATTTTTAAAAAACTTTTTTTCAATTTTTTTATTATATTTTAAAAGTCCTCTTAGGGGGTTAGAAAGCAGTGGACACCGCATCATACTAAGCTACGCTGTTCGCCATGCTACTGTACTTTCTGAGGACCCTATGCATACACACTGATGAAGGTCTTTTTACCAAAACATCTGTGCTTGTGCTGGTCCTACAAGTTCTTCACAATAAAAAACACTATTCACATTGATCTTGAGTGCCAAGTTTCTACATCTACTTGAAGCTACAATTGTCCAGTTGCTTTTGCTAAACAAAGCAGTGCAACTAGCCGGCATTCACAGGAAGATCATAATGACTGAAACAGGTGTCATCAGCAGACCCCCGGTTGTCATGATGAACCATTGGTGCCCTGCATGCCACTGGGAGCGTAGAATGTTGTGCCACACTTGTCAGAATGTGTTAATTCCTGCTGTCAGAGATTGACAGTGAGATTCAACTGGTTAACAGCTGTGTCTGGGTATAAGATTTTATGGGTAAGGAAAGATGCGGGGTCGGTGTGTAAATTTGCATCAAAGCCAGGGACATCAACTTTAAAGAATGAATGATGCCACGGAGTGCTCCCTCGGACCGTGGCATCATTCCTTCTTTATCCACATTTTCCCCTTGTGGGATTCACAGCAGGAGCTGCTTTGCAGTGGAGGTTTAACTTCAATCAGGACCAGCAGTGCGCAGGTTTCCCGGTGATCAGTCATATGACCGCTTCGTAAAGACCCAGCCCCTCCAGATGGACACATCTAGATAGCGTCCTGGCAGTGTAACTACCACAACTTTCACGCTTTTACCGTGGTTGTGCAAGGTCTGCATAACCACGCAAGGTGAGCGGCTTCAAGCCTTCCATGTATACCGGTTCCCCAAAAATCCTTCACATGCACTCCTCTTTCCAATTTCTTATCTAGAGACATCAACTTTGACATACCAGTACTATTACATCAAAGTTCATGACAAGGTTAGCACAATGCTAAGAAGGAAAAACACCAGCAATAACCTTAGAGAAAACAATTTCCAAACATTTTTTTTGACCGTCATTTCATTAAAAAAAGATTATTAACAAGTGGTAAACATGCAGGACAATAATAAAAACAAGCATGCTGTTTCAAAATATATTAGTGGCACTACCTTGGTCATGAATATTGTATAAGCGACCACTGTGCAACTAAATATTTTATTAACAACTACGACGCCCATGAATATAAGATTAGCTGCCACTGTACCCCATAAATATAATATTAGTTACTATTCTGCCCCCTAAATATATTAGTAGTGGAAATTATGGAAACTTTTAAAATTAAACAAAAAAAAACGCATTGGCAGATTTTCTAAAGAATTTGATTACCAGTGTTTAAGTTTGCCTCAAATTGTAGGTAGTCCAATAGTCTTGAGAAAAAAAAAGTATCTAAACCTCTGAGGTCTCCTAGAAGTACTGCATATTCAATTAATTTTAATGGAAAGCCAGTTTCAGTGATCTGTGATAGAAAGATTAAAAAGAGAGTAAATTGCCAGCAACAGGCACAAAGGGTATGATAGTCTATTATTTTCCTAAAAAGCATTGTGATCACCATTCCAGCAATCTATTTATGCTATCTAAGTTATTCAAATATTTTTGTTCTACTTTTTATGCTTAATTTCACTTTCTGTATAATCAATATAAAATGGTTGAAATAGAAAAATATGATAAATAAACTATTTCATGAATTGTTGAATTTACATGCTAATAATAAAATAATTAAAACTCCTTAGTCTAAATTACATATTCTAGGTTAATTGTCTTTCCAAACTAGATGGTCTTCTGAGTTGAATGAATGCCAAAACTGACAAGCTAATTAGAATTGGCAAAGGTTGTTTAAGCTATTTGATTGATGAAGATTTATTTATTTTTTCATCTGTGGATAACAACATTTAATTACATTATATTGCATCTAAAATACATCTAAATAATGGTAATATTTTCTCATGTTAACATGTTTCTCATGCTATCCCATAAATCTATTTAAATATAGTAGGTAGACAACGAAGGAAAGGGAAATTCAAACACATAGGATAGTGGCAAGGATGGATAAAATAGTAAAAATAAAAAATAGATTCAGACGAGTATGTGAAAAATAGTCTGATGATCCATTTTCATATGTATTCTATTTGTGTGTCATCTATAGGTCCATTAGGTCCATTTCCTACCATGTGACATGTGACAACAATAGGCCATCAGTTTTTGTACCTCAATTTAAAAAGTATACCTACCCAATTTTGCTTTCCTACTGCCAAGCTGCCAGCAGGGGGAGCCAGAGCTCTGCAGCAAAAGACACTACACTGAGCAACAAGAACCAGGAAGTAGATACACAGTGTGTGCTTGTACACTGCCTCACAGCACAGCTGGGGAGCAGAGCTGCAGGGCATGCGAGGAATTGTCAGGCAGGCTGGGTCAAACGAAGAATGGGCAGAAGGAGAACCGGAGGAAAGAGCAGAAGCAGAGTTGAGGTCAGGCCGACGTCAGTACCAGAGGAAGCAATCGAGTGAGGAGGTAGGAGAGGGGACAGAGGAATGGGGGAACGACTAGGGGACGGACACAGACAGGGCACGGGGGCACAGGCACAGATGGATCAGGATAACATTTACAGGACCAGCAATCACAGGCAAAGCAACGCTAAGCTTAAAGCCGGTGCTGGTTCACTGGAGATGTCAGTTTTTAAAGCATCCAAGCTCCGGAAGTGAGGCTCGGGAGAAGGCTTCGCCCCCTATCCATGTGGACGGGGAGGCGGAACCGTGACACCTACATTAATAATTGCAGTTTGTCCATACAAAATGTGGATGTAAATATCCGTATGGGATTCAGTTATTTTTTTTCCATACCCATTGACTTTAGTAGGCATGCCTCATCTGAAATACAAAACAGATTACTGCATGCTTTAATTTTTTTCACACAGGCACATAGTCCATGTAAACAAAATGTGTCCTAAACTACCATTTTGAATACATAGTTACATAGATTGAAAAAAATACCTAGGTCCATCTAGTTCAACCTTCTTCCACCAATTATACATTTTGCCACTAAATCATTTATAACAGACAATTTTGTATGTACTAAGGAAATCATCTAGCCCATTTTTAAAAGTTGTTATAGTGTCTGACATTACTACCTCTTGTGGTAGGGCATTCCACTGACTGACTACTCTAACTGTAGAGAACTCTTTCCTATTTAGCTGCAAGAATCACCTTTTTTCCAATCAGTGAGTGCCCCCTGGTCCTTAGTATTGTCTTTGGAAGATATTAGTCATGTTCCAGTCCTTTTTACTGACCACACATGTATTTATACATATAAATAAGATCTCCACTGATATGTCTTTTTTATAAGCTAAACAAATCCAACGTTTCCAACCACTCATCATATCGGAGGCCTTCCATTCCTTGTATTAGTCTAGTTAACCGCCTTTGAACTGACTAACTTCTGAATATCCTTTTTCAAAAATGGAGCCCAAAACTGGATCTCATATTCCAGATATGGTCTTACAAGTGTTTTTTAGAGGGGTAACAATGCGTTGGGATCACATGAGCTAATCTCTCTTTCTATATATGTTAAAATCTAGTTTGCTTTAGCAGCTGCTGCCTGACATTGAGTACTACTGCTCAGCTTATTTGTAACCAGAATACCCAAGTTCTTCTCCTGTTCTGTAGTCCTGAGTTTATTTCTATTTAATGTATATGCAGCAATAAGATTACTCCATCCTAGGTGCATTACTTTACATTTATCAACACTAAATCTCATTTGCCAAGTATCTGCCCATTCTGACATCTTATCCAGATCTTTTTGTAATATTGCACTATCAAGGTCCATTTTTAATATCCTACTTAGTTTGGTTTCATCAGCAAAGACTGACACTTCACTCTCAATTCCATTCTCAAGGTTATTATTAAGGAGATTTAAAAAAAAATGGTCCTAGCACAGATCCCTGCGGCACCCCACTGCTGACTATAGCCCATTTAGAGAATGTACCATTTATAACTACACGCACTCCTGAGCAAGCAACTTCTCCAAGTGAAGAGTTTATCCCGCACTGGAGGAGTGAGAGACCCCACGTTATAAAGTCCCATAAATACCAGCTGGAGGAAAGGCTTCTCCAACCTGGCAAAGAACAGAAAAAACACCTAAATCAAGCCCTTAAAGGGACAGCATCCATTAACGCCTGGATAATCGCCAGGCCCTTCTGCACTTGGTCCCAGCAGCAGCATTTGAAGGTCCAGATAGATCCATGACAGTCCCCCCCTCCTAGAACTGACCTCGGGACACTCAGGACCTGGCTTTGCAGGATGCGCCCTATGAAAAGCACGAATCAACCTGGCAGCGTTCACTTAAGATGCCGGAACCCAACTCCTGTCCTTCGGACCGTAACCCAGGGCTGCCATCAGGGCATTACTAGTGTGACTCCTGTATGGGGCCCGGTGAAAGAGGGGGGCCCGGCTGACAGCCCGGGCTCCTCCCTTTTCATTCCTCTGCTCACCGGGCCCCATGGGCAAGGGATGGGAACGTTGCACTTGCAGACATATCGAGTTGCAGCACCTGCAGTCGCACAAGGGCCCCAAGCGGGAGCGGGCCCCTAGAGCCTGAAAATGTGTTAACCCCTTTGCGACCTATGACGTACAGGATACGTCATTGCTCCCTGGTACTGAAGGACCCATGACGTACCCATTATGTCTTGGTGAGATCTTGGCCCCGGAGCCCCGGTGGATGCGATCGCTGCAAATATCTTAAATTCAGAGAGGAGGGGCCCTCTGCCTGACCTCAGGAGGGGTAGTGTCTCCTCCCCAGACCTAAGGAGGCTGTGATTGGCTGATGAATGCCGCTCAGCCAATCACAGCCACTGTACTGTTACAGCTATTGAAAATGGCTGAAACATTGAAATCCAGCCATCATCAGTGCACCGATCATTGGCTGGAGCTGGGTGACCTCAGTTTCACCCACCCCAGCTCTGATTGGAGAGATCGGCCTTGTGACCAATCTCTCCAATCACTGTGGATCTGGGGCCAGAGACCGCTCCCCTCAGCTTCACTCCAGTGTCCGTGGAAGTTGATGGGAGCGATCGGTAAGTTATAGATGCTGTCTCCTTTCAGCGGCCGCCCCTCAGCCACCGGCTGCAGAAGTCACTGGCTGCCCCCCATCCAACACCACTGAACCAATCTGCTGCCTCCCCTCCATCTGCCAGCGCTCTCCCCCATCAGCTGCTGCCCCCTCCCTCATCTGCTGCCCCCTCTCCCACCTCTCACCTTCCTCCACCTGCTGTGATCCCCCCACCTGCTGTGATCCCCCCACCTCCTGTGAGACCCCCACCTGCTGTGAGACCCCCCACCTGCTGTGAGACTTCCCACCTGCTGTGAGATTCCCCATCTGCTGTGAGACCCCCACCTGCTGTGAGACCCCCACCTGCTGTGAGACCCCCCACCTGATGTGATCCCCCCACTATCAATCTATCTATCTATCTATCTATCTATCTATCTGTCCATTCCTCTATCTGTCTATCTATCTATCAATCTATCTATCCCTCTATCTATCTATCTATCCATGATTCTATCTGTCTATTTATCTCCTATCTATCTGTAGCACCCACGGCGCAGGGGTTAAATGTTACTCGTCGCCGGGCCAGTGATGTCGGGTCAGGGATGTCACATGTGGCCTTGACCGGCTTCGTGGCCCCAAGGTGTACAGTAAAAGAGGTTATGGATGATGGTGGGGGAATGATGAGGATGATAGTCTTGTGACGCCATCTGTGGTACGTGGCCAGGGATTAGCCGCCGCTGCTGTCGCTGTCCTCTGGGGCAGATGGTGTTGCAGCAAGTTCTGCTCCCCACAGGTGGAGCAAGGCCGCGGGGAGGATGATGAGAAGAGTAGTGGCCGTTAGCGCTGAAGCGCGGGGCGATGGCAATCAAAAGGCTGAATCAGCTGCTGTGGTTCCAGCCGTGATTGTCCCCCAGCCAATCCCGGATCCGTTGGATGTTAGAATCGGTATGGTGGTTGATGGGCCCTTCCTTGTTGCACCTTTAAAGATGGATCCCCATGGCCTGAAGCTGCTTGGGGATCCCGGTTCGTGTAGTGTTAGCTCCTGTCCCGTGTGTAGGTGACGCGGGGCCGCTGTGGGGCTTGACTGTAATCACGACTCCGGAACCTATGTGGCACTGTGCTCTGGAATCTCGTGGTGGTCAGAGGGACATGCAATCCCCCTGTCCTTCAGATTCTGGTGATACAACGTGAAGTCTGTTCCACTCTAATGCTCTACACCCTGAACCGCAGCGGTCCCGCTCCTGTTCTCTCCTGCTGGAAAACACTCAAACTGTTGTGTAAGCTCCTAAATTCCCCTGGTAGCTGCTCCTCCCCCGGTTCCCTGTCACTAGTGGGTAGCTGCCCCCCATGTTTGGTGACTACCTTAAGACCTGATCCTAGCCCGGTCCCCAATGGGGAGGGCAACATGGTTGTGTGTATGAGTTTGTGTTGTGGAACTGGTACCGACCTTGTCTGGATCCAAGATGACTACTACACCTTAAGTGAGGTGCAGTACCCTGTGATGACTGAAGCCACAGGGCGCCACATATCCATCTATCTATCTATCTATCTATCTATCCAGCTATCTATGATTCTATCTATCTATCTGCTTAAAGTGAATCTGTCAGCAGGTTTTTGCTCCCCATCTGAGAGCAGCATAATGTAGAGACAGATACTCTGATTCTAGTGATGTGTCACTTACTGGGCTGTTTGCTTTCATTGTGATAAAATCAATGTTTTCTCTGCTGCAGATCTCAAAATTATACAGACCTCATGCTGCTGGTTTGGGGCTTGGAGGTGGACCTTAAAAATTATTGTTGTTTTGTTCAGCAATACCCTGCAGGTTATTTGATAGAAAACACAGATTATTCATCAGATGTGGATTCTTCCACCACAGTGATTTGCTGCCTCACAAGTGGCAGCCCTTGTTCTTCCATCTCCTTCTCCTTCCTTTCCACATCTACTATAGAAGTGAATATATCATCAGGAATATCCAGGTCCTCCTCTCTTGGTACATTGGTGACTAAGTTTGATAAATGGCTGGATCCACAGAACCTGGAGCTAGGAAAGGCCATGCACGATTTGGGTGCAAATCTAGTGGCGGCACTATGGCTGGGTGACACTCTGTCTAGGTGACATCACATATTCACTTCTTTATTCAACCTGGTTGTACTGCAATGTCTATGGCAGTATTATGTCCTGGATGCGCTGCTGCAGAAGGTACAGTCGCTGTGTGCTCACTTTTTCAAATTAAAATGCCAGTCCACAGCCTGTGTGTTGCATGGACCGTACCTCCCTGCTGTTTTAAGGCCCTATGTGGAGGGGGGAATTGATGCTACTATACCGCTGTGTCCCTGGAAGGATTTTTAATATCGAGGCTTCAAAATGGGTCTGAAACTTATGTCTCGTGGGTAGTGCCTGGCTTCTGTGACCAAGAGGCGTACACCAGTCACTGTAGCATGTCTTTCTTTTTTTAATTCTAATGCCAGTCCACAGGCCTGTGTGTGGCATGGACTGTACCTCCCTGCTTTTTTAAAGTCCTATGGGGAGAGAGGCAATTGATGCTACTATACTGCTGTGTCCCAGAAAGGATTTTTAATGTCGAGACTACTACATAAGTCTCCAAGTTGTGACTTGTCTGTACTGGCAGGGGTATGGGAGCACCAGTCTCTCACCCACCTCTATATTTCTTCTGTAAATAGCATAGGAAGCTAATGGCTATGCCAAAACAATGGTGCTGCAATGTACACCATATTTTGCTTTTTTGGAAGCTTTTTGACCACCTTAAAGGTGTTTTATGTGCCTTACGTATGGACTTCAATTGAATCCAGTGGGGTTTGGAAAGGTTCGATAAAGGTTTGAAGTTTGTTTAGGAAAATGTACCCTTTGTTTGGTTCAGCAAACTGAACTGAGGAGGGGTTGCTTATTTCTAGCTGAATAGACCATAGTACTCTGCTGTGCAAATACACAATTGGGAAATTGGGAGGGGGGAATTGATGCCACTGTCCTGCTGTGTGCTTCAAAGGTTTTTAATCACAAGACTCCAAGATAGGTCTCCAAATTGTCTTTCCTCTGTAGTGCTAGTGTTCTGGGAGCAGGAGGCCTACACCTGTCACTAAAGCATCTCTTGATTTTAAAAGGAAAATACCAAGCCACATTCTGTGTGCAAGTCAACGCAATCAGGCAATGCTTAAATTTATATGCATTGGAGAATGCAGTCACACAGCTGTAGAGTTGTGGACCACTATCCAGGCCCAGTTTAATCAATGGCTGTCTACACTGTCTACAGGGAGGCCATGTGTGATATCAGTTCAAACCCGGTGGGTGGCACTATGCTTCGGCGACATCACATATGCATTGCATGGATCAGCCTGGTTGTATCTAAATTTCTATTTTACTATACGGCCTTATGCGCTGCTGCAAAAGGTATGGCTAATGTGTGGTCACTTTTTAAAATGGAAATGCCAGCCCATATCCTGTTTGTTGTATGGACCATACCTCCCTGCTGTGCAAAGACACTATGAGGAAATGGGGGGGGCAATTGATTCCACTCTCCTGCTGTCTGCCTGAAATGTTTTTAAATATCAAGACTCAAAAATGGGTCTACAAGTTGAGTCTTGTCAGTACCGGCAGCGGTGTGGGAGTGCCAGCTGTCACCTGACACCTGTCTCTCATCCACCACTATATTTCTTATGTCAATAGCCTAGGAAGCTAATGGCTATGCCAATACAGTGGTGCTGCACTGTAAATATATTTTTGCTGTTTTGGAAGCTTTTCTACCCCCCTAAAGGTGTTTTCTCTGCCTTGAATCCAATGGGGTTCAAAGAGATTTGAAAAAGTTCGGAGTTCGGTACAGCAAATGTAGTGTTTGTTTAGTAAAGCTTTGGGAACCGAACTTTGAAAGGTTCGCTCATCACTATTTGCAACAAGAACATTGTAAAAACACTGGCCAATTTTTCTCAAAGACAAAAAAAGTACAGTATGATTTTCAGTGTATGATCATATGACATGTCAGTAACCAAGTAACACATTTAATCTCCAGACTTGAACTTAATAAAATCCAGTATACTGAGGTAATTTACAGTAAATCATGAAAGTGCATACACTCCTCGCATTTTTGTAAATATTTAATTACATACTTTCAAGGTACAACACTGAAGATATGACACTTTACATTATATGAAAGTAGTCAGTGTACAGCTTATATACTAGTGTAAATTTGGTGTGCCTTTTAAATAACTCAACACACAGCCATTAATGACTAAACTGCTGACAATAAAAGTGAGGACACCCCTATGTGCAAATGGCCAAATTGGGCCCAAAGCATCAATATTTTGTGTGGTCATAAGAGTTGAGCGCGGTTCGTGGTTCGAGGTTCTCCAGTTCGCGGCTCGAGTGATTTTGGGGGCTGTTCTAGATCGAACTAGAACTCGAGCTTTTTGCTAAAGCTCGATAGTTCTAGATACGTTTAGAACGGTTCTAGCAGCAAAAAGACAAGCTAATTACTAGCTGGCTTTCCGCTGTAATAGTGTAAGCCACTCTGTGACTCAAACTATTATGAAATATCAGCGTATAGTGTGCGGGAACAGCGCATTCAGATCACTGCTGTTTGGATAATGGCGATCGCCATTTTTTTTTTTCCTTGTCTTCCTTCCCTAAGCGCGCGCGTGTAGTGGGGCGGGCCAGCATGTCAGCCAATCCCAGACACACACACAGCTAAGTGGACTTTTAGCTAGAGAAGCAACGGCATGTGTGATAGGATGTCCATGTCACATGTCCATGCATTATAAAAACGGACATTTTCCTCCAGCACGCCATTATCTGCCTTCTGCATCTTGGTGTCAGTCACCGCTGGCGTAGCTCCTGTCTCCGATACTGCTGTGTACGCTCTATACAAAGCGCTATACAGAATAGGGATAGAAGTTTCTATTAGTTCTTGTAAGGGCTAATACCGGCAGGGTCAGAGCCATAGGTGACAGTCAGGTCCGTGAAAACAGATTTTAACAGCTACACAAGATGACAGCGTTTGTGTAGCTAAGGTCAGGGATTTCCTCGCTGCATTTCCCCATTAGGATGGATAGAAAGACAGGCTTCCTTTCCTCTGCCAAGAGACCCACAACCCTGCCATTGTACCCTCCTGCCCTTTGCACACTCAAACTCATTGTTACTAAGCCATTATACTAGCAAATACTGAGGAAACTTAGTGGCATCCTAAAAGTGGCTGTTGGACTTCATTATTGTCCCACTAGTGCAAAGATATTTGCAGCACCTCTGCATTGCACACTCAAACTCATTGTTACTAAGCCATTATACTAGCAAACACTGAGTAAACTTAGTGGCATACTAAAAGTGGCTGTTGGACTTCATTATTGTCCCACTAGTGCGAAGATATTTGCAGCACCTCTACATTGCACACTCAAACTCATTGTTACTAAGCCATTATACTAGCAAACTATGCTGCCAGTTTAAGGGTCGTAGTTGCATTGTCTGGGATAGTTATTGTTGTTTATTCTGCTATTAATAAAGATAGACCACCGCTGCAATCTACACCACCTCTCAATTTTTACTACCACATTTTAAGTGCACAATCTTGTCGCAAACAAAATGAGTGGCAAAATGACAGATGCTGGTGGAAAGGGAAAGAGGCATATTGGAAAAGGAAAAAAGGGTTTGTCCGTGGGGAAGGTGGCAAAGCTCCATTAACATCTGCTGAAGATAGACTATCTTCCAGCAAAAGTAAGATGTCTACTACTTACCATGGACAATCCGATGTGCTCCCTTTTTTACGGACACGAACAACTGGAACAAAGGTAGATGATGGCCAAAAAAAGAAAATGCTTGAATGGATCTCAAGTGGTCCAACAAGTGCCCTCTCCGCCACCTCAACTACCGCATCCAAAAAACACCAATCCTCTGAGTTTTCATCCCAATCAAACTTGCTTTCTCCCAGCTCTGAAGTCTCCATCCGCCCTGCACAGTATGGGGGAACTGAGATGGCTGAGTCTGCAGAGCTGTTCAGTCACACTATAGCCTGGGAATCAGAGGTCTGCTCCCAAGCTACAGTGAGTACAGACCAGGAAATGGTCTGCAGTGATGCCCAGAACCTTTGTGACTCTGATTCAAGCCGTGAGGACCAAGTTTCTGAGCATAATGTTGACCCTTTTTCACAAACTGTAACACCTGTTTTTATAGAGAATGAGGAACATACTGATGACGATGAGACGCAGATACCAGATTGGGATGACAACTTAAATATTCGGTCAGGGCAAGAAGAGGCTCGGTCTGAGGGTGAGGGGAGTGCAAACACAACAATTGATGAGGAAGTTCTAGATCCCACCTACTGTCAACCCACAGTCAGGCCCTCGAGGAGGTTAACAGAGACGGTGGAGGAGGATGCAACTGACGACGAAGTTACCTTGCGCCTTCCTGGACAGAGTCGGAGTACTGGTAGCACGTCTACAAATGCATCCTCAGCCACCACTGTGCCTCTGAACACTAGTCGGGGTGGATCAGCAGGTCGCATTCCCTCTATGCCTTGCCTAGCCTGGTCCTTTTTTGACATAGCAAAAGATCGCCCAAATTATGTGATCTGTAAAATTTGTCGTGATTCTGTTAGTAGACGGCAAAACCTCAGCAGTTTGACAACTTCTTCCATGAATCATCACATGAATAAATATCATATGTCCCAGTGGGAAGCTCACCGTGCTGCAATGCGGCCTAGCGGAGCGAACCATCCACCGCCTGCCCATTCCAGTGCATCTGCACGCTCTTCATCTTCTAGGACTGTGGGGACAGCTGTCACACCTGGTTTTCCACGCACAACTTCCACCACTGTAACCGCAACAGGCAGTTTGCTTGGTAGGTCGTCAGTTGGTTTGGAAGGGGAAACAAGTGCGTGTGTACAGCTCTCTCAGACATCGATAGCACCAACGTTGTATGAAGGCAACATCATGTCTACGCCTGCACTTTCCTCACAAACCTGCATTTTTCTAGGGACACCCTACTCAACACCGTCTACACACAGCAGCCAGATCTCTGTCCCTCAGATGTAGACAAATAAAAGGCCATTTCTTGCGACCCATGACAAAGCTAAGAGGTTGACTTTATCCCTCTGTAAGCTCTTGGCTACCAAAATGCTGCCTTTCCGCCTGGTGGACACACAGGATTTTAGAGACCTTATGTCTGTCGCTGTGCCCCAGTACCAGATGCCCAGTCGCCACTACTTCTCTAAGAAAGGTGTGCCCGCGCTACACCAGCATGTCGCACACAACATCACCGCTTCCTTGAGAAACTCGGTGTGTCAACAGGTGCATTTCACTACCGATACTTGGACCAGTAAGCATGGACAGGGACGTTACATGTCGCTGACTGGGCACTGGGTAACTACGGCGATAGATGGTGAAGGGTCTGCTGCACAAGTCTTGCCGTCCCCACGGCTTGTGTGTCAATCCTCTGTCTGTCCAAGTTCCGCCACTGCTTCTGCCTCCTCCACCTCATCTGGGTCCTCCACCTCTGCCCCAAGCCTGCCTGGTCAGGCCACCAGCGTTCTCACTGCGCAGAAGGAATCACGCACCCCTCATTACTATGCTGGCAGCAGAGCGCAACGGCATCAGGCGGTCTTTAGCTTGACATGTCTTGGAAATAGGAGTCACACAGCGGCTGAGTTGTGGGCAGCTCTGGAGACTGAGTTTAATAAATGGTTGTCTCCACTCAACCTGCAGCCTGGTAAGGCAGTGTGCGACAATGCTGCAAACCTGGGTGCGGCCCTTCGCCTGGGCAAGGTGACACACGTGCCTTGTATGGCTCACGTGTTGAACCTTGGGTTCCAGCAATTTTTAACACACTATCCCGGCCTAGATGGCCTTCTGACCAGGGCATGAAAACTGTCTGCTCACTTTCGCCGTTCAACCGCCGCAGCTGAGCGACTTGCATCACTCCAGAAGTCTTTCGGCCTGCCGGTTCATCGCCTGAAATGCGATGTGCCGACACACTGGAATTCGACTCTCCACATGTTACAGCGACTGTGCCAGCACCGCCGAGCCCTGGTGCAATACATCATGACGTATAGCCTGGGCCAACGAGATGCAGAGGTGGGGCAGATCACCCTGATGGAGTGGTCTCAGATTAAGGACCTATGCACCCTTCTGCACAGTTTCGACATGGCGATGAATATGTTTAGCGCTGACAATGCCATTATCAGCATGACAATTCCAGTCATTTACATACTGGAGCACACGCTAAACACTATTCGGAGTCAGGGGGTGGGACAACAGGAAGGGGAGGAACTACAGGAGGACTGATATGCGCAAGACACAACAACATCACCAAGGTCCAGATGTTCATCATCACGAACGCGGCAGGCATGGGATCATGGGGGACAGGGATCAACAAGGGCGCATGGTAGCAGGCGAAATGTTGAGGAAGGTGCAGGAGAACATGAGGAAATGGAGGACGAACTGTCCATGGACATGGAAAACTCAGCGGATGAGGGAGACCTTGGTCAAATTTCAGTTGAAAGAGGTTGGGGGGAGATGTCAGAGGAAGAAAGAACGGTTAGCACCTCTATGCCACAAACACAGCGTGGACTTGGTCCGCATGGCTGCGCAAGACACATGAGTGCCTACTTGCTGCACTCCCTCCAACATGACTCTCGTATTGTCAAAATTAGAAGTGATGATGACTACTGGCTTGCCACACTATTAGATCCCCGGTACAAGTCCAAATTTTGTGACATAATTCCAGCCACAGAAAGGGACGCACGTATGCAGGAGTATCAGCAGAAGCTGTTACTCGATCTTAGCTCGGCTTTTCCACCAAACAACCGTGCAGGTGCAGGGTGTGAATCTCCCAGTTGTAACTTGACAAACATGGGACGGTCTCGTCATCTTCAACAGTACCAATAGCACCATATCTGGTGCTGTTAACAGCAATTTTATTGAATCTTTTCATAATTTTTTTAGGCCCTCCTTTGCAAGGCCACCAGAGACAACAAGTCTGACACATAGTCAACGGCTGGAGAGGATGATACAGGAGTATCTCCAAATGAACATCGATGCCATGACTTTGCAAATGGAGCCTTGCTCATTTTGGGCTTCAAATCTTGAAAAATGGCCAGAGCTCTCCACTTATGCCCTGGAGATTTTGTCGTGTCCAGCTGCCAGCGTTGTCTCTGAAAGTGTCTTCAGTGCTGCTGGGTGTGTGCTGACAGATAAGCGCACGCGTCTGTCCAGTGACAATGTGGACAGACTAACGGTCATCAAAATAAACAAGTCATGGATCCACAAGGAATTTACTACCCCTGTGTCATCCTGGGGAGAGTAAATGCTTGTGGATTTGGAATGTGCTTGATGCAAATCAAAACATCCTGTTTGCAACTAGGGCACAAGTGCTGCCACTGAAGGGGTGAGTGTCTGTGTGGCCCAATTTTTGGAAAAAAGGGACACTCCGCTTGGAGTAACCCTTGCTTACATTGTTTTTAAAAATGATCCAAGATGCACAGAGCTGGGATCAGGAAAGACTTTGCTACCTACCCCGGGGTCATCCTGGGGACGGTTAAGTATGGCGTATTTTTGAATGTGCTTGATGCAAATCTAGCTGTGAAGTGTACAACTGGGGCAGAAGTGCTGCCACTGAAGGGGTGGGTGTGTGTGGTGCCCAATTTTTGGAAAAAAGGGACACTCCGCTTGGAGTAATCCTTGCTTGCTGTGTTTTTTAAAAGGAGCCAAGATGAACAAGTCATGGTTCAGCAAAGACTTTGCTACCTACCCCGGTGTCATCCTGGGGACGGTTAAGTATGGCGTATTTTTGAATGTGCTTGATGCAAATCTAGCTGTGAAGTGTACAACTGGGGCACAAGTGCTGCCACTGAAGGGGTGGGTGTGTGTGGGGCCCAATTTTTTGGTAAAAGGGAGACTCCGCTTGGAGTAACCCTTGCTTACATTGTTTTTAAAAATGATCCAAGATGCACAGAGCTGGGATCAGAAAAGACTTTGCTACCTACCACAGGGTCATCCTGGGGACGGTTAAGTATGGCGTATTTTTGAATGTGCTTGATGCAAATCTAGGTGTGAAGTGTACAACTGGGGCACAAGTGCTGCCACTGAAGAGGTGGGTGTGTGTGGGGCCCAATTTTTGGAAAAGAGGGAGACTCCGCTTGGAGTAACCCTTGCTTACATTGTTTTTAAAAATGATCCAAGATGAACAGAGCTGGGATCAGGAAAGACATTGCTACATACCCCTGTGTGATCCTGGGGACGGTTAAGTATGGCGTATTTTTGAATGTGCTTGATGCAAATCTACCTGTGAAGTGTACAACTGGGGCACAAGTGCTGCCACTGAAGGGGTGGGTGTGTGTGTGGCCCAATTTTTGGAAAAAAGGGAGACTCCACTTGGAGTCATCTTGCGGTGTTTTACATGATTTTAGAAGGGCGTGCCATGCCTATATCTGTGTCTCCTCCTCTTTTTCCTTGTCCAGCTCTTTTGTTTTCGCATGAGTATATGTCCTTGTCACTTTCCCATGTGTTTGTGTTGTGTTGTGAGTTGTTTGTCACCTTTTGGACACCTTTGAGTTTGTTTTCTAGGTGTTTTTATGTGTTTGTGATTGCCTGCCATTGTTTCCTATGCGGTTCGAGTTCGGTTCGTCGAACGTTCGCCAAACCAAACTCGAACGAGACGCCCGTTCGGCGAACCGAACTCGAGCCGAACCGCGACCGGTTCGCTCATCTCTAGTGGTCATACAAGCCTGAACTCTTTTGGACATGGAGTTCAGTAGAGCTTCATAGGTTGCCACTAGAAACCCCTTAACACAGAACTTCACTAGATTAACTATAAGGCAGTAAATCAAATTTTCACACAAGAGTTACCTTAATTATGTATACCTAAAAAACCTTTATTAATAAACTTCTTAAAAAGTATCAATTACTATCCCACACTGTGAACATATAACATAAACAGTTATAGACGATAGAAAGCTTTGGTTAATGAGGCTCCAGGACAGTGCACGTGGTAAACGTCCTGGAGCGATATGTGCTGCCATACGTGCAGCTGAGCAACATAATGGCGATTGAGATTTACCTTTGTCTCCTGATGAACCACAATATACAAGTGGGGGGAAACGCGTCGACTTTTGGAATTTTTCCAATATTATGATAAAGACTGTGGAAAGCCTGGGTATTACTATATACCAATGAAAAATGTCATGAGGGTTCTGTCCTGAATACGTCTATGAGATAAGTGACCTTCACTCTGAGTGATTTATTTTTCTGTTACTAAATGTGAGATATTAGTACAGAAATTGACCAAAAAGTAAATAAACAGGAAAACCAAGACATGGCCCCTGTATAGCACACTCAAGGCATAGCAGAAGCAGGAGAACAAAAAGAGTACAGTGCAAATAAATATTTTATTAAATTATTAAGGAACAGCTGGCATAGAACAGATCAGCAGCAATTTGAGCCGGTTGTGTAGAAAATAGTTGTAAAATACAAATTGCAAGTTAATATACACAGGGGTGGAGGCTGACAGTCTGGGTCCTACATAAGTCATGTAAAATAATTGAAATAGAGGCACCCCGGATACAAAAATCATGAATACAAGGGTTTGCAAGTCAATTAGTGTGCACAAAGAGTCGTACAAACCAGTACTGAGTACATCGTAATAGTAGAATTGCATACACAAAGTAAATGTTCCATACATCGAGGCATAATATCACAAGGATCACAATAATGCAATTCACAGAGATAATGGTACAAAGGGATATAAGACTCCAAGTGGCAAGATAACACTATAGCTGCAAAACAATGTTTAAATGAAGGTACAGAGAATATCCACAGGGTGGTGCTAATGAGTGCCAAGTAAAGAACAATAGTATTGAGGAACCCAGTTAAAGCAGCCAGACCCAAACAGTTAAATAAACATACCCAAAAGGGTTACACAACAGGCCCAAGAAGCAGCGAGGAGGACCCCCTGGAGGAAGAGCCCCGATGCATACGTTTCACGATCAAGATAATAGGATCATTTCATCAGGGGGAGAGGTGGAACAGCATGTAGCAGCCAGCGCTTTTAAACCTGGCGCTCGGGCGCTCCAGCTGCTCCGCCCCCACAACGTCACCGCAAATGGACCAATCGTGGCTGGTTCCAGGCGCTGTCAGCCATCAATGCCCCAAAATGGTAGCGCGCATGCGCAGAAAACGGGGACGCATCACCCCGAAACCGCGCATGCGCGCAGGCGATAATGACGCCGACAGAGCCGGGCCAGCAGGCCATTGATCCACTCGCGTGCAACAGGGGGAGGAGAAGCGGGAGCGAGCACAAAGACAGAGGGGCAGGTGAAAAACAATACAAACAGTGTGGCACAGATGGGAAAACACAAATCATAAGACAGCGCAGAATTTTCATTATCGCATCCAGGTGTCCCAGATGTGGCACACAGAAAAAGATGGTGAATCAATAGTGTGCCCATATCCAATCAACGGTGCCAAAACGAGGTCAGTTCCAATAGGGTACCAGCAAAAAGGGGAGAGTAAATGTATCTAAAAAATAAAATAAACAAATGAGAACAATTTAAAAACAAGGCACAAACACCAGGGGGATACAAGGAGAAGGCGATCACCGCAAGAAAGGTGCAAAACTCAGATGCTCATTTAACCCCCTAAGGGATAAAGTTCCCAAGGTGTAAATCCAGCGTGTTTCACGCTGGGCGAGTATTTTACGTATATTCCCACCCCTCGCCCCCCCATGTACAACATCAATGCCCCTGATTTTCAGGGACATTGGGTCACAGTCATGAAAGGCATGGAAGTGGCGAGGAAGGGTTTTTAAGGTGGAGATGTCAACAACTGTCCGGGCCGCAGCAATGTCCCTCACATGCTCCCTCACACATCTACACAGTTCTCTACTAGTGAGGCCAACATATATCATGCGGCACCCACACATGGCATAATAAACCACGTTGCTGGTACCGCACAATACGTAATGGCGAATATCAAAACTGCGCAGACCATCGGCAGAGGTGAAGGAGGAGATGCGAAGGACATTGCTGCAGGCCACACAGTGGCCGCAAGGGAAACAGCCCCTAAGGGGAGTACCAAGATCCAAAAAGATGGTGGGCCGATTAGGAACATAATGGCTCCGTACAAGCATGTCACGTAGATTACGTGACCTGCGGGGCGTCATCAAGGGGCTTTTGGGTAAAAGGTCATGTAAGGTAGAGTCAGAGAGGAGAACATCCCAGTGCCTACTCAAGATGGATCGCATACTGGACCACTCATGGTTATAGGTGGAAATATAACGAACCTGGCCACTCCAGAAACTGCTGGATTTAGCCCCATTGCCGTATAATAAGGTGGATCAAGGGGTATGCCTCGCCCGTAAATAAGCCCGCTTAATGCTCCTGTTGCTGTAGCCCCGCTCCTGAAACCGAATTTTCAAGTCTGCTGTCTGCTCCTCAAACAAAACGTCAGAGGAGCAGATGCGTTTCATGCGTAAAAATTGACCGGTGGGGATGGCCCGAATAGTAGACTGATATTGGGACGACAAGGTGTGAAGGAGGGAGTTGACCGAGGTCGTCTTACGGTGGACATTTGTTTGAATCACCCTTCCCTCATCAATTCTTATATCAATATCAAGAAAATCCAGATGTCTAGCATCATGCTAATGGGTTAACTTGATATTGAGTGAATTCATGCCCAGTCGCTCCATGAACTCATCAAGTTGCTCCGTCTTGCCCGTCCACAAAATAAACAAATCATCAATGTACCGCAGCCAGCACTGCACATGGTCATCTGCCAGCCTGCCCCCGTCGCATAGCAAACCCCTCTCCCAGTACCCCAGGAAGAGGTTTGCGTACGAAGGCGCGCAGGCCGCGCCCATGGCAGTGCCACGCTGCTGCAGGTAATGTACATCTTTAAATAAAAAGAAATTATGGGTAAGAACAAAACGGAGCAACTCAAGGATAAGGTCACACATCAGGCCATCCCGACCGGAGTTCAAAAGAAAGTGGCCTTACCAGGACCTGGTGGAATAGGGCGTTCTTAAACAAATATCTACAAATGGGGCTCATTCCACGGGGCTTGCGAGTTCAGGTTTGCCCATCCTTTCAGGTGGATAATGATTCTATTAAAACATGATGGGAGGAGCTTTCCAGTGCCTGCTCAAGAGGATTTTTAAATCTTCTTTGTGAGCTTGACACGGCCTTGATTTCGGAAATGGAGACGGAGATGGAAAAATTGCTCACTACTATTAAGGAGAATATGTCAGGTGAAGCCCTGGCTAAATTTACTGCTCAGAACGAAGCTGATCTGCTATGTTGGGAAAAAGATATTAAAACTGTGAAAATAAAAAAAATTTCACGTGATCAAAATGATTTCCAACTAAATCGTGTCTACAAGTGGCGTTCCAATATTTATGGACGCCGATCCATGTCACGATCATACTCTAGGACGAGGGGAACAAGTGCAGATAGTGGACGCACCTTTCCTGGCCCCAGTGAAACTGGCGAATCTGATGCAGAAACTGCTCAAACCAGTGGCATTATCACCAGACTAAAGTCAAAACAACAACCCTCTAATGTGAATAAACGCAGAACAACTCAGGTAATTAATCTATCTCAACATGTCCTCTCCATTACCCAAATTGATGTGCTGTCAAGGGGACTTTCTTTTTCACCAACTAACTCCTTCCATTGTTTTACAGCGGTAAAGGATTTATATATTTTTGCACGGAAAGTCATTCTCACCAAATTACATAACAGATGTACACAATTTTTTGGACCACTGGATCCTAAGGAACAGTGGGCCATACAGGATCTTGAGGAGCTGCTGGGTGAAGCCGCACCGAGCACCTCAGGTGAGTTTCCATCTTGTGCCATGCCCAGATCTATGAGGTTTCCCCCTTTGTCCATTTGTCCGGCCATTGAGATATTCACAAAACTTGTGATATCTGATTTTGAACATCTATCCAGGAGACGTCGGTATGACAATCTTACTCATACTAAGAGATTGGCAATTGAGTCCCTGGATAAATTGGAGGATGTTTTGATTAAGCTGGCGGACAAAGGGGGAAACATTGTAATCTGGCCGGCTCTTATGTAAGAAAAAGAGGCGCTTCGCCAATTACGTGATAAGTCCACCTACTGTAAGCTCCCCTGTAGCCCCGCTCTAACCTTTTCTGTTCAACTTCAGGCCATCCTCGGTAAGGCTTGGGACGAAGGTATCATCAGTAAACAGGTAGTAGAGGGACTCACAGTACGTTTTCCTAAAACACCTACTTTTTACTTACTGCCAAAAATCCACAAAGATGCCCTCTGTCCTCCTGGTCGTCCCATTGTGTCCGGCATTGAGGGGTTGTGTCAACCAATATGTCAATTTATAGATCACTATTTGAAACCTCTGGTTGAGACATTCCCCTCATATGTTCGGGACACCACTGACGTTCTCAGGAGGATAGTCGGCATCTCTGTGGATTATAATACCATACTTGTCACGGCAGATGTTGAGTCTCTCTACACCTGCATTTGTCACGAGGATGGCCTTAAGGCCACTGAACATTTTCTTTTGAACTCCGGTCGGGATGGCCTGATGTGTGACCTTATCCTTGAGTTGCTCCGCTTTGTACTTACCCATAATTTCTTTTTATTTAAAGCTGTACATTACCTGCAGCAGCGTGGCACTGCCATGGGTGCAGCCTGCGCGACTTCGTACGCAAACCTCTTCCTGGTTTACTTGGAGAGGGGTTTGCTTTGCGACGGGGGCGGGCTGGCCGATGCCCATGTGCAGTGCTGGCTGCGGTATATT
Organism: Anomaloglossus baeobatrachus; assembly: GCF_048569485.1. Lineage (NCBI taxonomy): Eukaryota > Metazoa > Chordata > Amphibia > Anura > Aromobatidae > Anomaloglossus > Anomaloglossus baeobatrachus. The sequence goes on from NC_134355.1 coordinate 398,097,445, forward strand.
GATGATTTGTTTGTTTTGTGGACGGGCAAGACGGAGCAACTTGATGAGTTCATGGGGCGACTGGGCATGAATTCACTCAATATCAAGTTAACCCATAAGCATGATGCTAGACATCTGGATTTTCTTGATATTGATATAAGAATTGATGAGGGAAGGGTGATTCAAACAAATGTCCACCGTAAGACGACCTCGGTCAACTCCCTCCTTCAAAAATTCGGTTTCAGGAGCGGGGCTACAGCAACAGGAGCATTAAGCGGGCTTATTTACGGGCGAGGCATACCCCTTGATCCACCTTATTATACGGCAATGGGGCTAAATCCAGCAGTTTCTCAGATCCTGGCCAGGTTTGCTATATTTCAACCTATAACCATGAGTGGTCCAGTATGCGATCCATCTTGAGCAGGCACTGGGATGTTCTCCTCTCTGACTCTACCTTACGTGAAATTTTACCCAAAAGCCCCTTGATGACACCCCGCAGGTCACGTAATTTACGTGACATGCTTGTACGGAGCCATTATGTTCCTAATTGGCCCACCAACTTTTTGGATCTTGGTACTCCCCTTAGGGGCTGTTTCCCTTGCGGCCACTGTCTGGCCTGCAGCAATGTCCTTCGCATCTCCTCCTTCACCTCTGCCGATGGTCTACGCAGTTTTGATATTCGCCATTACGTATCGTGCGGTACCAGCAACGTGGTTTATTATGCCACGTGTGGGTGCCACATGATGTATGTTGGCCTCACTAGTAGAGAACTGCGTAGACGTGTGAGGGAGCATGTGAGGGACATTGCTGCAGCCCGGACAGTGGTTGACATCTCCACCTTAAAAACCCTTCCTCGCCACTTCCATGCCTTTCATGACTGTGACCCAACGTCCCTGAAAATCAGGGGCATTGATGTCGTACATGGGGGGGTGAGGGGAGGGAATATACGCAAAATACTCGCCCAGCGTGAAACACGCTGGATTTACACCTTGGGAACTTTATCCCCTAGGGGGTTAAATGAGCATCTGAGTTTTGCACCTTTCTTGCGGTGATCACCTTCTCCTTGTATCCCCCTGGTGTTTGTGCCTTGTTTTTAAATTGTTCTCATTTGTTTATTTTAATTTTTAGATACATTTACTCTCCCCTTTTTGCTGGCACCCTATTTGAACTGACCTCATTTTGGCACCGTTGATTGGACATGGACACACTATTGATTCACCATCTTTTTTCTGTGTGCCACATCTGGGACACCTGGATGCGATAATGAAAATTCTGCGCTGTCTTATGATTTGTGTTTTCCCATCTGTGCCACACTGTTTGTATTGTTTTTCACCTGCCCCTCTGTCTTTGTGCTCGCTCCCGCTTCTCCTCCCCCTGTTGCGCGCGAGTGGATCAATGGCCTGCTGGCCCGGCTCTGTCGGCGTCGTTATCGCCTGCGCGCATGCGCGGTTTCCGGGTGACGCGTCCCCGTTTTCCGCGCATGCGTGCTACCATTTTGGGGCGTTGACGGCTGACAGCGCCGGGAACCAGCCGCGATTGGTCCATTCCCGGTGACGTTGTGGGGGCGGAGCAGCTGGAGCGCCCGAGCGCCAGGTTTAAAAGCACTGTCTGCTACATGCTGTTCCACCTCTCCCCCTGATGAAATGATCCTATTATCTTGATCGTGAAACGTATGCGTCGGGGCTCTTCCTCCAGGGGGTCCTCCTCGCTGCTTCTTAGGCCTGTTGTGTAACCCTTTTGGGTATGTTTATTTAACTGTTTGGGTCTGGCTGCTTTAACTGGGTTCCTCATTACTATTGTTCTTTACTTGGCACTCATTAGCACCACCCTGTGGATATTCTCTGTACCTTCATTTAAACATGGTTTTACAGCTATAGTGTTATCTTGCCACTTGGAGTCTTTATATCCCTTTGTACCATTATCTCTGTGAATTGCATTATTGTGATCCTTGTGATATTATGCCTCTATGTATGGAACATTTACTTAGAGTATGCAATTCTACTATTACGATGTACTCAGTACTGGTTTGTACGACTCTTTGTGCACACTAATTGACTTGCAAACCCTTGTATTCATGATTTTTGTATCCGGGGTGCCTCTATTTCAATTATTTTACATGACTTATGTAGGACACAGACTGTCAGCCTCCACCCCTGTGTATATTAACTTGCAATTTGTATTTTACAACTATTTTCTACACATCCGGCTCAAATTGCTGCTGATCTCTTCTATGCCAGCTGTTCCTTAATAATTTAATAAAATATTTAAATGTGAAATATATCTAATAGTCTAGTCTACCCTGTTAAATCAGTAAGGGAGATTAGGAGCTGTCTCTAAGGCCCGTTTCACACATCAGTGAAAAACAGTGACGTTCTTCACTGATGTGTAAAACACACACATATCCTTCCGTGTTCCGTGATTCACGGCACACGTGGGTTGTCCATGTGCAATCCGAGATTCATGATCCGTGATTGCATATGGACATTACTCACCTGCCTTCGTTCCTGCTGTCTATGGTGCTGAAGTCTCCAGCTCTGCAGCATCCACCCACCACTCTCAGCACCTACTTCCTGGTCGGCTGTTCCTGCTCTCATGAATATTCATGAGCCAGGCAGGAGCTGCTGACAGCAGAGGCTGCAGAGCGAATCACAGGCAAGGTAAGTTGAAAATATTTAATATTTAATATGTCCATGATTTTATGGTACGTGTTTCACTGATCACACATGGATCACACCACAGTGTGGTCCGTGGGTCATCAGTGATGCCAGAAAAAAAACTGACTTGTCTCCATGCAGAATCACGGCCACGGGTGTGCGCTGGGCGGAGACAAGTTCAGTGAAAAATCACTGATGTGTGAGCAGACCCATTGATTATAATGGGTCTGCGTATGTCAGTGAATCTGGTACGTTTAAAAAAAAGCACAAACGTACCAGAATCACTGACGTGTGAAAGAGGCCTAAAGGATAGCTGATGTGGAATAGGGGTACCAATTTAACTTTAGGTTGCATGTAACGTAAGTTTTATCTCCATTGACAGGTAGTGGACAGAAATGTTTAAGGGTTAATTTAGAATTTGTTACCCTGTTTATACCATTACTAGATATTAAATTCCTTATTCAAAAATCTTGAATGGGAGCTCATTAATCAAGGTTTTCTATCATCTATAACTGTTTATGTTATATGTTCACAGTGTGGGATAGTATTTGATACTTTTTAAGAAGTTTATTAATAAAGGTTTTTTAGGTATACATAATTAAGGTTACTCTTGCGTGAAAACACTGGAATCCTTTTCCACTCTTGCATCATGAAGTTGGTAGATGGTAAAGACCTTGTGCTCCTTCACCTTCCATTTAAGGATTCCTAAAAGATGCTCAAAAAGGTTTAGATCTGAAGAAATTCTTGGCCAGTCCAGCAGTTTTACCCTCAGTTTCTTTATCATAGTAGTGGTCGTCTTGGAGGTGTGTCTTGGTTGTGAACATGTTAAAATGCTGCCCTGTGTCACAGTTTCTGAAGAGAGGGGATCAAGCTCTGCTTCAGTATGTCACAGTATATGTTGACTTTAATAGTTCCCTCAATGAGCTGTAACTCGAAAGAGAGGGCAGCACTCATGCAGCTCCAAACTACCCTGATTGACTGTAGGCAAGACACACTTGCCTTTGTAGGCTGCCACCACACAATCTTGACACCATCTGAACCAAATAAGTTTATCTTGGTCTCATCAGACTACAGGACATGGTTCCAATAATCCATGTCCTTAGTCTACTTGCCTTCAGCAAACTGTTTGCGGGCTTTTTTGTGCACCACCTTCGAAAGAAGCTTCCTTCTGGGACGACAGTCATGCAGACCAATTTGATGTAGTGATTGTTGTATGGTGTGAGCACTGGTAGCCTACCCCCCACCTCTTTAATCTCTCCAGCAATGCAGGCAGCACTCATACATCTATTTTGAAAAGACAACTTCTGCTATGGCGCTGAGTTTGTCCACTCAACTTCTTTGTTCGACCATTGGGATGCCTGTTCTGATTGAAACCTGTTTTGATAAACTGCTATATGGTCTTGGCCACCATGCAACATCTCAGTTTCAGGGTGTTGGCAATCTTCTTATAAAATAGGTCATCTTAATGTACAGCAACAATTCTTTTTTTTTTTAATCCTTAGAGAATGGTTTGCCGTGAGGTACCAGGTTGAAATTCCAATAGCCATTGTTAGAGAGTGTCTAAATGATAGCACCAAATTTAACACACCTGTTCCTCATCACACCTGAGACCTAGTAACACTAACAAGTCACAAGACAAGAGGGAGAGATAATGGTTAATTGGCCACTATTTGGCCAGTTTCTTTTAGGGGTGTAGTCACTGTTGGTGACAACAGTTTAGACATTGATGACTGTGTAAAGCTATTTGGAGGTCACACCACATTTATACTGTTATACAAGCTAGACACTGACTAGTTTACTTTGTATCAAAGTATCATATATTCAGTATTGTCTCTTGAAAAGATATAATAAAATAATTTAAAAATTTGAGGGGTATACTCACTTTTGTGATATACTGTAAGTGACATAAAAAACTTTTAGTCCGTGATCATGTGTTGCCTCTATATAGTACCCAAATTATATCACCAAACTGATCATTGACAAAATCTACTGTTCAAAGATCTACTGTATATTACTACCATACAGTAAGCTTATAGGGGTATATACAGGACCAGTTTAAAAAAAAAGTGATTAGAATTGAACTCAGGTAAGTCTATCTGTAATATTTTTTTATGTTCCATTCTCTATTGCATTCAGATGAGATTGTCATAAATTATTATTATTATTATTATTATTATGATGATTTTGGAGTCTTGAACTGAGACTCTAATCACCAAATGTTTAGCCCCTGGGGTGGAGGTGATGATAATGAGACTCAAATAGCTGAGCCACAGGGGCATACTGCACTGTGGTATGAAGGCAGGAAAAGGAGGGTGACTATCAGGGAGATGAGTGGGATGACAGAGAGGATGATGACGAGGTTGCAGATCCCACTTGGTGTGAACCCAGAGGAATTCAGCTGAGCAGATCAGCAGAGGAGATGGAGGAGGAGGAAGACGAGGAGGTTATGTTGGTGATACCGGCAAAACCACGTAGTGATGCAACCCCGGTAAACTCTGCATCATCAGTCACAACTCTGGAAAGACCAGAAGCGGTCGTGGGTCTGCAATTCACAAGAAGGGTTGCCTAGCCTGAGCCTTTTTTGAGACTTATTACAGGCAAAAATTATAATAATTTGACTACTACATGCATGAATCGGCAAATGCTCTACCAACATTACTCTGGCAATCTGTGATGACTGGGACACAAAGGGGATGACTAGAAGGGAGCCCCAACGTTTGCCCTCAGACTAAGTATACTCTAGGCTTTCTTTCAACCCAGAGGTACGCTTAAAGGTAGCAAGGATTGATCCCCCCAACACCTCCCTATCTTCTCTCGTTGACCCTGATGGTATGACACCCTCCATAACCCACCACCCAAGGAGATGGACCAGGGCAGAACTCAAAAAAAACCCACAGACAAATACAAACAAAAAGGTGTAACAACAAACTCATTCACACTTATAACCAACACCACAGGATAACAAAAGGAGTACAGTGAGGGGATGCAAGGAAAGGAGAAAGTAACTAAACAGACTACTTTCACACACCAAAACAGCAGTCAGCACCAGCAGTAACAACCTCTTCACAGCTCCAGTATAGCTCCTGAATGAATGCCATCCCCATCCAACCGTGTTGGATTCTTCTTCTGCTTCTTCCTCCATCACCTTTTAAAGTGTTCTCACACAGGTCTCTGACCGCAGAACCTCCACTTTTTTACCCGCTACAATTGGGGTGAGTGAGAACATGTCAGCTGGTATGGAAGTGGACATGTCTGGTGTTTTTGACCCATCTGAGACACCGAGCACACCACATGTTTCTCAATGCACCATAACACGTCTGCCTACACCTCCCTCACAGTCCACCAATTTGTTGTGTACACCCTACTCCACCCTCTGTCAGCACAGCAGCCAGCCCTCAGTCCCACAGTTGTGGTCACATAAAAGATCATTTCCTCCTACACATGCCAAAGCTAAGATCTTCAACATATCTAAACTGTTGGCCATGAAAATGCTGCCTTTCTGCCTGGTGGATACAGACAGTTTCCGAAACCTGATGGCTGTGGCAGTCCCTCAGTATCAGTTGCCAAGTCACCATTACTTTTCAAATAAAACTGTGCCTGTGCTACACCTGCATATTGCGGACATTACCCGTTCCTTGAAAAACTCTGTATATGACAAGTTTCATTTCACTATTGACACCTGGATGAGCAAGCATGGCCAGGGGTGTTACGTCTTGCTCACTGGACATTGAGTGACTCTGTTGTCTGTGGGGGCAGGCATCAAGGGCTGCTCCACAAGTCTTGTAATCCCCAAGGCTTGTGGGACAAAACTCTGTATCTATCACTTCCTCCACTTCTTCTGCCTCCTCCACAACCTCTAGGGCCTCTACCTGCGCCCTGAACCTCTCCCTTAATGTAACATGCGTTCCAACAGTTCAGAGAGAATATCCCACCTCTGTACAGTGCTGCCAGGGCTCAATGCAATCGGTCAGTGTTGAAATTAAAAGCCATGAGATAACGTAATTACATAGCTGCAAAGCTGTAGACAGCTATGCAGGCCTAGTTTCAGCAATGGCTGTCTCAACTGTATATGGAGACAGGGAAGGCCGCTTGTGATAACGGTGTGAAGCTGATGGCAGCCCTTTGCCGGGGAAACCTCACACATGTGCCTTGAAAAACTCACATACTCAACCCGGTATGTGTTAAATATAATTTCTTAAGTATTTATTTTTAAGTTTAAGGACTTGTTCACCAGATGTGATATTCTTTCAATGAAAGTATGATGATGATAATTATAAAAACATATAATACTTTAATGGATTGTCTTCCAAAAACTATTATTGTAACAAAACACACAATATGTAAGTACTTGCAGCAAAACAGTCAATTTCTCTATTAAATCAGCAGAAAATTAGTATCTTTTTCACTCATCTGTGCTTGGATCCTGAATGTTTTTGAGTCACAGTGTGACATGCTGCAGCTCTGGCATCATGTGTTTTGTCCATGAAGACTAGTGTTGAGCCACCACCCTAGTGTTCGAGTTCGGTTCGTCGAACAGCGGCTTAGTTTGGCGAACGTTCGAAGAACGGTCGACAAACACCTTCGAACCCCATTGAAAACAATGGCATGCAAACAAAAACACATACAAACACATTATACATGTACACATACAGTTAATAAACATTGCCATTATGCTTACAGGTCCCCGCGACGCGTCCTGCATTCTGTCTCCTGACGCTTTTCCTTACGATCATTGCTGTGCCCTCCCGGTAACCAGCACTGATGATAGGACCTTCCGTGACGTCGTCATAGCATGTGACCAGTCACGTGTCTATTATCTCATTGGCTACGGACTGGTCACATGGCTAGACGTCATGCTAGGTCCTGTCAGTGCATCTCTCCAGTACACGGTGCTCCTTTGAGCATCTCCATGTACCGGCGAGATGCTTGGGCACATGGTCGACTCCCCATCCCTGCATGTCAGTGCTCTTTATAGAGTCAGCCCACATGCAAGGACTGGATGCCACAGTCGGTTACTATAGCACCAGTGGCAGCGGTAATGTCACCGCTTACAACCCGCAGCCTCTGCTAACTCACTGAGTGAGTAGACTGCATGGGAGCAGCAGCGTCTTCTTCCCATGCAGTGCTGTCTGATGTAGCAGAGCTGCATGGGTTGAAGGAGAAAGAAGACAGAAGACCAGGATTGTGGAGGGGTGAGAGGGAATAATAAACATGGAGTCTCTAAGTTTTTTTTCTCTGTGTGGTGTCTTTTTATTAACCCTTTATTGGAGATTCTTAATGGCCGGCTCAAACTTGCCTGACATTAAGAACCTCTGGCTTAATACTAGCTAGTAAAACAAAGCTAGTATCAACCGTTATTACCCAGCAAGCCACCCGGCTTCAGGGCTGCTAGAAGAGTTGAATACAGCGCCAGATGATGGTGCTTCTATGAAAGCGCCATTTTCTGAGTGGCTGCTGTCTGCAATTCGCAGCAGAGGGGCCCAGAAAGTTCGGGCCAACCTGTGCTGTGGATTCCAATCCCCAGCTGCCTAGCTGTACCTGGCTGGACATAAAAATTGGGCGAAGCCCACGTCATATTTTTTTTAATTATTTCATGAAATTTGTGAAATAATTAAAATAAAAAGGGCTTACCTATATTTTTGGTTCCCAGCCAGGTACAAATAGGCAGCTAGGGGTTGGGGGCAGCCTGTAGGTGCCTGCTGTACCTGGCTAGCATACAAAAATATGGCGAAGTCCACGTCATTTTTTTGGGGGGCAAAAAACTCCTGCATACAGTCCTGTCCTGGATGGAGTATGTTGAGTCTTGTCATTTTGCAGCTTCTGTCTGCTCTCCTTCATACACTAGTGGATGAAGTATGCTGAACCTTGCAGTTCTGCTCCCCCTGCCTCTCCCTCCAGCATACAGTCCTGGATGGAGGATGCTGAGCCTTGTAGGTCTGCAACTGCTGTCTGCTCTCTTCCATACAGACAGACAGCAGACAGCAACTGCAGAACTACAAGGCTTAGCATACTCCATCCAGCACTGTATGCAGGAGTTTTTTGCCCCCCAAAAAATTATGTGGGCTTCGCCATGTTTTTGTATGCTAGCCAGGTACAGCAGGCAGTTACGGGCAGCACCAACCCCTAGCTGCCTATTTGTACCCGGCTGTGAACCAAAAATATGGGAAGCCCTTTTTTTAAGTATTTCATGAATTTCATAAAATAATTTAAAAAAAATGACGTGGGCTTCGCCCAATTTTTGTGTCCAGCCAGGTATAACTAGGCAGCTGGGGATTGGAATCCTCAGCACAGGGTGCCCAAGCTTTCTGGGCACCCCTGCTGTGAACTGCAGTCTGCAGCCGCCCCAGAAAATGGCGCTTTCATAGAAGCGCCATTTTCTGGCACTGTATCCAACTCTTCCAGCTGCCCTGGTGACGGGTGGCTCACTGGGTAATAATGGGGTTAGGGCTAGCTGTATATTATCAACTGGCCCTAAGCCCAAAATTCATGGTGTCACGCCAATATTAGACATGGCCACCATGAATTTCTAGTACAGATAAAAAAACACAACACATAGAAAAATATTTTTATTAGAAATAAAACACAACACAATTAGTGACTCCAACTTTATTGAAATAAAGAACCCCCCTCCACAGTAATCCTAGGTCAAGGGTCCGGATCCAATATCATCTGATCGGTTTGCTGGAATGGAAAGCGATCAGATGATGTGTCAGGTTCAAGAGCCTGAATCCCATGACACAGCAGCTGATTGTATAAATGGCTTTTATACAATCAGCTGATACATCAGTGCAAAAAAAAAACTACACACTTCTGTGCAGACTCCAATCCGACAGCAGCAGCTGATAGTTTAGCTGGCTGGGTGGTAAAAAGCCGGCCTCACCGCTCGACTTATAGTGTCAGCTAATGCCGTCAGGTGACCGCATCAGCTGATCATTGCCAGGTCTGAGAGATAAAAGAGAGAAAACAGAGAGAGAAAAGAGAGAGAGAGAAAAGAGAGATAAAAGAGAAGAGAGAGAGGGAGAGAGAGAGAGAAAAGAGAGAGAGAGAAGGGGAGAGAATAGAGAGAGGAGAAAGAGAGAGAGAGGAGAGAGGAGAGAGGAGAGAGAGAAGAGAGAGGGGAGAAGAGAGAGAGAGAGAGAGAGAGAGAGAGGGAGAGAGAGAGGGAAAAAGAAAAAAGAGATTGAGAAAAAGAGAGAGGAAAAGAGAGAAAAAGAGAGAGAAAAAAGAGAGAGAGAAAGAGAAAGAGAGAGAAAAAGAGAGAGAATAAGAGAGAGAGAATAATATAGAGAGGGAGAGAGAAAGATAGAGAGAAAAAGAGAGAGCGAGAAAGAGAGAGAAAAAGAGAGAGAGAGAGAGAGAGGGAGAGAGAGAGAAGTGAGAGAAGAGAGAGAGGAGAGGGCAAGGCAGCCTCATTCCGTGAACTGCTCCGATTTTAGAGGTGTGTCCCGCGGCTCACAGCTGATGTCCGGCTCCTCTCCTCAGTGCATATTAAATTAAATTATAATTATAAATAAGTAATAATTATAATTTAAAATTAAAAATAAATTAAATTCTTTACCGGGACAGCCAGGACTCGAACTCATGAACTAATTGTTTTTAGGCGGGAGCTCTATCCATTGAGCCACTGCCTCTAATGAAAAGCATAGGAAGATTTGGTACTCTTGACTAGGGCTGAGCGGGCCCGGGCTGTAAATGTCCGGATCCGCGCGGTTTCAGCACTATTCCCAGGCCCGATCCGGGCCCGGGATTCCGGCTGCACGATCTGGAACCGGCATTTAATAAAAAATGAAAAAAAAAACAATAAATAAATAGCGTTTCATACTTACCAGACTCTGTCATGGCAGCACACTTGTTTCCAGGTCGCTCTTTCACTTCCTGTGCTGTCACACAGCTTTCCGTGTTTTCCCCGCCCACCGGCCGTCCTCTCAGCTGTGATTGGTTCCTGGCTGACGCACCCCCAGCCTGTGACAGTGTCTGCCGTGCAGTCATCGCTTATCGCGGTCAGTACTACGCTGCACTCAGAGCGGGCGGTCGTGCTCTATGGCTGCTCGCTCTAACATGTAGCAGAGCTGAAGCGGCGTGGGACTTCTCCTGTGGATTACGTCGGAACTGCAGGGTGTTTGGGGGTAATAAAGTGGTGAAGGAGGAGTGTTTTGTATTTTATTTCAAATAAAGGATTTTTCTCTGTGTCTGTGTTTATTTACTGTCACTTACAGGTTTGTGTGATGCAGGTATCTGATAGACGCCTGTGCCATCACACAAACCTAGGGTTTAGCAGCAGCTATGTGCCCCTGCTAACCCCTGCTATTACCCCGATTGGCACCGCATCACGCCAGCGGGAAGAGCCGGTATCGCACCGGTATGTCGCATCTAACAGATGCGACATACCGGACGGCTGCGGGCTGAGGATATACCAGCCCCCGGCCGGCGTTATCTTGGCTGGATGTGAAGATTAGGGGGACCGCACGTCGTTTTGTTTTTTTTTACTTTCACCGGAATCACAGGTGCAAGGGGCTCTGGCAGCACTCGGCAGTCTCGCACGTGTGACTCCGGGCACTGGATAAACAGCACAGATACTGCGCGATGGCTGGGGCTGCAGCCGAGCGCTATAACTGTGCTGCCGAGTGTGTTTACCACCGTGACCGACAGTGACCTGATTTCCCCGCCCACCGGCCATCCTGGCGCCTGTGATTGGTTGCAGTTAGCTGACACGCTGCCACTCAGGATGGGGGCGTGTCTATCTGTAACCAACACATGCCGGTGGGCGAGGAAAACCATGAATATTGAATTGTCGGCTCCGGAAGGTAACAGCGTGACCCGGAAGGAGTATGTCGCCATGACAGCGCCTCGGTGAGTATGCCGCGCTCGTTCCCAGCCCCCTAGCCCCTCCACAAACGTTTTAACCCTCTGGATTCCGGTCCCCATTGACTTATATGGGCACCGGATTCCGGAGCGGATCGGACTTATTTTTATGTCTGTTAACGACCCGCTGGCCCCGGATTATTGCCTTCCAGCTCAACTCTACTCTTGACCTCTATACTGCAGTACAGAATCTAAAAGCAGATTGTTCAGCTGCAAGGATGGATGGATGGATTGTGAAAGGAGGAAACACTGGCACCATTCAGCGAGCTAACCGCTCATTCTTCCTATCTCAGGATTATACACACATTATATGGCTTGTAAATTTCCTTGCATTCTGGCCACGGTGCTCATTTCAATGAAAGGCTAAGCCTTTCCCCCTGACCTGATGGTCAAATAAAACAGCTTTTTTACCGCATATTTGGTGAGTGCCTTCTGTCTCTTTTCACATGGACTGGATGGTTGGATGGATGGACGGATGGATGGATGGATGGGCGGGTGGATGGATGGGTGGGCGGATGGATGGATGGGCGGGCGGATGGATGGATGGGCGGACGGATGGGTGGATGGATGGATGGGCGGATGGATGGGCAGATGGATGGATAGGCGGATGGATGGATGGGCAGATGGATGGGCGGATGGATGGATGGGCAGATGGATGGATGGGCAGATGGATGGGCGGATGGATGGATGGGCGGATGGATGGATGGGCGGATGGATGTATAGATGGATGCGCGCAGATGGATGGATGGATGGATGGGTGGATGGATGGATGGACAGATGGATGGATGGATGGACGGATGGATGGGCAGATGGATGGGTGGATGGGCGGATGGGCGGATGGATGGATGGATGGATGGGCGGATAGATGGATGGGCAGATGGATGGATGGATAGATGAATGGGAGGATGGATGGATGGATGGGCAGATGGATGGGCGGATGGGCGGGCAAACATCGGCAGTACCACACTCATCATCCTCGAACACACGCAGGCACTACAACTCCCATCATCCCGCACATGCAAGCATTACCTCAGTGACGTCCCCGCTGACAGCACGGCTCACTTCATTGCTCGTGGATCTGACACAGAGCGCTCGTGTTCTACTGCGCTCCTGTCAGCTTCATGTAGCAGAGCTGGATGCGTTGTGGGACCTCTGTGGATTACGTCGGACCTGGAGGGGTATTTGGGGATTTTAATAAAATGGTGAAAGAGGGTGTTTTTTTGTCTTTTATTCCAAATAAAGGATTTTTAGTTGTGTGTGTTTCTCTACTTTCACTTACAGATTATTCATGGAAGGTATCTAGGGGAGACGCCTGCCATGATTAACCCCGTTATTACCCCGATTGCCACTGCACCAGGGCAATTCGGGATCAGCTGGGTAGATTTCCGGGACTGTCGCATCTAATGGATACGGCAATTCCGGGCAGCTGCCTGCTGATATTGTTAGGGTGGTGGGCTCCCCATAATGAAGCTCCTCATCCTGACAATACCAGCCTCCAGCCGTGTGGCTTTATTCTGGCTTGTATCAAAATTGGGGGGAACCACATTTTTTTTTTTTAATTATTTAATTATTTATTTTACTGCACGATATAAACCCGCCTGTCGGCGGCTGTGATTGGTTGCAGTGAGACAGCTGTCATTCATCATGGGGGCTTTTATGACTGCAACCAATCATGGGCGCTGGTGGGTGGGGAAAGCAGGGAATACCTGATTGAATAATGAAATGGCAGCCATTTTCAAAAGAGGAAAAGCCGCCGGAGCTTTGTGACAGCCGTGCAGCCTCGCTCCCGTGATCGGTGAGTAGAAAGGAGAGAGGATTTGTGTTGGGGACGCAGGACACATGCAGTTACGCAACGTGCACACATAGCCTTACTGTAAAAAGCAACACTTTTGGTGATCGAACCATTATCGAACGGTAACTCGAACTGCAGAACTTGAAGCAAAACGTTCGAGTTCGTCGAACGACTCGAATGTCGCCCAAAATCACTAGAATTTGAAATTGGCGAACCGTTCGACTCGAACATCGCTCAACTCTAATGAACACCCTCAGGTGAGTGAGTCCCCCCTGAGTGTCATGTAATGGGCTATTTATATCTTTAGCTTAACACCTGTTTTTTCCATCTTAGGAAGTTCTCCGACTTACATGATGCAATCGTTTACCAAAGTTACACATACAGATATACAGACAAAGTATATATATATATATATATATATATATATATATATATATATACATATATATACACACACATATACAGTTAGGTCCAGAAATATTTGGACAGTGACACAATTTTCGCGAGTTGAGCTCTGCATGCCACCACATTGGATTTGAAATGAAACCTCTACAACAGAATTCAAGTGCAGATTGTAACGTTTAATTTGAAGGTTTGAACAAAAATATCTGATAAAAATTGTAGGAATTGTACACATTTCTTTACAAACACTCCACATTTTAGGAGGTCAAAAGTAATTGGACAAATAAACCAAACCCACAAAAAAATTTTTTATTTTCAATATTTTGTTGCGAATCCTTTGGAGGCAATCACTGCCTTAAGTCTGGAACCCATGGACATCACCAAACGCTGGGTTTCCTCCTTCTTAATGCTTTGCCAGGCCTTTACAGCCGCAGCCTTCAGGTCTTGCTTGTTTGTGGGTCTTTCCGTCTTAAGTCTGGATTTGAGTAAGTGAAATGCATGCTCAATTGGGTTAAGATCTGGTGATTGACTTAGCCATTGCAGAATGTTCCACTTTTTTGCACTCATGAACTCCTGGGTAGCTTTGGCTGTATGCTTGGGGTCATTGTCCATCTGTACTATGAAGCGCCGTCCGATCAACTTTGCGGCATTTGGCTGAATCTGGGCTGAAAGTATATCCCGGTACACTTCAGAATTCATCCGGCTACTCTTGTCTGCTGTTATGTCATCAATAAACACAAGTGACCCAGTGCCATTGAAAGCCATGCATGCCCATGCCTCATGTTGCCTCCACCATGTTTTACAGAGGATGTGGTGTGCCTTGGATCATGTGCCGTTCCCTTTCTTCTCCAAACTTTTTTCTTCCCATCATTCTGGTACAGGTTGATCTTGGTCTCATCTGTCCATAGAATACTTTTCCAGAACTGAGCTGGCTTCATGAGGTGTTTTTCAGCAAATTTAACTCTGGCCTGTCTATTTTTGCAATTAATGAATGGTTTGCATCTAGATGTGAACCCTTTGTATTTACTTTCATGGAGTCTTCTCTTTACTGTTGACTTAGAGACAGATACACCTACTTCACTGAGAGTGTTCTGGACTTCAGTTGATGTTGTGAACGGGTTCTTCTTCACCAAAGAAAGTATGCGGCGATCATCCACCACTGTTGTCCTCCGTGGACGCCCAGGCCTTTTTGAGTTCCCAAGCTCACCAGTCAATTCCTTTTTTCTCAGAATGTACCCGACTGTTGATTTTGCTACTCCAAGCATGTCTGCTATCTCTCTGATGGATTATTTCTTTTTTTTCAGCCTCAGGATGTTCTGCTTCACCTCAATTGAGAGTTCCTTAGACTGCATGTTGTCTGGTCACAGCAACAGCTTCCAAATGCAAAACCACACACCTGTATCCAACCCCAGACCTTTTAACTACTTCATTGATTACAGGTTAACGAGGGAGATGCCTTCAGAGTTAATTGCAGCCCTTAGAGTCCCTTGTCCAATTACTTTTGGTCCCTTGAAAAAGAGGAGGCTATGCATTACAGAGCTATGATTCCTAAACCCTTTCTCCGATTTGGATGTGAAAACTCTCATATTGCAGCTGGGAGTGTGCACTTTCAGCCCATATTATATATATAATTGTATTTCTGAACATGTTTTTGTAAACAGCTAAAATAACAAAACTTGTGTCACTGTCCAAATATTTCTGGACCTAACTGTATATATATATATATATATATATATATATATATATATATATATACAGACAAAGTATAATTATATATATATATATATATATATATATATACACACACATTTTTTATATATATATATATATATATATATACATACATTATATATATATATATATATATATATGTATATACACACACACATTATATATACATATATACACACATATATACAGTCATATGAAAAAGTTTGGGCACCCCTATTAATGTTAACCTTTTTTCTTTATAACAATTTGGGTTTTTGCAACAGCTATTTCAGTTTCATATATCTAATAACTGATGGACTCAGTAATATTTCTGGATTGAAATGAGGTTTATTGTACTAACAGAAAATGTACAATCCGCATTTAAACAAAATTTGACTGGTGCAAAAGTATGGGCACCCTTATCAATTTCTTGATTTGAACACTTCTAACTACTTTTTACTGACTTACTAAAGCACTAAATTGGTTTTGTAACCTCATTGAGCTTTGAACTTCATAGGCAGGTGTATCCAATCATGAGAAAAGGTATTTAAGGTCGTCACTTGCAAGTTGTTCTCCTATTTGAATCTCCTATGAAGAGTGGCATCATGGGCTCCTCAAAACAACTCTCAAATGATCAGAAAACAAAGATTATTCAACATAGTTGTTCAGGGGAAGGATACAAAAAGTTGTCTCAGAGATTTAAACTGTCAGTTTCCACTGTAAGGAACATAGTAAGGAAATGGAAGAACACAGGTACAGTTTTTGTTAAGCCCAGAAGTGCCTGGCCAAGAAAAATATCAGAAAGGCAGAGAAGAAGAATGGTGAGAAAAGTCAAGGACAATCCACAGACCACCTCCAAAGACCTGCAGCATCATCTTGCTGCAGATGGTGTCAATGTGCATCGGTCAACAATACAGCACACTTTGCACAAGGAGAAGCTGTATGGTAGAGTGATGCGAAAGAAGCCATTTCTGGAAGCACGCCACAAACAGTCGCCTGAGGTATGCAAAAGCACATTTGGACAAGCCAGTTACATTTTGGAAGAAGGTCCTGTGGACTGATGAAACAAAGATTGAGTTGTTTGGTCATACAAAAAGGCGTTATGCAGGGAGGCAAAAAAAAAAACTGCATTCCAAGACAAGCACTTGCTACCCACAGTAAAATTTGGTGGAGGTTCCATCATGCTTTGGGGGTGTGGCCAAAGCCGGCACCGGGAATCTTGGTAAAGTTGAGGGTCACATGGATTCAACTCAGTATCAGCAGATTCTTGACAATAATGTGCAAGAATCAGTGACGAAGTTGATGTTACGCAGGAGATGATTATTTCAGAAAGACAATGATCCAAAACACCGCTCCAAAACTACTCAGGCATTCATGCAGAGGAACAATTACAATGTTCTGGAATGGCCATCCCAGTCCCCAGACCTGAATATCATTGAACATCTGTTGGATGATTTGAAGCATGTTGTCCATGCTCGGCGACCATCAAACTTAACTGAACTGGAATTGTTTTGTAAACAGGAATGGTCAAATATACCTTCATCCAGGATCCAGGAACTCATTCAAAGCTACAGGAAGTGACTAGAGGCTGTTATTTTTGAAAAAGGAGGATCTACAAAATATTAATGTCACTTTTATGTTGAGGTGCCCATACTTTTGCACCGGTCAAATTTTGTTTAAATGCGGATTGCACATTTTCTGTTAGTACAATAAACCTCATTTCAATCCAGAAATATTACTCAGTCCATCAGTTATTAGATATATGAAACTGAAATAGCTGTTGCAAAAATCCAAATTGTTATAAAGAAAAAAGGTTAACATTAATAGGGGTGCCCAAATTTTTTCATATGACTGTATATATATATATATATATATATATATATATATGTATATATATATATATATACATATATATATATATATATATACACACATTATATATATATATATATATATATATATATATATATATACACACACACATATATACACATTATATATATATATATATATATATATATATATATGCAAAAAGGAGGGGAGCCAGCACTGCCTATGAGTGGCATGCAACAATGAGAAAGTAAAAAGTGTAAAATTCACAAATTCATTCCTACTGTGACAGTTCAATGAGATTTTTGGCAAATAATTGATCAATGATTTGAGCCCCCCTGCCCCGTCACGGCAAATCTCTATAAGGGGGGTCCCTACACTTTATTTATAATTCATATACGTACCCTAAGGTCTCGTGTAATGCGCAGGACCGTGTGAGAACATCACCTACCTGAGAAGTGTCAGAACCGCTCCCATGCTGCAAGGGCTGACAACTGCGAGTAAAAAAGGGCAGTCCAGGTGCCAGCGTGTGTGGCAGAACCACACACACCAGCACAATGTCAGAACTGGCCCCCACAGTGCCAGACCAGCAAACATGGATGAAGGGCGGAACAGCCCCAGGCAGGTGGTGCTTAAGTAATAATGCCTATGGAACAGGAGGCGGTGGCTGTGTGTGAACAGGCACCAACATAAATTTTGATGGTAACAGAAGGAATTTGCAAACCACACTGGGTGTGCACGGCAAGGTGGCGGTCAACCACCGACCATCTAAACGCAAAAAGGAGGGGAGCCAGCACTGCCTATGAGTGGCATGCAACAATGAGAAAGTAAAAAGTGTAAAATTCACAAATTCATTCCTACTGTGACAGTTCAATGAGATTTTTTGCAAATAATTGATCAATGATTTGAGCCCCCCTGCCTCGTCACGGAAAATCTCTATAAGGGGGGTCCCTACACTATATTTATAATTTATATACGTACCCTAAGGTCTCGTGTAATGCGCAGGACCGTATGAGAACATCACCTACCTGAGAAGTGTCAGAACCGCTCCCATGTTGCAAGGGCTGACAACTGCGAGTAAAAAAGGGCAGTCCAGGTGCCAGCGTGTGTGGCAGAACCACACACACCAGCACAATGTCAGAACTGGCCCCCACAGTGCCAGACCAGCAAACATGGATGAAGGGCGGAACAGCCCCAGGCAGGTGGTGCTTAAGTAATAATGCCTATGGAACAGGAGGTGGTGGCTGTGTGTGAACAGGCACCAACATAAATTTTGATGGTAACAGAAGGAATTTGCAAACCACACTGGGTGTGCACGGCAAGGTGGTGATCAACCACCGACCATCTAAACGCAAAAAGGAGGGGAGCCAGCACTGCCTATGAGTGGCATGCAACAATGAGAAAATAAAAAGTGTAAAATTCACAAATTCATTCCTACTGTGACAGTTCAATGAGATTTTTGGCAAATAATTGATCAATGATTTGAGCCCCCCTGCCTCGTCACGGAAAATCTCTATAAGGGGGTCCCTACACTATATTTATAATTTATATACGTACCCTAAGGTCTCGTGTAATGCGCAGGACCGTATGAGAACATCACCTACCTGAGAAGTGTCAGAACCGCTCCCATGTTGCAAGGGCTGACAACTGCGAGTAAAAAAGGGCAGTCCAGGTGCCAGCGTGTGTGGCAGAACCACACACACCAGCACAATGTCAGAACTGGCCCCCACAGTGCCAGACCAGCAAACATGGATGAAGGGCGGAACAGCCCCAGGCAGGTGGTGCTTAAGTAATAATGCCTATGGAACAGGAGGTGGTGGCTGTGTGTGAACAGGCACCAACATAAATTTTGATGGTAACAGAAGGAATTTGCAAACCACACTGGGTGTGCACGGCAAGGTAGTGGTCAACCACCGACCATCTAAACGCAAAAAGGAGGGGAGCCAGCACTGCCTATGAGTGGCATGCAACAATGAGAAAGTAAAAAGTGTAAAATTCACAAATTCATTCCTACTGTGACAGTTCAATGAGATTTTTGGCAAATAATTGATCAATGATTTGAGCCACCCTGCCCCGTCACGGCAAATCTCTAAGAGGGGGGTCCCTACACTATATTTATAATTTATATACGTACCCTAAGGTCTCGTGTAATGCGCAGGACCGTATGAGAACATCACCTACCTGAGAAGTGTCAGAACCGCTCCCATGCTGCAAGGGCTGACAACTGCGAGTAAAAAAGGGCAGTCCAGGTGCCAGCGTGTGTGGCAGAACCACACACACCAGCACAATGTCAGAACTGGCCCCCACAGTGCCAGACCAGCAAACATGGATGAAGGGCGGAACAGCCCCAGGCAGGTGGTGCTTAAGTAATAATGCCTATGGAACAGGAGGCGGTGGCTGTGTGTGAACAGGCACCAACATAAATTTTGATGGTAACAGAAGGAATTTGCAAACCACACTGGGTGTGCACGGCAAGGTGGAGGTCAACCACCGACCATCTAAACGCAAAAAGGAGGGGAGCCAGCACTGCCTATAAGTGTCATGCAACAATGAGAAAGTTAAAATTGTAAAATTCACAAATTCATTCCTACTGTGACAGTTCAATGAGATTTTTGGCAAATAATTGATCAATGATTTGAGCCCCCCTGCCCCGTCATGGCAAATCTCTATAAGGGGGGTCCCTACACTATATTTATAATTTATATACGTACCCTAAGGTCTCGTGTAATGCGCAGGACCGTATGAGAACATCACCTACCTGAGAAGTGTCAGAACCGCTCTCATGCTGCAAGGGCTGACAACTGCGAGTAAAAAAGGGCAGTCCAGGTGCCAGCGTGTGTGGCAGAACCACACACACCAGCACAATGTCAGAACTGGCCCCCACAGTGCCAGACCAGCAAACATGGATGAAGGGCGGAACAGCCCCAGGCAGGTGGTGCTTAAGTAATAATGCCTATGGAACAGGAGGCGGTGGCTGTGTGTGAACAGGCACCAACATAAATTTTGATGGTAACAGAAGGAATTTGCAAACCACACTTGGTGTGCACGGCAAGGTGGCGGTCAACCACCGACCATCTAAACGCAAAAAGGAGGGGAGCCAGCACTGCCTATGAGTGGCATGCAACAATGAGAAAGTAAAAAGTTTAAAATTCACAAATTCATTCCTACTGTGACAGTTCAATGAGATTTTTGGCAAATAATTGATCAATGATTTCAGCCCCCTTGCCCCGTCATGGCAAATCTCTATAAGGGGGGTCCCTACACTATATTTATAATTTATATACGTACCCTAAGGTCTCGTGTTATGCGCAGGACCGTATGAGAACATCACCTACCTGAGAAGTGTCAGAACCGCTCCCATGCTGCAAGGGCTGACAAATGCGAGTAAAAAAGGGCAGTCCAGGTGCCAGCATGTGTGGAAGAACCACACACTCTAGCACAATGTCAGAACTGGCCCCCACAGTGCCAGACCAGCAAACATGGATGAAGGGCGGAACAGCCCCAGGCAGGTGGTGCTTAAGTAATAATGCCTATGGAACAGGAGGCGGTGGCTGTGTGTGAACAGGCACCAACATAAATTTTGATGGTAACAGAAGGAATTTGCAAACCACACTGGGTGTGCACGGCAAGGTGGCGGTCAACCACCGACCATCTAAACGCAAAAAGGAGGGGAGCCAGCACTGCCTATGAGTGGCATGCAACAATGAGAAAGTAAAAAGTGTAAAATTCACAAATTCATTCCTACTGTGACAGTTCAATGAGATTTTTGGCAAATAGTTGATCAATGATTTAAGCCCCCCTGCCCCGTCACGGCAAATCTCTATATGGGGAGTCCCTACACTATATTTATAATTTATATACGTACCCTAAGGTCTCGTGTAATGCGCAGGACCGTATGAGAACATCACCTACCTGAGAAGTGTCAGAACCGCTCCCATGCTGCAAGGGCTGACAACTGCGAGTAAAAAAGGGCAGTCCAGGTGCCAGCATGTGTGGCAGAACCACACACACCAGCACAATGTCAGAACTGGCCCCCACAGTGCCAGACCAGCAAACATGGATGAAGGGCGGAACAGCCCCAGGCAGGTGGTGCTTAAGTAATAATGCCTATGGAACAGGAGGCGGTGGCTGTGTGTGAACAGGCACCAACATAAATTTTGATGGTAACAGAAGGAATTTGCAAACCACACTGGGTGTGCACGGCAAGGTGGTGATCAACCACCGACCATCTAAACGCAAAAAGGAGGGGAGCCAGCACTGCCTATGAGTGGCATGCAACAATGAGAAAATAAAAAGTGTAAAATTCACAAATTCATTCCTACTGTGACAGTTCAATGAGATTTTTGGCAAATAATTGATCAATGATTTGAGCCCCCCTGCCTCGTCACGGAAAATCTCTATAAGGGGGTCCCTACACTATATTTATAATTTATATACGTACCCTAAGGTCTCGTGTAATGCGCAGGACCGTATGAGAACATCACCTACCTGAGAAGTGTCAGAACCGCTCCCATGTTGCAAGGGCTGACAACTGCGAGTAAAAAAGGGCAGTCCAGGTGCCAGCGTGTGTGGCAGAACCACACACACCAGCACAATGTCAGAACTGGCCCCCACAGTGCCAGACCAGCAAACATGGATGAAGGGCGGAACAGCCCCAGGCAGGTGGTGCTTAAGTAATAATGCCTATGGAACAGGAGGTGGTGGCTGTGTGTGAACAGGCACCAACATAAATTTTGATGGTAACAGAAGGAATTTGCAAACCACACTGGGTGTGCACGGCAAGGTAGTGGTCAACCACCGACCATCTAAACGCAAAAAGGAGGGGAGCCAGCACTGCCTATGAGTGGCATGCAACAATGAGAAAGTAAAAAGTGTAAAATTCACAAATTCATTCCTACTGTGACAGTTCAATGAGATTTTTGGCAAATAATTGATCAATGATTTGAGCCACCCTGCCCCGTCACGGCAAATCTCTAAGAGGGGGGTCCCTACACTATATTTATAATTTATATACGTACCCTAAGGTCTCGTGTAATGCGCAGGACCGTATGAGAACATCACCTACCTGAGAAGTGTCAGAACCGCTCCCATGCTGCAAGGGCTGACAACTGCGAGTAAAAAAGGGCAGTCCAGGTGCCAGCGTGTGTGGCAGAACCACACACACCAGCACAATGTCAGAACTGGCCCCCACAGTGCCAGACCAGCAAACATGGATGAAGGGCGGAACAGCCCCAGGCAGGTGGTGCTTAAGTAATAATGCCTATGGAACAGGAGGCGGTGGCTGTGTGTGAACAGGCACCAACATAAATTTTGATGGTAACAGAAGGAATTTGCAAACCACACTGGGTGTGCACGGCAAGGTGGAGGTCAACCACCGACCATCTAAACGCAAAAAGGAGGGGAGCCAGCACTGCCTATAAGTGTCATGCAACAATGAGAAAGTTAAAATTGTAAAATTCACAAATTCATTCCTACTGTGACAGTTCAATGAGATTTTTGGCAAATAATTGATCAATGATTTGAGCCCCCCTGCCCCGTCATGGCAAATCTCTATAAGGGGGGTCCCTACACTATATTTATAATTTATATACGTACCCTAAGGTCTCGTGTAATGCGCAGGACCGTATGAGAACATCACCTACCTGAGAAGTGTCAGAACCGCTCTCATGCTGCAAGGGCTGACAACTGCGAGTAAAAAAGGGCAGTCCAGGTGCCAGCGTGTGTGGCAGAACCACACACACCAGCACAATGTCAGAACTGGCCCCCACAGTGCCAGACCAGCAAACATGGATGAAGGGCGGAACAGCCCCAGGCAGGTGGTGCTTAAGTAATAATGCCTATGGAACAGGAGGCGGTGGCTGTGTGTGAACAGGCACCAACATAAATTTTGATGGTAACAGAAGGAATTTGCAAACCACACTTGGTGTGCACGGCAAGGTGGCGGTCAACCACCGACCATCTAAACGCAAAAAGGAGGGGAGCCAGCACTGCCTATGAGTGGCATGCAACAATGAGAAAGTAAAAAGTTTAAAATTCACAAATTCATTCCTACTGTGACAGTTCAATGAGATTTTTGGCAAATAATTGATCAATGATTTCAGCCCCCTTGCCCCGTCATGGCAAATCTCTATAAGGGGGGTCCCTACACTATATTTATAATTTATATACGTACCCTAAGGTCTCGTGTTATGCGCAGGACAGTATGAGAACATCACCTACCTGAGAAGTGTCAGAACCGCTCCCATGCTGCAAGGGCTGACAAATGCGAGTAAAAAAGGGCAGTCCAGGTGCCAGCATGTGTGGAAGAACCACACACTCTAGCACAATGTCAGAACTGGCCCCCACAGTGCCAGACCAGCAAACATGGATGAAGGGCGGAACAGCCCCAGGCAGGTGGTGCTTAAGTAATAATGCCTATGGAACAGGAGGCGGTGGCTGTGTGTGAACAGGCACCAACATAAATTTTGATGGTAACAGAAGGAATTTGCAAACCACACTGGGTGTGCACGGCAAGGTGGCGGTCAACCACCGACCATCTAAACGCAAAAAGGAGGGGAGCCAGCACTGCCTATGAGTGGCATGCAACAATGAGAAAGTAAAAAGTGTAAAATTCACAAATTCATTCCTACTGTGACAGTTCAATGAGATTTTTGGCAAATAGTTGATCAATGATTTAAGCCCCCCTGCCCCGTCACGGCAAATCTCTATATGGGGAGTCCCTACACTATATTTATAATTTATATACGTACCCTAAGGTCTCGTGTAATGCGCAGGACCGTATGAGAACATCACCTACCTGAGAAGTGTCAGAACCGCTCCCATGCTGCAAGGGCTGACAACTGCGAGTAAAAAAGGGCAGTCCAGGTGCCAGCGTGTGTGGCAGAACCACACACACCAGCACAATGTCAGAACTGGCCCCCACAGTGCCAGACCAGCAAACATGGATGAAGGGCGGAACAGCCCCAGGCAGGTGGTGCTTAAGTAATAATGCCTATGGAACAGGAGGCGGTGGCTGTGTGTGAACAGGCACCAACATAAATTTTGATGGTAACAGAAGGAATTTGCAAACCACACTGGGTGTGCACGGCAAGGTGGAGGTCAACCACCGACAATCTAAACGCAAAAAGGAGGGGAGCCAGCACTGCCTATGAGTGGCATGCAACAATGAGAAAGTAAAAAGTGTAAAATATATATATATATATATATATATATATATATATATATATATATACAGTCATATGAATATAAAAAAGTTTGGGCACCCCTATTAATGTTAACCTTTTTTCTTTATAACAATTTGGGTTTTTGCAACAGCTATTTCAGTTTCATATATCTAATAACTGATGGACTGAGTAATATTTCTGGATTGAAGTGAGGTTTATTGTACTAACAGAAAATGTGCAATTCGCATTGAAACAAAATTTGACCGGTGCAAAAGTATGGACACCCTTATCAATTTCTTGATTTGAACACTCCTAACTACTTTTTACTGACTTACTAAAGCACTAAATTGGTTTTGTAACCTAATCAAGCTTGGAACTTCATAGGTAGGTGTATTCAATCATGAGAAAAGGTATTTAAGGCGGCCTCTTGCAAGTTGTTCTCCTATTTGAATTTCCTATGAAGAGTGGCGTCATGGGCTTCTCAAAACAACTTTTAAATGATCTGAAAACAAAGATTATTCAACATAGTTGTTCAGGGGAAGGATACAAAAAGTTGTCTCAGAGATATAAACTGTCAGTTTCCACTGTGATGATCATAGTAAGAAAATGGAAGAACACAGGTACAGTTCTTGTTAAGCCCAGAAGTGTCAGGCCAAGAAAAATATCAGAAAGGCAGAGAAGAATGGTGAGAACAGTCAAGGACAATCCACAGACCACCTCCAAAGACCTTCAGCATCATCTTGCTGCAGAAGGTGTCAATGTGCATCGGTTAACAATGCAATGCACGTTGCAGAAGGAGAAGCTGTATGGGAGAGTGATGCGAAAAAAGCCGTTTCTGCAAGCACACCACAAACAGAGTCGCCTGAGCTATGCAAAAGCACATTTGGACAAGCCAGTTACAGTTTGGAAGACGGTCCTGTGGACTGATGAAACAAAGATTGAGTTGTTTGGTCATACAAAAAGGCGTTATGCATGGAGGCAAAAAAACACGGCATTCCAAGAAAAGCACTTGCTACCCACATTAAAATTTGGTGGAAGTTCCATCATCCTTTGGGGCTGTGTGGCCAATGCTGGCTCCGGGAATCTTGTTAAAGTTGAGGGTCGCATGGATTCAACTCAGTATCAGCAGATTCTTGACAATAATGTGCAAGAATCAGTGTCGAATTTAAAGTTACGCAGGGGATGAATATTTCAGCAAGACAATGATCCAAAACACCGCTCCAAATTTACTCAGGCATTCATGCAGAGGAACAATTACAATGTTCTGGAATGGCCTTTCCAGTCCCCAGACCTGAATATCATTGAAAATCTGTGGGATGATTTGAAGCGGGCTGTCCATGCTCGGTGACCATCAAACTTAACTGAACTGGAATTGTTTTGTAAACAGAATGGTCAAATATACCTTCATCCAGGATCCAGGAACTCATTAAAAGCTACAGGAAGTGACTAGAAGCTGTTATTTTTGCAAAAGGAGGATCTACAAAATATTAATGTCACTTTTATGTTGAGGTGCCCATACATTTGCACCGGTCAAATTTTGTTTAAATGTGATTGCACATTTTCTCTTAGTACAATAATCCTCATTTCAATCCGGAAATATTACTGAGTCCATCAGTTATTGAATATATGAAACTGAAATAGCTGTTGCAAAAACCCAAATTGTTATAAAGAAAAAAGGTTAACATTATATATATATATATATATATATATATATATATATATATACAGTCATATGAAAACGTTTGGGCACCCCTATTAATGTTAACCTTTTTTCTGTTAAGGGGAAGCTTTTATATATATATATATATATATATATATATATATATATATATATACTGTACATTTATACTATATATATATATATGTATATATATATATTTATATATATATATATATATATATATATATATATATATATATATACATGCACACTGTGTATATATATATATATATATATATATTTATATAAATGTATGCATGTATGTATATGTACCGCCCCGCGGGCTCGGCTGGCTGCCGAGACGCTTGGATCTGTGCTCGTCAGTGGGTGGCTCGGGCTCTCCACGGACCCGGGGGTCACGTCGCTCTGAAAGGGGGTTGGCGCTACACGCAGGGACTTCGGTGGGGAGTTCCACGGCCGGGGCCGCGGTGGTTTGTAGGGGATTTAAGTTCGTGACGCCACCCACGGGCTGTGGTGAATAGATGGACACCACCGCTGCCGTTGACTAGGCCTCCCGGGGATGATGTTGCGCAGCTTGGTGTTGACCCCCTCCGTGGGTATGGGAGTGATGGTCCCGGGGGCCCGAGGGAGGTGCTGAGGCGGGAGAGCGGGTGCGTGCTGGGTGCTAGTGCGGTGCGGCGCGGTGCGGCGCGGTGCGGCGCGGTGCGCGGCCCGAAGGCACTGGTGTACTCACTATGACAAAACACACCGGAGTCTCTGGTAAACCAAACGGGATGTTGAACGGTGCATGCAGCCGGCTGCAGCTTCCCCTTAACAGGTTGGTGGTTTCCACCTTTTTCCTGCACCTCCTTAGTGTAGATGTTATGACTCCTATGCCTAAGCAATGGTCGTCCACTCCCTGGCTTGCTGTGTGTTGGCAGAGCCCTGTTTGCCCGCAGACGCTGGCCCCTTGGGTCTCTATGCCTTTGCGGTGGCTTTACCCTAATGGTTGGGCTGTTGTCTTCAGTCGGGTCTTGTGTGGGAAAGGTCCAGACCGAACAATGCAGACAAGCTGAAGCCTGCTATCAAATTAATCTGGGCTTCCATTACACCTCAGCCTTGTCACAGGCTGATTGCCTCCATGCCACGCCAAATTGATGCAGTATATCATGCAAAAGGAGCCCCGACCAGGTATTGAGTGCATTTACTGTAAATACTTTTCAGTAGGCCAACATTTCTGAGTTTAAAATCATTTTTTCAGTTGGTCTTTTATAATATTCTAATTTTTTGAGATAATGACTTTTGGGTTTTCATTGGCTGTAAGTCATAATCATCAATATTAATAGAAATAAACACTTGAAATAGATCCCTCTGTGTATAATGACTCTACATAATATGTTTCCCTTTGAGTATTGAATTACTGAAATAAATTAACTTTTTGATGATTTTCTAATTTATTGAGATGTACCTGTAGTATACTTTGACTTCAGTAACGCATTTGTTAAAGTATCACATAACATCCACATTGAAAAAATGATCAAGTATGGAATCAACAAAAAATCAGTTTGATGGATTCAAAATTGGCTAATGATCGGGTACAAAGAAAAATACTAAATGGCTGCACATCGAACTGGAAGAAAGTCAAAAGCAGGTTACCTCAAGGCTCTGTCCTGGGGCCAGTGCTGTTTAATATCTTTATAGATGATCTGGACAATGCAATTATTGGGGAACTCATAAAATTTGCAGATCATACTAAGATAGGAGGAATAGCCAACACTAGAGAGTATTCAAAAAGGTCTAGACACACTCGAACAATGGGCAACGTCCTACATATGGGTAAAAGAAATGTAAAAAGCATATACAGTGTGTCAACCCATATCCTGTCCACCGCCATTAATTTGAGAACGGCGGCAGCTATAGGAATAGAAGTGGTGTCTAGGTATAGTAAAGTAGCCATGCGCTACGCAAGGAAACCACCTTTAGCACCACTTGGTGGAAAACAACGGAGCTAGCATTTTTATCTCGAAAACGAAACAAGGTAGAGAAAATAGTGAATTACAAAGTTGTAGGGCATCATCAATTCAGTAGATAGATGCTGCCGTTCTCAAGTTAATGGCGGTGGACAGGATATGAGTGGACACACTGTATAGTATAGGAGCAATAGAACTAGGTCATAGCACCGGGGAAAAGGACATGGGCATAATAGTCCCAGATTCATCATGAGCAAACAGTGTGGTGCTGCAAAAAAAAAATATAATAAAATTCTGGGATGTATCAAGATGAGCATTGAATCTACTTCAAGAAAGGTCATTATTCCCCTGTACTATGCCCCGGGCACCACCGCCCCTTAAATATTATGTAAAGTTCTAGGCACCTCAATGCTAGAAATACATTGATATATTGGTATTGGTCCAAGTCCAGAAAAGAGCAACCAAGATGGTAGAAGGTTTACAAACCATGCCATATGAAAACAGGCTTAAAGAACTAGGAATGTTTAGTTTGCAAAAGAGAAGTCTGAGAGAAGACTTAACAGCATTCTATAAATATCTGAAAGGTAATGAAGAGGGAACGACCTTATTCTCAATAGGACATGGAAGTAAAAGAAGCAAAGGAAATAAACTAAAAGGAAGGAGTTACAGATTAGACATTAGGAAAAACTTTCTGACAGTGATGGCAGCAAGAGGGTGGAACAGGCTACCATGGGAGGTAGTGAGCTCTCCATCAATGGAAATCTTCAAGCGGAAGCTGGATAAACATATAGCTGGTACAATTTAGGAAAACCTGCACTCACAGAGAATTTGATCTGATGGCTCTTGAGGTCCCTTTCAACTCTACCATTTTATGATTCCATGATTCCCCACACTAGGATGTGGTCCATCAGGTAAATGAAAGCTTCAGGATTCACTCAGTGCTTGATGTGTATGGAGGTGAGCAGACCCATTAGAGCTGTATGCATATTGGGAAAGCTGAAACTTTCCTTAGCGGATGGACCCCACAGTCGTATGGGCTCTTAAACTCTGTTTTCGTTAAGCAGGAAAGGCTGTTCAGGTGTGGTTTATGTATTTTTTGTTCACTTATGAAGCCTTAAATAAACCAGTGGATGATTTAAATGGAAAACATTTCTCTGGCAACCTCATTAAGTAGCCAAGTGAGCCAATCTACCACACCATATTATGAAATGATGGAACCAAACTTCATTTTGAATTCAATTTCTTTTATGTAAAAGTTATGATTTATTCTTAATGCTATTTACTCATTGAAGTGTTGTTAATCAACTTTAGGCAAGTAGCTAATCCAGCAAATTGTAATATGGTGATAACATACAACTGTATCTAATTTACAAAACATTCTTTTACATTCTTTTATGATGACATCTTTTGAAAATTAGATTTTAGTGGAAAGGTTACACTTTGAGATCACAGGGTTTTCCCATGTTTCTAAGGACAGCCCATAGTATCACTTTATATAGGGTAGACATTTCTTTTACTGGCTAACCATGAAATATTTACTTTGAGGTAAATATTTTATGAGAAACTGCCTAGATCAATGATTTAGGTAAGCTTGAACCAAATATTTAACATTCTGAGGCATTAATATTAGTGATGAGTGAATATTAACTATTTGTGTTCGGGTTATTCATAATAAATCCCAAAGAGCTATACTAGTACTGTATGCGTCATGAAAAACAAACCTAATACAAGTCAATGGAAAACCCGAGCAGTTTTCTGGGAAATCTTCAAGAAAAATTCTCGGGTTCCCCATTGGCTTGCATTGGATTCATAATTTGTGATGAATACCGGAATAGTACTTTGGTTTTCTTTACGAATAATATGAATGTGAATAGTTACTATGCGCCCGTCATTAATTATTATTTATTTTGAATGCATCATTAATGCCAGGCTGCTGTACATGTGAAGATGGTTTAAAACCACAGTAAAAATATGAAAATGCAGTAAACAATATAATTGTTGGAGACTTTTATAGACAAGGAGCAGACCCAACCCTCACAGGCTTGCAGAATTTATTTTTAATATGGCTAAAAATACTTCATCATCTTGTTTTGATTTCTATGTACTTATTAAAAATATGTGGATTAGAGTCATTTATTAAAGGGCACAATTTTTTATTATCATCTAGAGGTAGATAGATAGATAGATAGTTAGAGAGAGAGATAGAGAGATAGATAGAGAGATAGATAGATAAATAGATAGATAAATAGATAGAGATATCTATTTTTTACATACTGGAAAAATCCATTACCACTCATCATTGCTGAATAAATTTTGAGTGCATTATTAATTAGTTCATATAATTAGCAAAGAAAAAAGATGTTATGTTTGGGAAGTTCATTTCCACTGTTAAATTGAGACACATGCAAATTAGACCCCGACAAACATGCAATTAGCCTTTCCTTCTGCTTGAATGGATCAGTGTAAATTGTTTGCTAATCAAGTTGATGAAATTAAGGCAAGAGGTTTTAAAAGATAGCTGGGCTATAATATTGTGAAACAGAAGTGTACTTTTTTTTAATGTTACAGCAGTTGTGTTAGACATTATTTTTCTTACACATATGTACTTTACACATAAATACTTCTAAAGATACATCCATATAACTTTCAAAGTTTTAATCTGTTACAACAGATTATCATCTCAAATATACCATATTTTTCAGAATTTAACCCCATTACGACCGCGTTACGTTTTAAAACGGCACTAAAAAAGGGTACTTATTCCTTTCTGCCGTTTTAAAACGGCGGTCGGAAAAAAGGGTCTAGCGCCCCCCAGAGTCAGAAAATTTCCGGGGTCTCAGCTGCCGGGGGTAGCTGAGACCCTGGAGATCATGATTCGGGCCGGTTTTTCCGGTCCCCGCTCACCTGATGACCGGTATACACCGTATACCGATCATCAAGTTATAGTAAATGACCGCGCCGGTAAAAAATCATTTATCTCCCATCTGGCATAAACAAACATGCCAGATGGGAGATAAATCTTTTTCCCGGTCCCCTCCGGTCCCCTCGGTATCCCCAAAGTGCCCCCCCCGACCCCCAACCCCCTCCCGAAAATCCAAGATGGCCGCGCGCACCGGCGATCACAGCAGCGCGCCGGCCGCATTTACAGTGTTCCTATGGTTTCTGTCGTATGTGCCATAACACATACGACAGAAACCTGCTCCCCAGGCCCTGCCGGGTCCCCCCCTACCCCCCCCTGGTGTCCCCCCGGTGTCCCCCGGTGTCATACATACCGGAGCGCTGATCCCCCGCGGCCCCCTCCTCCTTCTCTGCAGACGCCGGTCACATGTGCCGAGCAGCTGACAGCTTCCTGTGTTCAGGACGCCGGCTGCTGGCTGCTGCTCAGCACTGTGCAGCTGTGACCCGGGGAGGGTGGGTGCAGCTTTTTGCACCCACTCTCCTCAAATGGAGGGTCTGCCCTCCTAGAAAATGGGGGATACGTTCCCTGAACGTGTCCCCCATATTCTAGAAGGTCCAGAGGCGACGTGGGACATCCAAATGGATTATAGTGGATTTTTTTTTTTCTTTTCAATAAATTGGTCAATCAGGGAATGTTTTGGGGAGTGTTTTTTCAAATAAATTTTTTTTTGTTGTCAATTTTTTTTCTTATTACTGTCAATTAGTTATGTCGGGTATCTGATAGACGCCGTGACATAACTAATTGCTGGGCTTGATGCCAGGTGACATTACACACCTGGTATCAACCCCATTCATTACCCCGTTAGCCAACGCACCAGGGCGCGGGATGAGCTGGGGCGAAGCGCCAGAATTGGCGCATCTAATGGATGCGCCACTTCTGGGGCGGCTGCGGCCTGCTATTTTTAGGCTGGGAAGAGTCCAATAACCATGGCTCTTCCCATCCTGAAAATACCAGACCCCAGCTGTCAGCTTCACCTTGGCTGGTGATCTAATTTGGGGGGACCCCACGTTTGTTTGTTTTTTTTAATTATTTATTTATAAATAATTAAAAAAAAAAAAACAGCTTGGGGAGCCCTCCAAATTGATCACCAGACAAGATGAAGCTGTCAGCTGTGGTTTGCAGGCTACAGCTGTCTGCTTTACCCTAGCTGGCTATCAAAAATAGGGGGGACCCCACGTCATTTATTTTAATTTTTTTTTTTTTTTTTGGGCTAAATACAAGGCTAGGCATCCTTTAGTGTCACATGAAAGGCACTAAAGGGCGCCAGCTTAGAATATGCAGGGGGGTGGGACGTTATATATGTTTGACATCTATCCATTCATCCACTGTAGCATTTTACGCTGTGTGCCCACAATCAGGGTTTGCAGCGTTTTGGGCGCAGAGTGTTTTCCCTGCGTCCATAACGCTGCGTTGTGCAGTAGAAGCACAGTGGCAGGATTTTTAGAAATCCCGTGCCCACTGTGTTTCTTTTCTCCGCAGCATAAACCGACCTGTGGCGCAGCTTCCCGAGCCTCAGCATGTCAATTTATGCTGCGGAGATGAGTGTTCTTTGCAGGTAGAATAAAACTAAAGTCCACAGCAGCCTGAACCCAAATCGTGGGCATGGGCAGCTGCGTTCTCCCGTGGACAACACTCACATTTCTGCAGGAGGCTGACACTGTGTACTAGACGCCGTGTCGCTGGATCATGGCCACATAGCCTAAAGGCTACTTTACACGCTGCGATATCGGTCTTGATATCGCTAGTGTGGGTACCCGCCCCCATCTGTTGTGCGACACGGGCAAATCGCTGCCCGTGCCGCACAACATCGCGCAGACGCATCACACATACTTACCTGCCCGGCGACGTCGCTGTGACCGGCAAACCGCCTCCTTTCTAAGGGGGCGGTCCGTGTGGCGTCACAGTGACGTCACTGAGCGGCCGCCCAATAGAAGCGGAGGGGCGGAGATGAGTGGCCGGAACATCCCGCCCACCTTCTTCCTTCCTCATAGCGGCCGGGAGGCAGGTAAGGAGAGGTTCCTCGTTCCTGCGGCGTCACACATAGCGATGTGTGCTGCCGCAGGAGCGACGAACTACATCGTTACTGCTGCAGTAACGATAATCGAGAATGGACCCCCATGTCACCGATGAGCGATTTTGCACGTTTTTGCAACGATGCAAAATCGCTCATCGGTGTCACACGCAGCAACATCGCTAATGCGGCCGGATGTGCGTCACCAATTCCGTGACCCTAACGACTCCGCATTAGCGATGTCGCAGCGTGTAAAGCCCCCTTAACAGTGAGAAATTTGTTGCTACAGCAACATTTTTGTGAAGTACCTGTGGATTCAAAATGCTTACTATACTCCTGAATAAAATCCTTGAGGGGTCCAGTTTCCAAAATGAGGTCACTTGTGGGGGGTTTCTGATGTATAGGTACCCAAGGGGCCCTGCTAATGTGACATGGTGCGCGCAATTTACTTCAACTTTTCCAAAATTCAAATGGTGCTCCTTCCATTCCAAGCCCTCCCATTTATCCAAACAAAGGTTTTTGGCCACATGTGTGGTATCCCTGCGCTCACAAGAAATTAGATAACAACCTGTGGGGTACACGTTTTGTTGTTGCCTCTTGAAAAAGTGAAAAATGTGTCGCTAAATCAACATTTTTGTGAAAAAAATGAAAATTTCAATATGGCAACCTAAGCTTATCAAATTCTGTGAAGTATTCGTGGATTCAAAATGCTCAATATACACCTAGATTAAAGCCTTGAGGGGTCTTATTTCCAGAATGGGGTCACTTGTGGGGGACCTCCACTGCTTAGGCACCTCAGGGGCTCTCCTAATGCAACATGGCGTCCGCTATTGATTCCAGCCAATTTTGCAGTCAAACTTCACTCCTTCTCTTCTGAGCCCTGTAGTGTGCCCAAACAGTTGATTTCCACCACATACAAGATATCAACAAACTCAGGAGAAATTGCGCAATAAATTTCATGGTGATTTATTTCCTGTTACCCTTGTGAAAAAAAAAGCTACCTGGTTGAAGTAACAATTTTGTGGTAAAATTTTATTTTTTTATTTTCATGGCTCAACGTTATAAACTTCTGTAAAGCACCAGGGGGTTCAGGGTACTCACCAAACATCTAGATAAATTCCTTGAGGGGCCTAGTTTCCAATATGGGGTCACTTGTGGTGTTTTTTTGCTGTTTACGTACCTTAGGGGTCCTCCAAATGCGACATGGTGCCTGCAATCTTTTTCAGCCAAATTTCCTTTCCAAAATTCAAATATTGCTCCTTCCGTTCCAAGCCCTCCCATTTCTCCAAACAAAGGTTTCAGACCACAAGTGAGGTATCACCGCGCTCATAAAAAAGTGGGTAACAAACGTTGGGGTCAAATTTTTGGAATTACCTCTTGAAAAAGTGAAAAAATTGATGCTAAAGCAACATTTTTGAGAAAAAAATGAAAATTTTCAATGTGACAACGTAACGTTATCAAAATCTGTGAAGTACTTGTGGATCCAAAATGCTCACTATACCCCTAGATAGAAGCCTTAAGGGGTCTAGTTTCCAAAATGGTGTCACTTGTGAGGGGTTTCTGCTGTTTAGGTACCTTAGCGGACATGTAAATGCAACATGGTGCCCGCAATCTATTTCAGCCAAATTTGCTTTCCAAAATTCAAATATTGCTCCTTCTGTTCCGAGCCCTCCCATTTGTCCAAACAAAGGTTTCTGACCACATGTGGGGTATTGGCGCGCTCATAAGAAAGTGGGGAACAAGTTTTGGGGTTCATTTTGTTGTGTTATTTCTTCTAAAAGTGAATAAATTTGGGGTAGAGCAACATTTTAGGTAAAATTTTATTTTTTGCTTTTTTTCATTCCACTTTGCTTTAGTTCCTGTGAAGCACCTGAAGGGTTAATAAACTTCTTGGATGTGGTTTTGAGTACTTTGAGGGGTGCTGTTTTGAGAATGGTGTCACTTTTAGGTATTTTCTGTCACTTAGGCCTCTCAAAGTCACTTCAAATGTGATGTGGTCCCTAAAAAAATGGTTTTGTGAATTTTGTTGAAAAAATGGGAAATTGCAGATGAACTTTGACCCCTTCTAACTTCCTAACCCCAAAACATTTTGTTTCAGAAATTGCGCTAATGTAAAGTAGACATGTGGGAAATGTTATTTATTAACTGTTTTGTGTGACATAACTCTCTGGGTTAAGGGCATAAAAATTAAAAGTTTGAAAATTGCAAAATTTTCAAAATTTTCATCAAATTTCCGATTTTTTCACAAATAAAAGCAAAAAATATCGTTCTAAATTTATAACTATCATGAAGTACAATATGTCACGAAAAAACAATGTCAGAATCACCGGGATCCGTTGAAGCGTTCCAGAGTTATGACCTCATAAAGTGACACTGGTCAGAATTGCAAAAAATGGCCTGGGCATTAAGGACAAAACTGGCTTCGTCCTTAAGGGGTTAAGACTCACTTTTCCTCCCAAGTTTGTCCGCAGTAGAGATGAGCGAACCGGTCCCGGTTCGGCTCGAGGTCGGCTCGCCGAACGGGGGTCCCGTTCGAGTTCGGCTCTTCGAACGTTCGACGAACCGTACTCGAACTGCATAGGAAACAATGGCAGGCAATCACAAACACAAAAAAACACCTAGAAAACACCCTCAAAAGTGTCCAAAAGGTCACAAACAACTCACAACACATGGGAAAGTGACAAGGACATATACTCATGTGAAAACAAAAGAGCTGGACAAGGAAAAAGAGGAGGAGACACAGATATATGAGTATATGCAAGGAAACATCGATTCCATTATTGTGCAACTTGAGCCCTGCTCATTTTAGGCTTCCAATCTTGATAAATTGCCTGAGCTTGCCACGTACGCCTTGGGGATCTTGTCGTGTCCTGCAGCCAGCGTTCTCTCGGAACCTGTCTTCAGTGCTGCTGGGAGTCTGCTGGCAGATAAGCACACATGTCTGTCCACTGACAATGTGGACATGGCTCTCAGAGGACTTTTCTTCCCCTGGGTCAGCCAGGGGACGGGAAAGGCACGCGTATTTTTGAGAGTGCTTCATGCAAAGCATCTTTTTCTTTTTCAAAAGGGGGCTCAACCGATGCCAGTCAAGTGGGGTGTGTGTGGCCCAGTTAGTGGCAACGAGGGAGACTGTGGTTGGAGTCCCCTCGCTGTGTTTCTAAAAGAACCAAGATGAACAAGTCATGGCTCTGAGGACTTTTCTTCCCCTGGGTCAGCCAGGGGACGGGAAAGGCAAGTGTATTTTTGAGAATGCTTCATGCAAAGCATCTTTTTCTTTTTCAAAAGGGGGCTCAACTGATGCCAGTCAAGTGGGGTGTGTGTGGCCCAGTTAGTGGCAACAAGGGAGACTGTGGTTGGAGTCCCCTCGCTGTGTCTCTAAAAGAACCAAGATGAACAAGTCATGGCTCTCAGAGGACTTTTCTTCCCCTGGGTCAGCCAGGGGACGGGAAAGGCACGCGTATTTTTGAGAGTGCTTCATGCAAAGCATCTTTTTCTTTTTCAAAAGGGGGCTCAACCGATGCCAGTCAAGTGGGGGGTGTGTGGCCCAGTTAGTGGAAACGAGGGAGACTGTGGTTGGAGTCCCCTTGCTGTGTCTCTAAAAGAACCAAGATGAACAAGTCATGGCTCTCAGAGGACTTTTCTTCCCCTGGGTCAGCCAGGGGACGGGAAAGGCAAGCGTATTTTTGAGAGTGCTTCATGCAAAGCATCTTTTTCTTTTTCAAAAGGGGGCTCAACCGATGCCAGTCAAGTGGGGTGTGTGTGGCCCAGTTAGTGGAAACGAGGGAGACTGTGGTTGGAGTCCCCTCGCTGTGTCTCTAAAAGAACCAAGATGAACAAGTCATGGCTCTGAGGACTTTTCTTCCCCTGGGTCAGCCAGGGGACGGGAAAGGCACGCGTATTTTTGAGAGTGCTTCATGCAAAGCATCTTTTTCTTTTTCAAAAGGGGGCTCAACCGATGCCAGTCAAGTGGGGTGTGTGTGGCCCAGTTAGTGGAAACGAGGGAGACTGTGGTTGGAGTCCCCTCGCTGTGTTTCTAAAAGAACCAAGATGAATAAGTCATGGCTCTGAGGACTTTTCTTCCCCTGGGTCAGCCAGGGGACGGGAAAGGCACGCGTATTTTTGAGAGTGCTTCATGCAAAGCATCTTTTTCATTTTGAAAAGGGGCATCAACTGATGTCAGTCAAGTGGGGTGTGTGTGGCCCAATTAGTGGCAACGAGGGAGACTGTGGTTGGAGTCCCCTCGCTGTGTTTCTAAAAGAACCAAAATGAACAAATCATGGCTCTCAGATGACTTTTCTTCCCCTGGGTCAGCCAGGGGACGGGAAAGGCACGCGTATTTTTGAGAGTGCTTCATGCAAAGCATCTTTTTCTTTTTCAAAAGGGGGCTCAACCCATGCCAGTCAAGTGGGGTGTGTGTGGCCCAGTTAGTGGAAACGAGGGAGACTGTGGTTGGAGTCCCCTCGCTGTGTTTTACATGCTTTTAGAAAGGCATGACATGGCTTGGAGGTTGACTTTCATCATCTGCAAACTGTTGGCTACCAAAATGCTGCCTTTCCAACAACTGTGGTTATAGACAATGAGGAACATACTGATGAAGATGAGACGCAGATACCCGATTGGGATGACAACTTAAATATTCGGTCAGGGCAAGAAGAGGCTCGGTCTGAGGGGGAGGGGAGTGCAAACACAACAATTGATGATGAAGTTCTAGATCCCACCTACTGTCAACCCACAGTCAGACACTCGAGGAGGTCAACAGAGGCGGTGGAGGAGGATGCAACCGACGACGAAGTAACCTTGCGCCTTCCTGGACACAGTCGGAGCACTGGTAGCACGTCTACAACTGCATCCTCAGCCACCACTCTGCCTCTGAGCATTATTCGGGGTGGATCAACAGGTCGCATGGCCTCTAAGCCTTGCCTAGCCTGGTCCTTTTTTGACATAAAAAAAGATCGCCCAAATTATGTGATCTGTAACATTTGGCATGGTTATCTTAGTAGAGGTCAAAACCTCAGCAGTTTGACAACTTCTTCCATGAATCGTCACATGAATAAATATCATATGGCCTGGTGGGAAGCTCACCGTGCTGCAATGCGGCCTAGTGGAGCCAACCATCCACCGCCTGCCCCTTCCAGTGCATCCGCGCGCTCGTCATCTTCTAGGACTGTGGGGACAGCTGTCACACCTGTTTTTCCACCCACAACTTCCACCACTGTAACCGCAACAGGCAGTTTGCTTGGTAGGTCGTCAGTTGGTTTGGAAGGGGAAACAAGTGATTGTGTACAGCTCTCTCAAACATCGATAGCACCAACGTTGGATGAAGGCAACATCATGTCTCCGCCTGCACTTTCCTCACAAAGCTGCATTTTTCCAGGGACACCCTACTCAACACCGTCTACACACAGCAGCCAGATCTCTGTCCCTCAGATGTGGTCAAATAAAAGGCCACTTCCTGCGACCCATGACAAAGCTAAGAGGTTGACTCTATCCCTCTGTAAGCTGTTGGCTACCGAAATGCTGCCTTTCCGCCTAGTGGACACACAGGATTTTAGAGACCTTATGTCTGTCGCTGTGCCCCAGTACCAGATGCCTAGTCGCCACTACTTCTCTAAGAAAGGTGTGCCCGCGCTACACCAGCATGTCACACACAACATCACCGCTTCCTTGAGAAACTCTGTGTGTGAACGGGTGCATTTCACCACCGATACTTGGACCAGTAAGCATGGACAGGGACGTTACATGTCGCTGACTGGGCACTGGGTAACTATGGTGATAGATGGTGAAGGGTCTGCTGCACAAGTCTTGCCGTCCCCACGACTTGTGTGTCAATCCTCTGTCTGTCCAAGTTCCGCCACTGCTTCTGCATCCTCCACCTCATCTGGGTCCTCCACCTCCGCCCCAAGCCTGCCTGGTCAGGCCACCAGCGTTCTCACTGCGCAGAAGGAATCACGCACCCCTCATTACTATGCTGGCAGCAGAGCGCAACGGCATCAGGCGGTCTTTAGCTTGACATGTCTTGGGAATAAGAGTCACACAGCTGAGGAGTTGTGGTCAGCTCTGCGGTCCGAGTTTAATAAATGGTTGTTTCCACTCAACCTGCAGCCTGGTAAGGCCGTGTGCGACAATGCTGCAAACCTGGGTGCGGCCCTTCGCCTGGGCAAGGTGACACACGTACCTTGTATGGCTCACGTGTTGAACCTTGTCGTCCAGCAATTTTTAACACACTATCCCGGCCTAGATGGCCTTCTGAACAGGGCACGAAAACTGTCTGCTCACTTCCGCCGTTCAAGCGCCGCAGCTGAGCGACTTGCATCGCTCCAGAAGTCTTTCGGCCTGCCGGTTCATCGCCTGAAATGCGATGTGGCGACACGCTGGAATTCAACTCTCCACATGTTACAGCGACTGTGGCAGCACTGCAGAGCCCTGGTGCAATACGTCATGACGTATAGCCTGGGCCAACGAGATGCAGAGGTGGGGCAGATCACCCTGATGGAGTGGTCTCAGATCAAGGACCTAGGCACACTTCTGCACAGTTTCGACATGGCGAAGAATATGTTTAGTGCTGACAATGGCATTATCAGCATGACGATTCCAGTCATTTACATGCTGGAGCACACGCTAAACACTATTCGGAGTCAGGGTGTGGGACAACAGGAAGGGGAGGAACTACAGGAGGATTCATATGCGCAAGGGACAACAACATCACCAAGGTCCAGACATTCATCATCACCAACGCGGCAGGCATGGGACCATGGGGGACAGGGATCAACAAGGGCGCATGGTAGCAGGCGAAATGTTGAGGAAGGTGCAGGAGAACATGAAGAAATGGAGGACGAACTGTCCATGGACATGGAAGACTCAGCGGATGAGGGAGACCTTGGTCAAATTTCAGTTGAAAGAGGTTGGGGGGAGATGTCAGAGGAAGAAAGAACGGTTAGCACCTCTATGCCACAAACACAGCGTGGACATGGTCCGCATGGCTGCGCAAGACACATGAGTGCCTTCTTGTTGCACTACCTCCAACATGACCCTCGTATTCTCAAAATTAGAAGTGATGATGACTACTGGCTTGCCACACTATTAGATCCCCGGTACAAGTCCAAATTTTGTGACATAATTCCAGCCATAGAAAGGGACGCACTTATGCAGGAGTATCAGCAGAAGCTGTTACTCGATCTTAGATCCGCTTTTCCACCAAACAACCGTGCAGGTGCAGGGAGGGAATCTCCCAGTTGTAACTTGACAAACATGGGACGGTCTCGTCATCTTCAACAGTCTACACGTACCAGTAGGACCGTATCTGGTGCTGGTAACAGCAATTTTATGGAATCTTTTCATAATTTTTTTAGACCCTCCTTTGCAAGGCCACCAGAGACAACAAGTCTGACACATAGTCAACGGCTGGAGAGGATGATACAGGAGTATCTCCAAATGAACATCGATGCCATGACTTTGCAAATAGAGCCTTGCTCATTTTGGGCTTCAA
The DNA here is from genome assembly GCF_048569485.1 of Anomaloglossus baeobatrachus. Classification (NCBI taxonomy): domain Eukaryota; kingdom Metazoa; phylum Chordata; class Amphibia; order Anura; family Aromobatidae; genus Anomaloglossus; species Anomaloglossus baeobatrachus. Next base: position 398,137,923 of record NC_134355.1, read on the forward strand.
ATCTAGAAAAATGGCCAGAGCTATCCAGTTACGCCTTGGAGATTTTGTCGTGTCCAGCTGCCAGCGTTGTCTCTGAACGTGTCTTCAGTGCTGCTGGGTGTGTGCTGCCAGATAAGCGCACGCGTCTGTCCAGTGACAATGTGGACAGACTGACGTTCATCAAAATGAACAAGTCATGGATCCAGAAGGAATTTACAACCCCTGTGTCATCCTGGGGAGAGTAAATGCTTGTGGATTTGGAATGTGCTTGATGCAAATCTAGCTGTGAAGTGTACAACTATGGCACAACTGCTGCCACTGAATGGGTGGGTGTGTGTGGGGCACAATTTTTGGAAAAAAAGGGAGGCTCCGCTTGGAGTAACCCTTGCTTACATTGTTTTTCAAAGGAGCCAAGATGACCAAGTCATGGTTCAGCAAAGACTTTATCTACCTACCCCGGTGTCATGCTGGGGACGGTTAATTATGGCGTATTTTTGAATGTGCTTGATGCAAATCAAAACATCCTGTTTGCAACTAGGGCACAAGTGCTGCCACTGATGGGGTGTCTGTGTGCCCAATTTTTGGAAAAAAGGTAGACTCTGCTTGGAGTAACCCTTGCTTGCTGTGTTTTTTAAAAATGATACAAGATGAACAGATCTGAAGGCAAGATGAAGGCAACATCATGTCTCCGCCTGCACTTTCCTCACAAACCTGCATTTTTCCAGGGACACCCTACTCAACACCGTCTACAGACAGCAGCCAGATCTCTGTCCCTCAGATGTGGTCAAATAAAAGGCCACTTACTGCGACCCATGACAAAGCTAAGTGGTTGACTCTATCCCTCTGTAAGCTGTTGGCTACCGAAATGCTGCCTTTACGCCTAGTGGACACACAGGATTTTACAGACCTTATGTCTGTCGCTGTGCCCCAGTACCAGATGCCCAATCACCACTGCTTCTCCAAGAAAAGCATGCCCGCGCTACACCAGCATGTCGCACACAACATCACCACTTCCTTGAGAAAATCTGTGTGCGACAGGGTGCATTTCAACACAGATACTTGGACCAGTAAGCATAGACAGGGTCATTACATGTCACTGACTGGGCACTGGCAAACTATGGTGAGAGATGGAGAAGGGTCTGCTGTACAAGTCTTGCCGTCCCCACGAGTTGTTTCAATCCTTCTTCTGTATGTAGAAGTTAATACACTGCTTCTGCCTCTTCAACCTCGTGTGGGTCCTCCACCTTGGCGCAAACCCTGTGTGGTCAGGCCACCCTTCCTTGCAACTGCGCACAAGGACTACCACACACCTCCTTACTATGCTGGCAGCAGAGCTCAATGCCATCAGGCGGTCAAAGTTTTACTTTGAAATGTATGGGAAATGTGAGTCACACCGCTATTCCAGAGAATAGTAGTCAGGCAGGGTCAAAACATTAATTGAGGAACAGGAACACAATGGGACGGCCAGGACTTAATCAGAAAACAAGCAGAGGTGAAATGCGGATCGGCCAACAAGGTACATAAACAGCAAGCAGGAAAAGTAGTCAGGTAACAAGCACACAAAATCATAAAACTGAACTGGGGGTAAAATTAACCAGAGGTTCATAGATATGTCTGGCAGTGGTCTGCAGACAGGATGGGCATAAAAAAGGGTGTGGTGTCTTCCCATTGGTTGTAGCTGAATGATGGTATTTCATCTGTGAGATACCCACCAGCTACATTCAGCCAGAGATTCTGCATCTGTCAAGGTAATGCAGCCCAGTGGGTGAGCATAACCTGCGTCCACCTGCGCCGCTGGCATCGACTACTCTCCCATCATCAGCACTATTCATGAAAGGAACACGTTGTCACCTGGCGACCGGAGTACAAATTGACGGAGCGGACTCCGTTGGTGACTTAACAGCCGTGTGCGGCAATGATGCAAACCTGGCTGCGGGCCATCCTCAGGGCAATGTGACACACGTGCCTTGTATGGCTCACGTGTTGAACCAAATTCTCCAGCAATTTTTAAAACACCATCACGGCCTACATGGCCTTGTGCAGCGTGCACGCTCGCTATGTGCTCACTTCCATCGTGCGCACACAGCAGCTCAACAACTTTCATCACTCCGGAAGTCTTAGGGTCTGGCAGTTAAACGCCGGAAATGCGATGTTCCGACACGCAGGAATTGGAATCTGCACATGTTGCAGCGTGTGTGGCAGCACCGCAGAGCCCTGCTGAAATACGGTATGACATATATCCTGGGATAACTTGATCAAGAGGTGGTGCAGATCACGCTGCTGGAGTGGTGTCAGATCAAGGACCTATGCACCCTGCTACACAGTTCACAAATGTCGACGAAGATGTTTAGCACTGGCAATGTCATTCTCAGCGTGACAATTCTGGTCATCTACATGATGGAGCACACTGTAATTATTATTCGGAGTCAGGTGTTGGGACAAGAGGAAGGGGAGGAAGTACAGGAGGAGTCATATGCGGAAGGGATAACAAGATCTACGAGGTCCAGATGGTCAGCGGCACCTATGCGGCAGTCATGGTGAGGTAGAGGGATTAACAAGGGCGCATAGTATCAGCAAAAAGTGTTGATGAAAGTGCAGGAGCCCATGAAGAAATGGAGGACGAACTGGCGATGGGCATGGAAGACTCAGCAGATGAGTGAGAGCTTGCTCACATTTCGGTTGTGCGAGGTTGTGGGGAGAGGGCAGAGGAAGGAGGCACGATTCTCACCTCTCTGCCACCAACACACCAAGGACTTGGTCCTCCTGGATGCACAAGACACATGAGCGCCTTCTTGCTGCTGCACTACCTACATGACCCTCGGATTGTATGAATTTGAAGTAATCCTGAATACTGGGTTGCCACACTGTTAGATCCCCGGTACAAGACAAAATTTGGCGAACTAATTCCTGCCATAGAAATGTACACACGTATACAGGAGTATCTGCAGAATGTGGTACGCAATCTTAGATCTACTTTTCCACTAAACACCAGTGCTGCACAGAGTGAATCACAACGCTTTGTCATGGATAGGAGGAAATGGTCTTTTACTTGTCCACATCGGAGGGACCGAGGGATGGCTGCTGTGCTGAGATGGCGTTGAGTACGGTGTCCCTGCACAGTTGCACTTTTGGTCATATCCCAAAATGAGTTGAAAAAGGACAGATGCTGTTGGAAAGGGGAACAGGTGTGTTGGAAAGGGGAAAAAAGTTTTGGTCCGTGGATTTGGTGGTTAAGCAACTGTAACATTTGCTGAAGAAACACCATCTGTTACAGTGGGACTGGCAGATTTGGATAAAGTGGTATATAATCTGTGACCGCTATATAACGAAAATTAATAAGAAAAGAAAGAGAAAGGTATATATCCCCATCAGCAGTCAGTGTCCACCGTGCTCCCAGTTGGAAAAGGAGAGGTTGGCAACTGGAAGGTTTGGTGGAGGATACAGAGCTGTGTGGCTATGAAACTAATAGTAGCCTGAACCGAGTTAGACGCCATTCAGATCTGGAGACTGTGAGCCCTGTTAGCGTCACAGGGTCCACATGCCCACCCAGCCCAGGAACTCACTGTTAACAACACAGGGGCCATTGAGTACGCTGACCGTGTGCGTAGGGGCCACACCTGTGGACAGCAGGCGCATCAGCAGCAGCAGGCCTGTTAATGCCACTGGGCTGCACAAGCAGGACTGGTAGGACAGGAGCTGGTCTTAACCGTTCTGCGTTACCAACTGTGGTGGTGGCCTGCATCCACCACCCTATCCCTGCCTACCTCTGGCCTAAAGCCGCAATGGGTTCAACACATGGAGGTGTGCTCTTTCGGAGCATAATAGAACACTGCGCACCTCCTTGTTGGCTCCAGCCCCTTTTATAACCTGGGTCCGCCCCAAACCAGGGTGAACCACAATGCACCTCCTGGAGACAAAAGTAGAGTGACACGTCATGAGTGGCATAACTAGCGTCCTATTTGGAAACGCAACTTCAATGATGACCTCATGGCTGCCATGACCCAAACACCTCACCAGTCATCGTCTGACCATCAATAATGCGGTGACAAGTCATAGGTGTGGGCCTCTGCAAGCCATTTGGGAGGACACCTGATGCCCTGTGGTCTATATGGGACCCCCACATCAGGGCCAGGGCCAAAGAGTTCATTACCGGACCTAGTCTCAGATGCAGGAAGTGCCTGAGCATGCTCAGTAGCATGAAATACAGTCTCTGAAAAAAGACTATCAGCTTTAGCATGGTGTCTAGGCACAAAACAGGACTTAGACCCGGCACGGAATGCAAGCACCTGTGCAAAGAGGCTTTTCACACTTAGTGTGGGAGCATGCGCTGTATCCCGAAAAGAAGACTTAGCGTCAGGAATAACACAGTCAGGCTGAGCATACTCACTACGCGAAACACTGTAATTATGCTGCAGCTGGGGTACATCGGCACACGCATGCGCACTAGCTGCCTCTCCACACTTAGACGTGGAGGGGAAATTGCTCTTGGAGATGCTGTCTATGAACAGAAGGAAAAGCTAAAGGAAGCCTGACTTTCTATCCCTCCGAATTATGAAATGCAGCAATGAATTCCATGAGTTTACTATAACATTAGCGTAGCAAAATGTGCATGAGGGTGTGATGAAGAGGTGCTAGAAATAGCTTGTCACCAGTGGGGCACTAATGGAATACAACAGCCAGTTCTATGATGCCACTAAATGGCAGTATTTTGTGCTATCATTATAGCTTATTAAAAACAGAGCAGGAGGTTGTCATGCAGAGGTGCTGCACATAGATTTGCAGTAGTGTGAATAGACAAAAGTACAATAGCCACGTTTAGGATGCCACTAGGTACACTGAGTGTTTGCTAGTATAATGGCTGAGTTTAAAAAAGTTTGAGTGTGCAATGCAGGCAGACGTGCTGCAAATATCGTTCCAATAGTGTGAATAGACAAAAGTACAATAGCCACGTTTAGGATGCCAATAGGTACAATGAGTGTTTGCTAGTATAATGGCTGAGTTTAAAAAAGTTTGAGTGTGCAATGCAGGCAGACGTGCTGCAAATATGTTTACAATAGTGTGAATAGACAAAAGTACAATAGCCACGTTTAGGATGCCACTAGGTACACTGAGTGTTTGCTAGTATAATGGCTGAGTTTAAAAAAGTTTGAGTGTGCAATGCAGGCAGACGTGCTGCAAATATCGTTCCAATAGTGTGAATAGACAAAAGTACAATAGCCACGTTTAGGATGCCAATAGGTACACTGAGTGTTTGCTAGTATAATGGCTGAGTTTAAAAAAGTTTGAGTGTGCAATGCAGGCAGACGGGCTGCAAATATCGTTCCAATAGTGTGAATAGACAAAAGTACAATAGCCACGTTTAGGATGCCAATAGGTACAATGAGTGTTTGCTAGTATAATGGATGAGTTTAAAAAAGTTTGAGTGTGCAATGCAGGCAGACGGGCTGCAAATATCGTTCCAATAGTGTGAATAGACAAAAGTACAATAGCCACGTTTAGGATGCCACTAGGTACAATGAGTGTTTGCTAGTATAATGGATGAGTTTAAAAAAGTTTGAGTGTGCAATGCAGGCAGACGTGCTGCAAATATGTTTACAATAGTGTGAATAGACAAAAGTACAATAGCCACGTTTAGGATGCCACTAGGTACACTGAGTGTTTGCTAGTATAATGGCTGAGTTTAAAAAAGTTTGAGTGTGCAATGCAGGCAGACGTGCTGCAAATATCGTTCCAATAGTGTGAATAGACAAAAGTACAATAGCCACGTTTAGGATGCCAATAGGTACACTGAGTGTTTGCTAGTATAATGGCTGAGTTTAAAAAAGTTTGAGTGTGCAATGCAGGCAGACGTGCTGCAAATATCGTTCCAATAGTGTGAATAGACAAAAGTACAATAGCCACGTTTAGGATGCCAATAGGTACACTGAGTGTTTGCTAGTATAATGGCTGAGTTTAAAAAAGTTTGAGTGTGCAATGCAGGCAGACGTGCTGCAAATATCGTTCCAATAGTGTGAATAGACAAAAGTACAATAGCCACGTTTAGGATGCCAATAGGTACAATGAGTGTTTGCTAGTATAATGGATGAGTTTAAAAAAGTTTGAGTGTGCAATGCAGGCAGACGTGCTGCAAATATCGTTCCAATAGTGTGAATAGACAAAAGTACAATAGCCACGTTTAGGATGCCAATAGGTACACTGAGTGTTTGCTAGTATAATGGCTGAGTTTAAAAAAGTTTGAGTGTGCAATGCAGGCAGACGGGCTGCAAATATCGTTCCAATAGTGTGAATAGACAAAAGTACAATAGCCACGTTTAGGATGCCACTAGGTACACTGAGTGTTTGCTTGTATAATGGCTGAGTTTAAAAAAGTTTGAGTGTGCAATGCAGGCAGACGTGCTGCAAATATCGTTCCAATAGTGTGAATAGACAAAAGTACAATAGCCACGTTTAGGATGCCAATAGGTACACTGAGTGTTTGCTAGTATAATGGCTGAGTTTAAAAAAGTTTGAGTGTGCAATGCAGGCAGACGTGCTGCAAATATCGTTCCAATAGTGTGAATAGACAAAAGTACAATAGCCACGTTTAGGATGCCAATAGGTACAATGAGTGTTTGCTAGTATAATGGATGAGTTTAAAAAAGTTTGAGTGTGCAATGCAGGCAGACGTGCTGCAAATATGTTTACAATAGTGTGAATAGACAAAAGTACAATAGCCACGTTTAGGATGCCACTAGGTACACTGAGTGTTTGCTAGTATAATGGCTGAGTTTAAAAAAGTTTGAGTGTGCAATGCAGGCAGACGTGCTGCAAATATCGTTCCAATAGTGTGAATAGACAAAAGTACAATAGCCACGTTTAGGATGCCAATAGGTACACTGAGTGTTTGCTAGTATAATGGCTGAGTTTAAAAAAGTTTGAGTGTGCAATGCAGGCAGACGGGCTGCAAATATCGTTCCAATAGTGTGAATAGACAAAAGTACAATAGCCACGTTTAGGATGCCACTAGGTACACTGAGTGTTTGCTTGTATAATGGCTGAGTTTAAAAAAGTTTGAGTGTGCAATGCAGGCAGACGTGCTGCAAATATCGTTCCAATAGTGTGAATAGACAAAAGTACAATAGCCACGTTTAGGATGCCAATAGGTACACTGAGTGTTTGCTAGTATAATGGCTGAGTTTAAAAAAGTTTGAGTGTGCAATGCAGGCAGACGTGCTGCAAATATCGTTCCAATAGTGTGAATAGACAAAAGTACAATAGCCACGTTTAGGATGCCAATAGGTACAATGAGTGTTTGCTAGTATAATGGATGAGTTTAAAAAAGTTTGAGTGTGCAATGCAGGCAGACGTGCTGCAAATATGTTTACAATAGTGTGAATAGACAAAAGCACAATAGCCACGTTTAGGATGCCACTAGGTACACTGAGTGTTTGCTAGTATAATGGCTGAGTTTAAAAAAGTTTGAGTGTGCAATGCAGGCAGACGTGCTGCAAATATCGTTCCAATAGTGTGAATAGACAAAAGTACAATAGCCACGTTTAGGATGCCAATAGGTACACTGAGTGTTTGCTAGTATAATGGCTGAGTTTAAAAAAGTTTGAGTGTGCAATGCAGGCAGACGGGCTGCAAATATCGTTCCAATAGTGTGAATAGACAAAAGTACAATAGCCACGTTTAGGATGCCACTAGGTACACTGAGTGTTTGCTAGTATAATGGCTGAGTTTAAAAAAGTTTGAGTGTGCAATGCAGGCAGACGTGCTGCAAATATGTTTACAATAGTGTGAATAGACAAAAGTACAATAGCCACGTTTAGGATGCCAATAGGTACACTGAGTGTTTGCTAGTATAATGGCTGAGTTTAAAAAAGTTTGAGTGTGCAATGCAGGCAGACGTGCTGCAAATATCGTTCCAATAGTGTGAATAGACAAAAGTACAATAGCCACGTATAGGATGCCACTAGGTACACTGAGTGTTTGCTAGTATAATGGCTGAGTTTAAAAAAGTTTGAGTGTGCAATGCAGGCAGACGGGCTGCAAATATCGTTCCAATAGTGTGAATAGACAAAAGTACAATAGCCACGTTTAGGATGCCAATAGGTATAATGAGTGTTTGCTAGTATAATGGCTGAGTTTAAAAAAGTTTGAGTGTGCAATGCAGGCAGACGTGCTGCAAATATGTTTACAATAGTGTGAATAGACAAAAGTACAATAGCCACGTTTAGGATGCCAATAGGTACACTGAGTGTTTGCTAGTATAATGGCTGAGTTTAAAAAAGTTTGAGTGTGCAATGCAGGCAGACGGGCTGCAAATATGTTTACAATAGTGTGAATAGACAAAAGTACAATAGCCACGTTTAGGATGCCACTAGGTACACTGAGTGTTTGCTAGTATAATGGCTGAGTTTAAAAAAGTTTGAGTGTGCAATGCAGGCAGACGTGCTGCAAATATGTTTACAATAGTGTGAATAGACAAAAGTACAATAGCCACGTTTAGGATGCCAATAGGTACACTGAGTGCTTGCTAGTATAATGGCTGACTTTAAAAAAGTTTGAGTGTGCAATGCAGGCAGACGTGCTGCAAATATGTTTACAATAGTGTGAATAGACAAAATTACAATAGCCACGTTTAGGATGCCACTAGGTACACTGAGTGTTTGCTAGTATAATGGCTGAGTTTAAAAAAGTTTGAGTGTGCAATGCAGGCAGACGTGCTCTGCAAATGTCTTTGCACTAGTGGGACTATAGCAAAGTCCAATAGCCACGTTTAGGATGCCACTAGGTACACTGACTGTTTGCTAGTATAATGGCTTAGTTAAAAAGAGTTGGAGTCTGCAATGCAGGCAGACGTGCTATGCAAATGTCTTTGCACTAGTGGGACTATAGCAAAGTCCAATAGCCACGTTTAGGATGCCACTAGGTACACTGAGTGTTTGCTAGTATAATGGCTTAGTTTAAAAAAGTTGGAGTGTGCAATGCAGGCAGACGTGCTCTGCAAATGTCTTTGCACTAGTGGGACTATAGCAAAGTCCAATAGCCACGTATAGGATGCCACTAGGTACACTGAGTGTTTGCTAGTAAAATTGCTTAGTTTAAAAAAGTTGGAGTGTGCAATGCAGGCAGACGTGCTCTGCAAATGTCTTTGCACTAGTGGGACTATAGCAAAGTCCAATAGCCACGTTTAGGATGCCACTAGGTACACTGAGTGTTTGCTAGTAAAATTGCTTAGTTTAAAAAAGTTGGAGTGTGCAATGCAGGCAGACGCGCTCTGCAAATGTCTTTGCACTAGTGGGACTATAGCAAAGTCCAATAGCCACGTATAGGATGCCACTAGGAACACTGAGTGTTTGCTAGTAAAATTGCTTCGTTTAAAAAAGTTGGAGTGTGCAATGCAGGCAGACGTGCTCTGCAAATGTCTTTGCACTAGTGGGACTATAGCAAAGTCCAATAGCCACGTTTAGGATGCCACTAGGTACACTGAGTGTTTGCTAGTTAAATTGCTTAGTTTAAAAAAGTTGGAGTGTGCAATGCAGGCAGACGTGCTCTGCAAATGTCTTTGCACTAGTGGGACTATAGCAAAGTCCAATAGCCACGTATAGGATGCCACTAGGTACACTGAGTGTTTGCTAGTAAAATTGCTTAGTTTAAAAAAGTTGGAGTGTGCAATGCAGGCAGACGTGCTCTGCAAATGTCTTTGCACTAGTGGGACTATAGCAAATTCCAATAGCCACGTTTAGGATGCCACTAGGTACACTGAGTGTTTGCTAGTATAATGGCTTAGTTATAATGAGTTGGAGTGTGCAGAGGACAAGAGGGTACAGGGGCAGGATTGTGGTGCTCTGGGTAGAGGAATGGAAGCCTGCCTTTCTATTTCCTACTAATGGTGAAATGCAGGGAGGAAATCCCTGACCTTGGCTACACAGACGCTGTTGCTGTTTGCAGGACCTGTCACCTATGGCTCTCTGACCCTGCCGGTTTGAGCCCTTAAAAGGACTGCTATAAAGTGCTCTCCCTAAGCTGTCTAACGCTGTGTATGCAGCGCATACAGCTGTATCGGCGATAGGACTCAGGAGGAGGACGGAGCTGCGACAGTGATGTGTTACACCTCGTGGCTCTCCTGTGGCAAGGAATGAGACAGTCTCCTTGCCTGCCTTGAGCACTCCTGCTCCGCAGCGCCGAAGGTCTGCCAGACTGCGCAGAGTGCAGGAGAAACCTCCTCAGAGAGGCAGCACAAGGGTGACACCTAGTGGTACACCTGTTGCAAGAAATGAGGAGGTCTCCCATTCCTTGCCTGCCACAGCTCCTCCTGCTCAGCAGCCTCAAAGGTCTGTGAGGTTGCGCAATGTGCAGAGATTTGCTGCTCAGGGAAGCAGTGAGACTCCCGTTATCTCTACACATTGTGAGACCGAGGATCCCGCCTCTATTTCCCAGAGGCAGGAGGGTGAGCATGTGCTATGCTTGGTGGATCCTGATTCGCCCACTGACGTCACACGGCTTGATGACAAGGCTGGTGACGTGGTGAATCCTGACTGGCCAGGCTGGGATGTCGTGGATCCTGATTGGGTCAAGTCCGTCATCTCCGCCTCGCGCCCGCCCTTGGCTGGAGCTACACCTCCTTAAAAGCTCCTCCTGCCATCATGGCGGCACGCGACCGTCCTTCTATGTTTGGATGTCTGGCAGCGTGCTGCCACGCCACTGCTCAGGCATTATCTTCTTCTGTGGGCTTGGCCCTTGCTGCTTAGGCAGCACCTGGTTTGCAGGCCGTGTCCCTGCCTTGCTGCTCCGGCAGTAGCTCCTTCTACAGGCCGTGTTCCTGTCCCAGGTGAGCTCCTCGAGTCTCCACTGGACTCACCTGGTTATTGAAAGCACACGTGCGTGGGCACCTCTGTGCTACCCTCGTGCCATATTCTCGTGACTTCCACTGGCACACGTGCGTGGGCACCTCTGTGCTTCCCCGTGCAACAGGTACACCGAGCTGTGTGATCCCTGCCATACAACCCACACGGGTTAGGGCAGACCGGTGTACATAGATCGTCTGTGACATTCCAGACGATCGCTAGCAGCAACCCGCTCACTCTTCACCCACCATAGCAGTGGTCCCTTACACCGCACAGTGGACCTTGACCGGCGGAAGCTGTCCATTCCCCATCTTGGCACGCTTCCCCGGGTCCCCCTCGTAACATTACAGTCGCGCCAAAGGTCTGGCTATGGCTGAAGAGCAGCAGCAGTTGCTGCGTTATGTGCAGCAGTTGGAATCACGTTTGGCAGCAGTGGAGCAGTCTTCCTCCGACAAGACTGCTCTGACGACAGTCGCCACCCAGGCGGCTACCCAGGCTGTGCTATTGGGCGGAAGGTCTCCTCGCCTTGCGCTTCCAGAGCGCTTTAGCGGGGACAGCTCCGAGTGCCGTGGGTTTATAAACCAAGTTACCACCTACTTAGAGCTGTCCGCGACTCTTTACGCTACCGAGAAGGCGAGGGTAGCCTTCGTCCAGTCCCTGCTCACAGGGAGAGCGCTGAAGTGGTCCACGCCGTTGTGGGAGCGCGGAGATTGGGTGGTGAATAACTTAGCATCTTATCTTGGGGCCATGAGAATGGTGTTCCTCGGGCCTCAAGTCACCCACGACTCCGCGCTGCGCCTCCTACGACTTCGGCAAGGGTCCGCTTCAGTCGGGGACTTTGCCATACACTTTAGGACACTTGCCGCAGAGCTGGACTGGCCCGATAAGGTCCTTGTCCCTGTGTTCTGGGAGGGCCTGGCAGGGTTCGTCAAAGACGCACTGGCCACGCGCGAGGTGCCTGCTACTTTAGAGTCCTTGATTGTGGTTGCCTCTCGCATAGACATCCGCCAGGCAGAGCGGAGGCTCGAGGTCTCTTCAGCACCCACGTCCTCACGGCCTAAAAAGCGTCTGGCTCCCGTATTCCACCAGACAGGTCTCCCAGCCAGCTCTGTAGGCGACTCCGTGGAGTCAATGGAGGTGTCCAAAGCGGTCTCCTCTACCCCAGGTTCTCGGTCTGGTGTCATCTGCTTTTCCTGTGGGCAGAGGGGACACATAGCTACCCGATGTCCCAAACCGTCGGGAAAGGACAGCGTCTAGTTTCCATCAGAGGGGGTTTATTAGACGCTGCTTCTCCCTCTAGGTTGACTATCAGCGCCCAGTTGCAGTTTGGCACTACTCTCTTCTCTGCTCTGGCCTGCCTGGACTCAGGCGCTGATGGCAATTTCATTTCGACCTCCCTGGCAACCCGATACTCAGTTCCCCTGGTTCTCTTACCCAAGCCACTCAGGGTTCGGGTAGTCAATGGGTCCCTACTAGTCGATCCCATCACCCAGATCACCGTCCCTCTCAGGATGGAAGTACCACCAGGACACCATGAGCAGGTGTCCTTCCTGGTGCTTCCAGGGGGGACGGATGAGATCCTACTGGGCCTCCCCTGGTTGAGACAGCATGCTCCTATACTCAACTGGGCAACAGGGGAGATCTCATCATGGGCAGGATCCTGTAGGGAGCACCTCGTGACTACCGAACCACCCGCTACCATTAGGTCGGTTGGGTCCTCAGGGAATACAGGGGAGCCAGGTTTACCGACACCTTATGAGGCCTACAGGGACGTCTTCTCCAAGAGGGCCGCAGATACCCTTCCTCCCCACCGGCCATACGATTGCCGAATAGACCTGAAGCCAGGCTCCGAGCCCCCTAGGGGCAGAGTGTATCCCCTCTCTGCTCCAGAGACGGAGGCTATGTCCAAATATATTCAGGACAGCCTGGCAAAAGGGTTCATTCGCAAGTCTATTTCACCGGCCGGTGCGGGGTTCTTCTTCGTGCAAAAGAAGGAAGGGGATCTACGCCCCTGTATCGATTACAGGGGATTAAATGCAATCACGATCAAAAACAAATACCCTTTGCCCCTCATTACGGAGTTATTTGATCGATTCCGCGGGGCAAAGATCTTCACAAAGCTGGATCTACGCGGGGCGTATAATCTAGTGCGAGTCCGAGAGGGCGATGAGTGGAAGACCGCCTTCAACACCAGGGACGGTCACTACGAGTATCTCGTAATGCCCTTCGGACTCTGCAATGCCCCCGCCGTATTTCAAGACTTTGTGAATGATGTTTTCCGGGATTTGTATCTTTCCGTGGTTGCATACCTGGATGATATCCTTATCTTCTCCCCCGATCTTGCCACCCATCGGAGGGATGTCATCCGAGTACTTAAGAGGCTCCGCACTCATTCGTTATATGCTAAGCTAGAAAAGTGCGTTTTTGAACGTGAATCCTTGCCGTTCCTGGGATATATCGTGTCCAGTCAGGGGTTAGCAATGGATCCGGGGAAGTTGGAGACAGTGATGAAATGGCCTGAGCCCCGCTCGCTGAAAGCGATCCAGCGATTCTTGGGGTTTATCAATTATTATCGCCAGTTCATTCCCAACTTCTCGACGGTGGCAGCACCCATCATTGCCCTTACCCGCAAGGGCGCTAATCCCAAAGCATGGACACGGGAAACGGTAGAGGCATTTCACACTCTCAAAACTTACTTCTCCAGAGCTCCCATCCTTCATCGTCCAGACATCTCCAAACCCTTTCTACTAGAGGTAGACGCCTCTTCGGTCGGTGCTGGTGCAGTCCTGTACCAGAAAGACGAACGAGGAAGGAAGCATCCTTGTTTCTTTTTCTCCAAGACCTTTTCTCCGGCCGAGAGGAACTACTCCATAGGGGATAGGGAGTTACTGGCGATGAAACTAGCATTCCAGGAATGGCGGCATCTCCTGGAGGGTGCGAAGCATCCATTTGAAGTATTTTCCGACCATAAAAATCTCACATACCTCCAGACAGCACAACGCCTGAACCCAAGGCAGGCCCGTTGGTCCTTGTTCTTCTCCCGGTTCCGCTTTATTATCCGCCACCTGGCCGGTGAGAAGAACGTACGGGCCGATGCCTTGTCACGTTGTATGGTTGTGTTGGAGGAGGACGAGGAGGAGCCTCGTCTTATACTACCCCCGGACAGCTTGAGGATGGTCACTCCCACTTCTTTGGACCAGGTGCCACCTGGCAAGACCCTCGTTCCCCCTGAACTACGGAATGAGGTGCTATCGTAGGCCCATGCCTCCAAGGTCGGGGGTCACTTTGGGGTCAAAAGGACCAGAGACCTTGTGACTAGGCACTATTGGTGGCCGAGACTACCCCAGGACATACAGGAGTATGTGGGAGCCTGTATGTCGTGTGCACGGAATAAGCCGTCCCGGCAGAGACCGGCAGGTCTTCTTCACCCACTGCCAGTGCCGGATCGTCCCTGGGAAGTGGTGGGAATGGACTTCCTGGGAGATCTGCCCAAGTCAGCTGGTCACAAGGTCGTATGGGTCATCACGGATCACTTCTCTAAAATGGTCCACTTGGTGCCTCTCCCACGACTCCCGACGTCACGTGCTCTCGCCACCTTATTCATTAGGCATGTATTTAGGCTGCATGGCATGCCTGACAAGGTGGTGAGCGACCGGGGTCCCCAGTTCGCGTCTCGCTTCGGGAGAGAGCTCTGTAAGCTCCTGCAGATAGAGCTTAACATCTCCTCCGCATACCATCCCGAAACCAATGGACTGGTAGAGAGGACCAATCAGACCTTGGTAACTTACCTCCGCCATTTTATCTCCGCGCACCACGACAACTGGGCTAACCTCCTTCCTTGGGCCGAATTTGCCATTAATAATTCGGTCCATGAATCCTCTGGTCAGACTCCGTTCCTGCTCAATAACGGACAACATCCCAGAATCCCGGTTCCGATGCCCATTACGTCACCCGATCCTAGAGTGGAGGATTGGGCGACCGAGGCCCGGGAGATCTGGGATAACACCCAAGAGGCCCTTAAGAGGGCTAAAGACCGGATGGTGACAACGGCTGATGAGCGCCGCCGCCCTGCACCATCCTTCGCCCCTGGTGACCTAGTGTGGCTGTCCTCTAAGAATGTTAACCTACGGGTACAGGCAGCCAAGTTCGCCCCTAGGTACCTGGGTCCGTTTAAAGTGCTAGAGCAGGTGAACCCGGTGGCATACCGACTCCAGCTCCCTCCACGCTGGGCTATAGCCAACACCTTTCACGTGTCCCTCCTGAAACCCGTACGACTTAATAAGTTCTCGGGGTCCCTGACGCCTCAAACTGACTCCCCGCCCGACGACTCTGAGGTGGCGAAGCTTGTGGAGACAAAAGTTATACGGGGCAGGAGGTACTACCTCGTAGAGTGGGTCGGCCGTGGTCCGGAGCATAGATCCTGGGAATTGGAGGATCATATCCACGCCCCGGGTTTGATAGCGGCCTTCGAGCACGGGCAGGGGGGGGGGCCTAGACGGGGGGGTAATGTTACACCTCGTGGCTCTCCTGTGGCAAGGAATGAGACAGTCTCCTTGCCTGCCACGAGCGCTCCTGCTCCGCAGCGCCGAAGGTCTGCCAGACTGCGCAAAGTGCAGGAGAAACCTCCTCAGAGAGGCAGCACAAGGGTGACACCTAGTGGTACACCTGTTGCAAGAAATGAGGAGGTCTCCCATTCCTTGCCTGCCACAGCTCCTCCTGCTCAGCAGCCTCAAAGGTCTGTGAGGTTGCGCAATGTGCAGAGATTTGCTGCTCAGGGAAGCAGTGAGACTCCCGTTATCTCTACACATTGTGAGACCGAGGATCCCGCCTCTATTTCCCAGAGGCAGGAGGGTGAGCATGTGCTATGCTTGGTGGATCCTGATTCGCCCACTGACGTCACACGGCTTGATGACAAGGCTGGTGACGTGGTGAATCCTGACTGGCCAGGCTGGGATGTCGTGGATCCTGATTGGGTCAAGTCCGTCATCTCCGCCTTGCGCCCGCCCTTGGCTGGAGCTACACCTCCTTAAAAGCTCCTCCTGCCATCATGGCGGCGCGCGACCGTCCTTCTATGTTTGGATGTCTGGCAGCGTGCTGCCACGCCACTGCTCAGGCATTATCTTCTTCTGTGGGCTTGGCCCTTGCTGCTTAGGCAGCACCTGGTTTGCAGGCCGTGTCCCTGCCTTGCTGCTCCGGCAGTAGCTCCTTCTACAGGCCGTGTTCCTGTCCCAGGTGAGCTCCTCGAGTCTCCACTGGACTCACCTGGTTATTGAAAGCACACGTGCGTGGGCACCTCTGTGCTACCCTCGTGCCATATTCTCGTGACTTCCACTGGCACACGTGCGTGGGCACCTCTGTGCTTCCCCGTGCAACAGGTACACCGAGCTGTGTGATCCCTGCCATACAACCCACACGGGTTAGGGCAGACCGGTGTACATAGATCGTCTGTGACATTCCAGACGATCGCTAGCAGCAACCCGCTCACTCTTCACCCACCATAGCAGCGGTCCCTTACACCGCACAGTGGACCTTGACCGGCGGAAGCTGTCCATTCCCCATCTTGGCACGCTTCCCCGGGTCCCCCTCGTAACAGTGATGTCTGACACCAAAGACGCAGAAGGCAGATAATGGTGTCCTGGAAGAAAATGTCCGTTTTTATAATGCAGGGACATGTGACATGGACATCCTATCACACATGCCGTTGCTTCTCTGGCTCAAAGTCCACTTAGCTGTGTGTGTGTCTGGGATTGGCTGACATGCTGGCCCGCCCCATAAGACGCGCGCGCTTAGGGAAGGAAGACAAGGAAAAAAAAAAAAATGGCGATCGCCATTATAGAAACAGCAGTGATCTGAAGGCGCTGTTCACGCACACTATACACTGAAATGTCATAATAGTGTGATTCACAGAGTGACTTACACTATTACAGCAGAAACCAAGCTATGATTTAGCTGGTTTTTTGCTGCTAGAACGGTTCTCGAACGTTTCTAGAACTATCGAGCTTTTGCAAAAAGCTCGAGTTCTAGTTCGATCTAGAACAGGCCCCAAAATCACTCGAGCCTAGAACTGGAGAACCACGAACCACGAACCGCGCTCAACTCTAGTCCGCAGTCCTGGTTCAAATGATGACGCCGGGAGTCAGCGTGTGCGCAGATTGAGCTCTTGGATGAGAGCTCCATCTGCGCACACGTCGCTCTGGAAGTCAGCGCGTGCACAGATGGCACCCTTGGATAAAAGCTCCATCTGCACATGCACTGCTCCAGGCGCCATCATTTGAACCGGGACCGCGGATAGACTGAGACACTCACCGCATCGGCCTTCTCCACTACTGACCTGCCGCTGCCGCCGCTACTGCCACCACTGCCCTCTGCCGCTACTGCTGCCGGCACTGCCCTCCACCGCCGCTGCTGCCGCAGCCACTGACCGCCGCCACTGCTGCTGCCGCCACTGACCACTGCTGCCGCTGCTGCCACTGACCGCAGCTGCCACCACAACCTCTGCCTCCTGTGACCTGCTTCACCACTACTTCTGTCCCCTCAGGTCAGACAACACCGGAGTATAAGACAGACCCTATTTTTATTTTTCTTACCTTTTTTTATCTCTAAATTTGGGTGCGTCTTATAATCCGGTGCGTCTTATAAAAGAAAAAATACGGTACATTACAGAATAATCATTTTTTCAAAACCACTTTCAGGTCACAAAATGCATTAATAACACTTGGGTTTTCATATGCCCTAATTTCTAGTTTTGAAAAAAATCTATTTTTAACCATCATGTATGAATTTTGAAGCAGAAGAATAATCCTTACTGCGTTTCCCCATGGCTGTCATACTGCCTCTGGGTCCGATCATTAAAGTTCCTGAATATGCACTGATCTGTAACAGTGTCTGTGATTGGTTGCAGTACTAATACCACCGCACATCCTCAGTGCCGGTGTCTGCGATTGGTTGCCCTCACACTAGCTATCTGGGTCCCAGAAGTGGAGTCCAAAAATAACTAAATATTTGGAAAAAGTAGCGCAGGGTCTCCAAATATTTTTATACCCAGTGCAGATAAAGCAGTCAGATACAGGCTGCAATCCCCAGCTGTGTGCATTATGTTGGCTGTGTATCAAAACACAAGGGACTTCAAACTTTTTTTAAATTATTTAAATAAATGATTGAAAAAACATCATGAGGTCCCCCTAATTTCGATACCCAGCTAAGATAAAGCGGACATCGAAGGTCTGATATTTTCAGATTGAGGAGGCCCATGGTTATTGGGCCCTCTTCAGCCTACAAATAGAAGCCTGCAGCTGCTTCTACATTAGCACATCTATTAGATGTGTTAATTCTGGCTCTACCTGACTCATCCCAATTATTGTGGAGCGCTAGCAATAGGATTAACATAAGGGGTTAATGGCAGCTGTGAATACTCCCTTTGCTAACCTTGTAAGTCAAAAGAAATAAGCACAACACATAGAAAAAAATATCCTTTATTTAAAAAACACCCTCTTACTCCAATTTATTAACTCTCAAAACACCACTGAAGATCAAACATAAACCACAGACATGACGTCACACAATGATCCCGGGACTGCTCCATCTGAAGTCGCAGTGAGCAGTCACGCTAGAAAATGTAACCAATCACGGTGGCGACAATGAGAGCAGCTACCCCAGCTGTGTCCTCAGTTGTACTTACCTGAGGTGAACTGATTGAACTCAGTGACCTAACCTGAGGCAAAGTCATTGAACTCAATGCTGGATTACTGCACTAGGTGTTGTGCAAACATTGAGTATTTGGTTTCAGATATGTCTGTGCCAAATATGCATCTTGTGGCAAAAAAAAACAACCCTGCACTGATACTGCATGAATTTTGGTGTGTTTTTTTTCCATGTGAAACCCAGCTGTGAACTTTGAAGGTTTTTGCCAGGAGATGCAGTTTTGTTGCAGAAATGTCTGCAACCAAACACTCAATGTGCTCAACATGACTTATGCTGTAATCGAACATTGAGTTAAATAACTTCCGCAGAGGTCAAAGTTGGGGTTGCCATGGTTTTGTTCTTTATTCAAAGTACATCTGAAAATGTTTCTTTAAAACCAGTGAAAGCTATTCAGAGACTGTGATTGGCACTCCATTGGGTACCTTCACATATCCAGCAGTGAATTAAGTCTGTGCATTGGGGTTATTGTTTCACGGACAAATCATCCGAGCACCCACAATACTAGGCCAAGCTTCGCAAGTACCAAAGCAATCTGATGCTCAATTGAGTAACGAGCAGTACCGAGCATGCTGGCTCATCACTATCATCACTAATCCTCATAACTTTAAAGTGAACCAATCATCAGGATGTTCCTATATAAACTAAAGCCAGTGCTATACTAGCACTATCATGCTGATTGTATACATACTTGTATTTGTCAAATGGGATCAGGGCCCGACTGGCCATAGAGCAGTTCTGGAATATGCCAGATGGGCCGGTGCCTGCAGTAGGCCGCTCGCTCACTCACTCCAAGGATGCACATGCAGCTCTTTTATCAGAGGCGGGCTGGGTTGGCATGGCATTCTCCAGCAGCTATTTAAGACTTCAGAGCCGCTGGCTCCTTTAGTTGCAGTCCACCTGCACTGTGCCTTTGTGAGGCTGCAACTGCTGATGTCACTATGCAGCTTGCGGGCTGGAACAGGCAAAGACGGCATCTGATGTGTGCCTCAAGTCCTGCCGATGGGTCGCTCACAGAGAGCTCTTCCTGTACTGATATATGTGATCGGCACAGAGCAGGGGAGGAAATATACTGGACCAGAACGGAGGCTGACGTGAAGGACCTGTCAGGTCATCTGACTAATCATGTGCCTGATCACATGACCGGTGAAGTGGCAGATCCTGTTGTTCAGCAAATGCAGCCTCCGTGCAGGTCCCAGCGGCTCCCCTCCTGCTCTGCACCATCAGGAGCTGCAAGATGGGGTAATGTATAGTGTGTGTAATTGTGCATGTAGTCTCTCTCATTCCCTGTCTGTCTGCCTCTCATTCCCTGTCTGTCTGCCTCTCATTCCCTGTCTGTCTGCTTCTCATTCCCTTTCTGTCTCTCTCATCCCCTGTCAGTCTCTCTCATCCCCTGTCAGTCTCTCTCATCCCCTGTCAGTCTCTCTCATCCCCTGTCAGTCTCTCTCATTCCCTGTCAGTCTCTCTCATCCCCTGTCAGTCTCTCTCATTCCCTGTCAGTCTCTCTCATCCCCTGTCAGTCTCTCTCATCCCCTGTCAGTCTCTCTCATCCCCTGTCAGTCTCTCTCATCCCCTGTCAGTCTCTCTCATCCCCTGTCAGTCTCTCTCATTCCCTGTCAGTCTCTCTCATTCCCTGTCATTCTCTCTCATTCCCTGTCAGTCTGTCCCTTTTCCTGTACAATGTGAGTATATGTAATTATTATTTTACAAGGGAGGTAACCTGATTTGAAAAAGGCATTGTCCAGGTAGCGGATAACACCTATAACTTGCCCAGTCCAGTGAATTTTTCAGCCAATCTTTTTTGAATCCCTGTTTTCACACACCCCTAGGAAAAAAAACACCAGTGGTGCCAGCTCTGCCTCTCCCAGGGCTCACATGATATTTTTATGTTTCACAATCCCTGCGACCAATCAGCGCTGGCTTCATTCTTCCCTCCTACAGATATAATTCACATCGGAAGGAAATGACAACAGCAACTCTTACTTCCACTGGATGTATTGATTTTTCCGACAGGAGATAGAGTGAAGCCAGCGCTGATTTTCCATAGGGCTTGTGTGACATAATGTTATATGAGCTCCGGGAGAGGCAGAGCTGACACCACTTAAACAGTGTCAGCACCAAAAATGAGTATAGATTTTATTATTTTCCTTAGTGGGAGGGGGAACAGGGGCTTCAGAAGGGGTGTCCAAGTAGTGGGTTACCTATTTAACGGTTACTAACAACTAACTGCAGTGTATCCATGTTCAGCAGAAGTGCCCCATGTAAAATGCCAGCAACAGTCAGTATATTTTAATCTTGATCCTTCAAAGTAAACAAATATATGATAATGTCAAGGTAAAATAAAATGACTTATCGCACTGTCCCTACCCCTATGACTGTAAGCCAGTGGCTCTTGAGAGGATTTAAGTTCACCAGCTTCATTGATTTACTGTGCATGCCCAGGACAGGAACAGTGACACCATTTTTGGCCAGCCCAAGAGTTGTAAAGAGCTGAAGGTGATGTTGCTCTAACATCAGATAGGGCCATAATTGTAATAAAAGAGAGGCGAGTGTAGAAGAAATAGGTGGCGCTCACCTCGATCCATAAAAATCCTTTATTTTGTTTGCTTATAAACCAGAGATGCAGGAGGATGCGGGCAGGGCTGCTTCGTCCTCCTGTATCCATGATTTTTAACCAAACAAATTAAAGGACTTTTATGAATCGGGCTGAGGACCACCTATTTCTTTTATATTCGGCTCTGCTACGTATGTCATTTATTTGAAGGTTTAGCTCCACTTTCTCTTAGTGGCCAGTTAGTGCTCATTGTACTCCTTTTTTGTCCTATGATGAGTATTCTGGATAAATGTTGCCAGATCTATTTGACTGGTTCTTTGTGGTCATAATTGTAATAAAGACCCCCATCTAGGCAAGTAAGTATATGTCTAGGGAGGTGGGCAGCATATCTGCAATTGTTTTTTGATCGCATGTAAAGACCATTGAGGTTTTTATTACAAATATAGTCATGCCTCTTGACAGAGTCCCTTTAAAAACAATCTAAATTTTCTGCAGGGCAACTTAAATTACATATAGTGTAATTCTGGCGTTACATCAGTTTGGACGCTGTAATTGTTGTGCTATAGACCTCCAGCAATCCGCAAACAAACAAATATAAGTCACAATCACTTCATAGTAGGTCGGCCTGTCTGCTCTCAAATGCCAACTCTGATTTTCAGTCCCAGTCCGGCCCTGGATGGGATATATAGTTTTTGAAATACAGGAAAGTAAAGTTCCAGAAATGTACAGCTTTCTGATTGGAAGGAGATACCGAATAGTTAATAGGTGGATTGGGTTTTGATATTGATTTCCTCTCCTACCAGTCCATCCTCCCCCTATCTGTTTTTTATGCTAATTCCATTACAGTACAGTTTTACTAATCTCTTCCTAAGATGTTTTCAAAGTTGATGCCTACGCATAGTACTGATCTCTGGCGCCATCTTTGTGAAGATAGTTTGACATCATGTTATTCTTTCCTTGTCACTGCGATGGCAGCGTATGCACCTTTGCATCTTCTGATCTTGTTGGGACTGTGGGAGTGTGCTCGTGGTCAGAACATAAGTGGAGACTCCCCCCCCAGCAATAGCTGATTACAGAGCACAGGACGCGATCAGCTGGAGAGGAGACGCTGGACACCTGAGCGAAGGAACAAGTCAACATGCCAGGATAGCATGCCAGTACAGCATTTGTCTCACCATCCCCCAGGTATGTTGATATGCCCTGCCTGTTAGCCTGCAATCCCACAAATTGCACCCCACTATGCCACCAATAGTTTGATTGTGCATGTGTCTGTATCGCATACTACTACTGCATACGTCTATATGGGTAGCACATACTACTGTGTGGGGGCATATAATATAATAGGGGGGGGAAATAAAACAATATGGTGGAGAATAATACAATATGAAGGCGCATAATACAATATGGTGGTGCATAATACAATATGGTGGCGCATAATATAATATGGGGGCACATAATACAATATGGGATGCATAATATATGGGGGCACATATTATAATATGGGGCGCATAATACAATATGGGTCTGCATCCTAATGTATGGGGGCACATAATACAATTTGGTGACACATAATACAATATAGAGACGCAAATATGTGGGTGCTGCACCCTACTGTATTGGGGTTCATAGTACTAAATATATTTTATTATACACCCCCATATTGAATTGTGCACTCCATATTATATTGTGTGCTCCCATATAGTAATATGCGCCCCTATATTGTATTATGTGCCACCATATAGTATTATGTGCCGCCATATTGTATTATGCAGCCCCACATATTATTATGTGCCTCAATTTTGTATGATGCACCCCATATTGTATTATGCGCCCACATATTATATTATGCACCCCCATATTCTATTATGTGCCCCATATTATATTATGCACCCCATACTATATTATGCGCCCCAACAATAGTATGTGCTAAGCATATAGCAATATGCTGTAGTAGTATGCAGTATAGGCATATGGGGGTGTGTATACAGCTGTAGAAATGAGTGTGTATATACTGTATCTATACACACATTTATTTAGACAGCTGCATGTGCAAATCCATACATATATATATATATATATATATATATATATATATATATATATATATATATATATATATACTAGCTGTACTATCCGGCTTTGCCCGGGTTAATAACTGCTGTTAACAAAATAGAATGTATTAACAAAAATGTATTCTGCACACAAAAAAACACAAAACAAGTAGATATAAATGTAATTATTAAAAGGCAAAAACTAAGCTAATAGAAGTATTTCACAACATATATTTCAACACCACAGATATTCCACACAGATTTAACTAAATTGGCCAAGTAATGTGCTCCATCTGTCTATTTCCAGATCTGTCTCTTTCCCCATCTGTCTCTTTCCCCATCTGTCTCTGTCTGTCTCTTTCCAGGTCTGCCTCTTTCCAGGTCTGCCTCTTTCCAGGTCTGCCTGTCTCTGTCTCTTTCTATGTCTGTCTCTATCTCTCTGTTTCTTTCCCCATCTGTCTCTCTCCAGGTCTGTCTCTTTCCCAGGTCTGTCTCTTTCCCCGTCTCTTTGTCTGTGTCTTTTCCTGTCTGTCTCTTTCCCTGTCTGCCTGTCTTTGTCTGTCTCTATTTCTCTGTCTCTTTCACCATCTGTCTCTATCAAGGTCTGTGTCTTTCCCCATCTATCTTTGTCTGTCTCTCTGGCTGTCTCCTCCTTCCCTGTCTGCCTGTCTCTGTCTGCATGTCTGTCTGTCTCTTTCCCCATCTGTCTCTTTCCAGGTCTGTCTCTGTCTGTCTCTTTCCCTGTCTGTCTCCATCTCTCTGTCTCTTTCCCTGTCTGTCTCTCTCTATCCGTCTCCCCACCGACATCTTATTACCTCACATATAAGCTTCTTATACTATGAATGTCTTTTGTTCCTATAGCAACCACTCACAGCTCCTACTAATAACCTGTAGTTCCAGGCTCCATTTACTTTAATGAAGGCATGTTTTTTGGAGAGTAACTGTAAAGCGCGGGGTTAAATTTTCCTGTCAAAACATAGTCTACGACGTTCCCTGGGTCACATGAGGTATCTGTGCAAAATTTTGTGATTGTAAATGTACGGTGCGGATACACTTTTCACTTCACTTTTTCCCCATTATCTAGATGGAGGCAAAATTGATTGGTAAATTGGAACGCGCTGGGTTAAAATTTTGCCTCACAGCATAGCCTATGATGCTCTCAGGGTCCAGACGTCTGAGTGTGCAAAATTTTGTGGCTGTAGCTGCGACGGTGCAGATGCCAATCCCGGACATACATAGACACATACACACACAAATACACACATACATACACACATTCAGCTTTATATATTAGATATATATGAGAACAAAATTAGAGAGCAATACACAAATTCCTAAATGTTAAGGTCATTATGTAGTACTATGTGATTATTTTCTAACATAAGTAAATTAGCAGTGTTTTAAGCACATAAGAAAAATCTAAATAAGATAAATGTAAAAGAACACTGATCAAAATTAGAGAATTCTTTCATATACTTGCAAGTTATTGGTGTTAATCTGGCACCTGGTGGTAATTTCCATGATTATCTGACAAACCCTGGAAACTGGCAGCCTAACTTTCCTTTAACTTTCCAGTTTACACTAACTTTTCAAAAATGATGGGCTGTTCCAAAGTGGCTGAAGCCCTTCGGCAACAGGTTGTCCAGATGAAGGCCAAAGGGATTACTATCTGAAATAGCAAGAGAAGTTGAACGTTTCAAGTCTGTAATTTGAAGCATATTGCATCTTTGCAACATTAAAAACTCTTTTTTTTATATAGTTACTATATATATATATATATATATATATATATATATATATATATATATATATATATATATATATATATATATAAACAATAACTATACCAAACCATTAGTGGCACAGTGGGTTTCAATCTGTGTGATGTAAGGCAGGCGGGACATATAAACATACCTGCAAGAGGGTGAGATAAACGCTGTCCGAGCATGCCGTCCTGGCACGTCGGCTTGTTCTTTCGCTCTGGTGTCCAGCGTCTGCTCTTCAGCGCACTCCTGTGGTCACAACAAAAGCAGAAAATGTGAAGGTAAATGTGCCACCCTCACAGCAGCAAGGAACTAATAACATGATGTCACACAATCTTCACAAAGATGGCACTGGAGATAAGCGCTATGTGCAGGTGCCAATACTGATGCCATCTTAGTGAAAAGATTACTAAGACTCTACTATAATGGAATTAGCATTAATAACAGATAAGGGGAGGATCGGGAGGCAGGGGAGGAAATCAATATCAAACTCCAACCCACCTATTAGCTCCTGCTAATCAAAAAGCTGTACATTTCTGTAACTATTCTTGCCTGTATTTCAAAACCTATACATCCTAGCTGACAAATAAAAGGTATCTATAAAGTCAGCATGATAGTGTAAGTATAGCACTGGCTGTAGTTTATATAGGCAAATCCTGGTGATTGGTTCACTTTAATGAACACAAATCAATTTTTTGTGAAAATGTATGAATGTGATTTCTAAAGAACCTTCCAGCTCAACAGTGTATACATTTTGTATTTTTAAGGGATAGATAATCATCTCCATAAGATTAGAAAACTCCATTAGTTTTCTTTTAGACATATTTTGATTAGCAATTTTTTGGCATGAATTTCAAGTATTTATTTATAAGTGTGTTTTGTGTGACCTTTTTTTAATTCACACTTCAAAAACTCCAGGAAAATAGTTGCTTTTTTTATTGCGTTATAGTTCTAACTAAAAAACTTGACATACTTTTCAATAGAATTAGTTTGCATTAATATATTTTAATTTTTTTATTGCATTTCATTATAGTTAGCACTAATTATATTTAATTCTGATTTTGATGAAAATACTATCTTTGTCACGTACAAGCTTAATCTTTTAGTTTTGCAGTACCACACTCCTTTATTATCTTAATAATATGTGGTTTGTACCCAGACATTACATTATTTAAAAATTAACCTGTAATGAAAATTTATTTCTGACTAACAATAAATTATTAAAAGTGAGAATGATGAAAAAGGGAGTTATATTTTTTTTCCTTTTCACTTGTTTATGGTAATTTGTCATTGAGCTTAATACTGCTCAAATATAAGCATGTCAGACAGAAAAAAAGCTTTAAAACCGAAATTTAAAACATTTTCTTCCATTTATTTAGTACATACTACATTAAAATTCTCCCATTTTGAGATTAAGAAAATTTACACATTATAATGAAAAATATTGCATAACAGTGTTAATGAATACATCACTCTTCTATTCCAATGTAAAAAAAATGAAAATGTATTTAAAAAATGCATTTTTTTTCACTTTAAAACTAAATACAAATAAAATTATATATATAATTTTTTATATATATATATATTAATCATAATATCACAAAAGTACACACACCCCTCACATTTTTGAAAATATTTTATTACATCTTTCCAATGAAGATATTGCACTTTCATATAATGAAAGATAGTCAGTGTACAACTTGATCACCAGTATAAATTTAGTGTTTCCTTTAAAAATTCAGTAGAATCCTAAGTTAAAATGGCCAAATTGTATTCCAAATGTCAATATTTCGTGTGGCTACAGTTATTTTCAAGCACTGCCTTAACTTTCTTGGGGATGGAGTTTACTAGAAATTCACAGAGAAGACCCTGGAATACTCTTCCATGATGACATCATAGAGCTGGTGGATGTTGTAGACATTGTGCTAATCCACAGTTTTTTTGAGGTGGCCTCACAGATAGAGATAAGTTAACCAGAACAGTAAAGTTTAAGGTTCATACCAAACACTGTGTTTCTGTGTCTCGAATTTGAACCCGGGCTTTCCACTGGATGTCATTGTTACTGTCTGGGTTCACCAGCCAAATAAAACTTGCTGAAAGGCTTCAGCACAACCAATCAGCCAGCTTTTAAGCTGTAGGAACATCCGGAACCATCTCAACTGACCAAAGTATTGCTGTGATTACCAGAAGCACCACATGACCCAGCTTGTTTATGTCAAATCGCAGGTTGCATTATGATCCTGGTGCAGTGAAGAGTTTTCTAATAGAGGCTGGTTTAAACAGCTCTAATACCGCTTTGTACAAACAGCTCGAATATAGATTGCTGCACTACTGCTTTAATACCGCCTGGAAGATAGAGGTCTAATACGGGCTGGAGCAATGCTGCTCTAATATGGTCTGGTGCAAACAGCTGTAATACTGGATGCTTTATTCAGCTCTAATACAGCCTGGTGTACACAGCCCAATTATAGCCTAGTACACTATTGCTCTAATACCGCATGGTACAAAACTGGTCTAATACTGCTTTGTGCAATAGTGCTGTAATAAGGACGGATGCAAACAGCTGTAATACTGTACCGCCCCGGGGCTCGGCCGGCTGCCAAGCCGCTCGGATCCGTGCTCATCGGTGGGTGGCTAGAGCTCTTCCACGGACCCGGGGGGTCACGTCGCTCTGAAAGGGGATTGGCACTAGACGTAGGGACTTCGGTGGGGAGGTCCATGGCTGGAGCCGCGGTGGTTTGCAGGGGGATTTTTAAGTTCGTGACGCCACCCACGGGTTGTGGTGAATGAATGGACACCACCGCTGCCGTTGACTAGGCTCCCGGGGATGGTGTTGCGCAGCTTGGTGTTGACCCCCTCCATGGGTAGGGGGGATGATGGTCCCAGGGGCCTGAGGGAGGTGCTGAGGCGAGGGGATGGATGCTGGCTGGGGTGACGGTGGGGTGCGGCGCAGTGCGCGGCCCGAAGGCACTGGTGTACTCACTATGATAAAACACGCTGGAGTCTCTGGTAAACCAAACGGGATGATGAACGGTGCCTGCAGCCGGCTGCAGCCTCCCCTTAACAGGTTGGTGGTTTCCGCCTTTCTCCTGCACCTCTTTAATGTGAACGTTATGACTCCTATGCCTAAGCAACGGTAGTCCGCTCCCCGGCTTGCTGTGTGTCGGAACAGCCCTGTTTGCCTGCAGATGCTGGCCCCTTGGGTCTCTATGCCTTGGTGGTGGCTTTACCATAATGGTTGGGCTGTTGTCTTCAGTCGGGTCTTGTGTGGGAAAGGGCCTAATGTCCAGTCCTCAATCAGTTGATTTCACTTAGCCTAGTTGTTTCTGGGCCTAGTACTGGGTCTGAGTACCCCTCCTGGTGCTCCGGTTTCCAATCGGTTCCCCGGTTCGATACAGGCGGGTCACTGCCCGACCCAGGTCCCTATGGTTCCATTAGCTGTAATCCCAGCTCCTGCAGGCGGCCACCACTGTCTGCCTCTTTGCCAAAGGTGCCTGGGCTCCAACCCAGACACCTGGTGAAGTCTTTGGCAGGTCTGAGCACAGGTCTGCCCTTGAACTTGACTCTCCTCACTCACTGTCAAAGCTTATCTCTCGACTCACTGTTTTCCCGCCTCCGGGCCTGTGAACTCCTTGGTGGGCGCAGCCAACCACCTGGCTGCGCCCCCCTGGTGTGAACATCAAACCCGGAGGGTGGCAACAAAGGTTTATAGGTTGGCTGCAGTCACCTTTCTAAGGGGAGGGGGGGGTGTGTGTATGGGACTACCTGGGACGGCCTGACTAGTCCAGGGCGTCACAATACCAGCTGATTTAATCAGCTCCAATGCTGCCTGATGCAAACAGCTCTAATATAGCCTGCTGCACTACTGTTCTATTACCGTCTGATGCAAACAGTTCAATTGCAGCCTGGTGTAAACAGGTGAAATACCAGCTGCTTTAATCAGCTCTAATTCTGCCTAGTGCAAACAACTCCAATATAGACTAGTGCATTACTGCTTAAAACTGCCTTGTTCAAACAGCTGTAATATAGCCTAGTGCACAACTGTTCTTATACTGTCATGCTAGGTAAGGGAAAGTACCATTGGTATGGTGACATGGAAGTGAAGGGAAACCCTGTTAAGTTAAGGGGGAGATGATGACCCCTGACAAACCTTCCACTGGCCGCTGGCTCCCCTGACCACATTGGATAGGTCCTGCACTTATGTGCTGAGCAGGAGATATTACCCTGACTTACCACCCTAGAACTTTCCCTAGGTAGGAAATGGGTAGGATAAACATTTCGTCAACCCCACTAAGCTCTAAAGATACACAGGGAGCACACATGGGGAAAGCATATAAACAACCTATCTCCAGGAAGACTCAGGGAGAGTAGCAGCAACAAACCACAAAGTTTCTTCAGATGGACACAAGCCAACTGCTTACATCAAGGGCTTGTGCAGGTTTTTAACTCTCTCACCAGCAAAAGCCAAGAGAAGATGAGAGCATTTAAAGATACAAGAGAAGTGCTGATGATTTACAGTTAAAGAGAAGAAATCCCCAGGGTCCTAAAGAGAAAGGAATTAACCCATAGCAGGAAGGGAGGAAAAGTCAGGGAGCAGCTTGTATTGCCAAATGCTTTGACCTTCTACAGTCCAACACCACAGGACTTTCTGTCATGTGTCACGTGACACACCAGTGACAGTATCCTTCCTTCTATGAGTGGTCTCTGGACACTCAGGATCAGGTTTATCCAGATGAGAAATATAAAATGAATGAACCAACCTTGTGTTGTTCACATCCAGTGCTGGAACACATCATGTCTTATGAACCGTAACCCCTCTAGTGAACAAAGTATTGAAAGGAGCAATGTAAAAAATGAGAAACAACAATCTTAGCTATTTAAAACTCTGAATGATGTGGTGAGCATTATGGAAACCTGGCTGGATGAAAGCCATGACTGGGTGACATACTTAAAGGTTATACTACATTCAGGAAGGACAGGAAAGACAAAAAAGGTCTGTGTTGAATTAAATTATTGGGGGGAACTGCAACAATGTAGAGTCAGTATGGGTAAATGTACATGGGGAGGGGAATAATGGAAAAATGCTAATTAGAGTTTGCTATAAGCCTCCTAACATACCTGAATAAGTAAAGGGTGAAATGCTGCAACAAAGTGAAAAGGCAGCTGCTAATAATAATAATAATAATAATCGGGTTCTTATTATGGGGGATTTCAACTATCCAGACATTCAGTTGGACATAGAATCTTCTGGTTGCGCTAAAAGCTGTGAGCTCTTATCTACTTTTCAAAACAATTCCTCTGTCAGGTGGTAGATGAACCAACCAGGGGAGATAATTTGCTAAATCTGGTCCTGTCAAATAGACCAGATACAATTTCAGATCTACAGGTCTGGGAGCACTTGGGGAATAGCTATAACCAGAGTCCTTACTACTTTTTATAAAAAACCATATACTTTATTAATAACTAATTACACGTACATACACAAATTTCAATAAAAAGTCAGGGAGGAAAAGGAAAGATAATTGACCCTATCCTTTCCCTTCCTACACTACGGGGGTCGGCGTCCTAGTTATGAAGACGCCCCCGTTCCACGGTGACTTGGCCTGGGTGAATCCTCCCTATTAACATGTAGGTGCAGTCCCTCTCAAGATGGAAAAACCCCCACAGTAGTAACACCACAGTGAGGAGGAAGTGCTCGGTCAATAATGACTAATTTGTCTATATCACCACTATGACGTGTAGGGATTAGGGGCCTCAAAGTCAACGGTTATCTATGGGTCTGTGTGCTCAGTAGTAGATACAGGTAGATAGATAGTGTACATTGAATATTACTATTCAAAAATTGCCCAATTCTAGATTTTGCTATTCAAGAAATGCCCGACGCGTTTCGCCCTTTTATGTTGGTAATAAGGGGCTCATCAGGGGCTTTTCAACATTTTCTTGAAAGAGGTTCTTTTTTGGCACGTCCGTAATAGTAGAGTCCTTTCTGCCACTTTCTATCCTAAGATGTATCAGGATAAGGACAATACCTCCCAAACAGGTGATTTACATGGCAGTTGCTTATCTAGGATATATCCAGGGGGCTTTTTGACTCTAAAAATCTCTATATTTATTCCACTCAGGAATGCATTTACATTAATCACACTTGTGGCTGTCACGTATGGCTCAGTCAATCACCACAGACATAATTCCTTCAGGATATAACCTTTAACGCAATTAACCCCTTAACGACCGCGGGCCGTAAAATTACGTCCTAAATGACATAATCTTACTGCCCGAGGTCCTCCGGCGGCAGCATGCCGCGATCGGCACACATCTCAGCTGATTTTCACAGCTGAGATGTGTGCCTGCTAGGCACGAGCAGAATCGTTATCTGCTCGTGGCGATTAACCCCTTATATGGCGCTGTCAATACATGACAGCGCCATTATAAGCGCAATCGCGGTAAAGTTTTACTTACCGCCGAAACCGGAAGTCACGTGACGCGATCACGTGACTCCCGATAGTTGTCATGGTAGTACAGGGTCATGTGATGACTCCTGTACTACACATGAATTGGTTTCACTTTCGCTGTGCCCGGGGCACAGCAAAAGAGAAAGACAGCGTATCTGCTGTTTACAGCCTTCCAGCTGTGATCAGCAGATACTGCAGAGCGATCGGAATGCTAATCGCAATAGCCCCCTAGGGGGACTAGTAAAATAAAAAAAAAAAGTAAAAAAATAAGTTTTAAAAAAATTAAAAAAAAACAAAAAAACCTAAAAGTTCAAATCACCCCCCATTCGCCCCATTGAAAATTAAAGGGTTAAAAAAATAAAAAATATACACACATTTGGTATCGCCGCGTTCAGAAATGCCCGATCTATCAAAATATAAAATCAATTAATCTGATCAGTAAACGGCGTAGCGGCAAAAAAATTCCAAACGCCAAAACGACGTTTTTTTGTCGCCACAACTTTTGCGCAAAATGCAATAAGAGGCGATCAAAACGTAGCATCTGCGCAAAAATGGTACCGTTAAAAACGTCAGCTCGAGACGCAAAAAATAAGCCATCATTGAGCCTAATATCCCGAAAAATGAGAACGCTACGGGTCACGGAATATGGCGTAAAACGTGCGCCACTTTTTTCGGACAAACTTCCGATTTTTTTTTAACCCCTTATATAAAAGTAAACCTATACATGTTTGGTGTCTACGAACTCGCACTGACCTGAGGCATCACACCCACACATCAGTTTTACCATATAGTGAACACAGTGAATAAAATATCTCAAAAACCATAGTGCTATCGCACTTTTTTTGCAATTTTTCAGCATTTGGAATTTTTTTGCCATTTTCTAGTACACAATATGGTAAAACTGATGGTTTCATTTAAAAGTACAGCTCGTTCCGCAAAAAATGAGCCCTCACATGACCATATTGACTGAAAAATAAAAAAGTTACGTCTCTCAGAAAAAGAATGGCGAAAAAAAAAAACGGAAAGCGAAAAATCGGCCGGTCGTGAAAGGGTTAAGGAAGTGAATGCTTCCTGACGGTCGACCACCAGGCAATAATGGTACAATGGTTCTTCCTGCCTCCAGGAGTAAAGAAACAAGGTCCAAATTGACCCACAGACCTGGTCACTGTCCCACAGTGGGGTGAGGTTAAATCAGGAGATCCACAGCAGCAGGTGTCTTTTGTGGTCCGTGTGGAGGGTTCCAGGTCTGGCGTTCAATGAACCAATTAACCTCACCCCACTGTGGGACAGCGACCAGGTCTGTGGGTCAATTTGGACCTTGTTTCTTTACTCCTGGAGGCAGGAAGAACCATTGTACCATAATTGCCTGGTGGTCGACTGTCAGGAAGCATTCACTTCCTTAATTGCGTTAAAGGTTATATCCTGGAGGAATTATGTCTGTGGTGATTGACTGAGCCATACCTGACAGCCACAAGTGTGATTAATGTAAATGCATTCCTGAGTGGAATAAATATAGAGATTTTTAGAGTCAAAAAGCCCCCTGGATATATCCTAGATAAGCAACTGCCATGTATATCACCTGTTTGGGAGGTATTGTACTTATCCTGATACATCTTAGGATAGAAAGTGGCAGAAAGGACTCTACTATTACGGACTTGCCAAAAAAGAACCTCTTTCAAGAACATGTTGAAAAGCCCCTGATGAGCCCCTTATTACCAACATAAAAGGGCGAAACGCGTCGGGCATTTCTTGAATAGCAAAATCTAGAATTGGGCAATTCTTGAATAGTAATATTCAATGTACACTATCTATCTACCTGTATCTACTACTGAGCACACAGACCTGTAGATAACCGTTGAATTTGAGGCCCCTAATCCCTATACGTCATAGTGGTGATATAGACAAATTAGCCATTATTGACCGAGCACTTCCTCCTCACTGTGGTGTTACTACTGTGGGGGTTTTTCCATCTTGAGAGGGACTGCACCTACATGTTAATAGGGAGGATTCACCCAGGGCCAGTCACCGTGGAACGGGGGCGTCTTCATAACTAGGACGCCGACCCCCGTAGTGTAGGAAGGGAAAGGATAGGGTCAATTATCTTTCCTTTTCCTCCCTGACTTTTTATTGAAATTTCTGTATGTACGTGTAATTAGTTATTAATAAAGTATATGGTTTTTTATAAAAAGTAGTAAGGACTCTGGTTATAGCAATATCTACTTTTAAGTATCTGGAACTGGTATATAATTTATAGCACTTGGGCAATAGCGATCATAATATGGTAAGCTTCAACGTAATATTCAATAGAACATTTAAAAGGGTAAATGCTAAAACCTAGAATTTTAGGAAAGCTGATTTCAACAAATTAAGGAAAGAGCTTAAATGTGTAGATTGCAATAATGTCATGGTAAGTGGGGATACCAAACATAAATGGGGTAAGTTTTAGGCTATGTGCCCACACTGCGGAAAATTTGTGGAATTTGCCGCAATTTCTTCATGGAAATTCTGCGGATTTTTCAAAAATTCGCAGTACAGCGAGTCCCCAGTCATTTCTATGGCATTTTTAAACTGCTGTGCCCATGCTGCATTTTTTTCCGCAGCGGAAATAATGTGGATTTCCCTGCGGAAAAATCTGCAGCATGTCAATTATTCCTGCGGATTTTTCTGCACAATCCCATACTTACCTGCCTTGATAGAAGACACCGGGAGGAGCTCAGTGGAGCCAGGAGCAGGAAGCAGGAGATGGACGAGGTCTGCATAAGCTCTGGTCATGTGACAGCCGGAGCTAGTTCAGACCCGCCCACCTTCTCCTGTAAAGTGCAGACAAACATGGCCGGAAAGTGAAGTGCTGCGTGATGGAGGTAAGTATGAATGTCCTGATTATGGCAGCACTTGTTCTGCATTGAGGGACTGATGCTGAAGCCATGGTACTGTATCCTCAATCCAGAATGACCGCAGCATATCCGCAGGACATTCCACAATAAAACTGCAGCATTGAAACAGCAAAAGTTATGCTGTGGTTTTCTGGGAGCTCCTCCGGAATGTCCTGCGGATATATCCGCAGCACACTTTCCCCGTGGGCACATAGCCTAAGGATATACTACTAGAGTCCTGTAAGAAAACGTATACCCTCTGGTAATAAAATGTCCAGGAATAAAAAGAAACCACTATGGATAAATAAGACTGTACAAAGTATAATAAAACAAAAACAAAGGGCGTTTAAAATCTTAAAGGCTGAGAATACAGAAATAGCATTTCAGAAGTATAAAGAAATCAATAGGAAATGCAAAAAAAGAAATCAAGCAAGCAAAATTAGCTACTAAAACAAAAATCGCCAAGAACTAGTGTTGAGCGGACCCGGATCCGCAAAATCCAGATCCGCATGGTTTGAGAGCCCGATCCGAGTCCGACTAGTACCCAGGATTCGGGGTGCACGATCCGGATCCTTTTTTTCTCTATCTCTCTCTCCCTCCCTCCCTCCCTCCCTCCCTCACTCCCTCCCTCCCTCCCTCTCTCTCTCTCTCTCTCTCTCTCTCCACTCAACTCTACCAAGAACATTAAAACATTAAAATAAATCCCAAAATTTATTAGGGAGAGCTAAAAGTTGGAGAGATCCAGAAGGTTGAGTATGCATTACATTGGAATGTGGCAAATACTGCAAGTACACACATAGTCAACCACCTCCTGATGTAACCTCGGCCACCAAAAATGATGAGAATGGAGGTCCAAGGTTTCTTCACTAACTGGATGACCTGCAAATTGTGATGTTCCCCAATTATTTTGTGCCACAAATTAGCTGGCATGGAAAACCTTCCTGAAGGGCAAGAGGCCGCGCGGTCTCCTTGAGCCTCCAACACCTCCTCCTTCTGGCCTGGGCACAAGGTTGAAATGGATGTCCCTTTCTGCAAACTGGGTACAAGGTTTACATGATTGCTACCAAAAGGGAAGCTCTGGGAAAAAGCAGAAGATATTTTAATCCCTCTATGGTAAGTGACAGTAAAATTAAACCTGGTAAAATCCAAATACAATCACCTGCCTAGTATTGAGATGTTTGGCAGACTTGAGATACGACAGGATTTTATGGTCTGAGATTACAGTAATGGGATGAACTTCCCCCTCAAGCCAATGGCACCATTCCTTAAAAGCTAACTTAATAGCCGCCAGTGCTTAATTGCCAACATTATCATTTCTGTCAGCCAAAGACAATTTCTTGGAAAAGAAAGCACCTGAACGCCATTTATCAGAAGACAGGTCTTATGACAACACAGCCCCAACCCTCACCTCAGATGCATCAAACTTGATGATACAAGGCTGTGAAACATCAGGCTGAATTAGTATAATGTCAGTGGAAATGCATCTTTTCAAAGAGAAAAAAAGCTTCCTGGGAAAAGTCTGACCATTTAGAGAAATATGACCCCTTTTTTGTCATGTCAATGAAAGGCTTTACATTTACTAAATAATTCTGAATAAATTTCCAGTAAAAAATGGTAAACCTTAGAAAATACTGTAACGCTTTCAGATTCTCTGGACTATACCAGTCAAGTGCAACATGGACCTTCACTGGATCCATCCAAAAACCCGAAGCAGACAATAGCTACCACATATATTGCACATTTTGGACAGTGACATCTCCAGTTTAGCATACAGTTTTTCTCATTAAATCTGTAAGGCCTGTTTAATATGTACCTTATGTGTATCTATATCGGGTGAGTAGATCCAGATTATGAGTATTTGAATTCAAATTTATTTGCCATAAATATAATTTTTGTGAACATTTTGTGAAGCTGGCAAATTTGAATTTGAAATGATGCACCCAATTATAGAGAGGACAGTATGTAAAAATAGATATTTTGATGTATAAGATAGGACACTGTATCCTACAGGACATTTTATAGTAATAATATAATAAACAAAATATAATACACAAAATAATAAAGGACTTCGCTGTACATAATAAATGCAAGCAATATTTGCTAAGGGACAGCCTTTTACATAATAAGGAAGTGCTACAGTAGTATTACTCCCACCATCCCTTATCAAGTAAATACATTGTAGATAAAGAATAAACATTTACATCCTAACTCATCTCATCTGATTAGAGTCATGAACATTTGTTTCTTCTCCATCTGGTCATAACTGTATGTTGACATCTTCCAGCCATGACTTGTCTTTGTAGAGTTTACCTCAAAAATTACACTGCTTCTGATTATATCAATAATCAGGAGCAAATATTGTATATTTCCTTCTGGAAAACAGCGATGCACGACCAAATCAATAATATAATAATATACAAATAGTCATTATGCAAGCCAACATTCAAAATATAAGTTTATTTGGCAGCACTTAAAATAGAAACAATTTTAATTAGATAGCCAATGTGCTTTTCCTCCATTCAATTCACTACCCATGTATGTCAAGTGTCTGACTCCATTCCCCAATGTATTGCCAGCCCTTATGGGGTTCTCTCTTTCTCCCATTTAATTATTAGTATCAGTCTTGTGTCCTCTCATCTCCACTTAAAATAAAAAAACCCTGACCTGTGTTCTCTCCCCAATTGTTTAACCTCATCATCTCTGGGTGATTTTCTGTTTTTAATTTTTGCCTCTCCTTCAACCAAGAGCCTTGACTTTTTTCTTTTTCCAGCCATATAGCTGTATGAAGGCTTGCTTTTTGCAGGACAAATTGTACATTTGAATGGCACCTCTCATTTTGCCACACAGTATACTAAAAAATGAGCACAAATTCCAAGTGTGGTGAAATTTTTAAAAATGTGTAATTCCACAATTGTTTTTTGTTTTATTTTATTTATATTGTTTAATATATGATTCCCCAGGTCAGTATGAGTAAATCAAACCTGTATAATTATTTTTATATTTAAGTGGTGAAAAACAATTGAGAAGTTTGTTAAATAACAAATTTTGCTTTTGTTGGCATTTTCTGAGACCTGTAACATTTTCATTTTTCAGTATCTGTGGCTATGTGAGGGTTTGTTTTTTTGCTCCCTTAGCTGACATTTCTACTGCTACCATTTTGGGATTTTTTTTATTGTATTATTTTTAATGAGGCAAAAGGTTGGGGATTTGAACTTTTGCGTTCTTTATTTTTTTATATTTTTTAAAACTTTTTTACTGGATTTAATAGTCTCCTTAGGGGACTTGAATCTTTAATTTGCACTGCTCTGTATAGCAGAAATAAAGATCTACTATGAAGACCAACACTGGGGCAGAGTTCACAGAAAGATCTGGATGACAGACATGGGGTCATCAGTTTACACCCAATTGTCATGAAAACCCATCAGTGCTCCACGTTTACGTGATGGACCTGCCGATTAGCGGGATCAATGACGTGCTTCCTGTTTGCACATGATAAATGCTGCTATAAGTGATTGACAGCAGCATTGCTTAACTGCTTAACAGCAAGTACAGAATCACTCATCTGGAACTTAGTGAGTGGGAATCGTTTCCCTATCATGCCCCAGCTCAACCCACTTTGTTAAGGTGTAGCAAAAATAGCACAAAAATGGCAAAAGTCCCAAAATGTTTCCTCAGCCTTGTGTTGCACAAAAATCTTGCAACTTTCAAAACCTTTTTATACCTGTTTTCTAGTTTAAAAGCTTTGATGAATCCAGGCCTTCTAGAATTCTTCTAGTTTCTTGCAAGGTAAAGTATCTTTGGTCATAATGATTACATGAACATGGTGTCCTCAAAGGTCCTGCTGCAGCTTTAACCTTGGAAATTGCAATGATAATGCAGAACTGGCATCATTACTGCAATTTAGGCTTGTAAATGCTGGGGACTTTTATGGGGATTAAGGTCCTGGGCAATTTCCAATTTTGGTCCCTCCAGTATTGGCCATGAAGGCTAAAGATGATTGAATACTTTGAATTTACAATTCACCAGGTTTGTCAAATTTTTCACAACATTTTTGACTTGCAGTCAAATCCAAACTCTAATTATTCAAATTCATAGGGACCTGTGAATTTCAAGAATGTTGACTCAAGTCCAATTTGTATCAAATTGATTTGCTTATGTCTAGTAATGATCACCACTGGACATTAATTGCCAAAGCAATGATTCAGTTTGCAAGGCACAAAGTCTGCTCTAAAAGCTATTCTTAATGAAATAAAAATAGTATATATATTATGTGACGCAATTACAACCAATAGAAAAGAAAATGCAAAATATTAAAATGTACAGTTGTTGTGTCATAATTCTGCTGAATATTTTAATGCCCACATGTAAAATTTACATAAAAGTTGGATAATACTTATGTCTTATATACATTTCATACGGGTTATTTTCTTTTTTATATTGGTTAAACATTGTATTTAAATAATATAATAAACAGTCAAGGCATTCAAAATATGTGTATTTGTGTTGTGTGTGTAAAAAAAAGATCCAGAATTATTCATCATGTGCTACTCTGAGCAGGTGATCTCACGGGGTTTCCTGAGAGGCATTAGATTTTGGTACATAATAATTCCAGCAGAAAATACAATAAAGTTGAAATTCAAAATGTGAAATAGGCCTGGTAGAACTAAAATAACATGTTACATACTTCCTTTGATAGAATGGTAACTCAGCTGGGTTTCGCTGTCCAGTCAGAGCATGAAGGACAAATATTTCATGTTTCTTGCATTAGTATGATGTATGATTCCTTATATCACCAAAATAAATCATCTACCTTTAAGATGAATGTAAATATAGCGACACACTGCAACATTACTTGATAATTTAATTCCCCTTCATGTCCTTGAAACTTCCCACAAAGCTCTGTAATCTGTTAGAGTGACTCAAAGCATTAAATACATACAGCACCTAGGGATCTGGATGTAAAGAGAAATCTTTCAAAATTATACAGATTAGTTATACTGCTATACAGTACAATGCATTTTAATTACTCTTTAAAAAAAATTATATTGTTTTATTATTGAAAAAAATATCAGTTATTAGCATTGTATGCTTTAAAAAATACTATTTTTTAAACAACTTAATAAAGTTAATTTGTTGTTACACAATAATTATGAATAATGTATCTTTGGGAAGATATACCAAATAACAAAGCTGAATATTGTTACTATGCCTGCATTATTATTTTGAGAGCTTAGCTGTTGCTAAAAAGTAGTAATTGTGCATCTGTGTTCTGTTTG
Source organism: Anomaloglossus baeobatrachus (assembly GCF_048569485.1). NCBI lineage: Eukaryota > Metazoa > Chordata > Amphibia > Anura > Aromobatidae > Anomaloglossus > Anomaloglossus baeobatrachus. The sequence continues at coordinate 398,177,401 of NC_134355.1, forward strand.
ATGTTTTCATTACTTTTGCATGTAATGTGGAAGCTAATTATTTGCATTTAATTTTTAAATGTATGAATAAAATGAGGGACGAGATGTTTCAGACATTTGCTTCACTGAGGCATAGTATACCAGACAGCCATTATAATATAAACCATATAAATAGACAAAATTGCGGAAATTTTATTCATTTTTTAAATTTGTATAATATAAACAATAAAGGGTGCTTTACACACTGCGACATCACTAGCGATATATCGTCGGGGTCACGTCGTTAGTGACGCACATCCGGCGCCGTTAGCGACATCGCAGCGTGCAACACCAATGAGCGATGATCAACGAGCGCAAAAACGTTAAAAATCGTTGCTCGTTGACACGTCATTCATTTCTTTAATATCATTGCTGCTGCAAGTACGATGTTGTTCGTCGTTCCTGCAGCAGCACACAACGTTATGTATGACACCGCAGGAACGACGAACATCTCCTTACCTGCGGCCGCCGGCAATGAGGAAGGAAGGAGGTGGGCGGGATGCTACATCCCGCTCATCTCCGCCCCTCCGCTTCTATTGGACGGCTGCTGTGTGACGTCGCTGTGACGCCGCACAAACTGCCCCCTTAGAAAGGAGGCAGATCACCGGCCAGAGCGTCGTCGTAGGAAGGTAAGTCCGTGTGACGGGTGTAAGCAATGTTGTGCGCCACGGACAGCGATTTGCCCATGTTGCACAACCGACGGGGGCGGGTACGCTCGCTAGCGATATCGGTACCGATATCGCAGCGTGTAAAGTACCCTTAAGGGTCTCTACTGTATATTTTTTCATTAGTATATTACAAATTATACAAAATTGATTATTACATATCCGATTGTGATTCTAAAAATTCAAATCTAGCCAGAATTTTCTGAATGCAGATTCCAAATCACAATTATTTTATGCATGATTTGGCTTATTACAACATATTTGAACCACTTCTATAATACTTCTATAACACTGAATAACACTTTTTTTCAACAATATAACACAAAGTAATATTAGTAAAGGAAAATATGAATGAACACTAGACATGAGCAAATCGATTTGCAGAGGATCAACTTAATTTCTAATTTACTGAAATTTGATGGTCACTGCAAATTTAGAAAGTCTTCACTAGTGATTAGAAATGAGCGAACCTGTTCTGGTTCAGAGTTCGGGAGCTTTACATATGCAAACAACTTGAGCGGGCATCGCTGAGCTCGAAGACGTCCAGTGCTCAGCTCAATGCCAGCCACTTGCACTGTTTGGCTCGAAATGAGGGTAACAACAGTGTGATCGGATGTAAACCAAAAAAAAAGAAATATAAAAACCCCACACACCCACTCCTGGAAGTATTCTGTTTATGACTGTCTGCATGTGGGCGGAGACATAAACTGCCCAATTATTTACTTCCATTGGGGTTCAGGTCAAGGTCCCAAACCAAAATTTATCTAAAGTCCAGATGAACCCGCCGAACCGAACTTCCATGCCAAACTTTCTCCCAAATGCAGTGATGCCCTATATGTTGTCAAAATCTAATGTTTGGCCACATGGCAGGGCTGAAGAGGAAGGAGCACTAGCTGAATTTCAGATAATAGATCTTGCTAGAATGGATTGTGTGAGACATATCTAGACCCCCTAAGGTGCCAGAAAAGTAATAAAACCCCCACACTGACCCAGAGGCTGCAGTGACTATTTTGTAACATCCACTCCTCACTTTTTTTTTATTGAGAATTGGAAACATGCCACCCTAGTGCCTATACATTGTGCCATGCATATGCTTTTGGAGACAGGCACCCTGTAAATTGATAATTTAGGCTTTGCCCACTACAGTAATGCCAATCACATAGTCGCTTGCTATGGCTTAGGTACATGGACACTGAAGGATGGTGGAATATGGATTTGGGAGAGCAAATTTTGGGATTTTATTTTAGAGGAGACATGTTGCTTTATCACAGTCTATCTTTGTTCTACCAGTAACATTGGAACCCCTTATATTTCCAGTGACAGATCACAGACTAGAGTGGGGGTTGGTTTTGTGCAGTATAAGTTGAGGCTTTTGCTGGTTTTTGCAGTAATCCTATTCTTGTTTTCTATGCTGATTGTTAAGGACAGGAATTTAATATAAATCCCACACAAATGCAATTCAGCAGAAATACCGGATGGAACCACTCATTTTCAGGCATATGGAGACACTTTGGACATCTGTTCCAGTAGTATCCATCAGTTTAGGTGTGCACAGGAGTGCGGTGGTCCATACTCTTCGCTAAAAAGATATCTAAAATAATGGGACACCACTGGAACAGAAACTAGATGAAGCCCAAAATAACTTTATCTGCATCATTATAATGAGTGGTTCCATCAAGAGTTTTGTCTGAACTGCATTTTTTGGCATTTACACAGAAACTATGACGTAAGCTCTCAGATGAGAGAAGTGGAAAAATGTAAACCAAGCCTTTTTCGATTTTTGAGAGGTAGAATGAACAAATAAATAGTAGTATAACAATAGCTTTAATCTTTATTTTTGCTCAATGATTTGATAAAGACCTTCTTAAGATCAAGACATTGTTATTTTTATGTATATCAAAACAAATATTGTTTTACTCTCACACCCGGGAATTGGATGCTGTCAGTTGTGATTATACCAGTGTTATATAAGGGGTTATTCCAGATGCAGTGATACCAATTATATATTTTTTAGTTTATTCTTGTTTTAATACAAAGGTTGTCTTTTTAGTAGCAAAAAGAGTTATGTGATTTTTGCAAGCTTTTTTGTTTTCTTTTTACATATTTTAACTGTTTTTACTCTTTAACTTAGATCCAAAGTGGGATATCACGGTTTTTCACTAGTTTCATGCATTGAAGTACCTGTGTCCTGTAGTGCTGGAGACCTTTCAGTGACTTCCTGACACAGCTTGTTAGACTCTGCTTATAGCAGAATCTAACAGGCCATCGTGTCCTACGGTCATCAAAAGACCTCAGGGTATAACTGCAATGATTGACACCAACAATTAGGATCCTGTCAAAAGGAGTCTTTTAAGGCCTTTTAATAATTTGAATACAGCTGTCACGATTTACAGCTGTATTTCTGTATGTAAGTGTTTAATCGGTCCAGAGCGGTTCCAAAACTGGTCAGGACAAATACCACAGGGAGTAAGCAGTCACCCACAGGATTTTTGGTCACGGGGTGTGAGGGCCGGGGAGGGCTGGTAGGCCCAGGAGGTGGATCCACTGGACGAAGCACCCCACCTGGAGGGCAGGGTACACGGTAGCTGGAGCGCTAACGTGGCAGGAACGGGTGCAGGTATCAGGAAGCAAAGACAGGACCAGGTCACTAAGGTCACAGCGTACTTTAAGGCAGTATTAGGAAACAGGAACAAAGACCTGAGCACCTAGCTCACAAAACAAGGCATAGAAACACAAGCGATGATCAGGCGCCGCCCACATGGAGAGGCCAGTCTTATATACTCAGCACAGCCTCAGGTCATTTCCTGTTGCAGCAGTGTTGGGGCTATAAGACCAGGTGAGTGGGGGCGACCCGGTCCTATACAGAACATTAGTCAGAATCAGACTCCTGAGACCAGGAACAGGACTCTGGGGAGCAAGAGCGGGAGCGGCAGCCATGACCGGTGGAAACGTGGACTGGATCAGTGGGTAAGGAGTGGTGCTGGGACACGGGGAGCGTGACACGGGGCTACTATTCACTTATTCTGGACTACAATTTTAAAACAGAGATGAGGGAATAAGGCCCTTTAATGGCCACAATTTCAATGACTATTGGTGATCATTAATGGGTTAGACCTATGTAACAACCTAGTTCTTTAGGGTTAGACAAATTTTTTTAAGAAGTGAAAATTTTAAACAAAAATTATCTACCACCCCAAGAAAAGAGATTAAAAAAACATACAGTTACACATGTTTTGTTTTTTACATACTTATTTTATTTGTCCAATATTTTAGGGTTTCTCTCCTTATCTCTATTGCTGGGCTGTGAATACTGAAATACTATCTTATCCTAAATTCACTCAAAAATTGACATTGCATTCTCAATCTAGGCTTTTATGCATGCTATGGTAGTCTCTCTTGATTGGCTACATTATATGATTAGGTATAAGTGATGGACGGACCTGCACTGTAAAAGCCCAAATCAGCGCGGGTTCAAAAGTACCCGAGCACTGACCCCAGACCCAGAGTTCTGAGTGAACTCAGGGTAAAGATCCAGGTCCAGCAACTTTGGTAATTAAAAAAAATAATGTAAAAATAAAGAAAAAAGAACAAAGAGGGGAAGCAGGCACATATACTTACTGAGTATCTTGTGTGGCTTTACACTGCTTCCAGGCAGCTCATACTACTTCCAGTGCCATTCATTAACCTCATACATATGCAAAGCTTCCCCTACCCACTGGCAGTCCCAGGATTTCTGATTGGTTGCAGTCAGACAGAGCCCCCATCCTTTGTGACAGCGTGTCTGACTGCTTTAAATCAGAGACGCTATCTTTGTGTCTCTATTGGTATAAAAATTGTTTAAGATTATTTAAATAAATAATTAAAAAATGGCATACGGTCACCACCAATTTTGATACTTAACATGAGAAAGTTGACAGCTGAGGGCTGGGATTCTCTGCCTGGGGAGACCCATGGTTATATGCCCCCCAGCCTAAAAATAGCAGTCTGCAGCTGCCCAAAATTGTCACATCCATTAGATGCAACAATCCCGGCACTTTACTCGGCTCATTTCGATTTCCCTGGTGCGGTGGTTATTGTGGTAATAAAAAGGGTTAATAACAGCTGTGACTCATTTGCCACCTGCCAACAAACCCTAGATTACTAATGGGGAGCTATCTATGAGACCTCCCCATTACTAATCTGGCACGTGAAAAGAAAGAAAACACAAACACCAAAAAAATACTTTATTTGAAATAAAGTACACACACCTTCATTCACCTCTTTATTAACAATCCAAACACATTTGCAGATCCAACATAATCCATATGAAATCCCACACCAATCTCGGCTATGCTACATATTGAAATCGCAACGCACAAGCACATTAGCAAATGTGACCGCCCACTGCGGCTTTAGGCATACACTAACTGTGCTGCAGCTGTGAGCGTTGACATCACTCAGTTTATCTGCGATCATAGCTGGAGGTTCCCACAGTACCTCACCTGTGACCACAGGTAAACTGACCTTAAGTAACCTTATTGAACTCACTGACCTCACCTCAAGTGAAGCCATTCAGTTCAATAAGATCTGTATCTCCTGGCAGAAAACTGCATTTTTTTTGCCAAGAGATTCAGATATGGTGCTGAACTTTATACACCAAATTCCTGCACCAATACTGCATCTTCTGGCAAAAAAAACTCGCATCAAAACGCGATGCAGTCTTAATGTGATATTTTGCTATCAGATGCAGATGTGCTGCTGAAATCTATACACCAAATTCTAGCATCAAACCTGCATCTTCTGGCAACAAAATGCATCTAAACGCAATGCAGTTTTGATACAATACTGATGCAGGTTTTTTTTTTACAAGAGATACAGATTTGGTGCAGAAATTTAGTGTATAAATTCCGTCACCAAATCTGCATGTCCTAGCAGAAAATCGCACAAGCATGATTTTGATGCCGTTTCACTACAGTTTTCTGCTATGAAATGGAAATTTGGTGTAAACATCTGGAGCAGACATTTCTGCACCAAATCTGCATCTCCTGGCAGAAAAACATGTTTTTTTGCCATGACAGGCAGATTTGGTGCTAAAATGTATACACCAAGTTCCTCCTCTTTCTGGCAAAAAGACACATGTAAATGCGATGTTGTTTTGATGCAATATTGATGTGTTTTTTTTTCTCCAGCAAACGGAAATTTGGTACAGAAATTTAGTATATCATTTCTAGCACCAAATTTGCATCTACTGGCAGAAAATTGCACACAAACTGTGGTTTTGACACTGCTATGGTGCGGTTTTCTGCTAGAAAATGCAAATTTGGTACAGAAATCTGGTGCAGACCTCAACTGCATTTTTTTTGCCAGGAGATGCAGAATTGGTCGTGAAATTTATACACCAAATTCCTGCACTAAATCTGCACCTTCTTGCAAAAAAAAAAATATCGCATCAAAACGGGATGCAGTTTGAATGTGTATTTTTGCCAGGATATGCAGATTTGGAACAGGTATTTCTGCAACCAAATACTCAAAGTAGGCAAATACTGCCAAATCCGGCATTGAGTTCAATGACCTCACCTAAGGCCCGTTTCACACGTCAGTGAAAACCACTGACGTTTTTCACTGACGTGTAAAACACGCACATGTCCCTCCGTGTGCCGTGAATTACAGCACACGTGGGATGTCTAAGTGCAATCCGGGCTCCGTTCTCCGTGGCCCGTGATTGCACTTAGAGATTAACTCACCTGTGCGCGCTCCTGCTCTCCATGGTGCTGATCGCTCCCGCGGTGCAGCATCCGGCCGGCGCTGACCCCCGCAGCAGCTGCTTCCAGGTCGGCTGTGTCGTGCATCATGAATATGCGCGACAATAATGAGCCGGCTCAGAAGCAGCAGGGAGAACGGGCTGCAGAGAGCGTCGCTGGAGCTGGGTGAGTTAAAATGCTTTTTATTTTAGAAGCACGTTTTTTTCTGGCACGTGTTTCACGGACCACACCACTGCGTGGTCCGTGGGACATCAGTGATGCCAGAAAAAAATGGACATGTCTCCGTGCGGCAATCACGGACACGCGGGTACGCCGCATGGAGACACGTGCAGTGAAAAATCACTGAAGTGAGCAGACCCATTCATTATAATGGGACTGCGTATGTCAGTGATTCTGGTACGTTTAAAAAAAAAAGCACAAACGTACCAGAATCACTGACGTGTGAAAGGGGCCTAAAGTAAGGTCACTGAATTCAATGAATTTTCCAGTGGTCAGTTCACCTGAGATCATAGCTGGGGTACCATGGTAACCTCCAGCTGTTACATCAGGTGAACTCAGTCAGTGTGTCCCTGGTCAATTAAGAAATAACGTCTGGAACACCAATTCTGAGTCTGAACTGGGTGCAAAAACCTAAAAAATCTACACTATATGGAGAGAAGGTATGCACACCAGTGACTATGTAAGGGGAATATATGAAAAGCAGAAACTGCTGTGTGAATACTGACATGAAAAATCCAATATGTAATGCTATATGTAAGAATGAAAATATGAAAATGGAATCTGCATTACTGCCATGAACATATGAATAAAGAGAAATTTAGCTATTGAATTGATCAATACAACAGAGCCCCAACACTACGCCAAAGTATTTCTCTATGTTGGGGTCCCTAGCTAGTGTGTGTCCTCTCAAGCAGTTAAAAAACTTACCGTGTATTGGAAGCTGAGACCCAGGCTATGTATGCGTATAATGTGGACTGGCAATAGGTGTGGTGGGGCCGGGTTCACAAATGAAAGACTACAAATCAATTAAGAAATAACATCTGGAACACCAATTCTGAGTCTGAACTGGGTGCAAAATCCTAAAAAATCTACACTATATGGAGAGAATCTTAATTGATTTGTAGTCTTTCGTTTGTGAACCCGGCCTCACCACACCTATTGCCAGTCCACATTATACGCATATATAGGCTGGGTCTCAGTGTTCCCATTACATTCCACAAGGTATTGTAATTACAAAGGGAAACAAATTTTTATTGAGTTAGAACTGACACTTATTTTTGACTAACCTTTGCCTTCGGAATCCAAACGTTCCTCAGTTTTTCTCTATCACAACAACTTTCTAAGCTACAGAAGGATACCTTCCCCTATTCTCCAAAACCATACATAATGTACACACAATATAAAATAATGCAAAACAAATATGCAAAATAGGCTTGCTTGACAAATGCACAGATTTTCATCCTTTGAGTAGTGAAACTCCGACAGCTATAACAAAAGAAATCTGCTAACCTTTGTATACAGACTTTCAAAATATGTTTCACTATATAGAGCAGCACACAACATCATTTGAAAACATTGTACATGTTTGATTGTTTGCATACATGTTTTAAACTTAAAGTTTGGCAACCATACACCCACACAAGGAAAAAAGGAAGTTCCAGCAACAGCTAACAGCACTGCTGTGGCATGTACACATTTACATTGGACTAGTCAAAAACTGGCAAAAATCTAAACCTTTCATGTTGCTTTTTTCTTTATTTATTATTACACTTTTTGTTTTATTTATCCCCTTGACCAAAATGTAACCTTAAAATGCTTTGTTGCTAAGTAGCAAAGTAGCTACACATTGGTTCAATGGAATATGAGGCAAAAATAGGCAGCATTTTTGTGAGATGTACTAATGACAAATTGGTCTATTAAAAGTGGTATTCAAACATGAAAAATATTGTTTTTAAAAAACTTAAAAAGAACAAAAAAAACACTCAACCTTTACAAAGAAGGAGAAAACAAGGAAAGTTAAGTTGATTCATGTCTCAAAAATATAAAGTATGTGAATCTAACATTGGACTACAGAGAAGTGTGTAAACAAAATAAAAAAAAAATTGTTTAAAAGAACTGAAAACAATTTTTTTATCTCTACTGGCTAACACTGTACAAAGATATATTTTACCTAAACACAATTAAAAACTTTGCACACTTTGTGAGGTAGACAATTATATTTACATTTATATAATGTGGAGATTTGTATTTTGTCTTTAAAACATAATAAAGCTTGCCCTTCTCAGAAGCCAGGAAGTACACATTTTCTCTGACACCCAATCCTTGAATTTAGAAAAAAAATTTGAATAGCAAAATGAGGTCGGAGAGATATTACTTGAATCTTTGGTCGAATCACAGACTGAAGGGGGCTTTACACGCTATGATATCGTTAATGAATTATCGTCGGGGTCACGTTGTTTGTGACGCACATCCGGCGTCATTAACAATATCGCAGTGTCTAAAACTTAAGAGCGATCTGAATCGATCGCAAAAGAGGGCAAAATCGTTCTGAAATAAAAAATCGTTTTCTGCTTTTTAGCGATGTTGTTTGTCATTCCTGTGACAGCACACATCGCTATGTGTGACACGGCAGGAGCGACAAACATCTCCATACTAGAGGTGAGCGATGTTCGAGGTTCGAGGTTTGCCAATTTCATGTTCGAGTGATTTTGGGTGATTTTTCGGCAGTTCGAGTTACGTTCGAGAACGGTTCGAGCACCAAAAGCATGTCTTTTCACAGTAAGTATGTGCGCACCTTTCGTATCTGCATGCGTCCTGCGTCCCCAGCACAATCCCTCTCTCTTTCCTACTCACCGATCACAGGCGTATCGCTGCACGGCTGTCACAAATCTCCAGCGGCATTTCCTCTTTTGAAAATGGCTGCCGCTTCATTATTCAATTAGTTATTCCGTGCTTTCCCTGACGACTGCCGCCCATGATTGGTTGCAGTCAGACACGCCCCCACGATGAGTGACAGCTGTCTCACTGCAAACAATCACAGCCGCCGGCGGGCGGCTCTATATCGTGCAGTAAAATAAATAAATAAATATAAAAATAAATGCTGTTCCCCGCATATTTGATACCAGCTAGGATAAAGCCACACGGCTGGAGGCTGGTATTGTCAGGATGGAGAGCACCAGATTATGGGGAGCCCACCACCCTAACAATATCAGCAGGCAGCTGCCCAGAATTGCCTCATCCACTAGATGCGGCAGTCTCGGGACTCTACCCAGCTCATCCCGAAAATGCCCTGGTGTGGTGGCAATCAGGGTAATAAGAAGTTAATCATGCCAGGCATGTCCCCGAGATACCTTCTATAATTAAACTGTAAGTGAAAGTAAAGAAACACACACAACGAAAAATCCTTTATTTGGAATAAAAGACAAAAAAAACCTCATTAACCTGTTTATTAATCCCCAAACAACAATCCAGGTCCAAAGTAATCCACATGACACTGTCAGCTCTGCTACATGAAGATGACAGGGAGCGATCTGTGTCCTCTACACGTAGCACCTGAAGTGAGCCGTGCTGTCACCAGACTTCACTCTGCAATGTAGATGTCAAGATTACCAAATCTGCCTATGTTTCTCTTTAGAGCCAGTGGCTCAATGGGTAGAGCTCCCGTCTAAGAAGCATTAGTTCACAAGTTTGAGTCCCAGCCGTCCCGGTAAAAAAAATAATTTATTTTAAATTATAATTGTTATTTATTTATAATTATAATTGAATTTAATTAATGTAAAAATAAAGAACAAAGAACAAAGAGGGGAAGCAGGCACATATACTTACTGAGTATCTTGTGTGGCTTTACACTGCTTCCAGGCAGCTCATACTACTTCCAGTGCCATTCATTAACCTCATACATATGCAATGCTTCCCCTACCCACTGGCAGTCCCAGGATTTCTGATTGGTTGCAGTCAGACAGAGCCCCCATCCTTTGTGACAGCGTGTCTGACTGCTTTAAATCAGAGACGCTATCTTTGTGTCTCTATTGGTATAAAAATTGTTTAAGATTATTTAAATAAATAATTAAAAAATGGCATACGGTCACCACCAATTTTGATACTTAACATAAGAAAGTTGACAGCTGAGGGCTGGGATTCTCTGCCTGGGGAGACCCATGGTTATATGCCCCCAGCCTAAAAATAGCAGTCTGCAGCTACCCAAAATTGTCACATCCATTAGATGCGACAATCCCGGCACTTTACTCGGCTCATTTCGATTTCCCTGGTGCGGTGGTTATTGTGGTAATAAAAAGGGTTAATAACAGCTGTGACTCATTTGCCACCTGCCAACAAACCATAGATTACTAATGGGGAGCTATCTATGAGACCTCCCCATTACTAATCTGGCACGTGAAAAGAAAGAAAACACAAACACCAAAAAAATACTTTATTTGAAATAAAGTACACACACCCTCATTCACCTCTTTATTAACAATCCAAACACATTTGCAGATCCAACATAATCCATATGAAATCCCACACCAATCTCGGCTATGCTACATATTGAAATCGCAACGCACAAGCACATTAGCAAATGTGACCGCCCACTGCGGCTTTAGGCATACACTAACTGTGCTGCAGCTGTATGCGTTGACATCACTCAGTTTATCTGCGATCATAGCTGGAGGTTCCCACAGTACCTCACCTGTGACCACAGGTAAACTGACCTTAAGTAACCTTATTGAACTCACTGACCTCATCTCAAGTGAAGCCATTCAGTTCAATAAGATCTGTATCTCCTGGCAGAAAACTGCATTTTTTTTGCCAAGAGATTCAGATATGGTGCTGAACTTTATACACCAAATTCCTGCACCAATACTGCATCTTCTGGCAAAAAAAACTCGCATCAAAACGTGATGCAGTCTTAATGTGATATTTTGCTATCAGATGCAGATGTGCTGCTGAAATCTATACACCAAATTTTTGCATCAAACCTGCATCTTCTGGCAACAAAATGCATCTAAACGCAATGCAGTTTTGATACAATACTGATGCAGGGTTTTTTTTACAAGAGATACAGATTTGGTACAGAAATTTAGTGTATAAATTCCATCACCAAATCTGCATGTCCTAGCAGAAAATCGCACAAGCATGATTTTGATGCCGTTTCACTACAGTTTTCTGCTATGAAATGGAAATTTGGTGTAAAAATCTGGAGCAGACATTTCTGCACCAAATCTGCATCTCCTGGCAGAAAAACATGTTTTTTTTGCCATGACAGGCAGATTTGGTGCTAAAATGTATACACCAAGTTCCTCCTCCTTCTGGCAAAAAGACACATGTAAATGCGATGTTGTTTTGATGCAATATTGATGTGTTTTTTTTTCTCCAGCAAACGGAAATTTGGTACAGAAATTTAGTGTATCATTTCTAGCACCAAATTTGCATCTACTGGCAGAAAATTGCTTACAAACTGTGGTTTTGACACTGCTATGGTGCGGTTTTCTGCTAGAAAATGCAAATTTGGTACAGAAATCTGGTGCAGACCTCAACTGCATTTTTTTTGCCAGGAGATGCAGAATTGGTCGTGAAATTTATACACCAAATTCCTGCACTAAATCTGCACCCTCTTGCAAAAAAAAAAATATCGCATCAAAACGGGATGCAGTTTGAATGTGTATTTTTTGCCAGGATATGCAGATTTGGAACAGGTATTTCTGCAACCAAATACTCAAAGTAGGCAAATACTGCCAAATCCGGCATTGAGTTCAATGACTTCACCTAAGGCCCGTTTCACACGTCAGTGAAAACCACTGACGTTTTTCACTGGCGTGTAAAACACGCACATGTCCCTCCATGTGCCGTGAATCACAGCACACGTGGGTTGTCTAAGTGCAACCCGGGCTCCGTTCTCCGTGGCCCGTGATTGCACTTAGAGATTAACTCACCTGTGCGCGCTCCCGCTCTCCATGGTGCTGATCGCTCCCGCGGTGCAGCATCCGGCCGGCGCTGACCCCCGCAGCAGCTGCTTCCGGGTCGGCTGTGTCGTGCATCATGAATATGCGCGACAATAATGAGCCGGCTCAGAAGCAGCAGGGAGAACGGGCTGCAGAGAGCGTCGCTGGAGCCGGGTGAGTTAAAATGCTTTTTATTTTAGAAGCACGTTTTTTTCTGGCACGTGTTTCACGGACCACACCACTGCGTGGTCCGTGGGACATCAGTGATGCCAGAAAAAAATGGACATGTCTCCGTGCGGCAATCACGGACACGCGGGTACGCCGCATGGAGACACGTGCAGTGAAAAATCACTGAAGTGAGCAGACCCATTCATTATAATGGGACTGCGTATGTCAGTGATTCTGGTACGTTTAAAAAAAAAACCACAAGCGTACCAGAATCACTGACGTGTGAAAGGGGCCTAAAGTAAGGTCACTGAATTCAATGAATTTCCCAGTGGTCAGTTCACCTGAGATCATAGCTGGGGTACCATGGTAACCTCCAGCTGTTACATCAGGTGAACTCAGTCAGTGTGTCCCTGGTCAATTAAGAAATAACGTCTGGAGCACCAATTCTGAGCCTGAACTGGGTGCAAAAACCTAAAAAATCTACACTATATGGAGAGAAGGTATGCACACCAGTGATTATGTAAGGGGAATATATGAAAAGCAGAAACTGCTGTGTGAATACTGACATGAAAAATCCAATATGTAATGCTATATGTAAGAATGAAATTATGAAAATGGAATCTGCATTACTGCCATGAACATATGAATAAAGAGAAATTTAGCTATTGAATTGATCAATACAACAGAGCCCCAACACTACGCCAAAGTATTTCTCTATGTTGGGGTCCCTAGCTAGTGTGTGTCCTCTCAAGCAGTTAAAAAACTTACCGTGTATTGGAAGCTGAGACCCAGGCTATATATGCGTATAATGTGGACTGGCAATAGGTGTGGTGGGGCCGGGTTCACAAATGAAAGACTACAAATCAATTAAGAAATAACGTCTGGAACACCAATTCTGAGTCTGAACTGGGTGCAAAATCCTAAAAAATCTACACTATATGGAGAGAATCTTAATTGATTTGTAGTCTTTCGTTTGTGAACCCGGCCTCACCACACCTATTGCCAGTCCACATTATACGCATATATAGGCTGGGTCTCAGTGTTCCCATTACATTCCACAAGGTATTGTAATTACAAAGGGAAACAAATTTTTATTGAGTTAGAACTGACACTTATTTTTGACTAACCTTTGCCTTCGGAATCCAAACGTTCCTCAGTTTTTCTCTATCACAACAACTTTCTAAGCTACAGAAGGATACCTTCCCCTATTCTCCAAAACCATACATAATGTACACACAATATAAAATAATGCAAAACAAATATGCAAAATAGGCTTGCTTGACAAATGCACAGATTTTCATCCTTTGAGTAGTGAAACTCCGACAGCTATAACAAAAGAAATCTGCTAACCTTTGTATACAGACTTTCAAAATATGTTTCACTATATAGAGCAGCACACAACATCATTTGAAAACATTGTACATGTTTGATTATTTGCTTACATGTTTTAAACTTAAAGTTTGGCAACCATACACCCACACAAGGAAAAAAGGAAGTTCCAGCAACAGCGAACAGCACTGCTGTGGCATGTACACATTTACATTGGACTAGTCAAAAACTGGCAAAAATCTAAACCTTTCATGTTGCTTTTTTCTTTATTTATTATTACACTTTTTGTTTTATTTATCCCCTTGACCAAAATGTAACCTTAAAATGCTTTGTTGCTAAGTAGCAAAGTAGCTACACATTGGTTCAATGGAACATGAGGCAAAAATAGGCAGCATTTTTGTGGGATGTACTAATGACAAATTGGTCTATTAAAAGTGGTATTCAAACATGAAAAATATTGTTTTTAAAAAACTTAAAAAGAACAAAAAAAACACTCAACCTTTACAAAGAAGGAGAAAACAAGGAAAGTTAAGTTGATTCATGTCTCAAAAATATAAAGTATGTGAGTCTAACATTGGACTACAGAGAAGTGTGTAAACAAAATAAAAAAAAATTGTTTAAAAGAACTGAAAACAATTTTTTTATCTCTACTGGCTAACACTGTACAAAGATATATTTTACCTAAACACAATTAAAAACTTTGCACACTTTGTGAGGTAGACAATTATATTTACATTTATATAATGTGGAGATTTGAATTTTGTCTTTAAAACATAATAAAGCTTGCCCTTCTCAGACGCCAGGAAGTACACATTTTCTCTGACACCCAATCCTTTAATTTAGAAAAAAAATTTGAATAGCAAAATGAGGTCGGAGAGATATTACTTGAATCTTTGGTCGAATCACAGACTGAAGGGGGCTTTACACGCTACGATATCGTTAATGAATTATCGTCGGGGTCACGTTGTTTGTGACGCACATCCGGCGTCATTAACAATATCGCAGTGTGTAAAACTTAAGAGCGATCTAAATCGACGCAAAAGAGGGCAAAATCGTTCTGAAATAAAAAATCGTTTTCTGCTTTTTAGCGATGTTGTTTGTCATTCCTGCGACAGCACACATTGCTATGTGTGACACGGCAGGAGCGACAAACATCTCCATACTAGAGGTGAGCGATGTTCGAGGTTCGCCAATTTCATGTTCGAGTGATTTTGGGTGATTTTTCGGCAGTTCGAGTTACGTTCGAGAACGGTTCGAGCACCAAAACCATGTCTTTTCACAGTAAGTATGTGCGCACCTTTTGTATCTTCATGCGTCCTACGTCCCCAGCACAATCCCTCTCTCTTTCTTACTCACCGATCACGGGCGTCTCGCTGCACGGCTGTCACAAATCTCCAGCGGCATTTCCTCTTTTGAAAATGGCTGCCACTTCATTATTCAATTAGTTATTCCGTGCTTTCCCTGACCACTGCCGCCCTTGATTGGTTGCAGTCAGACACGCCCCCACGATGAGTGACAGCTGTCTCATTGCAAACAATCACAGCCGCCGGCGGGCCGCTCTATATCGTGCAGTAAAATAAATAAATAAATTAAAAAAAAAATGCGGTTCCCCCCATATTTGATATCAGCCAGGATAAAGCCACACGGCTGGAGGCTGGTATTGTCAGGATGGAGAGCACCAGATTATGGGGAGCCCACCACCCTAACAATATCAGCAGGCAGCTGCCCAGAATTGCCTCATCCACTAGATGCAGCAGTCCCGGGACTCTACCCAGCTCATCCCGAAATGCCCTGGTGCGGTGGCAATCGGGGTAATAAGAAGTTAATCATGCCAGGCATGTCCCCGAGATACCTTCTATAATTAAACTGTAAGTGAAAGTAAAGAAACACACACAACGAAAAATCCTTTATTTGGAATAAAAGACAAAGAAAACCTCATTAACCTGTTTATTAATCCCCAAACAACAATCCAGGTCCGAAGTAATCCACATGACACTGTCAGCTCTGCTACATGAAGATGACAGGGAGCGATCTGTGTCCTCTCCACGTAGCACCTGAAGTGAGCCGTGCTGTCACCAGACTTCACTCTGCAATGTAGATGTCAAGATTACCAAATCTGCCTGTGTTTCTCATTAGAGCCAGTGGCTCAATGGGTAGAGCTCCCGTCTAAGAAGCATGAGTTCACAAGTTTGAGTCCCAGCCGTCCCGGTAAAAAAATTAATTTATTTTAAATTATAATTATTATTTATTTATAATTATAATTTAATTTAATTATGCACTGGGTGGAGGAGCCGGACATCAGCTCTGAGCCGCGGGACATCAGCTGTGAGCCGCGGGACTCACCTCTAAAATCGGAGAACTTCACAGAATGAGGCTGCATTGCTCTCTCTCTCTCTTTCTCTTCTCTCTCACTTCTCTCTCTCTTTCTCTCTCTCTTTCTCTCTCTCTCTTTCTCACTCTCTTTTTCTCTTTTTCCCTCTCTCTCTCTCTCTCTCTCCCTCTCCTTCTCTCTCTCTATTTTTCTCTTTTTCCCTCTCTCTCTCTCTCTCTCTCTCTCCCTCTCCCTCTCTTTTTCTCTCTCTTTCTCTCTCTTTTTCTCTCTTCCTCTCTTTTTCGCTCTCTTTCTCTCACTCTCTTTTTCTCTCTCCTCTCTCTTTTTCTTTTTTTCTCTCTCCTCTCATTTTCTCTCTCTCTCTGCCTCTCTCCTTTTTTCTCAGTCTCTCTTTTTCTCTTCCCCCCTCTCTCTCTCTCTCTCTTCTCTTTTTTCTCTGTCTTTTCTTTTTTTTCTCTCTCTCTCAGACCTGGTGATGATCAGCTGATGCGGTCACCTGACGGAATCAGCTGACACTATAAGGCGGGCTTTACACGTTGCGACATCGCTACTGATATATCGTCGGGGTCACGGTTTTTGTGACGCACATCCTGCGCCCGTAGCAACATCGCAATGTGTAAATCCTAGGAGCGACAATAAACGAGCGCAAGACAGTCAAAAATCGCTGATCTGTGTCACGTCGTTCATTTTCATAATGTCGCTCCAGCTGCAGACATGATGTTGTTTGTCGTTCCTGCAGCACCACATATCGCTTTCTGTGAAGCCGCAGAAGCGACAAACATCTCCTTACCTGCGTCCACCGGTAATGAGTAAGGGAGAATGTGGAAGGGAGAAGGTGGGCGGGATGTTATATCCCGCTCATCTCCGCCCCTCCGCTTCTATTGGCCGGCCACTTAGTGACGTTACGGTGACGTCGAACGCACCTCCCCCTTGAAAGAGGGATTGTTCGGCGGTCACCGTGACATTGCCGACAAGGTATGTGCGTGTGAAGCTGCCGTTGCAATAATGTTCACTACGGCAGCAATAACCACATATCGTGCCACCGACGGGAGCGGGAACTATCTCGTTGGACATTGCTAGCTGATGCTAGCGATGTCTCAACGTGTAAAGCCCATCTTAGTCGAGTGGTGAGGCCGGCTTTTTACCGTTCGGCCGGCTAAACTATCAGCTGATGCTGTCGGACAGGAGTCTGCACAGAAGTGTGTAGATTTTTATTTTTTTTTTGCACTGATGCCTCAGCTGATTGTATAAAAGCCGTTTATACAATCAGCTGCTATGTCATGTGATTCAGGCCCTTGAACCTGACATATCATCTGAATGCTTTGCCTTCCAGCAAACCGATCAGATGATATTGGCATCCGGATTGGAAGGTGCGGGACCCTTGACCCAGGATTACTGCGGAGGGGGGTTCTTTATTTCAATAAAGATGGAGTCACTAATTGTGTTGTGTTTTATTTATAATAAAAAAAACACAACACACAGAAAAATATTTTTATCTGTACTAGAAATTCATGGTGGCCATGTCTAATATTGGGGTAACACCATGAATTTCGGTCTTGGGGCCAGTTAATAATATACAACTAGTCCTAACCCCATTATTACCCAGTGAGCCACCCGTCACCAGGGCAGCTGGAAGAGTTGGATACAGCGCCAGAAGATGGCGCTTCTATGAAAGCACCATTTTCTGGGGCGGCTGCGGACTGCAATTTGCAGCAGGGGTGACCAGAAAGCTTGGGCACCCTGAGCTGCAGATTCCAATCCCCAACTGCCTAGTTGCACCTGGCTGGACACAAAAATTGGGCGAAGCCCACGTAATTTTTTTTTTTAATTATTTCATGAAATTCATGAAATAATTAAAAAAAAAAAAGGGCTTCCCTATATTTTTGGTTCCCAGCCGGGTACAAATAGGCAGCAGGAGGTTGGGGGCAGCACGTAGCTGCCTGCTGTACCTGGCTAGCATACAAAAAGATGGTGATGCCCACGTAATCTTTTTGGAGGGCAAAAAACTCCTGCATACAGTCCTGGATGGATTGGGACTAAGAGCACACAGCTCGAAACGCGTACTATCTGCAATCTGATTCCTCCTTGTGGGATTTTATATTTTGGATGTGATATGCATCATCCTTTTAACGAATGTGAATAAAATCTAGTTTTATATATCTGGACGTGGATGCTGGATTTCCTTGGTTCTGTGGAGTCCTGGATGGAGTATGCTGAGTCTTGTAGTTCTGAAGCTGCTGTCTGCTGTCTGTCAGTATGGAGGAGAGCAGACTCAGCATGCTCCATTCACTAGTGTATGCAGGAGAGCAGTCAGCAGCTGCAGAACGACAAGGCTTAGCATGATCCAGTCATTAGTGTATGCAGGAGAGTAGACCGCAGCTGCAGAACGACAAGGCTCAGCATGCTCCATTCACTAGTGTATGCAGGAGAGCAGACGGCAGCTGCAGATCTACAAGGCTCAGCATACTGTATGCAGGAGTTCTTTGCCCCCCCAAAAAAATGATATGGGATTCACCATATTTTTGTATGCTAGCCAGGTACAGCAGGCAGGTATGGCTGCCCCCAACCCCCAGCTGCCTATTTGTACCCGGCTGGGAACTAAAAAAATAGGGAAGCCCTTTTTTTTAATTATTTCATGAATTTTTGAGTCCAGCCAGGTACAACTAGGTAGCTGTGGATTGGAATCCGCAGCACAGGTTGGCCCGAGCTTTCTGGGCGCCTCTGCTGCGAATTGCAGTCCGCAGCCACCCCAGAAATGGTGCTTTCTTCTGGCGCTTTATCCAACTCTTCCAGCAGCCCTGAAGCCGGGTGGCTTGCTGGGTAATAATGAGTTAATACTAGCTTTGTTTTACTAGCTAGTATTAAGCCAGAGATTCTTAATGTCAGGCAAGTTTGACCCAGCCATTAAGAATGTCCAATAAAGGGTTAAAAAAAAAAGACACCACACAGAGAAAAAATATTTTAATAGAAATAAATACACAGACACACTTAGAGACTCCATGTTTAATACTCCCTGTCAGCCCTCCACAATCTTGCTCTTCTGTCTTCTTTTTTCTCCTTCAACCCATGCAGCTCTGCTACATCATGGGAGGACAAACGCTGCTGCTCCTGGGCAGTCTATTCACTCAGTAAGTGAGCAGAAGCTGCGTGCTGTAAGCAGTGACGTCACCACTGACAGGCGGGTTACCATAGCAACGGTGCTCCAATCACATGATTCCCGGTGCTGCAATTCACCGGCTGTGGCATCTAGTCCTTGCATGTGGGCTGACTCTGTAAATGGCGCCCACATGCATGGACGGGGAAGCCGACCATGTGCCAGAGCATTTCGCCGGTACACGGAGATGCTGGAACGATCACCGCGTATCGGAGAGATACCCTGACAGGATCTAGCATGACGTCTAGCCATGTGACCAGTCTGTAGCCAATGAGATAATAGACACGTGACTGGTCACATGCTATTTTGACGTCACGATAGGTCCTATCATCAGTGCTGGTTACCAGGAGGACGCAGTGATTATCGAAAGGAAAAGCGGCGGGAGACAGAGTGCAGGACGCGTTACGGGGACCTCTAAGTGTTATGGCAATGTTAATTAACTGCATGTGTACATGTATAATGTGTTTTTATGTGTTTTTGTTTGCCTGCCATTGTTTTCAATGGGGTTCGAGTGGTTCGTCAAACGGTTCGTCGAACGTTCATCGAACGGGGCCTCCGTTCGACGAACCGAACCGAACTCGAACGCCAGGGGGGTGGCTCATCTCTACTCCTTACCTGCCTCCACCAGCAATGCGGAAGGAAGGAGGTGGGCGGGATGGTTACGTCCCACTCATCTCTGCCCCTCCGCTTCTATTGGACGGCTGCCGTGTGACATCGCTGTGACGCCGCACGTCCCGCCCCCTTAGAAAGGAGGCAGTTCGCCGGCCAAAGTGACGTCACACAGCAGGTATGTGCATGTGACGCTGCTGTAGCGATAATCTTCGCTACGGCAGCGATCACCACATATCGGCCCGATGATGGGGACAGGTGTTATCGCGCTCGACATCGCTAGCAATTGCTAGCGATGTCACAGCGGGTAAAGCTGGCTTGAGATTACTTACTTGATTTTCAATGTGCTTTAGAAGTGAAGTAGTACACCATAATCAAACTTAGTTTTTCATTAGTAACGGGCGAACCCGAACTGTAAAGTTTGGGGTCCATAACGAATAACTAGTGTCTGTGTATGGACCTCGAGCATGGAGTTCTCAGGGAACTCTGTGTTACTGTTCGGGTTTGGCCACCCAGGTAATTAAAAAAAAAAAAGGAATCAGAAAGAAAATAGCTAATATAGGAGGACTGTTATGCTTACCAAGTCTCCAATGCTGATATAACACTAGTTCCAGGCCCGCCAATTAACCCTCATACTTATTCAATGCCAGTATCTGTGATTGGTTGCAGTCAAACTGTACCCCCACTCTTTCTGTAAGAATCTGTGATTGATTGGAATCACACACGCTGCCTGCGTCTCTATAGTGGTATAAAAATAAATAAATAAATTGGCTTAGGGTCCCCCATATTGTGACACCCAGCAGAGAAAGTACATATGGCAACAGACTGCAGCTCTCAGCTGTAAGCTTTTTTTGGTTGTGTATAAAAATGAGATGGCCCCTATGAGGTTCCTTAAAATTAATTAAACAAATAATTGAAAATTGTTGGCATTCCCCCACCCCAGTTTTGATACTCATCCAAAATAAAGTTGACAGCTGAGCGCTGGAATTCTAAGGCTGAAGAGGCTAATGGTTATTGCCCCTCCCAGCCTAAAAATAACAGACTGCAGCCCCCAGAAGTGTTGCATCCATTAGATGTGACAATTGCAGCACTTTACCAAACTCATGCACTGGTGCAGTGGCAATTAGGGTAATATAAGGGTTTAATGACAGCACACAGCTGCCACTAAGTCCTAGATTAGTAATGGAAGGCATCTATGAGACCCTGCCATTACTAATACTGTAAATGAAAAAAATAAACACAAGCACCAAAACAATCCTGTATTTGAAATAAAATACAAAAAACACTCTTTCTCCAATTTATTAACACCAAACATCCAGTTCTGGATATAATCCACATACTGATGTTGCAGAGCGTTGACACATTACAAAACATAACTGCACTCTGCAGCTTCAGGAAGAGACTGTGCCACAGCTCTTAGCAGTGATGTCATTCAGTTTATCTGCGGTCAAAGCAGAAGGTTCACATGGTACCCCATCTGTGCCTGCATCTAAAATAATTTAGGGCTTAGTAGCAGGTAGGAGCTGTCATTAACCCCTTATATTACCCCAATTGCCATTGCAATTAGGCTGAGCCTTTTAAAGTGCCAGATTTGTCACAGCTAATGGATGCGACAATTCTAGGTGGCAGCAGGTTGCTATTTATAGGCTGAGGCAGCCCAATAACCTTAGGCCTACCTAGCCTAAGAATACCAGCCCCTAGCTGTCAGCTTTACCAAGGCCAGGTATCAAATTTGGGAGGAACCGCATATTCATTTTTAAAATTATTTATTTAAATAATTTTATAAAAGCCACATATCGTCCCTCTTATTTTGATGCACAGCCAAGATAAGCACATGGCTAGTGGCTGCAACCTGTAGTTGTTTGCTTAATCTGAGCTGGGTAACACTATATGGTATCCAGTTTTGGTGGCTAAGGCCCCGGCCCTTCTGGTCACATGGGTATGATCTCACCACAGGTCCTGCTAGACAAAGTGAGTCATTTGTATAATGTTTATGCTAATTCTAACAGGGGGAGGGAATAACTATGAATATATTAACTGCTCTAGTGCAACTGTCACTCAAGAAGCTGCTCATTTTACAAACTTCATTTTCTTGGATTTCAAACCTAAACATCCGAGCTGACCACTACAGGTATGTATAGAATCAGCCTGATAGTGCCAGTATAGCACTGGATTTAGGCTATACATGAAAATCATGGTGATTGGTTCCCTTTAATTTGTTGATTTGTTTGTCTGTATGATTACAATCATACCAGATTTCATTATTGTATTTTGCTATAAAAATACAACCAAAATTTTTTTAATAAAAATTCAGCATAGCATGGGCAGTAGTGATGAGTGAACCGGTCGCGGTTCGGCTCGAGCTTGGTTCGCCGAACAGAGGTCGCATTCGAGTACGGTTCGGCGAACCACTCGAACCCCATAGGAAACAATGGGAGGCAATCACAAACATAAAAACACCTAGAAAACACCCTCAAAGGTGTCCAAAAGGTGACAAACTACTCACAACACAACTCAAACACATGGGAAGGTTACAAGAACAAATTCTCATGCGAAAACAAAACAGCGTTACGAGGAAAAAGAGGACGAGACACAGATATAGGCATGGCATGCCCTTCTAAAATAATGTAAAACACCGCAAGGTGACTCCAAGTGGAGTCTCCCTTTTTTCCAAAAATTGGGCCACACAGACACCCTTTCAGTGGCAGCACTTGTGCCCCAGTTGTACACTTCACAGGTAGATTTGCATCAAGCACATTCAAAAATATGTCATCCTTAGCCGTCCCTAGGATGACACAGGGGTATGTAGCAAAGTCTTTGCTGATCCCAGATCTGTTCATCTGGGATCATTTTTAGAAACACTGCAAGCAAGGGTTACTCCAAGCGGAGTCTCCCTTTTTTCCAAAAATTGGGCCACACCCCTTCAGTGGCAGCACTTGTGCCCCAGTCGTACACTACACAGGCAGATTTGCATCAAGCACATTCAAAAATACGCCATCCTTAACCGTCCCCAGGATGAAACCAGGGTAGGTAGCAAAGTCTTTGCTGAACCATGACTTGTTCATCTTGGCTCCTTTTTAAAAACACAGCAAGGGTTACTCCAAGCGGAGTCTCCCTTTTTTCCAAATATTGGGCCTCACACCCACCCCTTCAGTGGCAGCACTTGTGCCCCAGTTGTACACTTGACAGGTAGATTTGCATCAAGCACATTCAAAATCCACAAGCATTTACTCTCCCCAGGATGACACGGGGGTAGTAAATTCCTTGTGGATCCATGACTTGTTCATTTTGATGAACATTAGTCTGTCCACATTGTCACTGGACAGACGCGTGCACTTATCTGTCAGCACACACCCAGCAGCACTGAAGACACGTTCAGGGACAACACTGGCAGCTAGACGCAACAAGATCTCTAAGGCGTAAGTGGAGAGCTCAGGCTATTTTTCAAGATTTGAAGCCCAAAATGAGCAAGGCTCCATTTGCAAAGTAATAGCATCGATGTTAATTTGGAGATACTCCTGTATCATCCTCTCCAGCCGTTGACTATGTGTCAGACTTGTTGTCTCTGGTGGCCTTGCAAAGGATGGTCTAAAAAAATTATGAAATGATTCAATAAAATTGCTGTTATCAACACCAGATACGGTGCTGCTGGTACGGTTAGACTGTTGATGATGACGAGACCGTCCCATGTTTGTCAAGTTACAACTGGGAGATTCACTCCATGAACAACGGTTGTTTGGTGGAAAAGCCGAGCTAAGATCGAGTAAATGCTTCTGCCGATACTCCTGCAAACGTGCGTCCCTTTCCATGGCTGGAATTATGTCACAAAATTTGGACTTGTACCGGGGATCTAATAGTGTGGCAAGCCAGTAGTCATCTTCACTTCCAAATTTTGACAATACGATGGTCATGTTGGAGGTAGTGCAGCAAGAAGGCGCTCATGTGTCTTGCGCAGCTATGTGGACCAAGTCCACGCTGTGTTTGTGGCATAGAGGTGCTAACCGTTCTTTCTTCCTCTGACATCTCCCCCCAACCTCTTTCAACTGAAATTTGACCAAGGTCTCCCTCATCCGCTAAGTCTTCCATGTCCATGGACAGTTCGTCCTCCATTTCTTCAAGTTCTCCTGCACCTTTCTCAACATTTCGCCTGCTACCATGCGCCCTTGTTGATCCCTGTCCCCCATGGTCCCATGCCTGCTGCCTTGGTGATGATGAACGTCTGGACCTTGGTGATGTTGTTGTCCCTTGCGCATATGAATCCTACCGTCGTTCCTCCCCTGTCTGTTGTCTCACCCCCTGACTCCGAATAGTGTTTAGCGTGTGCTCCAGCATGTAAATGACTGGAATTGTCATGCTGATAATGGCATTGTCAGCGCTAAACATATTCGTCGCCATGTCGTGCATAGGTCCTTGATCTGATACCACTCCATCAGGGTGATCTGCCCCACCTCTGCATCTCGTTGGCCCAGGCTATACGTCATAACATATTGCATCAGTGCTCGGCAGTGCTGCCACAGTCGCTGTAACATGTGGAGAGTGAAATTCCAGCGTGTCGGCACATCGCATTTCAGGCAATGAACCGGCAGGCCGAAAGACTTCTGGAGCGATGCAAGTTGCCCAGCTGCGGCGGTTGAACGGCGGAAGTGAGCAGACAGTTTTCGTGCCCTGTTCAGAAGGCCATCTAGGCCGGGATAGTGTGTTAAAAATTGCTGAACAACAAGGTTCAACACGTGAGCCATACAAGGCACGTGTGTCACCTTGCCCAGGCGAAGGGCCGCACCCAGGTTTGCAGCATTGTCGCACATGGCCTTACCAGGCTGCAGGTTGAGTGGAGACAACCATTTACCAAAATCAGTCTCCAGAGCTGCCCACAACTCAGCCGCTGTGTGACTCTTATTTCCAAGACATTTCAAGATAAAGACCGCCTGATGTCATTGCGCTCTGCTGCCAGCATAGTAATGAGGGGTGCGTGATTCCTTCTGCGCAGTTACAATGCTGGTGGCCTGACCAGGCAGGCTTGGGGCGGAGGTGAAGGACCCAGACGAGGTTGAGGAGGCAGAAGCAGTGGAGGAACTTGGACAGACAGAGGATTGACACACAAGTCGTGGGGACGGCAAGACTTGTGCAGCAGACCCTTCACCATCTATCACCATAGTTACCCAGTGCCCAGTCAGCGACATGTAACGTCCCTGTCCATGCTTACTGGTCCAAGTATCGGTGGTGAAATTCACCAGTTTACACACAGAGTTTCTCAAGGAAGCGGTGATGTTGTGTGCGACATGCTGGTGTAGCGCAGGCACACCTTTCTTAGAGAACTAGTGGCGACTGGGCTTCTGGTACTGGGGCACAGCGACAGACATAAGGTCTCTAACATCCTGTGTATCCACCAGGCGGAAAGGCAGCATTTAGGTAGCCAAGAGCTTACAGAGGGAAAAAGTAAACCTCTTAGCTTTGTCATGGGTCGTAGGAAATGGCCTTTTATTTGTCCACATCTGAGGGACAGAGATCTGGCTGCTGTGTGTAGACGATCGTGAGTAGGGTGTCCCTTGAAAAATACAGATTTGTGAGGAAAGTGCAGGCGTAGACATGATGTTGCCTTCATCCAACGTTGGTGCTATCGATGTCTGAGAGAGCTGTACACATGCACTTGTTTCCCCTTCCAAACCAACTGATGACCTACCAAGTAAACTGCCTGTTGCGGTTACAGTGGTGGAAGTTGTGCGTGGAAAACCAGGTGTGACAGCTGTCCCCACAATCCTAGAAGATGAAGAATGCGTGGATACACTGGAAGGGGCAGGCGGTGGATGGTCCGCTTCGCTAGGCTTCATTGCAGCACGGTGAGCTTCCCACTGGGAGATATGATATTTATTCATGTGACGATTCATGGAAACAGTTGTCAAACTGCTGAGGTTTTTGCCTCTACTAACAGATTCCCGACAAATTTTACAGATTACATGATTTGGGTGATCCTTTGCAAGGTCAAAAAAGGACTAGGCTAGGCAAGACTTAGAGGACATGCAACCTGCTGAGCCACCCCGACCAGTGCTCAGAGGTAGAGTGGTGGCTGAGGATGCAGTTGTAGACGTGCTACCAGTACTCCGACTCTGTCTAGGAAGGCACAAGGTAACTTCGTCGTCAGTTGCATCCTCCTTCACCGCCTCTGTTTACCTCCTCGAGTGCCTGACTGTGGGTTGACAGTAGGTGGGATCTAGAACTTCCTCATCAATTGTTGTGTTTCCACTCCCCTCACCCTCAGACCTAGCCTCTTCCTGCCCTGACTGAATATTTAAGTTGTCATCCCAATCTGGTATCTGCGTCTCATCGTCATCAGTATGTTCCTCATTGTCTCTAACAACAGGTTATACAGTTTGTGAATAAGGGTCAACATTATGCTCAGAAACTTGGTCATCACGGCCTGAATCTGAGTCAGAAAGGTTCTGGGCATCACTGCAGACAATTTTCCTGGTCTGTACTCTCTGTAGCTTGGGAGCAGACCTCTGATTCCAAGTCTATAGTGTGACTGAACAGCTTTGCAGACTCAGCCATCTCAGTTCCACCATACTGTGCAGGGCGGATGGAGACTTGGGAGCTGGGAGAAAGCAAGTGTGATTGGGATGACAAATCAGGGGACTGGTTTTTTTTGGATGCAGTAGTTGAGGTGGAGGAGAGGGCACTTGTTGGAGCACTTGAGATTCATTCAAGCATGTTCTTTTTTTGTGCACCATCTACCTTTCTTACAGTTGTTCGGGTCCGTAAAAAAGGGAGCACATCGGATTGTCCACGGAAAGTAGTAGACATCTTACTTTTGCTGGAAGATGGCATATCTTCAGCAGATGTTAATGTAGCTTTGCCACCTTCCCAACGGACAACACCTTTTTTTTTCCTTTTCCAACACGCCTGTTCCCCTTTCCACCAGCATCTGTCATTTTGCCATTCATTTTGATAAAGACAAGATTGTCCACTTAAAATGTTGTAGTAAAAATTGAGAGGTGGTGTAGATTGCAGAGGTGGTCTAGCTTTATTGACAGCAGAAGAAACAACACTGACTATTAGAGATGAGCGAACCGGTCCCGGTTCGGCTCGAGGCCGGTTCGCCGAACGGGGGTCCCGTTCGAGTTCGGCTCGTCGAACGTTCGACGAACCGAACTCGAACGTATAGGCTAGAATGGGAGGCAATCACAAACACATAAAAATGCATTATAAATGTACACAAACAGTTAATAAACATTGCCATAACACTTACCGGTCCCCGCGATCCCTTCTGCACTCTGTCTCCTGCCGCTATTCCATCCGATGATCGCTTAATCCTCCCGGTGACCTGCACTGCCAGCAGAGATGCAGGACCTATCGTGACGTCAAAATAGCCATGTGACCAGTCACGTGGCTATTATCTCATTGGATACAGACTGGTCACATGACTATGACACGTCATGTAGGACCTGCGAGTGCATCTCTCCGGTACACGGTGCACATATGTGTATCGCCGTGTACCGGCGACATGCTCTAGCACACGGTCGACTCCCCGTTCCGTTAGGGACCGGCTGACACAGCCGGTCATTAACGGAGATCACCGTTGCCATAGCAAGGGAGCTAACCGCGGCTCCGAGAGCACCGTTGCTATGGTAACGCGTCTGTCAGCGTTACCGCTGTTACCGCTGACAGCCAGCACTGATCACTCACGGAGTGAAGGCTGCACGCTGGTTCACGATTGTAGTGAGGATTGTAGTGAGGATGGAGGTTCCCCAGCCCCAAGTGATGAGCTGGTGCACCTCATCCTCACTACAATCGTCACTACTACTACTACACTAGTGAGGATTGTAGTGAGGATGGAGGTTCCCCAGCCCCAAGTGATGAGCTGGTGAACCTCATCCTCACTACAATCGTCACTACTACTACACTAGAAAGAAAGAAGACAGAAGAGCAGGATCGTGGAGGGCTGACAGGGGGTAATAAAGATGGAGTCTCTAATGTGTCTGTGTATTTATTTCCATTAAAGTATTTTTTCTCTGTGTGGTGTTTTTTTTAACCCTTTATTGGAGATTCTTAATGGCCGGGTCAAACGTGCCTGACATTAAGAATCTCTGGCTTAATACTGGCTAGTAAAACAAAGCCAGTATTAACTCATGATTACCCAACAAGCCACCCGGCTCCAGGGCTGTTGGAAGAGTTGGATACAGCGCCAGATGATGGCGCTTCTATGAGAGCGCCATTTTCTGGGACGGCTGCGGACTGAAATCCGCAGTAGAGGCGCCCAGAAACCTCGGGCTAACCTGTGCTGCGGATTCCAATCCCCAGCTGCCTAGTTGTACCCGGCTGGACACAAAAATGGGGCGAAGCCCACGTCATTTGTTTTTTAATTATTTCATGAAATAAGTGAAATAATTAAAAAAAACCGGCTTCCCTATATTTTTGGTTCCCAGCCGGGTACAAATAGGCAACTGGGGGTTGGAGGTAGCCCGTGGCTGCCTGCTGTAC
This sequence comes from Anomaloglossus baeobatrachus, assembly GCF_048569485.1. Lineage (NCBI taxonomy): Eukaryota > Metazoa > Chordata > Amphibia > Anura > Aromobatidae > Anomaloglossus > Anomaloglossus baeobatrachus. The sequence continues at coordinate 398,205,831 of NC_134355.1, forward strand.
CTGGCTAGCATACAAAAATATGGCGAAGCCCACGTCATTTTTTTGGCGGGCAAAAAAATTCTGCATACAGTCCTGGATGGAGTATGCTGAGCCTTGTAGTTCTGCAGCTGCTGTCTGCTCTTCTCCATACAGATAGACAGCAGCTGCAGAACTACAAGGCTCAGCATACTCCATCCAGGGCTGTATGCAGAAGTTTTTTGCCCCCTGAAAAAATTATGTGGGCTTCGCCATATTTTTCTATGCTAGCCAGGTACAGCAGGCAGGTACGGCTGCCCCCAACCCCCAGTTGCCTTTTTGTACCCGGCTGGGAACCAAAAATAAAGGGAAGCCCTTTTTTTATTATTTCATGAATTTCATGAAATAATTAGAAAACAAATGACGTAGGCTTCGCCCCATTTTTGTGTCCAGCCAGGTACAACTGGGCAGCTGGGGATTGGAATCCGCAGCACAGGTTGGCCTGAGCTTTCTGGGCCCCACTGCTGCGAATTGCAGTCTGCAGCCGCCTCAGAAAATGGCATTTTCATAGAAGCGCCATATTCTAGCGCTGTATCCAACTCTTCCAGCACCTGCCTGCTATACCTGGCTAGCATACAAAAATATGGCGAAGCTCACGTCCTTTTTTTGTAGTTTTTTGGCAAAAAAAATAAAAAATGCTTCCCTGGATTTTCCATTGCCAGTGAAGGTAACACCAAGCAGTGGGGGTTAGCAGCCAGTAGCTGCTTGGATTACCCTTAGCTAGCAATACAAAAAATGCAGCGGGAGCCCATATATATTTTTTTTAATTATTTATTTAAATAACTAAAAATAAAATGGGCTTCCCTGTATTTTGATTGCTGGACATCACAGTGCTGTAAAAATAAATCTTTAAAAAAATGACGTAGCGCTCCGCGGTATTTTTGATTCTCAGCGCAGATAAAGCAGACAGCTATGGGTTGCCACCCCCATCTGCCTGCCGTTACCTTGGTTGGCAATCAAAATACAGGGAAGCCCATTAATTTTTTCTATTTAAAAAATAGTTAAAAAAAAATGACGTTGGGTCCCCCCATTTTTGATAGCCAGCTAGGGTAAAGCAGACGGCTGTAGCCTGAAAACCACAGCTGGCAGCTTTACCGTGGTTGGGGATCCAATGTGGAGGTCCCCTCAGGCTCTTTTTTATAATTATTTTATAAATATTAATAATTACACAATAAAAGTAGGGTCCCCCCCAAATTGGATCACCAGCCAAGGTAAAGCGGACAGCTGTGGTCTGGTATTCTCAGGGTGGAAAGGTCCATAGTTATTGGGCCTTCACAGCCTAAAAATAGCAGGCCGCAGGCACCCCAGACGTGGCGCATCCACTAGATGCGCCAATCCTGGCGCTTCACCCCAGCTCATCCCGTGCCCTGGTGCAGTGGCAAACGGGGCAATAAATCGGGTTGATACTAGCTGTAAAGTCACCTGAGATCAAGCCCAGCAGTTTGTGATGTCATGGCGTCTATTAGATACCCAACATCATAAACTGTCAGTACTAACAAAAACAAAAAATCGACAAAAGAAATTTATTTGAAAAAACAGTCCCCAAAACATTTCCTCTTTCACCAATTTCTTGTAAGAAAAAAAATAAAGGGGTCCCACGACGACTCTGGACCGTCTAGAATATGGGGGGAGAAACTCAGGGAACGTATCCCCCATTTTCTAGGAGTGCGGACCCTTCATGTGAGGAGTGTGGGTGCAATGAATCTGCACTCACTCTCCCCGGGTCCACAGCAGCAGAGTCCATGTCGTAATGGTTGCTACCAAAGCTGCAATGCCCTGCTCATGAGGTAAGGGCATGCCTAATCAGGAGAACTACTGTAGAGGAAGCTCTGCTCACTGGTATATAGGTGCTCAGAGGTAATAATAGATAAAATTAGTGAGTAACCTCGGCACTCTAAATCTCCCATACTAAGTCAGTAAGTCACAACGGATAGTAATGCAAAATCACTCTTTATTGGTCCGTATTAAGAAGAAAAAATTTTTCATAAGCATATATGTTTTTGTCCAAAACAAGTTACAAATGACGTTTCGGCCTTAGCCTTCGTCAGATTGGACTTATCTGCATGTAATCATGAAAAATGACAATAATCAGTATCACATAAGAGTGAGAGAACAATAACATAAACTCGAACAATGTAGAGGTACAATTGGGATGCAGCAAAAAAATTGCAACACAGCAAGAAATGAAACACATGATACAAATGTCATAATACAGTACAAGGACAATATAGTAATGACAAATATGGGGTCAGAGTAGACTTAGACAGCTCTGGTACGAAAGAGATGTCAATCATAAAGTAACATGTGCAGTAGGTGTAGAGCTACAGTATGCATGGCAGAGCTAATGGGTAGACCGACCATAGAAAAAGAACGGAGAAAAAGTGGAGAAAAAGTGGAGAAAAAGTGGAGAATAAGTGGAGAATAAGTGGAGAATAAGTGGACAAAAAGTGGAGAAAAAGTGGAGAAAAAGTGATTAAGAGGAGAAAAAGTGTAGAAAAAGTGGAGCATAAGAGGAGAAAAAGTGGAGAAAAAAGTGGAGAAAAAGTGGAGAAAAAGTGGAGAAAAAGTGGAGAAGAAGTGGAGAAAAAGTGGAGAAAAAGTGGAGATTAAGAGGAGAAAAAAGTGGAGAAAAAGTGGAGAAAAAGTGGAGCATAAGAGGAGAAAAAGTGGAGAAAAAGTGGAGAAAAAAGTGGAGAAAAAGTGGAGAAAAAGTGGAGAAAAAGTGGAGCATAAGAGGAGAAAAAGTGGAGAAAAAAGTGGAGAAAAAGTGGGGAAAAAGTGGAGCATAAAAGGAGAAAAAGTGGAGAAAAAGTGGAGAAAAAAGTTGAGAAAAAGTGGAGAAAAAGTGGAGAAAAAGTGGAGATTAAGAGGAGAAAAAGTGGAGCATAAGAGGAGAAAAAGTGGAGAAAAAGTGGAGAAAAAGTGGAGAAAAAGTGGAGCATAAGAGGAGAAAAAGTGGAGAAAAAGTGGAGCATAAGAGGAGAAAAAGTGGAGAAAAAAGTGGAGAAAAAGTGGAGAAAAAGTGGAGAAAAAGTGGAGATTAAGAGGAGAAAAAAGTGGAGAAAAAGTGGAGAAAAAGTGGAGAAAAAGTGGAGCATAAGAGGAGAAAAAGTGGAGAAAAAGTGGAGAAAAAAGTGGAGAAAAAGTGGAGAAAAAGTGGAGAAAAAGTGGAGCATAAGAGGAGAAAAAGTGGAGAAAAAAGTGGAGAAAAAGTGGGGAAAAAGTGGAGCATAAAAGGAGAAAAAGTGGAGAAAAAGTGGAGAAAAAAGTTGAGAAAAAGTGGAGAAAAAGTGGAGAAAAAGTGGAGATTAAGAGGAGAAAAAGTGGAGCATAAGAGGAGAAAAAGTGGAGAAAAAGTGGAGAAACAGTGGAGCATAAGAGGAGAAAAAGTGGAGAAAAAGTGGAGATTAAGAGGAGAAAAAGTGGAGAAAAAGTGGAGCATAAGAGGAGAAAAAGTGGAGAAAAAAGTGGAGAAAAAGTGGAGAAAAAGTGGAGCATAAGAGGAGAAAAAGTGGAGAAAAAATTGGAGAAAAAGTGGAGAAAAAGTGGAGAAAAAGTGGAGCATAAGTGGAGAAAAAGTGGAGAAAAAGTGGAGAAAAAGTGGAGATTAAGAGGAGAAAAAGTGGAGCATAAGAGGAGAAAAAGTGGAGAAAAAAGTGGAGAAAAAGTGGAGAAAAAGTGGAGAAAAAGTGGAGCATAAGAGGAGAAAAAGTGGAGAAAAAGTGGAGAAAAAGTGGAGCATAAGAGGAGAAAAAGTGGAGAAAAAAGTTAAGAAAAAGTGGAGAAAAAGTGGAGATTAAGAGGAGAAAAAGTGGAGCATAAGAGGAGAAAAAGTGGAGAAAAAGTGGAGAAAAAGTGGAGCATAAGAGGAGAAAAAGTGGAGAAAAAGTGGAGAAGAAGTGGAGAAAAAGTGGAGATTAAGAGGAGAAAAAGTGGAGAAAAAGTGGAGAAAAAGTGGAGATTAAGAGGAGAAAAAGTGGAGAAAAAGTGGAGAAAAAGTGGAGCATAAGAGGAGAAAAAGTGGAGAAAAAAGTGGAGAAAAAGTGGAGAAAAAGTGGAGCATAAGAGGAGAAAAAGTGGAGAAAAAAGTTGAGAAAAAGTGGAGAAAAAGTGGAGAAAAAGTGGAGATTAAGAGGAGAAAAAGTGGAGCATAAGAGGAGAAAAAGTGGAGAAAAAGTGGAGAAAAAGTGGAGCATAAGAGGAGAAAAAGTGGAGAAAAAGTGGAGAAAAAGTAGAGAAAAAGTGGAGATTAAGAGGAGAAAAAGTGGAGAAAAAGTGGAGAAAAAGTGGAGAAAAAGTGGAGATTAAGAGGAGAAAAAGTGGAGAAAAAGTGGAGCATAAGAGGAGAAAAAGTGGAGAAAAAAGTGGAGAAAAAGTGGAAAAAAAGTGGAGCATAAGAGGAGAAAAAGTGGAGAAAAAGTGGAGAAAAAAGTGGAGAAAAAAGTGGAGAAAAAGTGGAGAAAAAGTGGAGCATAAGTGGAGAAAAAGTGGAGAAAAAGTGGAGAAAAAGTGGAGAAAAAGTGGAGCATAAGAGGAGAAAAAGTGGAGAAAAAGTGGAGAAAAAAGTGGAGAAAAAGTGGAGAAAAAGTGGAGCATAAGAGGAGAAAAAGTGGAGAAAAAAGTGGAGAAAAAGTGGAGAAAAAGTGGAGAAAAAGTGGAGCATAAGAGGAGAAAAAGTGGAGAAAAAGTGGAGAAAAAAGTGGAGAAAAAGTGGAGAAAAAGTGGAGAAAAAGTGGAGAAAAAGTGGAGATTAAGAGGAGAAAAAGTGGAGAAAAAGTGGAGCATAAGAGGAGAAAAAGTGGAGAAAAAAGTGGAGAAAAAGTGGAGAAAAAGTGGAGAAAAAGTGGAGAAAAAGTGGAGATTAAGAGGAGAAAAAAGTGGAGAAAAAAGTGGAGAAAAAGTGGAGAAAAAGTGGAGAAAAAGTGGAGCATAAGAGAAAAAGTGGAGAAAAAGTGGAGAAAAAAGTGGAGAAAAAGTGGAGAAAAAGTGGAGAAAAAGTGGAGATTAAGAGGAGAAAAAGTGGAGAAAAAGTGGAGCATAAGAGGAGAAAAAGTGGAGAAAAAGTGGAGAAAAAGTGGAGCATAAGAGGAGAAAAAGTGGAGAAAAAGTGGAGAAAAAAGTGGAGAAAAAAGTGGAGAAAAAGTGGAGAAAAAGTGGAGCATAAGTGGAGAAAAAGTGGAGAAAAAGTGGAGCATAAGAGGAGAAAAAGTGGAGAAAAAGTGGAGAAAAAAGTGGAGAAAAAGTGGAGAAAAAGTGGAGAAAAAGTGGAGATTAAGAGGAGAAAAAGTGGAGAAAAAGTGGAGCATAAGAGGAGAAAAAGTGGAGAAAAAAGTGGAGAAAAAGTGGAGAAAAAGTGGAGAAAAAGTGGAGATTAAGAGGAGAAAAAAGTGGAGAAAAAAATGGAGAAAAAGTGGAGAAAAAGTGGAGAAAAAGTGGAGCATAAGAGAAAAAGTGGAGAAAAAGTGGAGAAAAAAGTGGAGAAAAAGTGGAGAAAAAGTGGAGAAAAAGTGGAGAAAAAGTGGAGATTAAGAGGAGAAAAAGTGGAGAAAAAGTGGAGCATAAGAGGAGAAAAAGTGGAGAAAAAGTGGAGAAAAAGTGGAGCATAAGAGGAGAAAAAGTGGAGAAAAAGTGGAGAAAAAAGTGGAGAAAAAAGTGGAGAAAAAGTGGAGAAAAAGTGGAGCATAAGTGGAGAAAAAGTGGAGAAAAAGTGGAGAAAAAGTGGAGAAAAAGTGGAGCATAAGAGGAGAAAAAGTGGAGAAAAAGTGGAGAAAACAGTGGAGAAAAAGTGGAGAAAAAGTGGAGCATAAGAGGAGAAAAAGTGGAGAAAAAGGTGGAGAAAAAGTGGAGAAAAAGTGGAGAAAAAGTGGAGCATAAGAGGAGAAAAAGTGGAGAAAAAGTGGAGAAAAAAGTGGAGAAAAAGTGGAGAAAAAGTGGAGAAAAAGTGGAGATTAAGAGGTGAAAAAGTGGAGAAAAAGTGGAGCATAAGAGGAGAAAAAGTGGAGAAAAAAGTGGAGAAAAAGTGGAGAAAAAGTGGAGATTAAGAGGAGAAAAAAGTGGAGAAAAAAGTGGAGAAAAAGTGGAGAAAAAGTGGAGAAAAAGTGGAGCATAAGAGGAGAAAAAGTGGAGAAAAAGTGGAGAAAAAAGTGGAGAAAAAGTGGAGAAAAAGTGGAGAAAAAGTGGAGATTAAGAGGAGAAAAAGTGGAGAAAAAGTGGAGCATAAGAGGAGAAAAAGTGGAGAAAAAGTGGAGAAAAAGTGGAGAAAAAGTGGAGCATAAGAGGAGAAAAAGTGGAGAAAAAGTGGAGAAAAAGTGGAGATTAAGAGGAGAAAAAGTGGAGAAAAAGTGGAGCATAAGAGGAGAAAAAGTGGAGAAAAAAGTGGAGAAAAAGTGGAGAAAAAGTGAAGAAAAAGTGGAGAAAAAGTGGAGAAAAAGTGGAGAAAAAGTGGAGAAAAAAGTGGAGAAAAAGTGGAGAAAAAGTGGAGAAAAAATGGAGAAAAAAATGGAGAAAAAGTGGAGAAAAAGTGGAGAATAAGAGGAGAAAAAGTGGAGAATAAGTGGAGAAAAAAAATGGAGAAAAAGTGGAGAAAAAGTGGAGAAAAAAATGGAGAAAAAGTGGAGCACCCTTTGGTACCTTTCATGTGGCACTAAGGGGTGCTTATCTTTGTATTTAGCCAAAAAAATGAAAAAAAAATGACGTAGGGTTCCCCCTAGTTTTGTAGCCAGCTAGGGTAAAGCAGACGGCTGCAGCCTGCAGACCACAGCTGGCAACCTCACCTTGGCTGGTAATCCAAAACTGAGGGCACCCCACGCTGTTATTTTAAATTAAATAAATAATTAAAAAAAAAAACACGTAGGGGTCCCCCAAAATTGGATCACCAGCCAAGGTAAAGCAGACAGCTGGGGCCTGATATTCTCAGACTAGGGAGGTCCATGGTTATTGGAATCTCCCCAGCCTAAAAATAGCAGGCTGCAGCCGCCCCAGAAGTGGCGCATCCATTAGATGCGCCAATCCTGGTGCTTCGCCCCAGCTCATCCCGCGCCCTGGTGCGGTGGCAAACGGGGTAATATATGGGGTTAATACCAGATGTGTAATGTCACCTGGCATCAAGCCCTGGGGTTGGTGAGGTCAGGCGTCTATCAGATACCCGACATCACCAACCCAGTCAGTAATAAAAGAAAATAGACGACAAACACATTTTTATTTGAAAAAACACTCCCCAAAACATTCCCTCTTTAACCAATTTATTAGATTGAAAAACAAATACAGGTCTGGTGTAATCCAAGGGGTTGCCATGACGATCCACACTGTCCCAGTCAATGAAGAGCAGGGTGTTCCCCATTGGCTGGGAGAGCAGTGCAGTGACCTGAGCTAACATCAATGGGTCAGCCCAGGTCACTGCAGGGCATGACAAGTGCTGCTGTCAGCGAGGTACATTACCTGCGCTGATCTCCAGCACTGCCGACAGCCCCTGTCACTGAGTTCAATCACCGGCGCCTTCCCCTCAAGTATCGCGAGAGGTCCGTGACATCACCGCTAGTCAGTCTCGGGTCGGAAGCGAGAGGTGATGTGACAAGCGGCGGCCATGGAGGACAGTGACAGCGCTGAGGTCGGGATGGCGGGACTTCATCACCGCAGGTAAGCCGAGCGGGGGGGGCAGGGTTTGTGTTTGTGTTTGTGTGTGTGTGTGTGTGTGTGTGTGTGTGTGTATGTATGTATGTGTACATGCCGCGGGCAGAAGGGGGCGGAGCGAGCTGAGCGGGAAAGTGTGGGCTTCCTGCACGTAACTAAGATAAACATCGGGTTACTAACCAAAGCGTTTTGCTTGGATACCCGATGTTTATCTTGGTTACCAGCTTGTGGCAGGCTGCCAGCGATGGCTCCTGCACATTGTAGCTGTAAAAAGCCCTGCTTTTTGCTGCTAGAACCGTTCTCGAACGTATCTAGAACTATCGAGCTTTTGCAAAAAGCTCGAGTTCTAGTTCGATCTCGAACAGCCCCAAAAATCACTCGAGCTTAGAACTGGAGAACCTCGAACCGCGAACCGCGCTCAACTCTACTGACTATCCCTGACAATGCAACTATGGCCCTTAAACTGGCAGCACAGTTTGCTATTATAATAGCTTAGTAAAAATGAGCTTGAGGGTGCAATGCAGAGGTGCTAGAAATTGCTTGGCACCAGTGGCACACTAATGGAGTCCAGCAGCCACTTTTTGGATGCCATTAAGTTTCCTCAGTGTTTGTGTGAAGCCCCACAGGTGTTGTGTCGGTGCATTACCTTTAGGGACTCCACTCGGCTGGATCTGGTCACAGGTAGGAGATCTTCTTCTTGTCGTGACGCCACTCTCAGTATTGCGGCCAGTAGGGACCGCCACTGCAGGTTGAGGGTCGCCTGGGGCTGATGGTATGTGCAGTTAGTTGGAACAGCCTCCTGAGAGTGAGGCAAGCCCCAGGGCCCGATGTAGATGCGTAGTACTACAAGTCGCAGAATGACTCACACAGGCAGAACTGTCTTTCAAGGGCTTTACTCACATTTGATGGCAGGGTGAGTAGCCCGGGCGTAGCTGAGATGAACCAGGTGGGAACCAGGTATCCTTCAGGCTGACTTTATGAGGGTGACTACCAACTCGCCTTCCTTAGCCCTTGGTGGTTTGGGGTGACCCCGACTTTTAGTCCCTATGGGGGTCACCCAGGGAAGTAGCTGCTCCCCTCGTTTGTTTGCCGTTTGCTTGTCGCCTGGACCAGATCACTCCAGCTGCTTGCCTCCTGTGAACTATGGGCCCTAACTGTGGCTACGTGGCTGCGGCTTTTGTGGTGTTGTGGCGTGGGCTTTAAGGGCCCCACACCGGCAGGTTTAGCAAGGAAAGGTGGATCTATCCCCGCACCGGGATCTGCCGACCGTTTGGGCCTGGTACTCTCCAGCAGTCTCCTTACTTCCCACTCCGTGCTCTTCTCTCTAGCTGAAGATGGGTTTCGGGTAGCCCTCCTAGTTGACCGTTCTCCCCCGTCAGTAGCCACTGCGCGGGCGCTGTTAGACAGCAACAGCCCCACAGGTCTGCTCCTCACTGAGCCCTATGGAGTTCTCCTCTAACTGACTCACTGCCCCTCCTCTCCTGTTCTTGCCTACGCCACCTAGCAACCAGACTCTCTTACCACACCCCTTGAGAGGAGATGGAGGCTTTTGGCCCCCTCCACTATTCCAGTGAAGGTCAAGGCTTTTCCCCCTCCTGGGATCCCCAGGGGTCCTCTCATGGGTACATGTGTGAGACCTGATCACTATGCGCCTGTGTTCCACACCCCGGTCAGCCTTCTGGATTACCTGTATTGTACTGTCCCCAGCATGGGTGCAGTACTCAGTGGTGCCTGACCAGGTCAGGGGCGCCACATTCCCCCTTAGTTATCACCAGCACGTCCTCGGGCTGCAAGACAACATTTTAAAATGCATAAAACATTAAAACATGTAAAACATTTAAAAGCACCAGGTACCATACATCACCACCCTCCACCCACAAGTCCGTTAACCCACCCAAAACCATTTCACGTTGGCCGCGGCTTCAGCCACTTCTGGCAGGATGTAGAGGCGGCTTACATGGGCTGGTGGTTTCAGGGTATACCTGGCCTGGTGGATCCGCGCCTTCAGCCTCTTCTGGCAGGATGCAGAGGCGGCCTCCACAGTTGGTGCTGACCAGGTACCCTCTTTGTGGTGGAGAGCCAGGCCCCATAAACAGGCATGCTCTCTGGTCGCAGGTGAGCCAAGGCCCTATATACGGACGGGCTCCTCCTGGTTGCAGACGAGCCAAGCCCCTAAAAAGGCTGACTCTGGTGGTGGTGGTGCCCTTTTGGTGTAACTATTTACACTGCGAGAGTTTGTGGCTATAGCCAGTTCATAGCCTTAAGGTTTATGGTTTTCTCACAATAGTTTTTGTGGGCACATCTCTTGAACATTTAACGTTGCAAAACTTCAAACTGGTCAAAACTTGCTGTACTTTACTTAAACTTATGCAGATTCCTCTTCACCAGGGCTTGGGCCTGTAGGGCTGCGGCACCTGTTGCTTTCTTGGCCTCTTTCTTCATCTGTTGTTGTCTCATCTGCAGGTTCCTTGTCTCTGCTTTCTCTATCTTCATCTGTTTCCTTTCCTGTATCTGTTTCTCTTTCCTGTAGCATGGGGTGGCTGTAAGGTTTGCTGGTACATAGTGCTACGTCAAGCGCGTACAGTCCTCTTTCGCCTTGATGCATGGTAAACTGTACTGAATCCCCCATCTTTAGGTTTCTGCCAGGGTGTCCTCTAGGCAGATGAGCGCTCACATCTCTTCGGTTGACAAATATCCCTTCCTTCACACCAGGTGCTACAATGAATCCATATCCACTTTTCAAATTGAAATCCTCCACTACTCCTCTGCAAAGGGGTCCTCTGACCTGGGCTTTGGCTCTTCTCAGGAACCTTTTTTCTTGTAGGTCTCTGGCCGTGACTTCTCTCTGCTCTGGAGACTGTGGTGCAGGGGACAGCGTTGTTCTGTTGCGACGCCTGGTCTTGCGGGCTGGGTTCTGCTGGGCTGTTACCTCAATGCCTGCAGGGCCCCAGGTGAGGTTTCTGGGCTGGTCTTCGTCAGCAGACGGTGTCAAGTCCTCCTCATCCCAATGGGAATAGGGTAACATCTCCGGCTCTGAGTATTGCTCCACTGCCGGTGGCTCCGGAGTCAGCTCCTCAGCTTCCTGGCCTCCTCTCCCCCTTAGTTCTTCTTGGCACTCCTTTGATGGCAGTGCTGGGGATGGGCTTTCTTCAGCAGGCCCAGGCGGGGGACTCTTTGGCGTGGTTGCTGCAGGGGTTGCTGGAATCCTCTTGGGGGTATGCGGAGGGAGCATGTACCGGTCCACCAACCATTGTGGAAACTTGGCCTCCATGTCAGCCTTCAGCCGCCAGTATTCGGGGTCCTCCCCCAGCGTGGGCTTTCCAGCAGGGACCTCTTTGGACTGGGGAGCGGTGTCTGCTCTGGCCTTGCAGGCCGGGGTAAATGGTGATGCAATCTCTTGGCGGGCCGCGCCCTGTATGGCGGCGACCTGGTCTTGGCGGGCCGCGCCCGGCATGGCAGCGGCCTGGTCTTGGCGGGCCGCGCCCTGTTTGGCGGCGGCCTGGTCTTGGCGGGCCGCGCCCTGTTTGGCGGCGGCCTGGATCGGCGTCGTTGTCGCGATGGAATCGGTGCAGGCTGGGCTGGGCGTCGCTGCAGGGATCGGGTCTTGGTGGGCCGAGCAGAGCATCGCTGCGGCGGCCGAGGCTTGGCGGGCCGAGCAGGGCATCGCTGCGGCGGCCGGGGCTTGGCGGGCCGAGCAGGGCATCGCTGCGGCGGCCGGGGCTTGGCGGGCCGAGCAGGGCATCGCTGCGGCGGCCGGGGCTTGGCGGGCCGCACCTGGCGTGGCTGCGGCCTGGCTCAGCGTCGCCGCGCCGGGCGCCTCTTCAGGGACCGCGAGCGTGGCAGCAGGGGTCGGGGCATCCGGGCCGGCAGGGGTAATACTGGACTCACCCATCGGTGGCAGCATCGGGGTCTGAGTCGTCGCCGTCCGGTCTGGCACTCGTCGTGCGGTTCCCCTCTCATAGGCCTGAACCGCGGCAGCCATCTCCAGAAGTTCCATGCGTTCTTCTCGGATCTGCTCCACGACCCGGGTCTCCAGTCGGTCGCAGAACTGGGCCAGCTCCCGATACCACCAGGCAGCGGAGCCCGGTTCTGGATTTCTGCGGTCAGACGCCATTTCTTCTGCGCCCTCTTCTGCACGACTCTCCAGCTGTGGACTCGCCGTTGCCTCTAGTAGCAAGCTGTTCAGTTTCCGCTCTGCCTCTTTCAGCAGCTCCTCTCCCAGCAGCAGGCTTCTGGCTCCCTTTCTGTCCCGACGTCTCTGGACGCTTCCACTCTCTTCACAAGCGAGGTCAGAACTCTGCAGGGGATCTCTGGGTAGCCACACCTCTTCGTGGGCGGTAACTTCTTCCAGCGCGGGCTGCTGTTGTTTTTCAGCGCGCTTTTCATGGTGGCAATATGGCGGCGCTTCCAATTTTTCAAGCGGACCGCCCAGGCACATGGTCACCTGTCTGAACAGGTCTAGTCCTTATCCTGTTCGTGACGCCAGATGTGAAGCCCCACAGGTGTTGTGTCGGTGCATTACCTTTAGGGACTCCACTCGGCTGGATCTGGTCACAGGTAGGAGATCTTCTTCTTGTCGTGACGCCACTCTCAGTATTGCGGCCAGTAGGGACCGCCACTGCAGGTTGAGGGTCGCCTGGGGCTGATGGTATGTGCAGTTAGTTGGAACAGCCTCCTGAGAGTGAGGCAAGCCCCAGGGCCCGATGTAGATGCGTAGTACTACAAGTCGCAGAATGACTCACACAGGCAGAACTGTCTTTCAAGGGCTTTACTCACATTTGATGGCAGGGTGAGTAGCCCGGGCGTAGCTGAGATGAACCAGGTGGGAACCAGGTATCCTTCAGGCTGACTTTATGAGGGTGACTACCAACTCGCCTTCCTTAGCCCTTGGTGGTTTGGGGTGACCCCGACTTTTAGTCCCTATGGGGGTCACCCAGGGAAGTAGCTGCTCCCCTCGTTTGTTTGCCGTTTGCTTGTCGCCTGGACCAGATCACTCCAGCTGCTTGCCTCCTGTGAACTATGGGCCCTAACTGTGGCTACGTGGCTGCGGCTTTTGTGGTGTTGTGGCGTGGGCTTTAAGGGCCCCACACCGGCAGGTTTAGCAAGGAAAGGTGGATCTATCCCCGCACCGGGATCTGCCGCCCGTTTGGGCCTGGTACTCTCCAGCAGTCTCCTTACTTCCCACTCCGTGCTCTTCTCTCTAGCTGAAGATGGGTTTCGGGTAGCCCTCCTAGTTGACCGTTCTCCCCCGTCAGTAGCCACTGCGCGGGCGCTGTTAGACAGCAACAGCCCCACAGGTCTGCTCCTCACTGAGCCCTATGGAGTTCTCCTCTAACTGACTCACTGCCCCTCCTCTCCTGTTCTTGCCTACGCCACCTAGCAACCAGACTCTCTTACCACACCCCTTGAGAGGAGATGGAGGCTTTTGGCCCCCTCCACTATTCCAGTGAAGGTCAAGGCTTTTCCCCCTCCTGGGATCCCCAGGGGTCCTCTCATGGGTACATGTGTGAGACCTGATCACTATGCGCCTGTGTTCCACACCCCGGTCAGCCTTCTGGATTACCTGTATTGTACTGTCCCCAGCATGGGTGCAGTACTCAGTGGTGCCTGACCAGGTCAGGGGCGCCACATTTGCTATTATAATGGCTAAGTAAGAATGAGCTTGAGGGTGAAATTCAGAGGTGCTGGAAATTGCTTGGCACCAGTGGGACACTAATGGAGTCCAACAGCCACTTTTTGGATGCCACTAAGTTTCCTCAGTGTTTGCTATTATAATAGCTTAGTAAAAATGAGCTTGAGGGTGCAATGCAGAGGTGCTGGAAATTTCTTGGCACCAGTGGGACACTAATGGAGTACAGCAGCCACTTTTAGGATGCCACTAAGTTTCCTCAGTGTTTGCTATTATAAAAGCTTAGTAAAAATGAGCTTGAGGGTGCAATGCAGAGGTGCTGGAAATTGCTTGACACCAATGGGACACTAATGGCGTCCAACAGCCACTTTTAGGATGCCACTAAGTTTCCTCAGTGTTTGTTATAATAATAGCTTAGTAAAAATAAGCAGGAGGGTGCAATGCAGAGGTGCTGGAAATTGCTTGGCACCAGTAGGACACTAATGGAGTCCAACAGCCACTTTTTGGATGCCACTAACAGGCAGCACTTTTCTCAATTAAAATAGCTTTGCAAAAATGTGCAGGAGGGGAGAGTGCAGAGGTGGTGGGACTTGCTTGGCACAAGTGGCACAATAATGGAGTACAACAGCCACTTATTGGATGCCACTAACTGGCAGCAGTCTTTTCAATTAAAATGGCTTTGCAAAAATGTGCAGGAGGGGAGAATGCAGAGGTAGTGGGACTTGCTTGGCACCAGGGGCACAATAATGGAGTACAGCAGCCACTCTTTGGATGGCACTAACTGGCAGCACTCTGCATTTAAAATGGCTTTGCAAAAAAAGGCAGGAGGGTACAGTGGCCGGGTTGTGGGTCAGTGTAGAGGAAAGGAAGCCTCCCTTTCTATCCCTCCTAATGGTGAAATGCAGCAAGGAGGTCCTTGAGCTTAGCTACACAGACGCTGTTATCTGAAGCTGTATACAGCGTTTCCACGGACCTGACTGTCACCTATGGCTCTGGGTCAGCTGTAATTAGCACTTCTGTCCCTAATCAGGAGAGTACTGTGTGTATAGCGTACACAGCAGGACAGGAGAGTACTGTGTGTATAGCGTACACAGCAGGACCGGCGACAGGAGCTGCGTGAGCGGTGACTGACACCCAGATGCAGAAGGCACATAATGGAGTCCTGAGGGAAAATGTCCTTTTTAATAATGCAAGGACATGTGACATGGACATCCTATGACACATGCCCTTGCTTGTCTGGCAAAAACTACATTTAGCCGTGTGTGTGTCTGGGATTGGCTGACATGCTAGCCCGCCCCACTACACACGCGCTTAGAAAAAAGAAAAAAAAAATGGAGAGCGCCATTATCCCAGCAGCAGTGATCTAAACGCGTAGCCCCTGCACACTATACACTGAAATTTGATATTAGTGTGAATCACAGAATGACCCACACTATTACAGTGAAAAGCCAGCTAGTAATTAGCAAGGGTTATTGCTGATAGAACCGTTCTCGAACGTAACTTGAGCTAACGAACTTTTAGCAAAAAACTCGAGTTCTAGTTCTATCTAGAACACCCCCCAAAATCACTCGAACTGCGAACTGGAGAACCACAAACCGCGCTCAACTCTAATGGGCAGTGATGCCCCGTCGTCCAAAGAGCAGAGTGGATGAGAAGGAACTACTCTGTCAATGTAACATAAATGGAAATAGGAGAATTGCCAGCAGGAAAGGTCCACGATCATTCTGAAATGTAACAAATCATCACAGGGCAAAAAAGGTAGATAGTTAGCCGTTACCTGCTGGTAAGTTGTTAGCACCATACCACAGGATAACCTCTTTAAGGCCTAAAACACACTTCCGCAAAAAAAACCCCCGTATGACACGGTCCGTTTTTCGGGTCCGTGTTCCGTATTTTTTGAGCGTTTCTCTGGTGCGTATGGCATCCGTGTGATGGCGTATGCGAGCCGTGTGTACGTGTGGAATGTCTGTATTAACATAAAATACGTACGTGTGCAGTCCGTGTGCCGTCTGTTTTTTCAGATACGTATTTTCACATAAATAACCTTGTTAGCCCATCAAAATGTGCTCCTGGTGTGTTAAATTGGTCAATTAACTACCCTATTTGTTTAATTTGCTTAAAAAACCTTAAAAAACATGGCTTCAGAGCTCATTCTCACATTAGACACACTCCAAAATGTCTCTCTCCAATGAAGCAACCATGTATTTGCTCTGGTTGATATCTAGGAGATTTGGGGTTAGGCGACATATGATTGAAGAAGAGCCACCACTGGAGAGAAGGATGTGGATTCACCCCCTTGTGAAGCTCAGGAAAACACATGGGCATTTTAATATTTTATATGGCGAAATGCGGAAATTTCCACCAAAATTCCAAGCCTACTGCCATCTCACCATGAATTCATTTGACAACAATCTTGGCCTTGTGTACCATCGTTTGAAGCATCAGGACACCTCTATGAGCCTCAGCATCTCCCCTGGGGAACGACTGTTGGTGACTTTACGGTAGGTGTTGTCATGTATACTCATGCTTTATCTGTTATATTGAAATACATGTTAAGTCGCTAAGGCATCATTTTGTTGAAATTATGTAATTTTAAATTATGGTCTTTGTAGAAAACTTATATTGATCACTTAATTACAGTGCAATTTCAAAATAAGATCTAAGAAGTCACATCTACCATTCTATCTCTACAAAAATTAAAGAAACAAGAGGCTTAACTCAAACAAGCTTGTTTATTAAACACAAAATTAAATATTTTTCCAATATGGAAAGTAAAGATCACATATGTTTTCCCAACCAAAGAAATTATAAAAAAACATACACAGTATCTCGCCAGTCATTGGATGATACAAATATTTGGTGTGAAATACAAATTACATGAATAGTCAAAGTAATGTCATGTTTTTATTCTATTTCAGTTACCTAGCAACTGGGCAATCCATCAGCAGTCTACATTTCGAATTCTTATTGGGAAGGTCCACAATTGGCAAGATTATCCTGCATACCTGCACTGTGCTTTGGGAGACCCTTAGACATCATGTCATGCAGCTGCCTTCAACACAGGAATGGATGCACATTTCAGATGAATTTTTGGAGAAAACAGCTTTCCCAAATTGTATTGGTGCCATTGACGGAAAACACATTAGAGTGAAGAAACCACCTAACTCTGCATCAAGATATTTTAATTATCATAAGTTTTTTTCTGTAGTTATTTTGGCCGTGGTAGATACAAACTACTGCTTTTTATTTGCTGATATTGGGGCCTATGGCAGTGCCTCAGGTGCATGCATTTTCCGAAGCTCACGTTTAGCAAGACGATTAATGTCTGATAGTTTAAGTTTGCCTGCACCAAGAGCATTGACTGGTACTAATGGCCCTATTGTCCCTTTTGTAATGGTTGCAGATCAGGGGTTTGCAGTGTCTAGGCATTTGATGCGTATATATCCCAGAAGGGGGCTGGACAGATCAAAAGCCCTATTTAATAGCAAATTGGCCAGAGCACGTTGCTATGTTGAACGTGCCATAGGCATTTTGGCCTCAAGATGGCGCATTTATCAAACCACCATCCAACTCCAACCAACCACCGTCAATGCTGTCATTAAAGCTACAGTAGTGTTACATAATTACTGTAGATTACATGAAAGCAATGACGAAGACATTGAGGAGTTGCCTGCTTTAAATGCACCATTTGTAGAGAATGGTAGTGTCCACTTCTGGTCTACAAGTGAGGAATCAGTTTAAAGATTATTTTAGTTTAAATCGCCATAGTCATGTATAATTTTGACATTGTTATAGTGTTTTTATCACTTGGTTACATAAGCACAAACACATATGTATTACAAAAGAGAAAATGACCATACATAGGTATAATTTGTGGGTTTTTTTCTTGGTTGGTTGTGTTTGTGGTCCCCATAAGCTATTCTGATATAACTATATTGTTATAACATCAGGAATTTTTGTTATTCTAAAAACAGTACTACTGAATGTACATGACTAATAAAATTATGGCAAATTTGATTTGAAAAAGTTAGTCCAGAATTATTATTTTACCTATGTATGTATGTTATCTTTTGCAAGACACCCTGTATTTTTGGTTTTTTCTAATACAATTTTGTCAGGGACATTAGCCCATACAAAACACCATACTTATTATGAAATAATGTCACGCAAACATAATTTGTTTGACACTATTGGAATACAAGTATGGGACCAGACCATATGCAGATACTGCATAGTGGCTGGATTTTTAATAATAAAGGTGTCTGAATGTTAGTGTAGTAGTTTATGTGCGTGCATTTTTTCCCTAAACCCAGTTTATTCTAATGGATGGTCCAAACAACATGTCCAGAGCAAGGCATCATTCTAACAGGCAGGTATTGTTTTTGAAGTGATAGAGTAATTTCTATTGAATTTTTGTAAAGGAAAACAAAAATATGACCACATGCATATAGAGTAAGTAATGTGTTACATTTTGATATGTTTCCCCACCAGCAATACCATAGAAAACATACCATAATGTAAAATAATACATACAATATCACATTATGATTCAACTAAATCCTCTAGGCTAGTGATGTTTTCCTGTGTAGGCTCCATTGCATTGACATCTACAGAATATGTTTGCTGCACAACAGTAGATGTTGTAGTGAGTGACTAATCAGTGTTTCCACTAGTAACAGTTGTTGTACTTGGAACAAATAATGAGGCAGTTGTTTGAGCAGATGGAAGACCAAGTGTAAGTGGTACATATTGATGTGTTGGAAGAGGCTGAGTATGTGTGTATGTGAAGTTAGTTGGGTAAGTCTGTTGTTGAAAGTACTGTTGTTGTAGATTATTAGGAACATGGTAGGATGTTGGTTGTTGAAACATTTGAGGTAGTCTATGAACATTACTAACAATATTAGGATAGTTAAAAGAGGTTTGCATTGGTGTTTGTTGGAGTATTTGTGGGACAAATGTTGGCTGTTGAGATGGCCTTTGTGTCATTAATGTACCTGTTTGGTGTGGGACAACTATTGGCCTAATTTGTACATCAGTTACCATAGAAGAAGATGGACACTGTATATGTGTTTGCTGCACTACAGGATTAAGTTGAAAATTAGAGAAATGCTCTTCTGTTTGGGTTTCCACAGTTTGTTGAGTTGTGTTTGTGTGTGGGCCACGTGGATTGGCTCTCCATTGTTCTAACACTTCAAAACAATAAATGGATTCTGGTTCACGTTGGGTAGCAGATATTAGTGTTATTAAGGACGCCCTCAATCTGTCCTGCCTATCAGGTGCAACGAATGCAAGAGAGGGAGAAAGGTAGCGCAAAATCTCTCTCCATCACTTTCTGGTATCAGTGAATTCATCATGTGTAAAATTCTGGTATCAATGATATCTGGCAGGGAACGTAAATCTTCATAACGCCTATGTCTGCGACCACGGATAGATTGTGCTACTGTGCGCATGGTATTAGTTGATATTCTTGGCTGTGTGCCTGCATGTTGCTGTGGACTACTCTCCGCAAGAACTGGTGAAGGGCCACTTTGTTGCTCTGTAGACTGGCCTGCAATTACATTAGTGGATTGACTTGTTCCCAAACCCAAATCAGAGGACATTTTTTCTGCATCTGGCTGGCTGGTGTTGGGGATTGGTGGAGGTTGATATGAGGTTGGCTCCATCTCAGAAGCAGAGGTCGCTGCTAATACTAATGACTGGGCTTCCTCACTATCTTCCAGGTTATCCTCTGCACTTTGATGAAAAAAAAAAAAAAAAAACATTAATGTGTGCATTTCAAAAAAACCACCATGTGATGTAATGGTTTAAACTTACTTTGGTACTTCCATAATGGGCATAAGTAAGCTCAGTTTTTCATAATGGACATATCTTTTCTTTTTTGCAGCGGCAGCTGTGGTGGCCACTGGGTTATACTCTCTTCTGAACTGGTCACGGGCTGAGCGCCATCGCCGTTTGACAAGATCCACTGTTTAAAAAAAAAATTGTAAAATAAGGTCACAAATTCTAACAATTGAAGATTTAAAAAAATTAGACATTAGTCTTGTATTGCAGCAATTGTAAAAAATAGGAACACACATCCATGTGTATGAAAATAACAACCCATAACACTCATATAGTGACATAATAACACAATAAGCATGAGAAAGATAACAAGTTCACCATTAAAAATCTCAAACCACTGATTAATCATTTATCTCCTTTTAAATGTTAAAAAATACCTACAGAAAGCCATGAGAAACAAAATGACTACTAACCCATGAAGTGCCATATGTTCCACATAGATTTTCCATTATACACTACACATTACTGTTACCATTCCAGACATGGTGACTAGAGATGAGCGAACCAGTCGCGGTTCGGCTCGAAGTTGGTTCGCCGAACGGACCTCCCGTTCGAGTTCGGTTCGTCGAACGTTCGACGAACCGAACTCGAACTGCATAGGAAACAATGGCAGGCAATCACAAACACAGAAAAACACCTAGAAAACACCCTCAAAGGTGTCCTAAAGGTGACAAACAACTCAAACACATTGGAAAGTGACAAGGACATATACTCATGCGAAAACAAAACAGCTGGACAAGGAAAAAGAGGAGGACACACAGATATAGGCATGCCACGCCCTTCTAAAATCATGTAAAACACCGCAAGGTGACTCCAAGCGGAGTCTCCATTTTTTCCAAAAATTGGGCCACACACACACCCACCCCTTCAGTGGCAGCAGTTGTGCCCCAGTTGTACACTTCACAGCTACATTTGCATCAAGCACATTCAAAAATACGCCATTCTTATCCATCCCCAGGATGACACCGGGGTAGGTAGCAAAGTCTTTGCTGACCCATGACTTGTTCATCTTGGCTTCTTTTAAAAACAATGTAAGCAAGGGTTACTCCAAGCGGAGTCTCCCTTTTTTCCAAAAATTGGGCCACACAGACACCCACCCCATCAGTGGCAGCACTTGGGCCCTAGTTGCAAACAGGATGTTTTGATTTGCATCAAGCACATTCAAAAATACGCCATTCTTATCCGTCCCCAGGATGACACCGGGGTAGGTAGCAAAGTCTTTCCTGATCCCAGCTCTGTTCATCTTGGCTTCTTTTAAAAACACATCAAGCAAGGGTTACTCCAAGCGGAGTCTCCCTTTTTTTCCAAAAATTGGGCCACACAGACACCCACCCCATCAGTGGCAGCACTTGGGCCCTAGTTGCAAACAGGATGTTTTGATTTGCATCAAGCACATTCAAAAATACGCCATTCTTATCCGTCCCCAGGATGACACCGGGGTAGGTAGCAAAGTCTTTGCTGATCCCAGCTCTGTTCATCTTGGCTTCTTTTAAAAACACATCAAGCAAGGGTTACTCCAAGCGGAGTCTCCCTTTTTTTCCAAAAATTGGGCCACACAGACACCCACCCCATCAGTGGCAGCACTTGGGCCCTAGTTGCAAACAGGATGTTTTGATTTGCATCAAGCACATTCAAAAATACGCCATTCTTATCCGTCCCCAGGATGACACCGGGGTAGGTAGCAAAGTCTTTCCTGATCCCAGCTCTGTTCATCTTGGCTTCTTTTAAAAACACATCAAGCAAGGGTTACTCCAAGTGGAGTCTCCCTTTTTTTCCAAAAATTGGGCCACACAGACACCCACCCCATCAGTGGCAGCACTTGGGCCCTAGTTGCAAACAGGATGTTTTGATTTGCATCAAGCACATTCAAAAATACGCCATTCTTATCCGTCCCCAGGATGACACCGGGGTAGGTAGCAAAGTCTTTCCTGATCCCAGCTCTGTTCATCTTGGCTTCTTTTAAAAACAATGTAAGCAAGGGTTACTCCAAGCGGAGTCTCCCTTTTTTCCAAAAATTGGGCCACACAGACACCCACCCCATCAGTGGCAGCACTTGGGCCCTAGTTGCAAACAGGATGTTTTGATTTGCATCAAGCACATTCCAAATCCACAAGCATTTACTCTCCCCAGGATGACACAGGGGTAGTAAATTCCTTCTGGATCCATGACTTGTTCATTTTGATGAACGTCAGTCTGTCCACATTGTCACTGGACAGACGCGTGCGCTTATCTGTCAGCACACACCCAGCAGCACTGAATACACGTTCAGAGACAACGCTGGCAGCTGGACACGACAAAATCTCCA
This sequence comes from Anomaloglossus baeobatrachus, assembly GCF_048569485.1. Taxonomy (NCBI): domain Eukaryota; kingdom Metazoa; phylum Chordata; class Amphibia; order Anura; family Aromobatidae; genus Anomaloglossus; species Anomaloglossus baeobatrachus. The sequence goes on from NC_134355.1 coordinate 398,227,250, forward strand.
AGGCGTAACTGGAGAGCTCTGGCCATTTTTCTATGTTTGAAGCCCAAAAGGAGCAAGGCTCCAGTTGCACAGTCATGGCATCGATGTTCATTTGGAGATACTCCTGTATCATCCTCTCCAGCCGTTGAGTATGTGTCAGACTTGTTGTCTCTGGTGGCCTCGCAAAAGAGGGTCTAAAAAAATTCTGAAAAGATTCCATAAAATTGCTGTTACCGGCACCAGATACGGTCCTACTGGTACGGGTAGACTGGTGAAGATGACGAGACCGTCCCATGTTTGTCAAGTTACAACTGGGAGATTCCCTCCCTGCACCTGCACGGTTGTTTGGTGGAAAAGCCGAGCTAAGATCGAGTAACAGCTTCTGCTGATACTCCTGCATACGTGCGTCCCTTTCTATGGCTGGAATTATGTCACAAAATTTGGACTTGTACCGGGGATCTAATAGTGTGGCAATCCAGTAGTCATCATCACTTCTAATTTTGACAATACGACTGTCATGTTGGAGGTAGTGCAACAAAAAGGCACTCATGTGTCTTGCGCAGCCATGCGGACCAAGTCCACGCTGTGTTTGTGGCATAGAGGTGCTACCCGTTCTTTCTTCCTCTGACATCTCCCCCCAACCTCTTTCAACTGAAATTTGACCAAGGTCTCCCTCATCCGCTGAGTCTTCCATGTCCATGGACAGTTCGTCCTCCATTTCTTCATGTTCTCCTGCACCTTGCTCAACATTTCGCCTGCTACTATGCGCCCTTGTCGATCCCTGTTCCCCATGGTCCCATGCCTGCTGCGTTGGTGATGATGAACGTCTGGACCTTGGTGATGTTGTTGTCCCTTGCACATATGAATCCTCCTGTAGTTCCTCCCCTTCATGTTGTCCCACCCCCTGACTCCGAATAGTGTTTAGCGTGTGCTCCAGCATGTAAATGACTGGAATCGTCATGCTGATAATGGCATTGTCAGAGCTAAACATATTTGTCGCCATGTCGAAACTGTGCAGAAGGGTGCATAGGTCCTTGATCTGAGACCACTCCATCAGGGTGATCTGCCCCACCTCTGCATCTCGTTGGCCCAGGCTATACGTCATGACGTATTGCACCAGGGCTCTGCGGTGCTGCCACAGTCGCTGTAACATGTGGAGAGTTGAATTCCAGCGTGTCGCCACATCGCATTTCAGGCGATGAACCGGCAGGCCGAAAGACTTCTGTAGCGATGCAAGTCGCTCAGCTGCGGCGCTTGAACGCCGGAAGTGAGCAGACAGTTTTCGTGCCCTGTTCAGAAGGCCATCTAGGCCGGGATAGTGTGTTAAAAATTGCTGCACGACAAGGTTCAACACGTGAGCCATACAAGGTACGTGTGTCACCTTGCCCAGGCGAAGGGCCGCACCCAGGTTTGCAGCATTGTCGCACACGGCCTTACCAGGCTGCAGGTTGAGTGGAGACAACCATTTATTAAACTCGGACCGCAGAGCTGACCACAACTCCTCAGCTGTGTGACTCTTATTACCAAGACATGTCAAGCTAAATACCGCCTGATGCCGTTGCGCTCGGCTGCCAGCATAGTAATGAGGCGTGCGTGATTCCATCTGCGCAGTGAGAACGCTGGTGGCCTGACCAGGCAGGCTTGGGGCGGAGGTGGAGGACCCAGATGAGGTGGAGGATGCAGAAGCTGTGGCGGAACTTGGACAGACAGAGGATTGACACACAAGTCGTGGGGACGGCAAGACTTGTGCAGCAGACCCTTCACCATCTATCACCATAGTTACCCAGTGCCCAGTCAGCGACATGTAACGTCCCTGTCCATGCTTACTGGTCCAAGTATCGGTGGTGAAATGCACCCGTTCACACACAGAGTTTCTCAAGGAAGCGGTGATGTTGTGTGCGACATGCTGGTGTAGCGCGGGCACACCTTTCTTAGAGAAGTAGTGGCGACTAGGCATCTGGTACTGGGGCACAGCGACAGACATAAGGTCTCTAAAATCCTGTGTGTCCACTAGGCGGAAAGGCAGCATTTCGGTAGCCAACAGCTTACAGAGGGATAGAGTCAACCTCTTAGCTTTGTCATGGGTCGGAGGAAGTGGCCTTTTATTTGACCACATCTGAGGGACAGAGATCTGGCTGCTGTGTGTAGACGGTGTTGAGTAGGGTGTCCCTGGAAAAATGCAGGTTTGTGAGGAAAGTGCAGGCGGAGACATGATGTTGCCTTCATCCAACGTTGGTGCTATCGATGTCTGAGAGAGCTGTACACACTCACTTGTTTCCCCTTCCAAACCAACTGACGACCTTACAAGCAAACTGCCTGTTGCGGTTACAGTGGTGGAAGTTTTGCGTGGAAAAACAGGTGTGACAGCTGTCCCCACAGTCCTAGAAGATGAAGAGCGCGCGGATGCACTGGAAGGGGCGGGCGGTGGATGGTTCGCTCCGCTAGCCGGCATTGCAGCACGGTGAGCTTCCCACCGGGACTTATGATATTTATTCATGTGACGATTCATGGAAGAAGTTGTCAAACTGCTGAGGTTTTGACCTCTACTAACAGAATCATGACAAATGTTACATATCACATGAGTTGGGCGATCTTTTTCGATGTGAAAAAAGGCCCAGGCTAGGCAAGGCTTAGAGGCCATGCGACCTGTTGATCCACCCCGAATAATGCTCATAGGCAGAGTGGTGGCTGAGGATGCAGTTGTAGACGTGCTACCAGTGCTCCGACTCTGTCCAGGAAGGCGCAAGGTAACTTCGTCGTCGGTTGCATCCTCCTCCACCGCCTCTGTTGACCTCCTCGAGTGCCTGACTGGGGGTTGACAGTAGGTGGGATCTAGAACGTCATCATCAATTGTTGTGTTCGCACTCCCCTCCCCCTCAGACCGAGCCTCTTCTTGCCCTGACCGAATATTTAAGTTGTCATCCCAATCGGGTATCTGCGTCTCATCTTCATCAGTATGTTCCTCATTGTCTATAACCACAGGTGTTACAGTTTGTGACAAAAGGTCAACATTATGCTCAGAAACTTGGTCCTCACGGCCTGAATCTGAGTCACAAAGGTTCTGGGCATCACTGCAGACCATTTCCTGTTCTGTACTCACTGTAGCTTGGGAGCAGACCTCTGATTCCCAGGCTATAGTGTGACTGAACAGCTCTGCAGACTCAGCCATCTCAGTTCCACCATACTGTGCAGGGCTGATGGAGACTTCAGAGCTGGGAGAAATCAAGTGTGATTGGGATGACAACTCAGAGGAATGGTGTTTTTTGGATGCGGTACTTGAAGTGGCTGAGAGGGCACTTGTTGGACCACTTGAGATCCATTCAAGCATTTTCCTTTTTTGCCCATCATCTACCTTTGTTCCTCTTGTTCGTGTCCGTAAAAAAGGGAGCACATCGGATTGTCCACAATAAGTAGTAGACATCTTACTTTTGCTAGTAGATGGTCTATCTTCAGCAGATGATAATGGAGCTTTGGCACCTTCCCCACTGACAAAACCTTTTTTGCCTTTTCCACCACGCCTCTTCCCCTTTCCACCAGCATCTGTCATTTTGCCACTCATGTTGATTGCGACAAGATTGTGGACTGAAAATGTGGTAGTAAAAATTGAGAGGTGGTGAAGATTGCAGTGGTGGTCTAGCTTTATTAACAGCAGAATAATAAAGAATAAATATCCCTGACAATGTAACTTAGTTATAATTCGTTGGAGTGTGCAACGCAGGCAGACGTGCTGCAAATGTCTTGGCACTAGTGGGACTATAGCAAAGTCCAATAGCCACGTATAGGATGCCACTAGGTACACTGAGTGTGTGCTAGTATAATGGCTTAGTTATAATTAGTTGGAGTGTGCAACGCAGGCAGATGCGCTCTGCAAATGTCTTGGCACTAGTAGGACTATAGCAAAGTCCAATAGCCACGTATAGGATGCCACTAGGTACACTGAGTGTGTGCTAGTATAATGGCTTAGTTATAATTAGTTGGAGTGTGCAACGCAGGCAGACGTGCTGCAAATGTCTTGGCACTAGTGGGACTATAGAAAAGTCCAATAGCCACGTATAGGATGCCACTAGGTACACTGAGTGTGTGCTAGTATAATGGCTTAGTTATAATTAGTTGGAGTGTGCAACGCAGGCAGACGTGCTGCAAATGTCTTGGCACTAGTGGGACTATAGCAAAGTCCAATAGCCACGTATAGGATGCCACTAGGTACACTGAGTGTGTGCTAGTATAATGGCTTAGTTATAATTAGTTGGAGTGTGCAACGCAGGCAGACGTGCTGCAAATGTCTTGGCACTAGTGGGACTATAGCAAAGTCCAATATCCACGTATAGGATGCCACTAGGTTCACTGAGTGTGTGCTAGTATAATGGCTTAGTTATAATTAGTTGGAGTGTGCAACGCAGGCAGATGCGCTCTGCAAATGTCTTGGCACTAGTAGGACTATAGCAAAGTCCAATAGCCACGTATAGGATGCCACTAGGTACACTGAGTGTGTGCTAGTATAATGGCTTAGTTATAATTAGTTGGAGTGTGCAACGCAGGCAGACGTGCTGCAAATGTCTTGGCACTAGTGGGACTATAGCAAAGTCCAATAGCCACGTATAGGATGCCACTAGGTACACTGAGTGTGTGCTAGTATAATGGCTTAGTTATAATTAGTTGGAGTGTGCATCGCAGGCAGACGTGCTGCAAATGTCTTGGCACTAGTGGGACTATAGCAAAGTCCAATATCCACGTATAGGATGCCACTAGGTTCACTGAGTGTGTGCTAGTATAATGGCTTAGTTATAATTAGTTGGAGTGTGCAACGCAGGCAGATGCGCTCTGCAAATGTCTTGGCACTAGTAGGACTATAGCAAAGTCCAATAGCCACGTATAGGATGCCACTAGGTACACTGAGTGTGTGCTAGTATAATGGCTTAGTTATAATTAGTTGGAGTGTGCAACGCAGGCAGACGTGCTGCAAATGTCTTGGCACTAGTGGGACTATAGCAAAGTCCAATAGCCACGTATAGGATGCCACTAGGTACACTGAGTGTGTGCTAGTATAATGGCTTAGTTATAATTAGTTGGAGTGTGCAACACAGGCAGACGTGCTGCAAATGTCTTGGCACTAGTGGGACTATAGCAAAGTCCAATAGCCACGTATAGGATGCCACTAGGTACACTGAGTGTGTGCTAGTATAATGGCTTAGTTATAATTAGTTGGAGTGTGCAACGCAGGCAGACGTGCTGCAAATGTCTTGGCACTAGTGGGACTATAGCAAAGTCCAATATCCACGTATAGGATGCCACTAGGTTCACTGAGTGTGTGCTAGTATAATGGCTTAGTTATAATTAGTTGGAGTGTGCAACGCAGGCAGACGTGCTGCAAATGTCTTGGCACTAGTGGGACTATAGCAAAGTCCAATAGCCACGTATAGGATGCCACTAGGTACACTGAGTGTGTGCTAGTATAATGGCTTAGTTATAATTAGTTGGAGTGTGCAACGCAGGCAGACGTGCTGCAAATGTCTTGGCACTAGTGGGACTATAGCAAAGTCCAATAGCCACGTATAGGATGCCACTAGGTACACTGAGTGTGTGCTAGTATAATGGCTTAGTTATAATTAGTTGGAGTGTGCAACGCAGGCAGACGTGCTGCAAATGTCTTGGCACTAGTGGGACTATAGCAAAGTCCAATAGCCACGTATAGGATGCCACTAGGTACACTGAGTGTGTGCTAGTATAATGGCTTAGTTATAATTAGTTGGAGTGTGCAACGCAGGCAGACGTGCTGCAAATGTCTTGGCACTAGTGGGACTATAGCAAAGTCCAATAGCCACGTATAGGATGCCACTAGGTACACTGAGTGTGTGCTAGTATAATGGCTTAGTTATAATTAGTTGGAGTGTGCAACGCAGGCAGACGTGCTGCAAATGTCTTGGCACTAGTGGGACTATAGCAAAGTCCAATAGCCACGTATAGGATGCCACTAGGTACACTGAGTGTGTGCTAGTATAATGGCTTAGTTATAATTAGTTGGAGTGTGCAACGCAGGCAGACGTGCTGCAAATGTCTTGGCACTAGTGGGACTATAGCAAAGTCCAATAGCCACGTATAGGATGCCACTAGGTACACTGAGTGTGTGCTAGTATAATGGCTTAGTTATAATTAGTTGGAGTGTGCAACGCAGGCAGACGTGCTGCAAATGTCTTGGCACTAGTGGGACTATAGCAAAGTCCAATAGCCACGTATAGGATGCCACTAGGTACACTGAGTGTGTGCTAGTATAATGGCTTAGTTATAATTAGTTGGAGTGTGCAACGCAGGCAGACGTGCTGCAAATGTCTTGGCACTAGTGGGACTATAGCAAAGTCCAATAGCCACGTATAGGATGCCACTAGGTTCACTGAGTGTGTGCTAGTATAATGGCTTAGTTATAATTAGTTGGAGTGTGCAACGCAGGCAGATGCGCTCTGCAAATGTCTTGGCACTAGTAGGACTATAGCAAAGTCCAATAGCCACGTATAGGATGCCACTAGGTACACTGAGTGTTTGCTAGTAAAATTGCTTAGTTTAAAAAAGTTGTAGTGTGCCATGCAGGCAGACGTGCTCTGCAAATGTCTTTGCACTAGTGGGACTATAGCAAAGTCCAATAGCCACGTATAGGATGCCACTAGGTACACTGAGTGTGTGCTAGTATAATGGCTTAGTTATAATTAGTTGGAGTGTGCAACGCAGGCAGACGTGCTGCAAATGTCTTGGCACTAGTGGGACTATAGCAAAGTCCAATAGCCACGTATAGGATGCCACTAGGTACACTGAGTGTGTGCTAGTATAAAGGCTTAGTTATAATTAGTTGGAGTGTGCAACCCAGGCAGACGTGCTGCAAATGTCTTGGCACTAGTGGGACTATAGCAAAGTCCAATAGCCACGTATAGGATGCCACTAGGTACACTGAGTGTGTGCTAGTATAATGGCTTAGTTATAATTAGTTGGAGTGTGCAACGCAGGCAGACGTGCTGCAAATGTCTTGGCACTAGTGGGACTATAGCAAAGTCCAATAGCCACGTATAGGATGCCACTAGGTACACTGAGTGTGTGCTAGTATAATGGCTTAGTTATAATTAGTTGGAGTGTGCAACGCAGGCAGATGCGCTCTGCAAATGTCTTGGCACTAGTAGGACTATAGCAAAGTCCAATAGCCACGTATAGGATGCCACTAGGTACACTGAGTGTTTGCTAGTAAAATTGCTTAGTTTAAAAAAGTTGTAGTGTGCAATGCAGGCAGACGTGCTCTGCAAATGTCTTTGCACTAGTGGGACTATAGCAAAGTCCAATAGCCACGTATAGGATGCCACTAGGTACACTGAGTGTGTGCTAGTATAATGGCTTAGTTATAATTAGTTGGAGTGTGCAACGCAGGCAGACGTGCTGCAAATGTCTTGGCACTAGTAGGACTATAGCAAAGTCCAATAGCCACGTATAGGATGCCACTAGGTACACTGAGTGTGTGCTAGTATAATGGCTTAGTTATAATTAGTTGGAGTGTGCAACGCAGGCAGACGTGCTGCAAATGTCTTGGCACTAGTGGGACTATAGCAAAGTCCAATAGCCACGTATAGGATGCCACTAGGTACACTGAGTGTGTGCTAGTATAATGGCTTAGTTATAATTAGTTGGAGTGTGCAACGCAGGCAGACGTGCTGCAAATGTCTTGGCACTAGTGGGACTATAGCAAAGTCCAATATCCACGTATAGGATGCCACTAGGTTCACTGAGTGTGTGCTAGTATAATGGCTTAGTTATAATTAGTTGGAGTGTGCAACGCAGGCAGATGCGCTCTGCAAATGTCTTGGCACTAGTAGGACTATAGCAAAGTCCAATAGCCACGTATAGGATGCCACTAGGTACACTGAGTGTGTGCTAGTATAATGGCTTAGTTATAATTAGTTGGAGTGTGCAACGCAGGCAGACGTGCTGCAAATGTCTTGGCACTAGTGGGACTATAGCAAAGTCCAATAGCCACGTATAGGATGCCACTAGGTACACTGAGTGTGTGCTAGTATAATGGCTTAGTTATAATTAGTTGGAGTGTGCAACGCAGGCAGACGTGCTGCAAATGTCTTGGCACTAGTGGGACTATAGCAAAGTCCAATAGCCACGTATAGGATGCCACTAGGTACACTGAGTGTGTGCTAGTATAATGGCTTAGTTATAATTAGTTGGAGTGTGCAACGCAGGCAGACGTGCTGCAAATGTCTTGGCACTAGTGGGACTATAGCAAAGTCCAATATCCACGTATAGGATGCCACTAGGTTCACTGAGTGTGTGCTAGTATAATGGCTTAGTTATAATTAGTTGGAGTGTGCAACGCAGGCAGACGTGCTGCAAATGTCTTGGCACTAGTGGGACTATAGCAAAGTCCAATAGCCACGTATAGGATGCCACTAGGTACACTGAGTGTGTGCTAGTATAATGGCTTAGTTATAATTAGTTGGAGTGTGCAACGCAGGCAGACGTGCTGCAAATGTCTTGGCACTAGTGGGACTATAGCAAAGTCCAATAGCCACGTATAGGATGCCACTAGGTACACTGAGTGTGTGCTAGTATAATGGCTTAGTTATAATTAGTTGGAGTGTGCAACGCAGGCAGACGTGCTGCAAATGTCTTGGCACTAGTGGGACTATAGCAAAGTCCAATAGCCACGTATAGGATGCCACTAGGTACACTGAGTGTGTGCTAGTATAATGGCTTAGTTATAATTAGTTGGAGTGTGCAACGCAGGCAGACGTGCTGCAAATGTCTTGGCACTAGTGGGACTATAGCAAAGTCCAATAGCCACGTATAGGATGCCACTAGGTACACTGAGTGTGTGCTAGTATAATGGCTTAGTTATAATTAGTTGGAGTGTGCAACGCAGGCAGACGTGCTGCAAATGTCTTGGCACTAGTGGGACTATAGCAAAGTCCAATAGCCACGTATAGGATGCCACTAGGTACACTGAGTGTGTGCTAGTATAATGGCTTAGTTATAATTAGTTGGAGTGTGCAACGCAGGCAGACGTGCTGCAAATGTCTTGGCACTAGTGGGACTATAGCAAAGTCCAATAGCCACGTATAGGATGCCACTAGGTACACTGAGTGTGTGCTAGTATAATGGCTTAGTTATAATTAGTTGGAGTGTGCAACGCAGGCAGACGTGCTGCAAATGTCTTGGCACTAGTGGGACTATAGCAAAGTCCAATAGCCACGTATAGGATGCCACTAGGTACACTGAGTGTGTGCTAGTATAATGGCTTAGTTATAATTAGTTGGAGTGTGCAACGCAGGCAGACGTGCTGCAAATGTCTTGGCACTAGTGGGACTATAGCAAAGTCCAATAGCCACGTATAGGATGCCACTAGGTTCACTGAGTGTGTGCTAGTATAATGGCTTAGTTATAATTAGTTGGAGTGTGCAACGCAGGCAGATGCGCTCTGCAAATGTCTTGGCACTAGTAGGACTATAGCAAAGTCCAATAGCCACGTATAGGATGCCACTAGGTACACTGAGTGTTTGCTAGTAAAATTGCTTAGTTTAAAAAAGTTGTAGTGTGCAATGCAGGCAGACGTGCTCTGCAAATGTCTTTGCACTAGTGGGACTATAGCAAAGTCCAATAGCCACGTATAGGATGCCACTAGGTACACTGAGTGTGTGCTAGTATAATGGCTTAGTTATAATTAGTTGGAGTGTGCAACGCAGGCAGACGTGCTGCAAATGTCTTGGCACTAGTGGGACTATAGCAAAGTCCAATAGCCACGTATAGGATGCCACTAGGTACACTGAGTGTGTGCTAGTATAATGGCTTAGTTATAATTAGTTGGAGTGTGCAACCCAGGCAGACGTGCTGCAAATGTCTTGGCACTAGTGGGACTATAGCAAAGTCCAATAGCCACGTATAGGATGCCACTAGGTACACTGAGTGTGTGCTAGTATAATGGCTTAGTTATAATTAGTTGGAGTGTGCAACGCAGGCAGACGTGCTGCAAATGTCTTGGCACTAGTGGGACTATAGCAAAGTCCAATAGCCACGTATAGGATGCCACTAGGTACACTGAGTGTGTGCTAGTATAATGGCTTAGTTATAATTAGTTGGAGTGTGCAACGCAGGCAGATGCGCTCTGCAAATGTCTTGGCACTAGTAGGACTATAGCAAAGTCCAATAGCCACGTATAGGATGCCACTAGGTACACTGAGTGTTTGCTAGTAAAATTGCTTAGTTTAAAAAAGTTGTAGTGTGCAATGCAGGCAGACGTGCTCTGCAAATGTCTTTGCACTAGTGGGACTATAGCAAAGTCCAATAGCCACGTATAGGATGCCACTAGGTACACTGAGTGTGTGCTAGTATAATGGCTTAGTTATAATTAGTTGGAGTGTGCAACGCAGGCAGACGTGCTGCAAATGTCTTGGCACTAGTGGGACTATAGCAAAGTCCAATAGCCACGTATAGGATGCCACTAGGTACACTGAGTGTGTGCTAGTATAATGGCTTAGTTATAATTAGTTGGAGTGTGCAACGCAGGCAGACGTGCTGCAAATGTCTTGGCACTAGTGGGACTATAGCAAAGTCCAATAGCCACGTATAGGATGCCACTAGGTACACTGAGTGTGTGCTAGTATAATGGCTTAGTTATAATTAGTTGGAGTGTGCAACGCAGGCAGACGTGCTGCAAATGTCTTGGCACTAGTGGGACTATAGCAAAGTCCAATAGCCACGTATAGGATGCCACTAGGTACACTGAGTGTGTGCTAGTATAATGGCTTAGTTATAATTAGTTGGAGTGTGCAACGCAGGCAGACGTGCTGCAAATGTCTTGGCACTAGTGGGACTATAGCAAAGTCCAATAGCCACGTATAGGATGCCACTAGGTACACTGAGTGTGTGCTAGTATAATGGCTTAGTTATAATTAGTTGGAGTGTGCAACGCAGGCAGACGTGCTGCAAATGTCTTGGCACTAGTGGGACTATAGCAAAATCCAATAGCCACGTATAGGATGCCACTAGGTACACTGAGTGTGTGCTAGTATAATGGCTTAGTTATAATTAGTTGGAGTGTGCAACGCAGGCAGACGTGCTGCAAATGTCTTGGCACTAGTGGGACTATAGCAAAGTCCAATAGCCACGTATAGGATGCCACTAGGTACACTGAGTGTGTGCTAGTATAATGGCTTAGTTATAATTAGTTGGAGTGTGCAACGCAGGCAGACGTGCTGCAAATGTCTTGGCACTAGTGGAACTATAGCAAAGTCCAATAGCCACGTATAGGATGCCACTAGGTACACTGAGTGTGTGCTAGTATAATGGCTTAGTTATAATTAGTTGGAGTGTGCAACGCAGGCAGACGTGCTGCAAATGTCTTGGCACTAGTGGGACTATAGCAAAGTCCAATAGCCACGTATAGGATGCCACTAGGTACACTGAGTGTGTGCTAGTATAATGGCTTAGTTATAATTAGTTGGAGTGTGCAACGCAGGCAGACGTGCTGCAAATGTCTTGGCACTAGTGGGACTATAGCAAAGTCCAATAGCCACGTATAGGATGCCACTAGGTTCACTGAGTGTGTGCTAGTATAATGGCTTAGTTATAATTAGTTGGAGTGTGCAACGCAGGCAGATGCGCTCTGCAAATGTCTTGGCACTAGTAGGACTATAGCAAAGTCCAATAGCCACGTATAGGATGCCACTAAAAAACACTTAGTGTGTGCAAGTATAATGGCTTAGTTATAATTAGTTGGAGTGTGCAACGCAGGAAGATGCGCCCTGCAAATGTCTTGGCACTAGTGGGACTATAGCAAAGTCCAATAGCCACGTATAGGATGCCACTAGGTACACTGAGTGTTTGCTAGTAAAATTGCTTAGTTTAAAAAAGTTGTAGTGTGCAATGCAGGCAGACGTGCTCTGCAAATGTCTTTGCACTAGTGGGACTATAGCAAAGTCCAATAGCCACGTATAGGATGCCACTAGGTACACTGAGTGTTTGCTAGTAAAATTGCTTAGTTTAAAAAACTTGGAGTGTGCAATGCAGGCAGATGTGCTCTGCTAATGTCTTTGCACTAGTGGGACTATAGCAAAGTCCAATAGCCACGTATAGGATGCCACTAGGTACACTGAGTGTGTGCTAGTATAATGGCTTAGTTATAATTCGTTGGAGTGTGCAACGCAGGCAGATGCGCTCTGCAAATGTCTTGGCACTAGTGGGACTATAGCAAAGTCCAATAGCCACGTATAGGATGCCACTAGGTACACTGAGTGTTTGCTAGTAAAATTGCTTAGTTTAAAAAAGTTGTAGTGTGCAATGCAGGCAGACGTGCTCTGCAAATGTCTTTGCACTAGTGGGACTATAGCAAAGTCCAATAGCCACGTATAGGATGCCACTAGGTACACTGAATGTTTGCTAGTATAATGGCTTACTTAGAATGAGTTGGAGTGTGCAGAGGACAAGAGGGTACAGTGGCAGGATTGTGGTGCTCTGGGTAGAGGAATGGAAGCCTGCCTTTCTATTCCCTCCTAATGGTGAAATGCAGGGAGGAAATCCCTGACCTTGGCTACACAGACGCTGTTGCTGTTTGCAGGACCTGTCACTTATGGCTCTCTGACCCTGCCGCTTTGAGCCCTTAAAAGGACTGCTAGAATGTGCTCTCCCTAAGCTGTCTAACGCTGTGTATGCAGCGCATACAGCTGTATCGGCTATAGGACTCAGGAGGACGGACCTGCGACACTGATGTCTGACACCAAAGACGCAGAAGGCAGATAATGGCGTTCGTGAAGAAAATGTCCGGTTTTATAATGCAGGGACATGTGACATGCAGATCCTATCACACATGCCGTTGCTTCTCTGGCTCAAAGTCCACTTAGGTGTGTGTGTGTCTGTGATTGGCTGACATGCTGGCCCGCCCCACAAGACGCGCGCGCTTAGGGAAGGAAGACAAGGAAAAAAAAAAAAAATGGTGATCGCCATTATAGAAACAGCAGTGATCTGAAGGCGCTGTTCACGCACACTATACACTGAAATGTGATAATAGTTTGATTCACAGAGTGACTTACACTATTACAGCAGAAACCAAGCTAGGATTTAGCTGTTTTTTGGCTGCTAGAACCGTTCTCGAACGTTTCTAGAACTATCGAGCTTTTGCAAAAAGCTCGAGTTCTAGTTCGATCTAGAACATGCCCCAAAATCACTCGAGCCGCGAACTGGAGAACCACGAACCACGAACCGCGCTCAACTCTAATGGTGACACCAAGGAACATGCATAAACCAAACATAGAAATACAACTCAAAATGTATAGACAATTCACAGCACATTTGCAATAGAAAAAGCACAGAAATGCAAACCAAAAAAAACCCCAAACATGTTTAATAGTGGCTTAACCACTCTGAAATGCCTTTTGTACATGCATAAAATGCTTTGCAGACCACATATACACATGGTGACATTACTAGTAAACTGCAATGAATATTTCAAAAGGCCAAATAAATACACTCTCCTGTTTGTGAGTCTCCAGTGTAGCTCAAAATGAGTCAGGCCCATTAATACATGCCAAAAAAACTATACAAATATGTTTCTAATCTGCCTACAGAATGAGCACATGTAGGTAAAGACAGAAGCAATGCAAATATCTATACTCACCATATCTATTTTTCTTTCCAGGGGTACATTGAGACCATCCATTCCTAGGGTAGACTATCTCTGCCACAGATAATCCATGCTCGTTCCACCATTAACCTGTCATGATAGCCATCAACACATGTGTCCCACAGCTCTGGATGCCTCTCTACTTCTCCAATCAGCCTCTCTGTATCGATTCTGGGCGCCATGCTCAGTACCTGTGGTGTTCTCTGTGCTCAAAGTTCCCCTGCAGTGAGAGGACAGGTGCCCAGCTGCTGTCTGGCGTGCAAATGAGACAAGAAATGTATGTTTGGCGCCATAATTAATGGCCTACAATTGACCTAATAGATTGGTAACAAGTGTTTCAGATTTTGTGATGAAAAACGGACACAGAAGATACGTGCTGAACACGGACATACTCCGTGTGTGGTCCGTGCAGGCACGGACCCATAGACTAAAGCGGGTCCGTGCCTGCGTGTTGCCGGCAAAAAACGGACATTTCGTCCGTGTAGAAAAGCGCACACACGTATTACGACACGGACACACGTTCCGTGTGATTTTACGTGCGTGTGCCATCTACCATTGAATAACATGGGTCTCCGTGTGTACGTGTCTCCAGTATGTGCAAATACATACGGCACACGTACAAAAAAAACGGATGTGTGTTGCGAGTCTAAAGTTGTCCCTTGTCCTAGAACTGTTTTGCATATATGCAGTAATTATTTTAAAAACCCATAAAGACTGATATTACATTGATTTAAAAGACAATGCAGAATATAACAAACAATAATTGTTACTCTGCATAGACAGTCAATTATAAGCACGGTATAAATTTATTGTTATTCAGTGCATTTTGGAACGGAAAGAATGATTTACAGCCAACTGTCATAACGACAAACCTCCACACAATTTTTCATGTTTTCCATGACTGGATCATTTTTCTAGGACCAAGACATGTCATGTGCAAACTTAGAATATAAGATTTAAATAAGTAGCATTGGTGCAAAAGGATATCCTAATATGCCACACATTACATGGTCCAGTGGAAAGGTAAATACTGTATTTTCACGTTTGTAAAAGAAATGCAAATATTTAATGGAACAGACTATGATACTATGTAAAGAAATATAGAAAGTTATTTTGAGGTTACATAATATATACTGTAGGTATTTGTCTATTCTGCTGAGATAAATGATAAATTGTAATAGGAAAATTTTAAACTAAATAAGTGTATTGTTATATAATTAAAGGGAACCTAAAAGGTCCGCCATGCCCTTCAACTCCCAGAATTAATATATTTAATTCTAAATACCTTGCCTAACCAGCCCTTTATGGTGTTTTACTACCAATTGCATGTTTATAAAAAGTCTTTATAAACCCTCTTTTTAGTTTGACAATTAGACTTTTGACTAGGTGATGGAGTGTGTGTTTCCCCAGACTAGCACCAAATCTGCAAGGAGAAAATAAGCAATTTGTCCATGAGACTTCAGGATTCTCATTCACTTTGCTGGCATCCTCACCTGAAGAATACAACACACTGGTTGTCGAAACATGTTGTGGCTATAAAGGGACCACTAATAAAAAGGTTTGAACTTTAAAATCATTGGAATGCTCCTTCTTCCCTTCATTAGTGCTCCGTTATACCGATCCTTCTGATTTCCTGTAAATACTCACCTTTGTGGGAAATTCGGCAGTAGCTCCTCTGGGGGAAGGAGTTTGTGGAGCCAAACAGGGTTGAAGTTTCTGGAGATTGGTCGTAACAGCATGGAGATGGCAGGACCTGGATGATGAAGTGCTGCTGAGTGTGATCACGTGACCCGGACCGAGCACACTGCACTGCTGCAGCCACGGGGTTCAGTGAGAGGATGGCTGGAACCTCTCTTTTGTAAAGTTCGGCTTTAACTGGGGTTGTGCGGGGGCGCAAAACTCTTCTAGGTAAGCAGAAGAAATAGTTTATTTTACTTCAATCATGTCACGGGTGCTTTTCATCGCGCTCCCCATGTTTTTCTTTTCTCTTCCATAGGCATCAGGAAATTGGGATAAATCTAAGCAAAAAAAAAAAGTGAAAAATCTGCAATGTGTGCATAGTCCCTTAACAAAACTTTAACTGATAATTATTAAAAGATAAACATATTGGACCCAGTTCATCATTTGCAATTTTTTAAGTCATCTTTCTGTTTTTGGCATGTTTTTATTTCCTTTTTTGTTCCAAATTCTTCAAAATGGTGCAAATGATTTAAAAAATTTGGCACTTAAAAGGTTGTTCAGGACTTTTTTTTTTTACATATGAGCCTAAGAACTAAGGGGTACTTTGCACGTTGCGACATCGCTACTGCAATATCGTCAGGGTCAAATCGAAAGTGACGCACATCTGGCGCCGGTAACGACATCGCAACGTGTAAAGCCTAGATGCACCGATAAACGAGCTCAAAAGCGTCGTAAATCGTTGATCTGTGTAGAGTCGGACATTTTCATAATGTCCCACCAATAGGAGATACGATGTTGTTCCTCATTCCTGCGGCAGAACACATCTCTGTGTGTGAAGCCGCAGGAGCGAGGAACATCTCCTTACCTGCCTCCCCCGCCAATGCAGAAGGAAGGAGGTGGGCGGGATGTTTACGTCCCGCTCATCTCCGCCCCTCCGCTTCTATTGGCCACCTGCCGTGTGATGTCGCTGTGATGCCTCACGACCCGCCCCCTTAGGAAGGAGGCGGGTCGCCGGCCAGAGCGACGTCGCAGGGCAGGTAAGTGCGTGTGAAGCTGCCGTAGCGATAATGTTCGCTATGGCAGCTATCACAAGATAACGCATGTGCGAAGGGGGTGGGTACAATCGCGCTCGGCATCGTTAGCATCGGCTAGCAATGTCGCAGCGAGCAAAGTACCCCTAAGGCAGATAGGTGTTAATAGCCTGCTGTGCCCAGGGCAGATTTTTGCTGGCACCGAGTAGTCTGAGATAGATACTGTCAGAGATTCAGTGGCTTTGGCTGATAACACATTAACAGAGCAGCAGCTTCTCCTGCTATGCTGAGGGTGTAACTGCTGGCTGTCAATCAGTATGACGTTGGCAGTAATGCCCCATTGACAAAGCAGCTCAGATTAAGAAGAGCTGCTGTGTTGGCATGAAGCAGCTGAATCGCCGGCAGGAGCACTCCGTAACTGTTCTAATGTTGGCACTGGGTGGAGCAGGCAGGTAGTTAACAACTATCGATCTGATAGTTTTTAAGCCCATAGTAAAAAAAGGAAAGGTCCAGTAAAGCCCTTTAACCAATTTGGTGTCTTTTTAGCACAAAACTTTGCAAACATTTCAAAGTTTAGGGACAATATAACTAGAGGACTTTAGCAAAAATATGTGTGACTTTTTTAAAAAAAATCACAAGTAAATAGTAAGCTGAAAATATTTGGGAACCACAAAATCTGCCCAAAAAGGTAAACACTAAAAAATAAAGTAACAGGTGAAAACCTAGAAAATATACTTAAAAAAGGGAAAAATTAAAAGAATAACACCTTTTCAACTATACTGGTATAGATAAATAATACACATTACTGTGCATTTTTGATGGGGAAAAAAAATTAGAGAACCATCATATTTTCAGATGAGCGAACCCATGGAAGTTCAGTTCGGCAGGTTCAGCCAGACTTTAGATAAAGTTCAGTTTGGGACCCAGACATGAGCTGAACCCTGATGGAAGTTACTAATTAGGCAGTTCAGGTCTTCACCCACATGCAGGCAGCCAAAAGACAAAATACTTCCGGGTGCACACTACATCCAATCATGCTGTTGTTAGGCTATGTGCCCACGTTGCGTCGAGGTAGTTGCAGTTCTAAACGCACCCTTTGGCAGAAATGGTATTTGCCAAAGTTGATTTTGACCACAAAAACGCTATAAATATGCTTGCGTTTTTACTGCGTTTTGGTCTCATTTTTACAGCGATTTACATGCTTTTTCATTGCTTAAAGTTGGATGTGTTTTGATGAGAAATACACTGCTAAATAAAGTTTTAACATTCAAACACTATGAAAAAAATGATAACAAATATTAAGATTAAAATCATAAACAAAATAGCTGATTTTATTAAAATGATAAATGTTTGTTACTATTTATGTATAAAATAACGTTAAATTAATGTTTTTCTTAATTTTAATTGTCGGACTATGAATGTGTGTAAAGGGACATATCATGCTTTTAATAAAATGTCAAAAACGCATGCAATTAAATTGTCAAAAACGCTTGTTTTCTGCATCCAAAAAGCATGTAAAACGCTAGGATTTTGATGTAGAATGCGTTTTGTATCTTCTCATTGACTCTAATGTTATCAGAACGCAGCTCAAATGGCAAAAATAATTGACATGTTGCTTCTTTAAACGCTGAGTTTTTGCCCAAAAATATGCAATTTAAAAGCAGCGTTTTGAACAGAATGGTGTGCACAAGAAATCCCTATTTCTCATAGACTTTGCTTGGAAATCAAAACGCATGCATTTTGGCATTAAAACGCTGCAGTTGAAAACGCTGTGGAAACGCATGTAAAAATGCAAAGTGGGCACATAGCCTTAATTACCCCAAGTGAGCGACGTTCAAACACTGCAAGCGGCTCGCACTGGGCTTAGGACTGAGTATCATCAAGCAGAGCAATGCTCATTCAAGTAGCTTTTATACGTAAGGCACCGAAACTTTGATTCCGAACTCTGTATGAACACCAAACACCGAACCTTGGGTTCACTCATCTTTAACCATATTGTATCATTTATTTGTAAATTTGTCTTTTTCACTCTTAACCATTCCCAAAATGTATTTTGATGTTGGATTAAAATGATTTTGACACAATTTTATCGGTGAGTGCCATTCAACTTACTTTTACCCTGAGCAGCAAGTGTTTTTTCTTAGCAGTGAGCACCCCGTTTTTTCCTGTCTGCTAATACCAGTGAATAATATGGATGTGATGAACTTTAACCGAGCATTGAATTTATCAGCCATATGGTGTGTTTATAGCCGCTGAGTATATATAGTGCCCAGTTTTTTTCCTTCTCCTACATTTTGATTTTTCACCTTTGGGCTTCGCTCAATGGGAAACCACTCATCCTTGTCTAAAGTTTGAATGACTCCATACATTTTTTTTCTACTCATCTTTTTTTCATGAAAACTTGAAAACTAGTATCTGTGAATCTTTTGTTTAATTCTTTTGAAAATGATTGACTTATATTTTATTTCAAAAACACAAACAATTGTGACATATATTATGTTATATTATTCAATATAACAATATAACAAATTAATAAAATTAATAAAAATATAAATCAAAATAGCCCCATGATTGAAATAATATATATAATATCCCTACAAGAATGGTAGATTAATGTTATCAGATGGAGAAATAGAAAAACTAGTTGCACTAGGATGATGCTTATGGTTGGTTTATTGTACAATGTTATACTGTATATCCTAAGCAAGTTCATAGATATCTACTGATATTGTCAAGTGATAATTGATAGTAGTGTTGCAATATTATAAACTGTACATTAGTAAGGTCACAGGACACACCTATAAGCCTACAGAACAAAGGATGGTATTGAAATATTACTGCATACAAATTCCATTTCTCATAGGTTCAAGCATTCTGTTTGCTACACTTGCATTATTAAATCTGGAACTATAACCACAAGTGGGTAGCACAGTAAATGGATAGATAAAATTTGCTTAATGTACCTCCTTTAGTTACAGCACTGAATTACACTAGTGTCAAGGCCCTGCTTAAATGACAGTATTAGCATCTCAGGTTATGTTACTCTTGCTATAAAAAAACAGAGTGGAAAACTAATCTAATATGAAGAGCAGTGAGATATAGGTAACTTATTAGTTTGTCACGAGTTTGATGAGTAAAATAAATAACATTTTATTAGGCCTTAGCCTAAAATATGTCAGGAGTTTTTAAAGGTGTATAATATAACATTTCATTGGTCCCC
Organism: Anomaloglossus baeobatrachus; assembly: GCF_048569485.1. Lineage (NCBI taxonomy): Eukaryota > Metazoa > Chordata > Amphibia > Anura > Aromobatidae > Anomaloglossus > Anomaloglossus baeobatrachus. The sequence goes on from NC_134355.1 coordinate 398,246,814, forward strand.
CGCATTCAAATGAAAAACATACCTTTGGCCTATATATGGCTCACATGCATCTGCATTTTTGCTTAAATGTAAAGCATTTGCCAAAAGACTGTTTTCCTAAAAAGAGACAAATGACAAAACAATTATCGTGCCGCTTACATTTTTACAATGTGCTCATGAGGCGGATGGATACCTAGTAGGTATGAGCAAACTGTAAAGTTTAAGTTTTGAACCAGACACCTAGTAACTAGTACTCGAACCCGAACAAGGAATTTTCATTGAAGTTCATGGTCGAAATCAAAGTTTGGATGCCATTTGGATTCTAAACAAAGCTTGTTGAAATGCTGCAGAGCAGCCAATTAACAAGCTTTACAGAATTGGGAAGATGCATGGACACTGTTACGAACAAAATAATTTAAAAATAAAAAATAAATTATGTGGGGTCCTTTCTTTTTGATGAACAAAGCAGGTAAAGCAGCTAGGGGCTGATAGTATCAGATTTTGAAGGTCCATGATTATTTGGCCTTTTGAACCAGCCCACAGCCAGCCCAAAATTGTTGCATGACAAAAGATGCGCCAATTCTGTCAATTTGCCTGGCTCTTCCTGATTGCCCTGTTGCGGTGGCAATCGGGGTAATATTTTATGTTTTCAATCCTGGTCATTTGTCACTAGCGGTGTCTTCAGTAACTCAATAATGTCACCACTCTAGAGGCATTCTGGGTCCCGCGATGCACACTTCATGACCCAGCGAGAAGGGTGAGGTCATATAGGATTACTGACATCAATGCTCTAGTTGGGTCCCGCGTAGGACAGCACGAGACCCAGAATATTTCATGAGCAGGGATGTCGCAGAGATACTGATGAGACCACTCTTGATCAAATGACCAAGAGGGACCTGTAAAGCTTTGTTCTCTTAATATGACTCTATAGGTTCTACTGCAGCATCAGTGGACATTGTGGAATTGCCATAGATTACGTTGGAGCTGCAGGTTTGGGTTTTTTTTGAGGAGCTAAAAAAGTAGTAAACAAAGTAGTGTCTCTTGTTTCTACTGTTTTTCTTAAATTATCTATTTTTATATATTTCTGGTTTCCATTTTTGGATCACGCTACTAGATCTGGTCATTACTTCAGAATCTTCATCTCTTTTTTTAATTTCATGGGTTTTTTTTAATTAAATTGGTAAATGAGAGAGTCCGGGAGTGATTTTTAAAATATTAATTTTTTTTGTGTGTTTTTTCTCTTTATACTTACCGGGTTAGTAATAGAGGTGTCTAATAGATGCCTTCCCATTACTAACCTCTGAGATTAATGTCAGCAGCCAATTAACAGCTCACATCAAACCCAAAAAATATTACCCCATTTACCACCGCTTTAGCGGTATTGAAAAGGGCTGGGCAAAGCACCAGAATGGGTGCATCCATTGTGATGAGCCAATTCTGAGGCAGCTGTGGGATGGATTTTTTTAAGCAGGAAAGGGCCAAATAACCATGGGCCTTTCCAGCCTGATAATACCAACCCCCAGCTGACGACTTTTCCTTGGCTGGTTATCAAAAAAAGAGGGGACTCCACACCCTTTTTTATTTATTTATTTTTTTTTTTTTATTTTAAAGTAGGCTAAATACACCATGTGAAAGGCACAAAAGGGTGCAAGTTTATAATGTGTAGAAAGATGGAACCTTATATAGCTGCAGGATCTTTGTCTTTTCTATCTAGCTATTCTATTTACTGTGTGCATAACTCTAGTTATTGCTGCATTTTTTGCTGCATTTTTGTTTGTTGATTTGCCCAAAACTTGAAGGAAATCCCAATGCCTGCAAAGTCATTGAGAATCCTGATGCGTCATACTCATGTTGCTTATTTCTGACTGTCAGATTTGGTGCAGAAAAAAATTCCAGTATATCAATTCTTTCATGTCAATTCAACATTTTTCAAAGTGCATTAAAAACTTTTTTTTGCTTTGTGGGGACAATTGTACTGCTCTTACCTCTTTGCTTCCTTTTGCCACTCTTACCATGACCATATTACAGCCTAAAAATTCAGAGCCCTATTGACTTATAAGAGTTTCAGGCTTCTGGTGTTGTTAGGATCAAGTTCGGGAACTGAACCAAACTTTTAACTACAGTTCTACCAAATCTGGTAAACCAAAGCATCCATGGTTCTGCTCATCCCTAATGCCTTGGCATCCGCCCTGACTGTGGCCACTGTTGAGCTAATACCTCCTGAGCATGAGTGACATAAAGGGGCCATAAACACACTTTGGCATTAGCCTCACAACAATAAATCAGTCTTATAGCTAGTGTTAAAATAAAATATAATATGAACATACAATAAACCTGAAAAGCTTTTCAATTAAATATATTTTAGAACAAGCTAGGAAATGTTTAATGCTAGTAAAACAAGGTAAAAAACTTTAACCTTGGACCTTTATTCTATGAGTAGATTTCAATTGCTACATTCAGTGGTATATTTATCAGTTCATTTTTTTTAATAGTTCCTTAGTTGAGATTATTTAACATCCAAAGCCATGGATTATAAACTCTATTCTGCTGGACACTACAGAAGACTACAGAAGAGCTTTCTTACAGCAGAGATAATGTAGGCAAAACACAGCAGTCTATAAATTGACACCAACTTAAACTCAAACTCTATTATGTGACTTGGGAAACATGATTCCATGCTGCATGAGCAAGTTATCTTCCATTTTATGTTTTTTAGCACCCAGTGAGGAAGAAAAAATATAGATATAATATAGAATGGTTAAGAATGACTTAATCAAAATGGAATGGCTACATATTCTAAATATTACAAGATGAATAAAACTGTCAGTTAGCAAATGTTATAGTGTAATAATCATTTTACTTTTTAAGAATTTTTGTGTATGTTTTGAAAAAATACATAAAATACATTTACATTTTAAAACATCTATTTTTTTTTAATATCTCCTATATTTGAATTTGTTTTTATACTATTAGTGATGAGCAAGCGTGCTCGACACTGCTCAGGACTTGATTGAGTATCGGGGGTGCTCTGCACGCTCGGTACGCCTTCAAGTATCCTGGTGCTCTGGCACCATTATCAAATCTCCGCCCCCGCATGTTTTCCATCAGTTTTTCAGCCACTAAACATGTGAGGATTGCCTGCTAATCACAGTTAGGCTATGTGCGCACGTTGCTTAATTTCATGCGTTTATGCTGCGTATTGCACTGCTGCATAAACACATGCGTCGTGCGTCCCCAGCACAATCTATGAAGATTGTGCATAATCCAACCACATGTTGCGTTTGAGAGCGCAGCGATTTGCATGCTGAAATTTTGATCCAAATCGCTGTGCTCAAAAAAGCAACATGTCACTTATTTTGTGCGCTTTGGATGCTGCTCCCACTCTGTCTATGGGGGAGGCAGCATCCAGAGCGCATGAAATTGGCATCTATTCTGCAGACACACTGCATCCATTACGCAGTGTTTCTGCAGCAATTTGAAGCGCACATGTGTTGCCAAATCGCTGCAGAATATTTGTCACGGCAGTAAGCAATGTGCGCACATAGCCTAATGCTGACACACTTTACCCAGAAATAGGAGGGCTGCTGGAGGAGGGATACTGTATTAGAATGATTCCATCATAGGAAGGGATGAGGTAACATGGAATATAACGGGAAGAAATGCAGGTAATGAGAACAAGGGCTTCTGATTTGACCCTCAGGCTTGGGGGTCCTAGTTATCCCTCATCTCAGAATTATTTCTGGAGATGAGGATGTCTAGACCGCCACCCTGGTCCTGCTCCTAACCAGCTCTGATCTAGTACACCCTCTCCCACCACCGAATGGAGTGACTGGGATTAGAGCGGTACCCCTACAAAAAATAGATAAACTTGGGGGAACCAAAACTCAGTCACACTGCACCCAAACACAGAGGAATAAGACAACAAATAATAAAAGGGGAAGCCAAAGCAGGGAAGAAAATACAAGACAAGGGGTAACTCTACAAAAACAGCAAGCAAACAGCAGAACTTGCACCAGCAGCTGTAAAGCGACTCCCTCTTTCCAAGGCAGAGCTTGGTAGAAGGGTCTATCAACTGTAAGGAAGAAGTGATTGATGGGGATTTTTAAGGAGGAGGGGAGTGGCCAGAGCTGGGCTCCAATTAACTAACTTTTCAGCATGGGGGAAACTGGGATTAACCCTAGCTGTGCCAATGTGATGCCCTGGCCTAGTCAGGTTGTCACAGGGTTCTGCACAATCTTTCTCTATCCATGCAGGGCTCAACCCCCATGGTTCTGGGTCCCTATCTTGCATTACTGCCTCCACTAGCATTCACAAATCCTAGCGACACCTTGCACCACACCCTGTCAGGCACACCAGTGGGCTGCTTAAGCTGGAATTGGGCCGCCCACCTAGAGGTCAGACAAAGAGGTCGGAGGTGACAAGTCTGTTAGCTCCAGGAGAGCAAAGAGAACAGAATTAGCTCCCAGTGAGAGAGGAGCTGGGAGTAGCAGCTCCCCAGAGTTGAGTGGCAGCCCTTGAGTGGGGAGGAGCTCGAGGAAGCTGGAAGTTGAAACTCCCAGAGGAGAAGCAGCCTAGGTTGCAGACGGTGGTTTGGACCCAGAGGAGTCGGAGACCCGGTCACGGGAGGTTGTGACTGGGTGCTGGGCTAATCTCGGAGGATAGCCAGCAGACACAGTTCAACAGATGGGCTGCGACCAAAGGCACGTCGGGGTACACGGACCCTAGGTTGGGGAGAGGCTTCAATCAACCCGGCAATTAACCTGCGGAGGACAGGGCCTATATGGACTATTCCCACTAAGCTGAGAGATTGGGGGCACTAGCGCAACGAGGGGAATAGGGGTTTCCAAGAAAAGCAGCCCACTGAAATCCCAAGCGTGAGATACTGAAAGCAAGCACCTCTTGCTAGCCACAGCAGGGAGCGGGGCCCGGAAACCTCCAGGCTGACGGGCCACAAAGGACAATCTAAATTAAGGTGCCAGGAGGTAGGCCACAGACCACCAGGCGGTACTGCAGGGGACTGGACCTGGATGAGCTCCCCAAGAGGGCAGCGGCACACAGAGACTTGGTTTACTACGTTGTCAGCGTCTGCTTTCTTGCTGAGCGAGTACCTGATTTACTCCTGCTACCAGTGAGCCTGCCCTCCCCCTGCACAACAAACCACCATCCTGAGTCCCAGGTCCTTCCCCTACCAGTGGAGGGTAATGTCATCTGGCTGGCTTACTCCATCACTCCCTATTACTGCACACCATGGGTGGCATCCCGATCTATCTATATCTCCCCTGTAAATACCACCCTTCTTCATTTGAGTGTGGCCTCTAGCCCCGAGTCCGGAGACCAGTAGTGATCACCCCCAGATCCGAGCGGTTCGACCGCTGCAGATGCGGCACACCTCAAATACTTTGGCGTCACAAACAGGATCCAGACAGGACCCACTAACCTGGGTGAAGTGCGCTTTAGAATCCAAGTTGCTGTGTCAAGATCCCATTCCCGCCATTTTCCACCATCTTTGGCACCAAAATGCCATCTTCCAGGCCAAATGCGTGCGAAGCTGAAGCACCGCCCTTTGTCCTGAGAGTGTGGCTGAAACCAGAAGTTCCCAGAGTACCCCAGCGCAAAAGTGAGTGGCTGGCGAAAACCAAGGGGGCATGACGGCATGTAGCAGCAGAAGTGGAGCAGGGATGCCAGGACTCTATGATCAAGTTCCTGGGCACCGCAGAGGCAAGATGGCGGCAGCACGAGACTGGTCACCAGAGCACGCTGCTCCTGGGATCGCGGCATGGATTGAGCAGGAGAAAGAGAATCTCTGCAGGAGAATCCAGACGCAATTCCTCTTCATTTGAGATCATTAGATGTAAGAGATGAGGAGCCTGGCAATGGCGGTGCGAGCCCGTGAGATAGAAGTCCCACGAGAGGAGAGCGTAAGCAGTTACCCAGTCCTGGCTGACCCGACCTATCGGGCTGCGGGATCCGGTCTGCCCCCGCCCGCTGCAAGCACTCCACCACCGTCACCTTCATCCTCGGCAGATGCCGAGCTGCCAACCCCAACACTGGCAGCGGAACCTCCAGTCCCGTTTGTAAGAAGCAGGTTGCAGAGCCCCTGAATCTACCATGTGACCAGGCCATGACAGTGGTGATCCCAGCACCGGAGCGTCCAGACCCGGTCGCATCAGCGGGCCCGTACACCAATACGGAGCACCCGGGCTCTGCACCCCCGGCTGCAGAGCAGTCGGTTTCTTTATCCACCATAGCAGAGGTGGATCCTGTGGAGATGCCAGCTCCGCCACCGCACGGCATCCCAGCGGCTGCTGAGGCCGCAGGAGTCCACTTACTAGAGGTACCAGTGAGGCAGGCGAGGCCGGACGCTGATGCCCCTTACTGGGAAAGAGCAACAACTGCAAAAGCTGCACATGGAGATGACTACCAGAGAACAGCGACGACAGGAGATTGCTGCCCGCACCAAAAAAGAGAGAGCATCTGAGGAATGCCAACTTCCGAGTCAGAGGGCCACCGGGGCAGTGTGAGATGCTTCAACCCTGACAAAGGATGGGGGTTCATTATGGAAGCGGGCTTCACAGAAGGGGTGTTTGTGTCCCGACGAGATGTAGAGGAGCATCTCCCGAGGGGGCACCCGGGCTGAAACCTGGAACCGGGAGAGGTGGTTTCCTACACCCGGCATTGTGGAGAGCGGGGCTGGTATGCCCTAGATGTGACAAGGCTTGTCATGATTGATGAGAAGGTCATGCTAGCTTTCGCCCTGGATTGCAAGTATTGATGGTAGCGGTACCAGGCTATCTAAAGTTAAAATGTTAATACTGTGTTTTCCTTTATTGTTTTCCTTAGTTTGTTATTTTCCTGAGAAGTAATAAGTAAAATTTTGAAAATGCTGCTAATGTTGAATGAAAATGTGATTATCCGGGAAAGTCACCTGATTTTCTGCCAATAATTTAAAGTTAAACATGGACCATGACGGCGTGACTGGCAGCGGCCATCTTTGTATATAGTGGCATCCAGTGCGCCCACAGAGTCGTCTTTTATGCCTCCAGGACTTTAACCCTGTCACGGAACCAAGTAGGAAGCGGTGGGCTTCAGGTTGTTTGGGTGGCGGGTTGAAGGGAGAGGGACAATGGGAATGGACTGTCGAAGGAAGGTGCTGCACCGACTACTGCTACAACCAGTAGTGTTCCCAGGGTTCTTAATTAAAAATGAACTCTAAGAGTTTTAAATGTAACGTTCAAGTAATGTACCTCCCCTGTGAGGGAAGAGAAATTGTTATTAAAATTGTTATCTTTTTCTTTTTCTGTTTAGTTACAAAATAAACCTCTGGATGTCCTGTAGCTTCACCAGCATTCACAAATCCTAGTGACTCCTTGCACACCAGTGGGCTGGTTAAGGGAATAGGGCCGCCCACCTAGGGGTCAGACAGGGAGTTGGGAGGTGACAAGTCAGTTAGCTACAGGGGAGCGAAGAGAACAGAAGTAGCTCCCAGTGAGTGAGGAGCAGGGAGTAGCGGATCCCCAGAGTTGAGTGGTATCCCTCGAGCGGTGAGGATCTCAAGGAAGCTGGGAGTTCGATCTCCCAGGGGAGAAGCAGCCTAGGTCACAGACCGTGCTGTGGACTAGAGATGAGCGATGTTCAAAGCGAACCGTTCGCCAATTTCAAATTCGAGTTGTGTTGGGCAATGTTCGAGTCGTTTGATGAACTCGAACGATTTGCTTAACGTTCGAGTTAACGTTCGATAACGGTTCGATCACCAAAAGCGTAGCTTTTCACAGTAAGGTTATGTGTGCACATTGTTTATTTGCATGCGTCCTGCATTCCCAGCACAATCCCTGTTTCCTACTCAGCGATCAGCTGCACGGCTGTCACAAAGCTCTGGCGGCTGTTGAAAATGGCTGCCGCTCATTATTCAATCTGGTATTCCCTGCTTTCCCCGCCCCCCGGCGCCCAAGATTGGTTGCAGTCAGACACGCCCCCACGATGAGTGACTGCTGTCTCACTGCAACCAATCACAGCCGCCGGCGGGCTGGTTTATATCGTGCAGTAAAATAAATAAATAATTTAAAAAAAAACTGCGGTCCCCCCCAATTTTGATGCAAGCCAAGATAAAGCCACACCGCTAGAGGCTGGTATTGTCAGGATGGGGAGCGCCACGTTATGGGGAGCCCACCACTCTTAAAATAACAGCCAGCAGCCGCCCGGAATTGCTGCATCCATTAGATGCGACAGTCCCGGGACTCTACTCAGCTCATCCCGAATTGCCCTGGTTCGGTGGCAATCTGGGTAATAAAGGAGTTATATGGCAGCTTATAGCTGCCGCTAAGTCCTAGGTTAATCATGGCAGGTGTCTCCCCGAGATAATGGATGGATAGATAAATAGATAGGATAGATAAATAATGGATAGATAGATAGATAATGGATAGATCGAGGGATACATAGATAGAAAGAGAATCGATAGAGTCCCTGTGAGGACACACTGCAGTTCTCGCGAGCGGTAGTGTGTTCACATTACCAACCGTGAGAAATTACCTGTCGTTACCCCTGAAAGCTCGTTACAAGGCTGCATTGATTACTATGTGTCAGACATGGCTGGATCAGTCTGCAAGCGTCGTGGGACCTGAATGGAATATGCCGGAGCTATGTTTTGGGGGTGTTAATAAAATGGTGAAAGAGGGGGCTTTTTTTTGCTATTTTATCCAAAATAAAGGATTTTTCGGTGTATGTGTTTATTCACTCTACTTACAGGTTAATCATGTAAGCTGTCTCATAGACACTGCTATGATTAAGTTTGGACTTAGTGGCAGCGCATAGCTGGCATTAAGTCATTATTGCCACCGCATCATGGCAATCTGGAAGGACCGGTAGCACGCTGGGACTGTCGCTTAATGGATGCGACAGTCCCGGGACAGCTGCGGGCTGAGGGAGGGGGGGCATTAATCATGGCCCTCACCCTCCCCAGCCTGAGAATACTGGGATGCCGCTGTGTGTTTACCTCGGCTGGATGGTAAAAATACGGCGGACCCACGTTTTTTTATTTTTTTTTATTTTTAATATGTACGTTTGATTTGTATGTGTATTCTATATGTCTGTGTCTGTTTACTGTCTGCTCAGCTTCCTCTTCCTGTCATAATTACATCAGTTCCCCTGCAAAATGCGGGAGGAAGGGGGCTTTAGGTTCCTGAAATAATGGCGATCTCTCTATTTTTTTTTTATTTTTTTTAGTAACAGCGCGTACAGTGGGGCAGTGCAGGCTGTCAGCCGATCGCGCGCACGCACACACACAAAGCAAAGTGGATTTTTAGCTACACAAGCAAGGGCATTAGTCATTGGCTGTGTATGTCACATGTCCTTGCCCTATAAGGACATGTGAGTAGTTTCACTTTTGGACACCATAGAAAGAGATTACTCTGTGTATACGTACTTCATACCAGAACTGGCTCATCTGGATCGATCCGTGCACCTCCTGATTTGGCTTCTACCCTGGCAAGCTGAACCTTTCCTTTTTTTGTGTTTTCTATGTGTTTGTATGTCTTTCTGTTTGCCTGCCATTGTTTTCAATGGGGTTTGAAGGTGTTCGACGAACACACCCACTGTTTGACGAACCAAACTGAACTCGAACACTAGGGGTGTGGCTCATCTCTACTGTGGACCCAAAGGATTCCCAGTCATGGGAGGTTGGGACTGGGTGCTGGGCTAATCTCGGAGGATAGCCAGCAGCCACAGTTCAACAAAGGAAAATAACAAACTAAGGAAAACAATAAAAGAAAACACAGTATTAACATTTCCACGGCAGAAGCTGGCATGACCTTTTCATCAATCATGACAAGCCTTTTCACATCTAGGGCATACCAGCCCCGCTCTCCACAATGCCAGGTGTAGGAAACCACCTCTCCTGTTTCCAGGTTATGGCCCAGGTGCTCCCTCGGGAGTAGAGTTGAGCGCAGTTCGTGGTTCGAGGTTCTCCAGTTCTAGGCTCGAGTGATTTTGGTGCCTGTTCTAGATCGAACTAGAACTCGAGCTTTTTGCAAAAGCTCGATAGTTCTAGAAACGTTCGAGAACAGTTCTAGCAGCAAAAAACCAGCTAAATCCTAGCTTGGTTTCTGCTGTAATAGTGTAAGTCACTCTGTGAATCACACTATTATGACATTTCAGTGTATAGTGTGCGGGAACAGCGCCTTCAGATCACTGCTGTTTCTATAATGGCGATCGCCATTTTTTTTTTTTTCCTTGTCTTCCTTCCCTAAGCGCGCGCGTGTAGTGGGGCGGGCCAGCATGTCAGCCAATCCCAGACACACACACAGCTAAGTGGACTTTAAGCCAGAGAAGCAACGGCATGTGTGATAGGATGTCCATGTCACATGTCCCTGCATTATAAAAACGGACATTTTCCTCCAGGACGCCATTATCTCTTCTGCGTCTTTGGTGTCAGACATCACTGTCGCAGCTCCGTCCTCCTGAGTCCTATCGCCGATACAGCTGTATGCGCTGCATACACAGCGTTAGACAGCTTAGGGAGAGCACTTTCTAGCAGTCCTTTTAAGGGCTCAAACCGGCAGGGTCAGAGCCATAGGTGACAGGTCCTGAAAACAGCAACAGCGTCTGTGTAGCCAAGGTCAGGGATTTCCTCCCTGCATTTCACCATTAGGAGGGAATAGAAAGGCAGGCTTCCATTCCTCTACCCATACCCACAATCCTGGCACTGTACCCTCCTGTCCACTGCACACTCCAACTCATTATAACTAAGCCATTATACTAGCAAACACTCAGTGTACCTAGTGGCATCCTAAACGTGACTATTGGACTTTGCTATAGTCCCACTAGTGCAAAGACATTTGCAGAGCACGTCTGCCTGCATTGCACACTCCAACTTTTTTAAACTAAGCCATTATACTAGCAAACACTCAGTGTACCTAGTGGCATCCTATACGTGGCTATTGTACTTTTGTCTATTCACACTATTGTAAAGATATTTGCAGCACGTCTGCCTGCATTGCACACTCCAACTTTTTTAAACTAAGCCATTATACTAGCAAACACTCAGTGTACCTAGTGCCATCCTAAACGTGGCTATTGTACTTTTGTCTATTCACACTATTGTAAAGATATTTGCAGCACGTCTGCCTGCATTGCACACTCCAACTTTTTTAAACTAAGCCATTATACTAGCAAACACTCAGTGTACCTAGTGGCATCCTAAACGTGGCTATTGGACTTTGCTATAGTCCCACTAGTGCAAAGACATTTGCAGAGCACGTCTGCCTGCATTGCACACTCCAACTTTTTTAAACTAAGCCATTATACTAGCAAACACTCAGTGTACCTAGTGCCATCCTAAACGTGGCTATTGTACTTTTGTCTATTCACACTATTGTAAAGATATTTGCAGCACGTCTGCCTGCATTGCACACTCCAACTTTTTTAAACTAAGCCATTATACTAGCAAACACTCAGTGTACCTAGTGGCATCCTAAACGTGGCTATTGGACTTTGCTATAGTCCCACTAGTGCAAAGACATTTGCAGAGCACGTCTGCCTGCATTGCACACTCCAACTTTTTTAAACTAAGCCATTATACTAGCAAACACTCAGTGTACCTAGTGCCATCCTAAACGTGGCTATTGTACTTTTGTCTATTCACACTATTGTAAAGATATTTGCAGCACGTCTGCCTGCATTGCACACTCCAACTTTTTTAAACTAAGCCATTATACTAGCAAACACTCAGTGTACCTAGTGCCATCCTAAACGTGGCTATTGGACTTTGCTATAGTCCCACTAGTGCAAAGACATTTGCAGAGCACGTCTGCCTGCATTGCACACTCCAACTTTTTTAAATTAAGCCATTATACTAGCAAACACTCAGTGTACCTAGTGCCATCCTAAACGTGGCTATTGTACTTTTGTCTATTCACACTATTGTAAAGATATTTGCAGCACGTCTGCCTGCATTGCACACTCCAACTTTTTTAAACTAAGCCATTATACTAGCAAACACTCAGTGTACCTAGTGCCATCCTAAACGTGGCTATTGTACTTTTGTCTATTCACACTATTGTAAAGATATTTGCAGCACGTCTGCCTGCATTGCACACTCCAACTTTTTTAAACTAAGCCATTATACTAGCAAACACTCAGTGTACCTAGTGGCATCCTAAACGTGGCTATTGGACTTTGCTATAGTCCCACTAGTGCAAAGACATTTGCAGAGCACGTCTGCCTGCATTGCACACTCCAACTTTTTAAAACTAAGCCATTATACTAGCAAACACTCAGTGTACCTAGTGCCATCCTAAACGTGGCTATTGTACTTTTGTCTATTCACACTATTGTAAAGATATTTGCAGCACGTCTGCCTGCATTGCACACTCCAACTTTTTTAAACTAAGCCATTATACTAGCAAACACTCAGTGTACCTAGTGCCATCCTAAACGTGGCTATTATACTTTTGTCTATTCACACTATTGTAAAGATATTTGCAGCACGTCTGCCTGCATTGCACACTCCAACTTTTTTAAACTAAGCCATTATACTAGCAAACACTCAGTGTACCTAGTGCCATCCTAAACGTGGCTATTGTACTTTTGTCTATTCACACTATTGTAAAGATATTTGCAGCACGTCTGCCTGCATTGCACACTCCAACTTTTTTAAACTAAGCCATTATACTAGCAAACACTCAGTGTACCTAGTGGCATCCTAAACGTGGCTATTGGACTTTGCTATAGTCCCACTAGTGCAAAGACATTTGCAGAGCACGTCTGCCTGCATTGCACACTCCAACTTTTTTAAACTAAGCCATTATACTAGCAAACACTCAGTGTACTTAGTGCCATCCTAAACGTGGCTATTGTACTTTTGTCTATTCACACAATTGTAAAGATATTTGCAGCACTTCTGCCTGCATTGCACACTCCGACTTTTTTAAACTAAGCCATTATACTAGCAAACACTCAGTGTACCTAGTGCCATCCTAAACGTGGCTATTGTACTTTTGTCTATTCACACTATTGTAAAGATATTTGCAGCACGTCTGCCTGCATTGCACACTCCAACTTTTTTAAACTAAGCCATTATACTAGCAAACACTCAGTGTACCTAGTGCCATCCTAAACGTGGCTATTGTACTTTTGTCTATTCACACTATTGTAAAGATATTTGCAGCACGTCTGCCTGCATTGCACACTCCAACTTTTTTAAACTAAGCCATTATACTACCAAACACTCAGTGTACCTAGTGGCATCCTAAACGTGGCTATTGGACTTTGCTATAGTCCCACTAGTGCAAAGACATTTGCAGAGCACGTCTGCCTGCATTGCACACTCCAACTTTTTTAAACTAAGGCATTATACTAGCAAACACTCAGTGTACCTAGTGTCATCCTAAACGTGGCTATTGTACTTTTGTCTATTCACACTATTGTAAAGATATTTGCAGCACGTCTGCCTGCATTGCACACTCCAACTTTTTTAAACTAAGCCATTATACTAGCAAACACTCAGTGTACCTAGTGCCATCCTAAACGTGGCTATTGTACTTTTGTCTATTCACACTATTGTAAAGATATTTGCAGCACGTCTGCCTGCATTGCACACTCCAACTTTTTTAAACTAAGCCATTATACTAGCAAACACTCAGTGTACCTAGTGGCATCCTAAACGTGGCTATTGGACTTTGCTATAGTCCCACTAGTGCAAAGACATTTGCAGAGCACGTCTGCCTGCATTGCACACTCCAACTTTTTTAAACTAAGCCATTATACTAGCAAACACTCAGTGTACCTAGTGGCATCCTAAACGTGGCTATTGGACTTTGCTATAGTCCCACTAATGCAAAGACATTTGCAGAGCACGTCTGCCTGCATTGCACACTCCAACTTTTTTAAACTAAGCCATTATACTAGCAAACACTCAGTGTACCTAGTGGCATCCTAAACGTGGCTATTGGACTTTGCTATAGTCCCACTTGTGCAAAGACATTTGCAGAGCACGTCTGCCTGCATTGCACACTCCAACTTTTTTAAACTAAGCCATTATACTAGCAAACACTCAGTGTACCTAGTGCCATCCTAAACGTGGCTATTGGACTTTGCTATAGTCCCACTAGTGCAAAGACATTTGCAGAGCACGTCTGCCTGCATTGCACACTCCAACTTTTTTAAACTAAGCCATTATACTAGCAAACACTCATTGTACCTAGTGCCATCCTAAACGTGGCTATTGTACTTTTGTCTATTCACACTATTGTAAAGATATTTGCAGCACGTCTGCCTGCATTGCACACTCCAACTTTTTTAAACTAAGCCATTATACTAGCAAACACTCAGTGTACCTAGTGCCATCCTAAACGTGGCTATTGTACTTTTGTCTATTCACACTATTGTAAAGATATTTGCAGCACGTCTGCCTGCATTGCACACTCCAACTTTTTTAAACTAAGCCATTATACTAGCAAACACTCAGTGTACCTAGTGCCATCCTAAACGTGGCTATTGGACGTTGCTATAGTCCCACTAGTGCAAAGACATTTGCAGAGCACGTATGCCTGCATTGCACACTCCAACTTTTTTAAACTAAGCCATTATACTAGCAAACACTCAGTGTACCTAGTGCCATCCTAAACGTGGCTATTGTACTTTTGTCTATTCACACTATTGTAAAGATATTTGCAGCACGTCTGCCTGCATTGCACACTCCAACTTTTTTAAACTAAGCCATTATACTAGCAAAAACTCAGTGTACCTACTGCCATCCTAAACGTGGCTATTGTACTTTTGTCTATTCACACTATTGTAAAGATATTTGCAGCACGTCTGCCTGCATTGCACACTCCAACTTTTTTAAGCTAAGCCATTATACTAGCAAACACTCAGTGTACCTAGTGCCATCCTAAACGTGGCTATTGGACTTTGCTATAGTCCCACTAGTGCAAAGACATTTGCAGAGCACGTCTGCCTGCATTGCACACTCCAACTTTTTTAAACTAAGCCATTATACTAGCAAACACTCAGTGTACCTAGTGCCATCCTAAACGTGGCTATTGTACTTTTGTCTATTCACACAATTGTAAAGATATTTGCAGCACGTCTGCCTGCATTGCACACTCCAACTTTTTTAAACTAA
This sequence comes from Anomaloglossus baeobatrachus, assembly GCF_048569485.1. Taxonomy (NCBI): domain Eukaryota; kingdom Metazoa; phylum Chordata; class Amphibia; order Anura; family Aromobatidae; genus Anomaloglossus; species Anomaloglossus baeobatrachus. Next base: position 398,261,911 of record NC_134355.1, read on the forward strand.
GCCATTATACTAGCAAACACTCAGTGTACCTAGTGCCATCCTAAATGTGGCTATTGTACTTTTGTCTATTCACACTATTGTAAAGATATTTGCAGCACGTCTGCCTGCATTGCACACTCCAACTTTTTAAACTAAGCCATTATACTAGCAAACACTCAGTGTACCTAGTGCCATCCTAAACGTGGCTATTGTACTTTTGTCTATTCACACTATTGTAAAGATATTTGCAGCCCGTCTGACTGCATTGCACACTCCAACTCATTATAACTAAGCCATTATACTAGCAAACAGTCAGTGTACCTAGTGGCATCCTAAACGTGGCTATTGGACTTTGCTATAGTCCCACTAGTGCAAAGATATTTGCAGCACGTCTGCCTGCATTGCACACTCCAACTTTTTTAAACTAAGCCATTATACTAGCAAACACTCAGTGTACCTAGTGGCATCCTAAACGTGGCTATTGGACTTTGCTATAGTCCCACTAGTGCAAAGACATTTGCAGAGCACGTCTGCCTGCATTGCACACTCCAACTTTTTTAAACTAAGCCATTATACTAGCAAACACTCAGTGTACCTAGTGCCATCCTAAACGTGGCTATTGTACTTTTGTCTATTCACACTATTGTAAAGATATTTGCAGCACGTCTGCCTGCATTGCACACTCCAACTTTTTTAAACTAAGCCATTATACTAGCAAACACTCAGTGTACCTAGTGCCATCCTAAACGTGGCTATTGTACTTTTGTCTATTCACACTATTGTAAAGATATTTGCAGCACGTCTGCCTGCATTGCACACTCCAACTTTTTTAAACTAAGCCATTATACTAGCAAACACTCAGTGAACCTAGTGGCATCCTAAACGTGGCTATTGGACTTTGCTATAGTCCCACTAGTGCAAAGACATTTGCAGAGCACGTCTGCCTGCATTGCACACTCCAACTTTTTTAAACTAAGCCATTATACTAGCAAACACTCAGTGTACCTAGTGCCATCCTAAACGTGGCTATTGTACTTTTGTCTATTCACACTATTGTAAAGATATCTGCAGCACGTCTGCCTGCATTGCACACTCCAACTTTTTTAAACTAAGCCATTATACTAGCAAACACTCAGTGTACCTAGTGGCATCCTAAACGTGGCTATTGGACTTTGCTATAGTCCCACTAGTGCAAAGACATTTGCAGAGCACGTCTGCCTGCATTGCACACTCCAACTTTTTTAAACTAAGCCATTATACTAGCAAACACTCAGTGTACCTAGTGCCATCCTAAACGTGGCTATTGTACTTTTGTATATTCACACTATTGTAAAGATATTTGCAGCACGTCTGCCTGCATTGCACACTCCAACTTTTTTAAACTAAGCCATTATACTAGCAAACACTCAGTGTACCTAGTGCCATCCTAAACGTGGCTATTGGACTTTGCTATAGTCCCACTAGTGCAAAGACATTTGCAGAGCATGTCTGCCTGCATTGCACACTCCAACTTTTTTAAATTAAGCCATTATACTAGCAAACACTCAGTGTACCTAGTGCCATCCTAAACGTGGCTATTGTACTTTTGTCTATTCACACTATTGTAAAGATATTTGCAGCACGTCTGCCTGCATTGCACACTCCAACTTTTTTAAACTAAGCCATTATACTAGCAAACACTCAGTGTACCTAGTGCCATCCTAAACGTGGCTATTGTACTTTTGTCTATTCACACTATTGTAAAGATATTTGCAGCACGTCTGCCTGCATTGCACACTCCAACTTTTTTAAACTAAGCCATTATACTAGCAAACACTCAGTGTACCTAGTGGCATCCTAAACGTGGCTATTGGACTTTGCTATAGTCCCACTAGTGCAAAGACATTTGCAGAGCACGTCTGCCTGCATTGCACACTCCAACTTTTTAAAACTAAGCCATTATACTAGCAAACACTCAGTGTACCTAGTGCCATCCTAAACGTGGCTATTGTACTTTTGTCTATTCACACTATTGTAAAGATATTTGCAGCACGTCTGCCTGCATTGCACACTCCAACTTTTTTAAACTAAGCCATTATACTAGCAAACACTCAGTGTACCTAGTGCCATCCTAAACGTGGCTATTATACTTTTGTCTATTCACACTATTGTAAAGATATTTGCAGCACGTCTGCCTGCATTGCACACTCCAACTTTTTTAAACTAAGCCATTATACTAGCAAACACTCAGTGTACCTAGTGCCATCCTAAACGTGGCTATTGTACTTTTGTCTATTCACACTATTGTAAAGATATTTGCAGCACGTCTGCCTGCATTGCACACTCCAACTTTTTTAAACTAAGCCATTATACTAGCAAACACTCAGTGTACCTAGTGGCATCCTAAACGTGGCTATTGGACTTTGCTATAGTCCCACTAGTGCAAAGACATTTGCAGAGCACGTCTGCCTGCATTGCACACTCCAACTTTTTTAAACTAAGCCATTATACTAGCAAACACTCAGTGTACTTAGTGCCATCCTAAACGTGGCTATTGTACTTTTGTCTATTCACACAATTGTAAAGATATTTGCAGCACTTCTGCCTGCATTGCACACTCCGACTTTTTTAAACTAAGCCATTATACTAGCAAACACTCAGTGTACCTAGTGCCATCCTAAACGTGGCTATTGTACTTTTGTCTATTCACACTATTGTAAAGATATTTGCAGCACGTCTGCCTGCATTGCACACTCCAACTTTTTTAAACTAAGCCATTATACTAGCAAACACTCAGTGTACCTAGTGCCATCCTAAACGTGGCTATTGTACTTTTGTCTATTCACACTATTGTAAAGATATTTGCAGCACGTCTGCCTGCATTGCACACTCCAACTTTTTTAAACTAAGCCATTATACTAGCAAACACTCAGTGTACCTAGTGGCATCCTAAACGTGGCTATTGGACTTTGCTATAGTCCCACTAGTGCAAAGACATTTGCAGAGCACGTCTGCCTGCATTGCACACTCCAACTTTTTTAAACTAAGGCATTATACTAGCAAACACTCAGTGTACCTAGTGTCATCCTAAACGTGGCTATTGTACTTTTGTCTATTCACACTATTGTAAAGATATTTGCAGCACGTCTGCCTGCATTGCACACTCCAACTTTTTTAAACTAAGCCATTATACTAGCAAACACTCAGTGTACCTAGTGCCATCCTAAACGTGGCTATTGTACTTTTGTCTATTCACACTATTGTAAAGATATTTGCAGCACGTCTGCCTGCATTGCACACTCCAACTTTTTTAAACTAAGCCATTATACTAGCAAACACTCAGTGTACCTAGTGGCATCCTAAACGTGGCTATTGGACTTTGCTATAGTCCCACTAGTGCAAAGACATTTGCAGAGCACGTCTGCCTGCATTGCACACTCCAACTTTTTTAAACTAAGCCATTATACTAGCAAACACTCAGTGTACCTAGTGGCATCCTAAACGTGGCTATTGGACTTTGCTATAGTCCCACTAATGCAAAGACATTTGCAGAGCACGTCTGCCTGCATTGCACACTCCAACTTTTTTAAACTAAGCCATTATACTAGCAAACACTCAGTGTACCTAGTGGCATCCTAAACGTGGCTATTGGACTTTGCTATAGTCCCACTTGTGCAAAGACATTTGCAGAGCACGTCTGCCTGCATTGCACACTCCAACTTTTTTAAACTAAGCCATTATACTAGCAAACACTCAGTGTACCTAGTGCCATCCTAAACGTGGCTATTGGACTTTGCTATAGTCCCACTAGTGCAAAGACATTTGCAGAGCACGTCTGCCTGCATTGCACACTCCAACTTTTTTAAACTAAGCCATTATACTAGCAAACACTCAGTGTACTTAGTGCCATCCTAAACGTGGCTATTGTACTTTTGTCTATTCACACAATTGTAAAGATATTTGCAGCACTTCTGCCTGCATTGCACACTCCGACTTTTTTAAACTAAGCCATTATACTAGCAAACACTCAGTGTACCTAGTGCCATCCTAAACGTGGCTATTGTACTTTTGTCTATTCACACTATTGTAAAGATATTTGCAGCACGTCTGCCTGCATTGCACACTCCAACTTTTTTAAACTAAGCCATTATACTAGCAAACACTCAGTGTACCTAGTGCCATCCTAAACGTGGCTATTGTACTTTTGTCTATTCACACTATTGTAAAGATATTTGCAGCACGTCTGCCTGCATTGCACACTCCAACTTTTTTAAACTAAGCCATTATACTACCAAACACTCAGTGTACCTAGTGGCATCCTAAACGTGGCTATTGGACTTTGCTATAGTCCCACTAGTGCAAAGACATTTGCAGAGCACGTCTGCCTGCATTGCACACTCCAACTTTTTTAAACTAAGGCATTATACTAGCAAACACTCAGTGTACCTAGTGTCATCCTAAACGTGGCTATTGTACTTTTGTCTATTCACACTATTGTAAAGATATTTGCAGCACGTCTGCCTGCATTGCACACTCCAACTTTTTTAAACTAAGCCATTATACTAGCAAACACTCAGTGTACCTAGTGCCATCCTAAACGTGGCTATTGTACTTTTGTCTATTCACACTATTGTAAAGATATTTGCAGCACGTCTGCCTGCATTGCACACTCCAACTTTTTTAAACTAAGCCATTATACTAGCAAACACTCAGTGTACCTAGTGGCATCCTAAACGTGGCTATTGGACTTTGCTATAGTCCCACTAGTGCAAAGACATTTGCAGAGCACGTCTGCCTGCATTGCACACTCCAACTTTTTTAAACTAAGCCATTATACTAGCAAACACTCAGTGTACCTAGTGGCATCCTAAACGTGGCTATTGGACTTTGCTATAGTCCCACTAATGCAAAGACATTTGCAGAGCACGTCTGCCTGCATTGCACACTCCAACTTTTTTAAACTAAGCCATTATACTAGCAAACACTCAGTGTACCTAGTGGCATCCTAAACGTGGCTATTGGACTTTGCTATAGTCCCACTTGTGCAAAGACATTTGCAGAGCACGTCTGCCTGCATTGCACACTCCAACTTTTTTAAACTAAGCCATTATACTAGCAAACACTCAGTGTACCTAGTGCCATCCTAAACGTGGCTATTGGACTTTGCTATAGTCCCACTAGTGCAAAGACATTTGCAGAGCACGTCTGCCTGCATTGCACACTCCAACTTTTTTAAACTAAGCCATTATACTAGCAAACACTCATTGTACCTAGTGCCATCCTAAACGTGGCTATTGTACTTTTGTCTATTCACACTATTGTAAAGATATTTGCAGCACGTCTGCCTGCATTGCACACTCCAACTTTTTTAAACTAAGCCATTATACTAGCAAACACTCAGTGTACCTAGTGCCATCCTAAACGTGGCTATTGTACTTTTGTCTATTCACACTATTGTAAAGATATTTGCAGCACGTCTGCCTGCATTGCACACTCCAACTTTTTTAAACTAAGCCATTATACTAGCAAACACTCAGTGTACCTAGTGCCATCCTAAACGTGGCTATTGGACGTTGCTATAGTCCCACTAGTGCAAAGACATTTGCAGAGCACGTATGCCTGCATTGCACACTCCAACTTTTTTAAACTAAGCCATTATACTAGCAAACACTCAGTGTACCTAGTGCCATCCTAAACGTGGCTATTGTACTTTTGTCTATTCACACTATTGTAAAGATATTTGCAGCACGTCTGCCTGCATTGCACACTCCAACTTTTTTAAACTAAGCCATTATACTAGCAAAAACTCAGTGTACCTACTGCCATCCTAAACGTGGCTATTGTACTTTTGTCTATTCACACTATTGTAAAGATATTTGCAGCACGTCTGCCTGCATTGCACACTCCAACTTTTTTAAGCTAAGCCATTATACTAGCAAACACTCAGTGTACCTAGTGCCATCCTAAACGTGGCTATTGGACTTTGCTATAGTCCCACTAGTGCAAAGACATTTGCAGAGCACGTCTGCCTGCATTGCACACTCCAACTTTTTTAAACTAAGCCATTATACTAGCAAACACTCAGTGTACCTAGTGCCATCCTAAACGTGGCTATTGTACTTTTGTCTATTCACACAATTGTAAAGATATTTGCAGCACGTCTGCCTGCATTGCACACTCCAACTTTTTTAAACTAAGCCATTATACTAGCAAACACTCAGTGTACCTAGTGCCATCCTAAATGTGGCTATTGTACTTTTGTCTATTCACACTATTGTAAAGATATTTGCAGCACGTCTGCCTGCATTGCACACTCCAACTTTTTAAACTAAGCCATTATACTAGCAAACACTCAGTGTACCTAGTGCCATCCTAAACGTGGCTATTGTACTTTTGTCTATTCACACTATTGTAAAGATATTTGCAGCCCGTCTGACTGCATTGCACACTCCAACTCATTATAACTAAGCCATTATACTAGCAAACAGTCAGTGTACCTAGTGGCATCCTAAACGTGGCTATTGGACTTTGCTATAGTCCCACTAGTGCAAAGATATTTGCAGCACGTCTGCCTGCATTGCACACTCCAACTTTTTTAAACTAAGCCATTATACTAGCAAACACTCAGTGTACCTAGTGGCATCCTAAACGTGGCTATTGGACTTTGCTATAGTCCCACTAGTGCAAAGACATTTGCAGAGCACGTCTGCCTGCATTGCACACTCCAACTTTTTTAAACTAAGCCATTATACTAGCAAACACTCAGTGTACCTAGTGCCATCCTAAACGTGGCTATTGTACTTTTGTCTATTCACACTATTGTAAAGATATTTGCAGCACGTCTGCCTGCATTGCACACTCCAACTTTTTTAAACTAAGCCATTATACTAGCAAACACTCAGTGTACCTAGTGCCATCCTAAACGTGGCTATTGTACTTTTGTCTATTCACACTATTGTAAAGATATTTGCAGCACGTCTGCCTGCATTGCACACTCCAACTTTTTTAAACTAAGCCATTATACTAGCAAACACTCAGTGAACCTAGTGGCATCCTAAACGTGGCTATTGGACTTTGCTATAGTCCCACTAGTGCAAAGACATTTGCAGAGCACGTCTGCCTGCATTGCACACTCCAACTTTTTTAAACTAAGCCATTATACTAGCAAACACTCAGTGTACCTAGTGCCATCCTAAACGTGGCTATTGTACTTTTGTCTATTCACACTATTGTAAAGATATCTGCAGCACGTCTGCCTGCATTGCACACTCCAACTTTTTTAAACTAAGCCATTATACTAGCAAACACTCAGTGTACCTAGTGGCATCCTAAACGTGGCTATTGGACTTTGCTATAGTCCCACTAGTGCAAAGACATTTGCAGAGCACGTCTGCCTGCATTGCACACTCCAACTTTTTTAAACTAAGCCATTATACTAGCAAACACTCAGTGTACCTAGTGCCATCCTAAACGTGGCTATTGTACTTTTGTCTATTCACACTATTGTAAAGATATTTGCAGCACGTCTGCCTGCATTGCACACTCCAACTTTTTTAAACTAAGCCATTATACTAGCAAACACTCAGTGTACCTAGTGCCATCCTAAACGTGGCTATTGGACTTTGCTATAGTCCCACTAGTGCAAAGACATTTGCAGAGCATGTCTGCCTGCATTGCACACTCCAACTTTTTTAAATTAAGCCATTATACTAGCAAACACTCAGTGTACCTAGTGCCATCCTAAACGTGGCTATTGTACTTTTGTCTATTCACACTATTGTAAAGATATTTGCAGCACGTCTGCCTGCATTGCACACTCCAACTTTTTTAAACTAAGCCATTATACTAGCAAACACTCAGTGTACCTAGTGCCATCCTAAACGTGGCTATTGTACTTTTGTCTATTCACACTATTGTAAAGATATTTGCAGCACGTCTGCCTGCATTGCACACTCCAACTTTTTTAAACTAAGCCATTATACTAGCAAACACTCAGTGTACCTAGTGGCATCCTAAACGTGGCTATTATACTTTTGTCTATTCACACTATTGTAAAGATATTTGCAGCACGTCTGCCTGCATTGCACACTCCAACTTTTTTAAACTAAGCCATTATACTAGCAAACACTCAGTGTACCTAGTGCCATCCTAAACATGGCTATTGTACTTTTGTCTATTCACACTATTGTAAAGATATTTGCAGCACGTCTGCCTGCATTGCACACTCCAACTTTTTTAAACTAAGCCATTATACTAGCAAACACTCAGTGTACCTAGTGCCATCCTAAACGTGGCTATTGGACTTTGCTATAGTCCCACTAGTGCAAAGACATTTGCAGAGCACGTCTGCCTGCATTGCACACTCCAACTTTTTTAAACTAAGCCATTATACTAGCAAACACTCAGTGTACCTAGTGCCATCCTAAACGTGGCTATTGTACTTTTGTCTATTCACACTATTGCAAAGATATTTGCAGCACGTCTGCCTGCATTGCACACTCCAACTTTTTTAAACTAAGCCATTATACTAGCAAACACTCAGTGTACCTAGTGCCATCCTAAACGTGGCTATTGTACTTTTGTCTATTCACACTATTGTAAAGATATTTGCAGCACGTCTGCCTGCATTGCACACTCCAACTTTTTTAAACTAAGCCATTATACTAGCAAACACTCAGTGTACCTAGTGCCATCCTAAACGTGGCTATTGGACTTTGCTATAGTCCCACTAGTGCAAAGACATTTGCAGAGCACGTATGCCTGCATTGCACACTCCAACTTTTTTAAACTAAGCCATTATACTAGCAAACACTCAGTGTACCTAGTGCCATCCTAAACGTGGCTATTGAACTTTTGTCTATTCACACTATTGTAAAGATATTTGCAGCACGTCTGCCTGCATTGCACACTCGAACTTTTTTAAACTAAGCCATTATACTAGCAAAAACTCAGTGTACCTAGTGCCATCCTAAACGTGGCTATTGTACTTTTGTCTATTCACACTATTGTAAAGATATTTGCAGCACGTCTGCCTGCATTGCACACTCCAACTTTTTTAAACTAAGCCATTATACTAGCAAACACTCAGTGTACCTAGTGCCATCCTAAACGTGGCTATTGGACTTTGCTATAGTCCCACTAGTGCAAAGACATTTGCAGAGCACGTCTGCCTGCATTGCACACTCCAACTTTTTTAAACTAAGCCATTATACTAGCAAACACTCAGTGTAACTAGTGCCATCCTAAACGTGGCTATTGTACTTTTGTCTATTCACACAATTGTAAAGATATTTGCAGCACGTCTGCCTGCATTGCACACTCCAACTTTTTTAAACTAAGCCATTATACTAGCAAACAGTCAGTGTACCTAGTGGCATCCTAAACGTGGCTATTGGACTTTGCTATAGTCCCACTAGTGCAAAGACATTTGCAGAGCACGTCTGCCTGCATTGCACACTCCAACTTTTTTAAACTAAGCCATTATACTAGCAAACACTCAGTGTACCTAGTGTCATCCTAAACGTGGCTATTGTACTTTTGTCTATTCACACTATTGTAAAGATATTTGCAGCACGTCTGCCTGCATTGCACACTCCAACTTTTTTAAACTAAGCCATTATACTAGCAAACACTCAGTGTACCTAGTGCCATCCTAAACGTGGCTATTGTACTTTTGTCTATTCACACTATTGTAAAGATATTTGCAGCACGTCTGCCTGCATTGCACACTCCAACTTTTTTAAACTAAGCCATTATACTAGCAAACACTCAGTGTACCTAGTGGCATCCTAAACGTGGCTATTGGACTTTGCTATAGTCCCACTAGTGCAAAGACATTTGCAGAGCACGTCTGCCTGCATTGCACACTCCAACTTTTTTAAACTAAGCCATTATACTAGCAAACACTCAGTGTACCTAGTGTCATCCTAAACGTGGCTATTGTACTTTTGTCTATTCACACTATTGTAAAGATATTTGCAGCACGTCTGCCTGCATTGCACACTCCAACTTTTTTAAACTAAGCCATTATACTAGCAAACACTCAGTGTACCTAGTGCCATCCTAAACGTGGCTATTGTACTTTTGTCTATTCACACTATTGTAAAGATATTTGCAGCACGTCTGCCTGCATTGCACACTCCAACTTTTTTAAACTAAGCCATTATACTAGCAAACACTCAGTGTACCTAGTGGCATCCTAAACGTGGCTATTGGACTTTGCTATAGTCCCACTAGTGCAAAGACATTTGCAGAGCACGTCTGCCTGCATTGCACACTCCAACTTTTTTAAACTAAGCCATTATACTAGCAAACACTCAGTGTACCTAGTGCCATCCTAAACGTGGCTATTGTACTTTTGTCTATTCACACTATTGTAAAGATATTTGCAGCACGTCTGCCTGCATTGCACACTCCAACTTTTTTAAACTAAGCCATTATACTAGCAAACACTCAGTGTACCTAGTGCCATCCTAAACGTGGCTATTGGACTTTGCTATAGTCCCACTAGTGCAAAGACATTTGCAGAGCATGTCTGCCTGCATTGCACACTCCAACTTTTTTAAATTAAGCCATTATACTAGCAAACACTCAGTGTACCTAGTGCCATCCTAAACGTGGCTATTGTACTTTTGTCTATTCACACTATTGTAAAGATATTTGCAGCACGTCTGCCTGCATTGCACACTCCAACTTTTTTAAACTAAGCCATTATACTAGCAAACACTCAGTGTACCTAGTGCCATCCTAAACGTGGCTATTGTACTTTTGTCTATTCACACTATTGTAAAGATATTTGTAGCACGTCTGCCTGCATTGCACACTCCAACTTTTTTAAACTAAGCCATTATACTAGCAAACACTCAGTGTACCTAGTGGCATCCTAAACGTGGCTATTATACTTTTGTCTATTCACACTATTGTAAAGATATTTGCAGCACGTCTGCCTGCATTGCACACTCCAACTTTTTTAAACTAAGCCATTATACTAGCAAACACTCAGTGTACCTAGTGCCATCCTAAACATGGCTATTGTACTTTTGTCTATTCACACTATTGTAAAGATATTTGCAGCACGTCTGCCTGCATTGCACACTCCAACTTTTTTAAACTAAGCCATTATACTAGCAAACACTCAGTGTACCTAGTGCCATCCTAAACGTGGCTATTGGACTTTGCTATAGTCCCACTAGTGCAAAGACATTTGCAGAGCACGTCTGCCTGCATTGCACACTCCAACTTTTTTAAACTAAGCCATTATACTAGCAAACACTCAGTGTACCTAGTGCCATCCTAAACGTGGCTATTGTACTTTTGTCTATTCACACTATTGCAAAGATATTTGCAGCACGTCTGCCTGCATTGCACACTCCAACTTTTTTAAACTAAGCCATTATACTAGCAAACACTCAGTGTACCTAGTGCCATCCTAAACGTGGCTATTGTACTTTTGTCTATTCACACTATTGTAAAGATATTTGCAGCACGTCTGCCTGCATTGCACACTCCAACTTTTTTAAACTAAGCCATTATACTAGCAAACACTCAGTGTACCTAGTGCCATCCTAAACGTGGCTATTGGACTTTGCTATAGTCCCACTAGTGCAAAGACATTTGCAGAGCACGTATGCCTGCATTGCACACTCCAACTTTTTTAAACTAAGCCATTATACTAGCAAACACTCAGTGTACCTAGTGCCATCCTAAACGTGGCTATTGAACTTTTGTCTATTCACACTATTGTAAAGATATTTGCAGCACGTCTGCCTGCATTGCACACTCGAACTTTTTTAAACTAAGCCATTATACTAGCAAAAACTCAGTGTACCTAGTGCCATCCTAAACGTGGCTATTGTACTTTTGTCTATTCACACTATTGTAAAGATATTTGCAGCACGTCTGCCTGCATTGCACACTCCAACTTTTTTAAACTAAGCCATTATACTAGCAAACACTCAGTGTACCTAGTGCCATCCTAAACGTGGCTATTGGACTTTGCTATAGTCCCACTAGTGCAAAGACATTTGCAGAGCACGTCTGCCTGCATTGCACACTCCAACTTTTTTAAACTAAGCCATTATACTAGCAAACACTCAGTGTACCTAGTGCCATCCTAAACGTGGCTATTGTACTTTTGTCTATTCACACAATTGTAAAGATATTTGCAGCACGTCTGCCTGCATTGCACACTCCAACTTTTTTAAACTAAGCCATTATACTAGCAAACACTCAGTGTACCTAGTGCCATCCTAAACGTGGCTATTGTACTTTTGTCTATTCACACTATTGTAAAGATATTTGCAGCCCGTCTGCCTGCATTGCACACTCCAACTCATTATAACTAAGCCATTATACTAGCAAACAGTCAGTGTACCTAGTGGCATCCTAAACGTGGCTATTGGACTTTGCTATAGTCCCACTAGTGCAAAGACATTTGCAGAGCACGTCTGCCTGCATTGCACACTCCAACTTTTTTAAACTAAGCCATTATACTAGCAAACACTCAGTGTAACTAGTGCCATCCTAAACGTGGCTATTGTACTTTTGTCTATTCACACAATTGTAAAGATATTTGCAGCACGTCTGCCTGCATTGCACACTCCAACTTTTTTAAACTAAGCCATTATACTAGCAAACACTCAGTGTACCTAGTGCCATCCTAAACGTGGCTATTGTACTTTTGTCTATTCACACTATTGTAAAGATATTTGCAGCCCGTCTGCCTGCATTGCACACTCCAACTCATTATAACTAAGCCATTATACTAGCAAACAGTCAGTGTACCTAGTGGCATCCTAAACGTGGCTATTGGACTTTGCTATAGTCCCACTAGTGAAAAGATATTTGCAGCACGTCTGCCTGCATTGCACACTCCAACTTTTTTAAACTAAGCCATTATACTAGCAAACACTCAGTGTACCTAGTGGCATCCTAAACGTGGCTATTGGACTTTGCTATAGTCCCACTAGTGCAAAGACATTTGCAGAGCACGTCTGCCTGCATTGCACACTCCAACTTTTTTAAACTAAGCCATTATACTAGCAAACACTCAGTGTACCTAGTGTCATCCTAAACGTGGCTATTGTACTTTTGTCTATTCACACTATTGTAAAGATATTTGCAGCACGTCTGCCTGCATTGCACACTCCAACTTTTTTAAACTAAGCCATTATACTAGCAAACACTCAGTGTACCTAGTGCCATCCTAAACGTGGCTATTGTACTTTTGTCTATTCACACTATTGTAAAGATATTTGCAGCACGTCTGCCTGCATTGCACACTCCAACTTTTTTAAACTAAGCCATTATACTAGCAAACACTCAGTGAACCTAGTGGCATCCTAAACGTGGCTATTGGACTTTGCTATAGTCCCACTAGTGCAAAGACATTTGCAGAGCACGTCTGCCTGCATTGCACACTCCAACTTTTTTAAACTAAGCCATTATACTAGCAAACACTCAGTGTACCTAGTGCCATCCTAAACGTGGCTATTGTACTTTTGTCTATTCACACTATTGTAAAGATATCTGCAGCACGTCTGCCTGCATTGCACACTCCAACTTTTTTAAACTAAGCCATTATACTAGCAAACACTCAGTGTACCTAGTGGCATCCTAAACGTGGCTATTGGACTTTGCTATAGTCCCACTAGTGCAAAGACATTTGCAGAGCACGTCTGCCTGCATTGCACACTCCAACTTTTTTAAACTAAGCCATTATACTAGCAAACACTCAGTGTACCTAGTGCCATCCTAAACGTGGCTATTGTACTTTTGTCTATTCACACTATTGTAAAGATATTTGCAGCACGTCTGCCTGCATTGCACACTCCAACTTTTTTAAACTAAGCCATTATACTAGCAAACACTCAGTGTACCTAGTGCCATCCTAAACGTGGCTATTGGACTTTGCTATAGTCCCACTAGTGCAAAGGCATTTGCAGAGCATGTCTGCCTGCATTGCACACTCCAACTTTTTTAAATTAAGCCATTATACTAGCAAACACTCAGTGTACCTAGTGCCATCCTAAACGTGGCTATTGTACTTTTGTCTATTCACACTATTGTAAAGATATTTGCAGCACGTCTGCCTGCATTGCACACTCCAACTTTTTTAAACTAAGCCATTATACTAGCAAACACTCAGTGTACCTAGTGCCATCCTAAACGTGGCTATTGTACTTTTGTCTATTCACACTATTGTAAAGATATTTGCAGCACGTCTGCCTGCATTGCACACTCCAACTTTTTTAAACTAAGCCATTATACTAGCAAACACTCAGTGTACCTAGTGGCATCCTAAACGTGGCTATTATACTTTTGTCTATTCACACTATTGTAAAGATATTTGCAGCACGTCTGCCTGCATTGCACACTCCAACTTTTTTAAACTAAGCCATTATACTAGCAAACACTCAGTGTACCTAGTGCCATCCTAAACATGGCTATTGTACTTTTGTCTATTCACACTATTGTAAAGATATTTGCAGCACGTCTGCCTGCATTGCACACTCCAACTTTTTTAAACTAAGCCATTATACTAGCAAACACTCAGTGTACCTAGTGCCATCCTAAACGTGGCTATTGGACTTTGCTATAGTCCCACTAGTGCAAAGACATTTGCAGAGCACGTCTGCCTGCATTGCACACTCCAACTTTTTAAACTAAGCCATTATACTAGCAAACACTCAGTGTACCTAGTGCCATCCTAAACGTGGCTATTGTACTTTTGTCTATTCACACTATTGCAAAGATATTTGCAGCACGTCTGCCTGCATTGCACACTCCAACTTTTTTAAACTAAGCCATTATACTAGCAAACACTCAGTGTACCTAGTGCCATCCTAAACGTGGCTATTGTACTTTTGTCTATTCACACTATTGTAAAGATATTTGCAGCACGTCTGCCTGCATTGCACACTCCAACTTTTTTAAACTAAGCCATTATACTAGCAAACACTCAGTGTACCTAGTGCCATCCTAAACGTGGCTATTGGACTTTGCTATAGTCCCACTAGTGCAAAGACATTTGCAGAGCACGTATGCCTGCATTGCACACTCCAACTTTTTTAAACTAAGCCATTATACTAGCAAACACTCAGTGTACCTAGTGCCATCCTAAACGTGGCTATTGAACTTTTGTCTATTCACACTATTGTAAAGATATTTGCAGCACGTCTGCCTGCATTGCACACTCGAACTTTTTTAAACTAAGCCATTATACTAGCAAAAACTCAGTGTACCTAGTGCCATCCTAAACGTGGCTATTGTACTTTTGTCTATTCACACTATTGTAAAGATATTTGCAGCACGTCTGCCTGCATTGCACACTCCAACTTTTTTAAATTAAGCCATTATACTAGCAAACACTCAGTGTACCTAGTGCCATCCTAAACGTGGCTATTGGACTTTGCTATAGTCCCACTAGTGCAAAGACATTTGCAGAGCACGTCTGCCTGCATTGCACACTCCAACTTTTTTAAACTAAGCCATTATACTAGCAAACACTCAGTGTAACTAGTGCCATCCTAAACGTGGCTATTGTACTTTTGTCTATTCACACAATTGTAAAGATATTTGCAGCACGTCTGCCTGCATTGCACACTCCAACTTTTTTAAACTAAGCCATTATACTAGCAAACACTCAGTGTACCTAGTGCCATCCTAAACGTGGCTATTGTACTTTTGTCTATTCACACTATTGTAAAGATATTTGCAGCCCGTCTGCCTGCATTGCACACTCCAACTCATTATAACTAAGCCATTATACTAGCAAACAGTCAGTGTACCTAGTGGCATCCTAAACGTGGCTATTGGACTTTGCTATAGTCCCACTAGTGCAAAGACATTTGCAGAGCACGTCTGCCTGCATTGCACACTCCAACTTTTTTAAACTAAGCCATTATACTAGCAAACACTCAGTGTAACTAGTGCCATCCTAAACGTGGCTATTGTACTTTTGTCTATTCACACAATTGTAAAGATATTTGCAGCACGTCTGCCTGCATTGCACACTCCAACTTTTTTAAACTAAGCCATTATACTAGCAAACACTCAGTGTACCTAGTGCCATCCTAAACGTGGCTATTGTACTTTTGTCTATTCACACTATTGTAAAGATATTTGCAGCCCGTCTGCCTGCATTGCACACTCCAACTCATTATAACTAAGCCATTATACTAGCAAACAGTCAGTGTACCTAGTTGCATCCTAAACGTGGCTATTGGACTTTGCTATAGTCCCACTAGTGAAAAGATATTTGCAGCACGTCTGCCTGCATTGCACACTCCAACTTTTTTAAACTAAGCCATTATACTAGCAAACACTCAGTGTACCTAGTGGCATCCTAAACGTGGCTATTGGACTTTGCTATAGTCCCACTAGTGCAAAGACATTTGCAGAGCACGTCTGCCTGCATTGCACACTCCAACTTTTTTAAACTAAGCCATTATACTAGCAAACACGCAGTGTACCTAGTGTCATCCTAAACGTGGCTATTGTACTTTTGTCTATTCACACTATTGTAAAGATATTTGCAGCACGTCTGCCTGCATTGCACACTCCAACTTTTTTAAACTAAGCCATTATACTAGCAAACACTCAGTGTACCTAGTGCCATCCTAAACGTGGCTATTGTACTTTTGTCTATTCACACTATTGTAAAGATATTTGCAGCACGTCTGCCTGCATTGCACACTCCAACTTTTTTAAACTAAGCCATTATACTAGCAAACACTCAGTGTACCTAGTGCCATCCTAAACGTGGCTATTGTACTTTTGTCTATTCACACTATTGTAAAGATATTTGCAGCACGTCTGCCTGCATTGCACACTCCAACTTTTTTAAACTAAGCCATTATACTAGCAAACACTCAGTGTACCTAGTGCCATCCTAAACGTGGCTATTGGACTTTGCTATAGTCCCACTAGTGCAAAGACATTTGCAGAGCACGTCTGCCTGCATTGCACACTCCAACTTTTTTAAACTAAGCCATTATACTAGCAAACACTCATTGTACCTAGTGCCATCCTAAACGTGGCTATTGTACTTTTGTCTATTCACACTATTGTAAAGATATTTGCAGCACGTCTGCCTGCATTGCACACTCCAACTTTTTTAAACTAAGCCATTATACTAGCAAACACTCAGTGTACCTAGTGCCATCCTAAACGTGGCTATTGTACTTTTGTCTATTCACACTATTGTAAAGATATTTGCAGCACGTCTGCCTGCATTGCACACTCCAACTTTTTTAAACTAAGCCATTATACTAGCAAACACTCAGTGTACCTAGTGGCATCCTAAACGTGGCTATTGGACTTTGCTATAGTCCCACTAGTGCAAAGACATTTGCAGAGCACGTCTGCCTGCATTGCACACTCCAACTTTTTTAAACTAAGCCATTATACTAGCAAACACTCAGTGTACCTAGTGCCATCCTAAACGTGGCTATTGTACTTTTGTCTAGTCACACTACTGCAAATCTATGTGCAGCACCTCTGCATGACACCCTCCTGCTCTGTTTTTAATAAGCTATAATGATAGCACAAAATACTGCCATTTAGTGGCATCATAGAACTGGCTGTTGTATTCCATTACTGCCCCACTGGTGACAAGCTATTTCTAGCACCTCTACATGACACCCTCCTGCTCTGTTTTTAATAAGCTATAATGATAGCACAAAATACTGCCATTTAGTGGCATCATAGAACTGGCTGTTGTATTCCATTAGTGCCCCACTGGTGACAAGCTATTTCTAGCACCTCTACATGACACCCTCCTGCTCTGTTTTTAATAAGCTATAGTGATAGCACAAAATACTGCCATTTAGCGGCATCATAGAACTGGCTGTTGTATTCCTTTAGTGCCCCACTGGTGACAAGCTATTTCTAGCACCTCTACATGACACCCTCCTGCTCTGTTTTTGATAAGCTATAATGATAGCACAAAATACTGCCATTTAGTGGCATCATAGAACTGGCTGTTGTATTCCATTAGTGCCCCACTGGTGACAAGCTATTTCTAGCACCTCTACATGACACCCTCCTGCTCTGTTTTTAATAAGCTATAATGATAGCACAAAATACTGCCATTTATTGGCATCATAGAACTGGCTGTTGTATTCCATTAGTGCCCCACTGGTGACAAGCTATTTCTAGCACCTCTACATGACACCCTCCTGCTCTGTTTTTAATAAGCTATAATGATAGCACAAAATACTGCCATTTAGTGGCATCATAGAACTGGCTGTTGTATTCCATTAGTGCCCCACTGGTGACAAGCTATTTCTAGCACCTCTACATGACACCCTCCTGCTCTGTTTTTAATAAGCGATAATGATAGCACAAAATACTGCCATTTAGTGGCATCATAGAACTGGCTGTTTTATTCCATTAGTGCCCCACTGGTGACAAGCTATTTGTAGCACCTCTACCTGACACCCTCATGCACATTTTGCTACACTAATGTTATAGCAAACTCATGGAATTCATTGCTGCATTTCATAATTCGGAGGGATAGAAAGTCAGGCTTCCTTTAGCTTTTCCTTCTGTTCATAGACAGCATCTCCAAGAGCAATTTCCCCTCCACGTCTAAGTGTGGAGAGGCAGCTATTGGGCATGCGTGTGCCGATTTACCCCAGCTGCAGCATAATTACAGTGTTTCGCCTAGTGAGTATGCTCAGCCTGACTGTGTTATTCCTGACGCTAAGTCTTCTTTTCGGGATACAGCGCATGCTCCCACACTAAGTGTGAAAAGCCTCTTTGCACAGGTGCTTGCATTCCGTGCCGGGTCTAAGTCCTGTTTTGTGCCTAGACACCATGCTAAAGCTGATAGTCTTTTTTCAGAGACTGTATTTCATGCTACTGAGCATGCTCAGGCACTTCCTGCATCAGAGACTAGGTCCGGTAATGAACTCTTTGGCCCTGGCCCTGATGTGGGGGTCCCATATAGACCACAGGGCATCAGGTGTCCTCCCAAATGGCTTGCAGAGGCCCACCCCTATGACTTGTCACCGCATTATTGATGGTCAGACGATGACTGGTGAGGTGTTTGGGTCATGGCAGCCATGAGGTCATCATTGAAGTTGCGGTTCCAAATAGGACGCTAGTTATGCCACTCATGACGTGTCACTCTACTTTTGTCTCCAGGAGGTGCATTGTGGTTCACCCTGGTTTGGGGCGGACCCAGGTTATAAAAGGGGCTGGAGCCAACAAGGAGGTGCACAGTCTTCTATTATGCTCCGAAAGAGCACACCTCCATGTGTTGAACCCATTGCGGCTTTAGGCCAGAGGTAGGCAGGGATAGGGTGTCGATGCAGGCCACCACCACAGTTGGTAACGCAGAACGGTTAAGACCAGCTCCTGTCCTACCAGTCCTGCTTGTGCAGCCCAGTGGCATTAACAGGCCTGCTGCTGCTGATGCGCCTGCTTTCCACAGGTGTGCCCCTACGCACACGGTCAGCGTACTCAATGGCCCCTGTGTTGTTAACAGGGAGTTCCTGGGCTGGGTGGGCATGTGGACCCTGTGACGCTAACAGGGCTCACAGTCTCCAGATCCGAATGGCGTCTAACTCGGTTCAGGCTACTATTAGTTTCATAGCCACACAGCTCTGTATCCTCCACCAAACCTTCCAGTTGCCAACCTCTCCTTTTCCAACTGGGAGCACGGTGGACACTGACTGCTGATGGGGATATATACCTTTCTCTTTCTTTTCTTATTAATTTTCGTTATATAGCGGTCACAGATTATATACCACTTTATCCAAATCTGCCAGTCCCACTGTAACAGATGGTGTTTCTTCAGCAAATGTTACAGTTGCTTAACCACCAAATCCACGGACCAAAACTTTTTTCCCCTTTCCAACACACCTGTTCCCCTTTCCACCAGCATCTGTCCTTTTTCAACTCATTTTGGTATATGACCAAAAGTGCAACTGTGCAGGGACACCGTACTCAACGCCATCTCAGCACAGCAGCCATCCCTCGGTCCCTCCGATGTGGACAAGTAAAAGACCATTTCCTCCTATCCATGACAAAGCGTTGAGATTCACTCTGTGCAGCACTGGTGTTTAGTGGAAAAGTAGATCTAAGATTGCGTACCACATTCTGCAGATACTCCTGTATACGTGCGTCCATTTCTATGGCAGGAATTAGTTCGCCAAATTTTGTCTTGTACCGGGGATCTAACAGTGTGGCAACCCAGTATTCAGGATTACTTCGAATTCATACAATCCGAGGGTCATGTAGGTAGTGCAGCAAGAAGGCGCTCATGTGTCTTGTGCATCCAGGAGGACCAAGTCCTTGGTGCGTTGGTGGCAGAGAGGTGAGAATCGTGCATTCTTCCTCTGCCCTCTCCCCACAACCTCGCACAACCGAAATGTGAGCAAGCTCTCACTCATCTGCTGAGTCTTCCATGCCCATCGCCAGTTCCTCCTCCATTTCTTCATGGGCTCCTGCACTTTCATCAACACTTTTTGCTGATACTATGCGCCCTTGTTAATCCCTCTCCCTCACAATGACTGCCGCATAGGTGCCGCTGACCATCTGGACCTCGGAGATCTTGTTATCCCTTCCGCATATGACTCCTCCTGTACTTCCTCCCCTTCCTCTTGTCCCAACACCTGACTCCGAATTATAATTACAGTGTGCTCCATCATGTAGATGACCAGAATTGTCACGCTGAGAATGACATTGCCAGTGCTAAACATCTTCGTCGACATTTGTAAACTGTGTAGCAGGGTGCATAGGTCCTTGATCTGACACCACTCCAGCAGCGTGATCTGCACCACCTCTTGATCAAGTTATCCCAGGCTATATGTCTTACCGTATTTCAGCAGGGCTCTGCGGTGCTGCCACACACGTTGCAACATGTGCAGATTCCAATTCCTGCGTGTCGGAACATCGCATTTCCGTCGTTTAACTGCCAGACCCTAAGACTTCCGGAGTGATGAAAGTTGTTGAGCTGCTGTGTGCGCACGATGGAAGTGAGCACATAGCGAGCGTGCCCGCTGCACAAGGCTATGTAGGCCGTGATGGTGTTTTAAAAATTGCTGGAGAATTCGGTTCAACACGTGAGCCATACAAGGCACGTGTGTCACATTGCCCTGAGGATGGCCCGCAGCCAGGTTTGCATCATTGCCGCACACGGCTGTTAAGTCACCAACGGAGTCCGCTCCGTCAATTTGTACTCCGGTCGCCAGGTGACAACGTGTTCCTTTCATGAATAGTGCTGATGATGGGAGAGGAGTCGATGCCAGCGGCGCAGGTGGACGCAGGTTATGCTCACCCACTGGGCTGCATTACCTTGACAGATGCAGAATCTCTGGCTGAATGTAGCTAGTGGGTATCTCACAGATGAAATACCATCATTCAGCTACAACCAATGGGAAGACACCACACCCTTTTTTATGCCCATCCTGTCTGCAGACCACTGCCAGACATAGCTATGACCTCTGGTTACTTTTACCCCCAGTTCAGTTTTATGATTTTGTGTGCTTGTTACCTGACTACTTTTCCTGCTTGCTGTTTATGTACCTTGTTGGCCGATCCGCATTTCACCTCTGCTTGTTTTCTGATTAAGTCCTGGCCGTCCCATTCTGTTCCTGTTCCTCAATTAATGTTTTGACCCTGCCTGACTACTATTCTCTGGAACTGCAGCCTTCCACAGGTATTAATCACCTTGGGCCCTGTGCAATTCCTAATCCCTGTATAGGGGTTAAAGGGTTTCAGGGTTCTAGGGGTCCTGCTTGGTGAGTGGCTTCCCTCTAGCCTATCATTAACAGCCCATCTGAGTGTGTGGATCAAGGAAGGCGTTACACCGTGCTCTCTGCAGAAGGCCATGTGGGCCAGGATAGTGCTTTAAAAATTGCTGGACAACCAGGTTCAACACGTGAACCACACAAGGCATGTGTGTCACATTGTCACAGCGAAGGGCCGCACCCATGTTTGCATCATTGTCGCACCCGGCCTTCCCTGGCTGCTGGTTGAGTGGAGACAACCATTGATGAAACTCGGTATCCAGAGCTAACCGTCCACAACTTCTCAGCGGTGTGACTCACATTTCCCATACATTTCAAAGTAAAACTTTGACCGCCTGATGGCATTGAGCTCTGCTGCCAGCATAGTAAGGAGGTGTGTGGTAGTGCTTGTGCGCAGTTACAAGGAAGGGTGGCCTGACCACACCGGGTTTGCGCCAAGGTGGAGGACCCACACGAGGTTGAAGAGGCCGAAGCAGTGTATTAACTTCTACATACAGAAGAAGGATTGAAAAAACTCGTGGGGACGGCAAGAATTGGACAGCAGACTATTCTCCATCTCTCACCATAGTTTGCCAGTGCCCAGTCAGTGACATGTAATGACCCTGTCTATGCTTACTGGTCCAAGTATCTGTGTTGAAATGCAGCCTGTCGCACACAGAGTTTCTCAAGGAAGTGGTGATGTTGTGTGCGACATGCTGGTGTAGCGCGGGCATGCTGTTCTTGGAGAAGCAGTGGTGATTGGGCATCTTGTACTGGATCACAGCGACAGACATAAGGTCTCTAAAATCCTGTGTGTCCACTAGGCGGAAAGGCAGCATTTCGGTAGCCAACAGCTTACAGAGGGATAGAGTCAACCTCTTCGCTTTGTCATGGGTCACAGGAAGTGGCCTTTTATTTGACCACATCTGAGGGACAGAGATCTGGCTGCTGTGTGTAGACGGTGTTGAGTAGGGTGTCCCTGGAAAAACTGCAGGTTTGTGAGGAAAGTGCAGGCGGAGACATGATGTTGCCTTCATCCAACGTTGGTGCTATCGATGTCAGAGAGAGCTGTACACACTCACTTGTTTCCCCTTCCAAACCAACTGACGACCTACCAAGCAAACTGCCTGTTGCGGTTACAGTGGTGGAAGTTGTGGGTGGAAAAACAGGTGTGACAGCTGTCCCCACAGTCCTAGAAGATGACGAGCGCGCGGATGCACTGGAAGGGGCAGGCGGTGGATGGTTCGCTCCGCTCGGCCGCATTGCAGCACGGTGAGCTTCCCACCGGGCCATATGATATTTATTCATGTGACGATTCATGGAAGAAGTTGTCAAACTGCTGAGGTTTTGACCTCTACTAAGAGAACCATGACAAATTTTACAGATCACATAATTTGGTCGATCTTTTTCTATGTCAAAAAAGGACCAGGCTAGGCAAGGCTTAGAGGCCATGCGACCTGTTGATCCACCCCGAATAATGCTCAGAGGCAGAGTGGTGGCTGAGGATGCAGTTGTAGACGTGCTACCAGTGCTCCGACTGTGTCCAGGAAGGCGCAAGGTAACTTCGTCGTCGGTTGCATCCTCCTCCACCGCCTCTGTTGACCTCCTCGAGTGTCTGACTGTGGGTTGACAGTAGGTGGGATCTAGAACTTCATCATCAATTGTTGTGTTTGCACTCCCCTCCCCCTCAGACCGAGCCTCTTCTTGCCCTGACCGAATATTTAAGTTGTCATCCCAATCGGGTATCTGCGTCTCATCTTCATCTGTATGTTCCTCATTGTCTATAACCACAGGTGTTGGAAAGGCAGCATTTTGGTAGGCAACAGTTTGCAGATGCTGAAAGTCAACCTCCAAGCCATGTCATGCCCTTCTAAAAGCATGTGAAACACAGCGAGGGGACTCCAACCACAGTCTCCCTCGTTGCCACTAATTGGGCCACACACACCCCACTTGACTGGCATCGGTTGAGCCCCCTTTTGAAAAAGAAAAAGATGCTTTGCATGAAGCACTCTCAAAAATACGCGTGCCTTTCCCGTCCCCTGGCTGACCCAGGGGAAGAAAAGTCCTCTGAGAGCCATGACTTGTTCATCTTGGTTCTTTTAGAAACACAGCGAGGGGACTCCAACCACAGTCTCCCTCGTTTCCACTAACTGTGCCACACACACCCCACTTGACTGGCATCGGTTGACCCAATTTTCAAGATGAAAAAGATGCTTTGCATGAAGCACTCTCAAAAATACGCGTGCCTTTCCCGTCCCCTGGCTGACCCAGGGGAAGAAAAGTCCTCTGAGAGCCATGACTTGTTCATCTTGGTTCTTTTAGAAACACAGCGAGGGGACTCCAACCACAGTCTCCCTCGTTGCCACTAATTGGGCCACACACACCCCACTTGACTGGCATCGGTTGAGCCCCCTTTTGAAAAAGAAAAAGATGCTTTGCATGAAGCACTCTCAAAAATACGCGTGCCTTTCCCGTCCCCTGGCTGACCCAGGGGAAGAAAAGTCCTCTGAGAGCCATGACTTGTTCATCTTGGTTCTTTTAGAAACACAGCGATGGGACTCCAACCACAGTCTCCCTCGTTGCCACTAATTGGGCCACACACACCCCACTTGACTGGCATCGGTTGAGCCCCCTTTTGAAAAAGAAAAAGATGCTTTGCATGAAGCACTCTCAAAAATACACGTGCCTTTCCCGTCCCCTGGCTGACCCAGGGGAAGAAAAGTCCTCTGAGAGCCATGACTTGTTCATCTTGGTTCTTTTAGAAACACAGCGAGGGGACTCCAACCACAGTCTCCCTCGTTGCCACTAATTGGGCCACACACACCCCACTTGACTGGCATCGGTTGAGCCCCCTTTTGAAAAAGAAAAAGATGCTTTGCATGAAGCACTCTCAAAAATACGCGTGCCTTTCCCGTCCCCTGGCTGACCCAGGGGAAGAAAAGTCCTCTGAGAGCCATGACTTGTTCATCTTGGTTCTTTTAGAAACACAGCGAGGGGACTCCAACCACAGTCTCCCTCGTTTCCACTAACTGGGCCACACACACCCCACTTGACTGGCATCGGTTGACCCAATTTTCAAGATGAAAAAGATGCTTTGCATGAAGCACTCTCAAAAATACGCGTGCCTTTGCCGTCCCCTGGCTGACCCAGGGGAAGAAAAGTCCTCTGAGAGCCATGACTTGTTCATCTTGGTTCTTTTAGAAACACAGCGAGGGGACTCCAACCACAGTCTCCCTCGTTGCCACTAATTGGGCCACACACACCCCACTTGACTGGCATCGGTTGACCCCCTTTTGAAAAAGAAAAAGATGCTTTGCATGAAGCACTCTCAAAAATACGCGTGCCTTTCCCGTCCCCTGGCTGACCCAGGGGAAGAAAAGTCCTCTGAGAGCCATGACTTGTTCATCTTGGTTCTTTTAGAAACACAGCGAGGGGACTCCAACCACAGTCTCCCTCGTTGCCACTAATTGGGCCACACACACCCCACTTGACTGGCATCGGTTGAGCCCCCTTTTGAAAAAGAAAAAGATGCTTTGCATGAAGCACTCTCAAAAATACGCGTGCCTTTCCCGTCCCCTGGCTGACCCAGGGGAAGAAAAGTCCTCTGAGAGCCATGACTTGTTCATCTTGGTTCTTTTAGAAACACAGCGAGGGGACTCCAACCACAGTCTCCCTCGTTGCCACTAATTGGGCCACACACACCCCACTTGACTGGCATCGGTTGAGCCCCCTTTTGAAAAAGAAAAAGATGCTTTGCATGAAGCACTCTCAAAAATACGCGTGCCTTTCCCATCCCCTGGCTGACCCAGGGGAAGAAAAGTCCTCTGAGAGCCATGACTTGTTCATCTTGGTTCTTTTAGAAACACAGCGAGGGGACTCCAACCACAGTCTCCCTCGTTGCCACTAATTGGGCCACACACACCCCACTTGACTGGCATCGGTTGAGCCCCCTTTTGAAAAAGAAAAAGATGCTTTGCATGAAGCACTCTCAAAAATACGCGTGCCTTTCCCGTCCCCTGGCTGACCCAGGGGAAGAAAAGTCCTCTGAGAGCCATGACTTGTTCATCTTGGTTCTTTTAGAAACACAGCGAGGGGACTCCAACCACAGTCTCCCTCGTTGCCACTAATTGGGCCACACACACCCCACTTGACTGGCTTCGGTTGAGCCCCCTTTTGAAAAAGAAAAAGATGCTTTGCATGAAGCACTCTCAAAAATACGCGTGCCTTTCCCATCCCCTGGCTGACCCACGGGAAGAAATGTCCTCTGAGAGCCATGTCCACATTGTCAGTGGACAGACACGTGTGCTTATCTGCCAGCAGACCCCCAGCAGCACTGAAGACAGGTTCCGAGAGAACGCTGGCTGCAGGACACGACAAGATCCCCAAGGCGTACGTGGCGAGCTCAGGCAATTTATCAAGATTGGAAGCCTAAAATGAGCAGGGCTCAAGTTGCACAATAATGGAATCGATGTTTCCTTGCATATACTCATATATCTGTGTGTCCTCTTTTTCCTTGTCCAGCTGTTTTGTTTTCGCATGAGTATATGTCCTTGTCACTTTCCCATGTGTTTGTGTTGTGTTGTGAGTTGTTTGTCACCTTTTGGACACCTTTGAGGGTGTTTTCTAGGTGTTTTTCTGTGTTTGTGATTGCCTGCCATTGTTTCCTATGCAGTTCGAGTTCGGTTCGTCGAACGTTCGACGAGCCGAACTCGAACGGGACCTCCGTTCGGCGAACCGACCTCGAGCCGAACCGGGACCGGTTCGCTCATCTCTACTCGGGAGATGCTCCTCTACATCTCGTCGGGACACAAACACTCCTTCTGTGAAGCCCACTTCCATAATGAACCCGCATTCTTTGTCAGGGTTGAAGCACCTCACATTGCCCCGGTGCCGCGGCCCTCTGACTCGGAAGGTGGCATTCCTCAGATGCTCTTTCTCTTTTTTGGTGCGGGGCAGCAATCTCCTGTCATCGCTGTTCTCTGGTAGTCATCTCCATGTGCATCTTTTGCAGTTGTTGCTCTTTCCCGGTAAGGGGCGTCAGCATCCGGCCTAGCCTGCCTCACTGGTACCTCTAGTAGGTGGATTCCTGCAGCCCCAGCAGCCGCTGGAATGCCGCGCGGCGGCGGAGCTGGCATCTCCACAGGCTCTGCTTTTGCTATGATAGATAAAGAAACCGACTGCTCCGCAGCCGGGGGTGCAAATCCCAGGTGCTCCGTATCGGGGTACAGGCCCGCTGATGCGGCCGGGTCTGGTCGGGCCTGTGCTGGGATCACCACTGTCATAGCCTGGTCACATGGTAGATTCAGGGGCTCTGCAACCTGCTTCTTACAAACGGGACTGGAGGTTCCGCTGCCGGTGTTGGGTTTGGCAGCTCGGCATCCGCCGAGGATGAGGGTGACGGTGGTGGAGTGCTTGCAGCGGGCGGGAGCAGACCGGATCCCACAGCCGTTTAGGCTGGGTCAGCCGGCACTGGGTAACTGCTTACGCGCTCCTCGCGTGGGACTTCTATACTATAACTTCTCTAGCAGCATATCCTACATTAAGAGCAGTATTTTTATAGACTAGAATACATTTTATATGTTGCAGCTGCAAGGTCTTAAATGCTATAATCCTTGCCTACATGGTTCTAATGCACTATCCTTTCTCCAGCAATTTGCCCTACACTAAATACAGTAAAATAAATAAATAGTTTTTTTTATGTTGCAGCAGCAAGAACTGTAAGGCTATAATCTGTCACAATTATCTCTCGGCAGTGAGAAATTTATGATGGTTCTTCTATTTGAGCCTTTTCTCCCTACTTTGGAGCCCAATATTAAATGTACTTTGCTTTCTGTTGGTGTGCCGCCCCTGCAGTGGTCGAACCGCTCGGATCCGGGGGTGATTACTCATGGCTCGAGGGTCTCCGGACCCGGGGGCTAGGGGTCACACTCAAATGTGGAAGGGGGATATTTACAGGGGAGATATAGATAGTTTGTGACGCCACTCATGGTGTGCGGTAATAGGGACTGCCGCCACTGCCGTTGGTAGCACCCGGGGTGATGGAATGGGGCAGCCAGATGACATTACCCTCCACGGGTAGGGGAAGGCCCCGGGACTCTGGATGGTGGTTTGGGGTGCAGGGGGAGCACAGGCTCACTAGTAGCCGGGGTTAATCAGGTACTCACTCAGCAAGAAAGCAGACGCTGACAACGTAGTAAACCAAGTCTCTGGGTGCCGCTGCCCTCTTGGGGAGCTCATCCGGGTCCAGTCCCCTGCAATACCGCCTGGTGGACTGTGGCCTATCTCCTGGCACCTTAATTTAGATTGTCCTTTGTGGCACTAAGATACTTTATCTGCTGCATTTTTGATAAGCCATATCATTGCTATGTAACCATATTGGTACATGTGATAATTTTGAGATCCTGCTGTATTGGGATTTCCTATACCGTTCTGTATTGTACATTCATGTATTTTCCACTTTTTTTGTAAATACTTAGCGCATTTTTGCAATTTGCTGGATTCTTAATATGCCCTATTTATGCTGCAGAACATTTTTTGATTACAATTTATTACCTTTTTGGTGTTCTGTATTTTTACTGGGAGTTTGGTAAAATTGCTGCCACTTGGCTTTCATTACATTTTACATTTACTCCTCCAGTCAGTCATATTTATGGTTTATGTTCATCTAAAGACAACATTATTTATTCTAAATATGGGTGCTTCTACAAATTGTGTCAGGTAGTATTTGTTACCCCTCCTCAGTAGTCTCCTTCTGTTTTTGTTTTTGTTTTGTTTGTTTTTTTATATCGTTTTATATTTATATGTCTACAATAAAATAAGTAATTTTACTATTGCATGAAGCACTTTTTGTCCTCCTTTTAATTTGGGTTAGGGACCTTGGTTGTTTTAACAGAAATGTAATAACAATTTTGTCTAAGTACGTCTGTGCGTCCTCCTGGGTTTCCTGCCATAGCATATGATTTCAATTAAATGTCGATGAATAGTTTTCATTGACACTGATGCACTCTGAGCCGGCAGGACAGCTTGAATTTTTTGGGAAATTGATTGGGGCTGATTATCCACGATCCCGAATATCCTGCATTGCAACCTTTTATCCATTTTTCTCTACCCTCTATGTTCACTGACATAAGCTACCGTGCCATGTCGAGTTGTAATCTCAAGATGTCTAGAGATGGACTTGTCACCTTCAGGTTGTTGATATTTTTCAACAAGTTTTGTTCTTAACTCTTCAGATATTTCTCTTACCTTTTTATTCCCCATGCTTTGTGTAGCACACAATACAAAGATTGAGCCAACTTCCTCCCTTTTTATCTTATATTAAGTGTGATTATCATATTACCCACATCTGTTACATGTCACAGGTGAGTTTGAACGAGCATCACATACTTGAAACAAAGTTGTTTTGCCACAATTTTGTAAAGCTAGCAACAATTCTGCTTGCCCATTTGGGGGGTTTTGTGTGAAATATTGTCTATTTTTTCTTTTTTTTTTCTCTTTTTTGTGTTGTTCCAATACACATAAAGAAAATAAACATTTATAACAAAACGTGTAATTGCAGTAATTTTCTGGCAGAAATACTTCATTTTCTGATACAGTTTTAAAGGGGCCAACACTTTTGAGCATGACTATACACAGTATATCACAAAAGTGAGTACACCTCACACATTTTTATATTTTATGTCTTTTCATGTGACAACACTAAAGATATGACACTTATGATACAATGTAAAGTAGTTAGTGCACAGTGTGTATAACAGTGTAAATTTGCTGTGACCTCTAAATAACTGAACACACATTCATTAATGTCTAAACTGCTGACAACAAAAGTGAGTACACTCCTAAATGAATATGGCCAAATTGTCACAAATTAGCCATTTTCCCTCCCCGGTGTCATTTGACTCAGTGTTACAAGGTCTCAGGTGTGAAGGGCAAGCAGGTGTGTTAAATTTGGTATTATCGCTCACACACTCTCTCATACTGGTCACTGGAAGTTCAATATGGCACCTCATGGCAAAATCTTCTCTGAAGATGTGAAAAAAGAATTGTTGCTCCACATAAAAATGGTGTAAACTATAAAAAGATTGCCAACACTCTGAAACTGAGCTGAAGCACAGTAGCCAAGACGATACAGCAGTTTAACCGCTTCAACCCCAGGCAATTTTCCATTTTTTGTTTCTGTTTTTTGCTCCCCTTCTTCCGAGAGTCATAACTTTTGAATTTTTTTTTGTCAATTTTGCCATTTGAAGACATTTTTTGTGGAATGAGTTGTACTTTTGAATGAAATAATTAGTTTTAACATTAAGTGTACTAGAAAATAGATAAAAAAAAATTAGAATTGTGGTGAAAATGCAAAAAAAAGTGCTATTGCATGATTGTTTTGGGAATATTTTATGCACCATGTTTACTATATGGTAAAACTAACATAGTATGATGCCTCAGGTCAGTATGAGTTCATTGATACCAAACATGTATACTTTTACATTTATCTAAGGGGTTAAAAATAATCTGAATTTTGTCCAACAAAAGAATTGCACTTTTGATGCTGTTTTCTGAGACCCGTATCGTTCTCATTTTTGGGATCTGGAGCTCAGTAACAGACTGTTTTTTGCATCTTGAGCTGCCATTTTTATTGATACCATTTTTGTGCAGATGCTAAGTTTTGATCGCCTGTTATTGCATTTTAAAACATTTTTGAAGCAAACAAAAAGCATAATTTT
The DNA here is from genome assembly GCF_048569485.1 of Anomaloglossus baeobatrachus. Lineage (NCBI taxonomy): Eukaryota > Metazoa > Chordata > Amphibia > Anura > Aromobatidae > Anomaloglossus > Anomaloglossus baeobatrachus. Next base: position 398,292,323 of record NC_134355.1, read on the forward strand.
GGCATTTGGAATTTTTGTTTCTTGCCACGCCGTGTACCGGTCAGAATGATTGATTTTATATTTTCATAGATAGGGCATTTCTGAATGCAGTGATACCAAATATGTGCATGTTTTTTTTATAATTTATAACTTTTATTTTCAATTTGGCAAATGGAGGTGATTTAAACTTTTAGACTTTTTAACATTTTTTCATATTTTTAAACTTTTTTTTACATTTTTTATTTATTTACTAGTCCCTCAAGGGGACTTTATGGATCAGCAGTCTGATCGCTTGTTCATTTCTGTTGATCAGACCTGCACAGCTCTGATCAGCAGAAATGCAGCATTCTTGTGAGAGCCAATGCTCTGTCGGTAATTTCAAGAAGTACGTCATGGTAGTCTAAGGGGTCATCACCTGACCCCAAGCTACCATGGCAACCATTGGCTCCCCATGATCACATCACGTGGCCTCTGATGGGGACAGGGAGCGTCGCAATCCCCGCCATGGTCATTTAAATTGTGCTGTCACATTTTGACAGCGCGATCTAAGTGGCAAGCAGGTGCAGGTTCATCTTAGCCCCACATGTCTGCTGTTTAAATTAGCCAGCATTGATTAATGCTACATAGCCAATGATGTACCAGTACGTCATTGGTCATGAAAGGGTAACAAGACAGGTTCCATTCAGAACAGGCTTCACCATGGTTGACCAAAGAAGTTGAGTGCATGTAATCAGCATTATATGCATAGTTGGCTTTTCACAATAGAAATATAAGTACTGTCAGCATTGCTGCAAAGGCTAAAGATGTGGGGGGGTCTTTGCCTGGCAGTGTTCAGCCATACTTCGCACACTGTATCAAATTAGTCTGTATGGTTATCGTTTCAAAATGAAGCCTCTTTTAAAGATGGTGCACTAGAAAGCTTTCAAATAGTTAATTGAAGACAAGCAGACAAGGACATGGATTACTGCAATCATGTCCTGTGGTCTGATGAGACTGGGATAAACATTAGGTTCAGAGGGTGTTACGTGTGTGGGGCAGCAACTAGGTAAAGAGTGCAAAGACAAGTGTGTCTTGCCTACAGTCACGCATAGTGGTGGGAGTGTTATGCATGTGTGCTGCTGGCTCTCGGGAGCTGGAGTTCATTGACAGAATCATCAATGCCAACATGTACTGGGATATACTGAAGCAGAGCATGATCCCCTCCCTTCGTATTCCAACAGAATAATGGCCCCAAACACACCTCCAGGACAACCACTGACTTTCTATAGAAACTGAGGGTAAAAGGTGCTGAACTGGCCAAGCACATTTCTAGACCTAAACCCTATTGAGCATCTGTGGGGATCCTCTAATGGGAGGTAGAAGAGCAAAAGGTCTTTAACATCCACCAGCCCTGTGATGTCGTGATGGAGGAGGGGAAGAGGATTTCAGTGGCACCTGTAAAGCTCTAATGAACTCCATGCCCAAGAGCGTAAAGACAGAGCTGCAGTACATATAATGGTGACCACACAAAATATTGACAGGTTGGGCACAATTTAGCCATCTTCACTTAAATGTTTACACCTCTTTTGTTTTCTGTGGTTTAGACATTAATGGCTGTGTATTGGGTTATTTAGATTGCACATCAAATTACAAGCTGTACATTGAATACTTTACATTGTATCAAAGTGCCATATCCCCAGTGTTGTCTCAACAAGACATACAACAAAATATTTACAAAAATGTGAGGTGTGTACTCACTTCTGTCATATACATATACAGTATATATATATATATATATATATATATATATATACTAGAAGGTGGCCCGATTCTACGCATCGGGTATTCTATAATTTACGTATTGTGTAGTTCATGTATGATTTTTGTTATATATATATATATATATATATATATATATATATATATAGATGTTGTTGTGTGTAGTTACCAAGTGTTTGTGTAGGGCGCTGTACATGTTCTGAGTGTCGCGGGGGGTGAGAGCGGTGTTGTATGTGTGTTGCGTTGTTTGTGGAGCGCTGTGTGTCTGTAGCGTTGTGTGTGTGTGTGTGTTGTGCGGTTTGTGTGGGTGTGGTGTGTTTTGGGGGAGGTATGTTTTGAGCAATGTGTGTGTTGTGCAGTATGTGCGTATATTTGTGTGTGCAGCGTTGTCTGTGTGTGTGGGTGTCTGTGTAGGGCGTTGTTTGTGATTCCTAGTGTGTGTGTGTTGTGCAGTGCGCGTGTGTGTGTGTGTTGGGGGGAGGTGTGCACCTCCCATCGTGCTCCATCCCCCATGCTGCGCACCCCCCATCGTGCTGCATCCCCCATGCTGCGCACTCCCAAACGTGCTCCATCCGCCATGCTGCGCACTCCCAAACGTGGTCCATCCGCCATGCTGCGCACTCCCAAACGTGCTCCATCCGCCATACTGCGCACTCCCCATCGTGCTGCATCCCCCATGCTGCGCACTCCCAAACGTGCTCCATCCGCCATGCTGCGCACTCCCCATCGTGCTCTATCCGCCATGCTGCACACTCCCAAACGTGCTCCATCCGCCATGCTGCGCACTCCCAAACGTGCTCCATCCGCCATGCTGCGCACCCCCTATCATGCTCCATCCGCCATGCTGCGCACTCCCAAACGTGCTCCACCCGCCATGCTGCGCACTCCCAAACGTGCTCCATCCGCCATGCTGCGCACTCCCAAACGTGCTCCATCCGCCATGCTGCGCACTCCCAAACGTGGTCCATCCGCCATGCTGCGCACTCCCAAACGTGCTCCATCCGCCATGCTGCGCACTCCCAAACGTGCTCCATCCGCCATGCTGCGCACTCCCAAACGTGGTCCATCCGCCATGCTGCGCACTCCTAAACGTGCTCCATCCGCCATGTTGCGCACTCCCAAACGTGCTCCATCCGCCATACTGCGCACTCCCAAACGTGCTCCATCCGCCATACTGCGCACTCCCCATCGTGCACCATCTGGCATGCTGCGCACTCCCAAACGTGCTCCATCCGTCATGCTGCGCACTCCCAAACGTGCTCCATCCGTCATGCTGCGCACTCCCAAACGTGCTCCATCTGCCATGCTGCGCACTCCCAAACGTGCTCCATCCGCCATGCTGCGCACTCCCAAACGTGGTCCATCCGCCATGCTGCGCACTCCTAAACGTGCTCCATCCGCCATGTTGCGCACTCCCAAACGTGCTCCATCCGCCATACTGCGCACTCCCAAACGTGCTCCATCCGCCATACTGCGCACTCCCCATCGTGCACCATCTGGCATGCTGCGCACTCCCAAACGTGCTCCATCCGTCATGCTGCGCACTCCCAAACGTGCTCCATCCGTCATGCTGCGCACTCCCAAACGTGCTCCATCTGCCATGCTGCGCACTCCCAAACGTGCTCCATCCGCCATGCTGCGCACCCCCCATCATGCTCCATCCGCTTGGGAGTGCGCAGCATGCCGGATGGTGCACGATGGGGAGTGCGCAGTATGGCGGATGGAGCACGTTTGGGAGTGCGCAGTATGGCGGATGGAGCACGTTTGGGAGTGCGCAGCATGGCGGATGGACCACGTTTGGGAGTGCGCAGCATGGCGGATGGACCACGTTTGGGAGTGCGCAGCATGGCGGATGGACCACGTTTGGGAGTGCGCAGCATGGGGGATGCAGCACGATGGGGAGTGCGCAGTATGGCGGATGGAGCACGTTTGCTCAGCCTCTCTCCTTCCAGCCTCCCTCAGCATCAGCCTCCCCCTCCCCGCCTTCCCCAAGATCAGCCTCTCTGCTCCCAGCCTCCTCCAGCACGCCGTGCTCCTCTGCCGACACTCACCCACACCCGATCGCATCCACTCACCCACACAACCGATCGCATCCACTCACCCACACAACCGATCGCATCCACTCACCCACACAACCGATCGCATCCACTCACACACACAACCGATCGCATCCACTCACACACACAACCGATCGCATCCACTCACACACACAACCGATCGCATCCACTCACACACACAACCGATCGCATCCACTCACACACACAACCGATCGCATACACTCACACACACCCGATCGCATACACTCACACACACAGACGATATTGCACATACGCGCTGATACTCACAACATCCGGGGATATCACATGCTTCTGGCCATGTGATCCTCCGTCAGGTCCTGGAAGCTCACAGCACAATATCGCCGCCGAGAAGCAAGCGATATCCCAGGATGTTGTGAGTATTTGGATGCGATGTGATGTGTGTGTGAGTGAGTGTGATCTGATTTGTGTGTATGTGTGTGTGTGTGTGCTGTTATGTTATGTATGTTCCGCAGCTGCAGGACCTTGATGTGTGGATGCGATGTGATGTGTGTGTGAGGTGTGTGTGAGAGTGAGTGTGAGCCGGTGTACACTGGTAACTATGATACACATCGGGTAACTAAGGGACCTTAGTTACCCGATGTGTATAATGGTTACCAGCTTTCACGGCCTCCGTTAAGATCCCAGCATCGCAAGGTTATGTGTGGCGCTGCTGGGATCCTGACGGAGCCGGTGTAGAAGCAAGCGATATCCCAGGATGTTGTGATGTGTGGATGTGATGTGTGAGGTGTGTGTGAGAGTGAGTGTGATCTGATGTGTGTGTACTCACCTGGGAATCGGAGCCCCGTGTCAGCGAGCGTGCATTGCGTGAGGGGGGCGGGGCCTGCAGAGAGCCGGGGCGAGAGGCCAATCCGTGTGGGGGGGCGGGGCCATGGCGAGCCCAGCGGCCAATCAGCTTTGTGTCACCGTAAGGACACAATTTCGGAGCATGACAGACAGACAGACAGACAGACAGACAGACAAAATAAGGCAATTATATATATAGATATATATATTATACAGTGCTGGCCAAAATTATTAGCACCCCTGCAATTTTGTCAGATAATACTCTGAAAATGATTGCAATCACAATTTCTTTGGTATTATTAACTTCATTTATTTTGCTTGCAATGAAAAATACACAAAAGAGAATGAAGCAAAAATCAAATCATTGATCATTTCACACAAGACTCAAAAAATGGGCCAGACAAAAGTATTGGCACCCTTAGCCTAATACTTGGTTGCACAACCTTTAGCCAAAATAACTGCGAACAACCGCTTCCGGTAACCATCAAAGAGTTTCTTACAATGCTCTCCTGGAATTTTAGACCATTGTTCTTTGGCAAACTGCTCCAGGTCCCTGAGATTTGTAGGGTGCCTTCTCCAAACTGCCATTTTGAGTTCTATCCACAGGTGTTCTATGGGATTCAGGTCTGGACTCATTGCTGGCCCCTTTAGTAGTCTCCAGTGCTTTCTCTCAAACCATTTTCTAGTGCTTTTTGAAGTGTGCTTTGGGTCATTGTCCTGCTGGAAGACCCATGACCTCTGAGGGAGACCAAGCTTTCTCACACAGGGCCCTACACTATGCTGCAAAATTTGTTGGTAGTCTTCAGACTTCATAATGTCATGCACATGGTCAAGCAGTCCAGTGCCAGAGGCAGCAAAGAAACCCAAAAACATCAGGGAACCTCCGGCATGTTTGACTGTAGGGACCATGTTCTTTTCTTTGAATGCCTCTTTTTTTTTCCTGTAAACGCTATGTTGATGGCTTTTCCCAAAAAGCTCTACTTTTGTCTCATCTGACCAGAGAACATTCTTCCAAAATGTTTTAGGCTTTCTCAGGTAACTCCAGCCTGGCTTTTTTATGTCTCGGGGTAAGAAGTGGGGTTTTCCTAGGTATCCTACCATGCAGTCACTTTTCATTCAGATGTCAACGGATAGTACGGGTTGACACTGTTGTACCCTCGGACTGCAGGGCAGCTTGAACTTGTTTGGATGTTAGTCGAGGTTCTTTATCCACCATCCGCACAATCTTGCGTTGAAATCTCTCGTCAATTTTTCTTTTCCTTCCACATCTAGGGAGGTTAGCCACAGTGCCATGGGCTTTAAACTTCTTGATGACACTGCACACCATAGACACAGAAACTTTCAGGTCTTTGGAGATGGACTTGTAGCCTTGAGATTGCTCATGCATCAACACAATTTGGATTCTCAAGTCGTCAGACAGTTCTTTGGTCTTCTTTCTTTTCTCCATGCTCAATGTGGTACACACAAGAACACAGGGTAGAGGATGAGTCAACTTTAATCCATGTCAACTGGCTGCAAGTGTGATTTAGTTATTGCCAACACCTGTTAGGTGCCACAGGTAAGTTACAGGTGCTGTTAATTACACAAATTAGAGAAGCATCACATGATTTTTTAAACAGTGCCAATACTTTTGTCCACCCCTTTTTTATGTTTGGTGTGGAATTATATCCAATTTGACTTTATGACAATTTTTTACATTTTTTTTCATTGAAGACAAATTAAATGAAGATAAAAATGTGTATGTATGTATGTATATGTGTATGTATGTGTATGTATGTATGTATGTGTATATATATATATATATATATATGATGTATTTATAATAAGATAGTTGCAAATAAGTACAACCTGCACCTCAAAAAGAATATATATATATATCGCTGTAATTTTTCAAATACATTAACTATAAAGACACTGGATATATATATATATATATATATATATATATATATATATATATATAATGTGAGGCAGTGACAGGGGTAATATTTGAAGACCGCTATGTGTCCCCCAGAATGTGTCTGGAAACCCTCTGAGTTTGCTATAGCTATTACTGGGAGTATAGCACAAAGGGTAACAGGGAGACAGATCCCTCCTCCCAGTCCAGGTTTTGTAGCAATTCTCATGTCCAGCATTTTCATTTAAACTCATGCAGAGCACAGCAGGGTGTGTCTCAGTTGAGAGCCAGGCTTGGTGAAGCTAACACATGCGGTGTGAGCTGGGCTGGCTCTGTGTGGAGTGAACACAGGCCAAGAGGGTGAGCCTACGAGAACCTTATACAGATCCCTGCGGTTATCGGGGTCCTAAGATAACAAGACTTTTTGATGCAAAGAATTTGTCTATATGCACCGGCTGTGATCCGGAAGAGACTTTGACTGTGGGAAATTGGATCTATTTATGCTGCAACAATAAATAGACTGTTGGTGTGAACACGCTGCTGCCTCACTGCCTCACGTTTTTGCCCAAACAACACTGCTACCTCACATTATGGTGGAGAATGCGGGCATGGCAGCCTGGTTGCTAAGGGCAATGGCCTAAGAGGTACTTACCTGGAAGAAGAAAAAAAAATAAATAATTTTTTTCTACTGACTGTTTGCGGTGGATCGGCGGGTCCACGAAGCCTGCAGGCATTGCAGCCTGGTTGCTAGGGGCAACAACCCAGTTTTCACATGTTTATGATCAAGCCTGCAAAGTTACAGTTTACCTCAGCAGCCACTATGGAGGATCTTGTAAAGCAGCTGGCCCAGTCTACTGCTCAACTACAGCAGGTTTTTGCACAAACCAGTGCACAGCAGCAACAAGCTAATGCTCAGCACCAGCGGGCGTTAGCTCAGCAACAGGAGACAAACAGCTTGTTGACTAAGCAGCTTTCTGCTCTGCGAGAAGCGCTCCCAACGGTAACTCCAGGTCATCCACTCCTTCCTGCGGCCCAGGACAGAGTAAGGGCGGCACTTACAAAGATGAGTGCAGAGGATAACCCAGAAGCCTTTCTCTCCGTGTTTGAGAGGACCGCTGAGCGAGAGAAATTGTCTACCGACCGTTGGACTGATGTCGTGGCCCCGTTCCTGGTAGGTGAACCCCAAAAAGCCTACCTGGATCTCAGCACGGAGGATGCCAAGGACTATGGCATACTGAAAGGTGAGATCCTTGCACGGATGGGGGTTAACACTTATCTCCGGGCCCAACGAGTGAATCAGTGGTCCTTTGAGGAGGGAAAACCTTCACGCTCACAGGCCCATGTCTTACTGGACCTTGTAAAAAAATGGCTGCAGCCGGAGACCTTGAACCCCGGACAGATGATTGAGCGGGTGGTGATTGAACGGTTTGTGCGGACTTTGCCAGCCCCCATTCAACGGTGGGTGGGACAGGGGGACCCCGGTACCCTAGACCAGCTAGTGAATTTGGTGGAATGCTACACAGCTACCCAGGAGTTGGTCCGGGACTCTGCTTCACGGCGGGCACTCCGTAGGGATACGCCCCCTTCACAGTTGGTAAAAGACTCCCGTCCCTCCTCGGGTGCTTCCCCGTCTTCAGCCCTGGCAGAGAGTAAACCCCAGACTAAGGTCAGCAGGAGTCCCGGTTCCCCAAAGTCAGACACCCGAAACAGGGACACCTCTGCTGTTATGTGCTGGCGGTGCCATCAGCTCGGGCATGTGATGGCACAGTGCCCACTCACAACAGAACCCATGGACTGCCGGTACGCTCGCCGGGTATCAATGTATGCCCATACTGTTTTTACCGTAAGCACTGTTACTATGGGGGAGGAGCCCCATCTCTGCAAAGTACGTGTAAATGGCTATACAGCAGAGGCTTTGTTGGACTCAGGAAGTGTAGTGACTCTTGTACATGCCTCCTTGGTCTCCGGGGAAAACCCTATGGGACATAAAGTAGGGGTACTTTGTATTCATGGAGACCTACGTGAATACCCTATGGAAAGGGTCACCATTGCTACCTCGTGTGGAGAGGTTCAACATGAAGTGGGGGTGATAAAAAGACTTCCATATGCTGTTATTTTGGGAAGAGACTTGCCCCTGTTCTGGACATTATGTGGGAGGCGACCTAGCCCTCCGAGGTGTATGATTGAACCAGGCCCTGAGCCGGACGATCCCGACTCAGGGATACCTGCCGTAGGGGTCACCAGTATAGGGACAGAGTGTAACCCTGCCAGGTTCCCCCTAGAGGTAATGGCAGGAGAGGTTGAGCCACTCGAGGCAATCCCGGAGTTGAACGTGTCTCCAGATAATTTCGGAACAGCACAGCTCCGGGACCCCACATTGGCTCCTGGACGTGGAAATGTACAGGTAATTGATGGGGTACCCCAGCGGCCTGGTGCCAGGCTGGAAACTCCCTACATGGCTCTAAAGCGAGAGTTGTTCTATCGGGTTGATACAATCCGGGGGGAAATAGTGGAACAGTTGGTGGTCCCTCAGCCGTACCGCCGTCAGACCTTGGAATTGGCTCATAACCACCTAATGAGTGGGCACCTAGGTGAAGAGAAAACGCGGGAATGCATGTTTCAGCGGTTTTACTGGCCAAGGGTCGGCGCAGAAATTAAGAGGTTCTGTGAGTCCTACCCAGTTTATCAGTTGACCGCACCAACGCACCGTTTCCGTAGTCCTCTGATACCTTTACCCATTATAGAGGTGCCTTTTGAGCGGATTGCTATGGATCTGATCGGACCCATTGTAAAATCAGCCCGTGGTCACCAGCACATCCTGGTAGTGATGGATTACGCGACACGTTATCCGGAGGCCATTCCACTACGTCACACCTCGGCGAGGCTTATTGCTTGGGAGTTGTTTGCTATGTTCTGTCGCGTGGGGTTACCCAAAGAAATCCTGACCGATCAGGGCACTCCCTTTATGTCTAAAATTACAAAGGAACTGTGCAAACTCCTCCAGATCAAGCAGCTACGCACGTCGGTGTACCATCCCCAGACTGATGGTCTAGTGGAACGTTTTAATAAAACTCTAAAGGCTATGTTGAAAAAGGTGGTCTCCAAAGAGGGGAAAGATTGGGACATGTTATTGCCCTATTTAATGTTCGCTATCCGCAAGGTCCCACAATCTTCCACCGGGTTCTCGCCATTTGAGTTACTGTATGGCAGACATCCGCGGGGACTGCTGGATATAGTTAAGGAAACTTGGGAACAGGAGCCCACCCCTCACAAAAGCACAGTGGAATACGTTATGGGTATGCAGGATCGTATCATGGCAATAATGCCCATTGTTAAAGAGCATTTGCTGGATGCTCAGGCAGCCCAAAGTACTCAGTATAATAGAAAGGCCTCCATCAGGTCTTTTAAACCAGGAGATCGTGTCTTAGTCCTAATACCTACTGCAGAAAGTAATTTCTTAGCCAAATGGCAAGGTCCCTATGAGATCCGGGAGAAAGTGGGGGAAGTAAACTATAAGGTGTATCAGCCAGGTAGAAGAAAACCAGAGCAAATCTACCATGTAAACCTGCTGAAGGCATGGAAAGACAGGGAATGTATGGTGGCTGACGTAACGTTGGACCTAACCTTTTCAGGTGCCTTGACAACAACAAAGGAGGAGTCCCCTGATGATGAATTGGGAGTAAGGATAGGGGATTCTCTCTCAAAACAGCAGAGACGGGAGTCTCGGAGATTAGTGCAGCGGAATACGGATGTGTTCTCAAGCCTACCCGGCCGAACAACCTTAATCCACCACGATATTGTCACCGAGCCTCAAGTAAGGGTACGCCTGAGGCCATACCGGGTACCAGAGGCTCGGATGCAAGCCATTGCGGAGGAGGTAAAAAAGATGCTCCAACTAGGGGTTATTGAAAAATCCACGAGCGAATGGGCCAGTCCCATTGTGCTGATCCCGAAACCAGACGGTTCTTTAAGATTCTGTAATGACTTCCGAAAGTTAAATGAGGTATCGAAGTTTGATATGTATCCCATGCCCAGGGTCGACGAGCTGATAGAGAGACTGGGACGGGCCCAGTACTTCACGACTCTCGATCTCACTAAAGTTTACTGGCAGGTGCAGCTGACAGAGGCGGCAAAAGAAAAGACCGCTTTTGTCACGCCAGGGGGGCTCTATCACTATGTCGTCTTGCCATTTGGTTTACATGGGGCTCCGGCCACGTTTCAGAGATTAATGGACATAGTGTTAGAACCCCATCAACCATATGCCTCTGCATATTTGGATGACATCATCATCTATAGCAGTGACTGGAGCACCCACTTATCTCAGGTACAAGCGGTAGTGGATTCGCTCAGAGCGGCTGGTCTGACGGCAAATCCAAGCAAATGTGCTATGGGTCTCAAAGAAGCCCGTTACTTGGGGTATATGATAGGCCAAGGGGTTATCAAGCCACAAGTAAACAAAATCGAAGCCATTCAAAACTGGCCTCGTCCCCTTACCACAAAACAGGTAAGAGCCTTTCTGGGTATAATGGGGTATTACCGACGATTCATACCCAATTTTGCTGGACGGTCGGCGCCTTTGTCCAATCTTTTAAAAGGGAAGAAGTCGGTCATGGTCCACTGGAATACACAAGCAGAGGAAGCCTATCAGGTGCTAAAGGTAGTCCTATGTGGTCAGCCTGTCCTTGTCAACCCTGACTTTCAAAAGGAGTTTATAGTACAGGCAGATGCCTCTGAGATGGGTCTGGGTGCGGTTCTGTCCCAGGAGGTAGATGGAGAGGAGCACCCGGTCACCTATTTGAGTAGAAAACTCACCCCGGCAGAGAAGAACTATAGCATAGTGGAGAAGGAGTGCCTGGCCATAAAATGGGCTCTGGAATCCCTCCGCTACTACCTGCTGGGGCGACACTTTCGCCTGGTGACAGACCACTCCCCTTTGGTCTGGATGAGGAATGCTAAGGAGAGAAATGCTAGAGTCACCAGGTGGTTTCTCTCCTTGCAGAACTTTCACTTTTCTGTGGAACACCGGGCTGGTAGGTTGCAGGGCAATGCGGATGCCCTGTCCAGAGGTCCCTGTATGTTGGCAAAAGTTCAACCCCGCCCGTTTGAACTGAGGGGGGGGATATGTGAGGCAGTGACAGGGGTAATATTTGAAGACCGCTATGTGTCCCCCAGAATGTGTCTGGAAACCCTCTGAGTTTGCTATAGCTATTACTGGGAGTATAGCACAAAGGGTAACAGGGAGACAGATCCCTCCTCCCAGTCCAGGTTTTGTAGCAATTCTCATGTCCAGCATTTTCATTTAAACTCATGCAGAGCACAGCAGGGTGTGTCTCAGTTGAGAGCCAGGCTTGGTGAAGCTAACACATGCGGTGTGAGCTGGGCTGGCTCTGTGTGGAGTGAACACAGGCCAAGAGGGTGAGCCTAGGAGAACCTTATACAGATCCCTGCGGTTATCGGGGTCCTAAGGTAACAAGACTTTTTGATGCAAAGAATTTGTCTATATGCACCGGCTGTGATCCGGAAGAGACTTTGACTGTGGGAAATTGGATCTATTTATGCTGCAACAATAAATAGACTGTTGGTGTGAACACGCTGCTGCCTCACTGCCTCACGTTTTTGCCCAAACAACACTGCTACCTCACAATATATATATATATATATATATATATATATATATATATATATCCAGTGTCTTAACTTTATAGTTACTGTATTTGAAAAAGTAACACTGCAGCAATAAATGCATTACTGTACTGAGATATAAATGCACACCTTCACACTCAACTTGATTAAGTGACAAGGTATTTACATTTTAATGAAAAATGCAATTGTATAAATTTCTTTAGTACTTATATTGATTAGCGATGCAGTTTCTTTTCTTACTTTAATCTAAAAAGTTACTCTAAATGTATGAAGTTTTTAACATCACAATATATTATTCTTCCTGAAGAAATTTGTTTGCATAATTTTCCATCGTTCAAAACTCCCAGCTCACAATAAATATTAAGTAAGCTTGTAAGGTTTAGTATTGTAAAAAAATAATTTAAATTTTGTTTGCAGTCTTAGAGTATGGATAAAACTGGCTATTTAAAAATAGTAAAGCTACAATCGTTTAAATTACACGGAATCTACATTAATAAGGAATTTGTTTAAATTTGAACATCATTTATTTATAATTATATATTAGCATTATTCCATCCAGGCACTAGATGGCAGGAGAGTATGATAAATTCAATTTGAAATCTCCTGAGAGGCTAGTGAAATAGCAAAATAAATAATAGGTAAACTGAAGAAACTAATAGTCATGCAATTAATAGTAGCATGTTTAAAATAAAATCTACAAATAACAGTCTGAACCAAAATGGCTGTGATGATCAGAAGAGAACACCAACCTGTGTCTAAAAGACAAATCTCATCACCAAATATGATTACGGCAAATGACCTGCATTTTCTCAAGTCCCAACCTAAAAGTGATGGGCAGATAAAATGTTAAATGGTTCAGTTGCTATTAAAGTAAGTCACACAAGTACTAAGTTTGCACATTTACTGAAATTTAGTACTTTAACTAACTTTAGTATATCAAATGTAATTTAGCATTTCATGAATTATCAAACTTAATGTGAAGGAATGGGAGTGTGAATTGAAAATCTGAAATGCAAAAAATGAACCGATATATATAATATTTAAGATTCGATTTGCAGTTCGCAAAAGCATAAAACTTGCCTTGCACGGTTTCTTATACACATCAGAGAGCGGGCTACCATTTTTTTTTTGCTTTGTCACAAGGGCCTGCTCATAATGCCCTACAGGAATGGCAATTTATGGATCATCCTATCTTTTACAGTGATAGTCAGTACCTAACAGATCAGTGGTTTCCAGTGCATAACAGTTAGTATGGCAGAGTGGTTTTCTATTTCCAGAGTCAATGGGTAAGTCTCTCTTTTATGTAGAGTATAAGCTCTTATTGGTAACAGGGTAGTCTCTCTCTATGTATCACTCTCTCACCTGTAGATTATAATCTCTTATAGTCAGCAAGGTTCTCGCTATCTCCTGTAGAGTTTACGTTCTTATAGTCAGCATGTTTCTCTGACTCTCTCTTTCACCTGTAAAGTGTATGCACTTATGGTCCCTGGTGTCTTTTCTCTCTTGTAGAGTGTAAGCATTTTGATCAATAGGATTCTTTCTCTCTCTCACCTGTAAAGTGTAGGCTCACCAGGGTCCTCTGTCTCTCTCTTTCTCTTCATTAGTGTGTAGGCTTAAGGTCAGCATTTTCTTCTCTCAGTATTGCCTGTAAATTGTAGGTTGTTGGTAAGCTCTCTCTCTTATTCTCTCCTCACTGTATGTATATTTTTCATGAAATTACAAGCTTTTCAGTATTGAGATTCACGTGAATTTAGTTTTGGATAAAATTTGGAATATTTCACAAATTTGAATTTCAAAGATTGACTCATCAGAAATATTTAACTGTTTATAATACTTAGTAAGTTGTACTCACTTCTGTGAGTTGCAGCAGTGTCTCGGTGCACAAACTGGGCAATGGTGCTGGATTATGTTGACGAGCTGCCTGGTAAATTTTAAGTAAATATATTATTTGCAGCTTATAGGTCTTTTAGCTAAAATCAAGTGTAATATCTTTTGAATTGGCAGATAGATAAAGATTGTCGTAGTAGATTGATCCAATGCCAACTGGGTAAAAGCTTTAGTCTGTACACCAGGTGGGTTTATACAGTCATCTGGAAAGATGACTTTTCCCCAGAATCAAAGCCATTAGGTCTGGTAAGTTTGAATGCCCGAGGAGCAAACTGCCTCAGGAGTGATGACACTTGAATGTCTGGACTCACTGGGTGTGTGACCCCATTTGATTTTAGAGGCACACTGCATGCTTTTCTCCTTTAACACTCTTTCAGCACACACCTTTTTTTCGGGCTTTCTGGCTAGGATGGGTAATTGAAAAAGTCTTTGGAAGGTCCAATCAGTTTTGCACAGGAAAAACTTCATTTATTTATTTTATTTGGCCACTGTGTTTAACCTTTTTAATTCTGTGTCCTCGTCACAAGGATTCTTTATGTTAAATTGCCCTTATGGGTTCCTCCCTGATTGATCGGAGGTGGAGTGTGGCCATTATGTTCAGTTCCTTCCTCACCTGCAAATTCATGGCTCTCCTCCTCTGTAAGGAGAACTGCTCTAAACTGAGATACTGATTCTTTTGGGGTGGCAAAGGAGGTGAATTCTGGGAGCATGTGTGGCTCTCCCTAAGCCTCAATGAGAGGAAGCCACCAATCTCTGACTCATTAGTAGAGTTGAGCACGGTTCGCGGTTCGTGGTTCTCCAGTTCGCGGTTCGAGTGATTTTGGGGGCTGTTCTAGATCGAACTGGAACTCGAGCTTTTTGCTAAAGCTAGTTGCTAGTTACGTTCGAGAACGTTCGAGAACGGTTCTAGCAGCAAAAAGCCAAGCTAGCTGGCTTTTCGCTGTAATAGTGTAAGTCACTCTGTGATTCACACTATTATGAAATTTCAGCGTATAGTGTGCGGGAACAGCGCATTCAGATCACTGCTGCTGGGATAATGGTGATCGACATTTTTTTTTTTTTTCCTTGTCTTCCTTCCCTAAACGCGCGTGTGTAGTGGGGCAGGCCAGCATGTCAGCCAATCCCAGACACACACACAGCTAAGTGGACTTTTAGCCAGAGAAGCAACGGCATGTGTGATAGGATGTCCGTGTCACATGTCCCTGCATTATAAATACAGGCATCTGCCCGTCTGGACGCCATTATCTGCCTTCTGCGTCTGGGTGTCAGTCACCGCTGGCGTAGCTCCTGTCTCCGATACTGCTGTGTACGCTCTACACACAGCGCTATACAGAATAGGGATAGAAGTTTCTATTAGCCCTTGTAAGGGCTAATACCCGCAGGCTCAGAACCATAGGTGACAGTCAGGTCCATGAAAACAGATTTTAACAGCTACACAAGATAACAGCGTCTGTGTAGCTAAGGTCAGGGATTTCCTCGCTGCATTTCCCCATTAGGAGGGATAGAAAGGGAGGCTTCCTTTCCTCTACCCAGACCCACAACCCTGCCACTGTACCCTCCTGCCCTTTGCACACTCAAGCCTCATTGTTACTAAGCCATTATACTAGATAACACTGAGTAAACTTAGTGGCTTCCTAAAAGTGGCTGTTGGACTTCCATTAGTGTCCCACTAGTGCAAATCAATTTGCAAAACCTCTGCATTGCACACTCAAACTCATTGTTACTAAGCCATTATACTAGCAAACACTGAGTAAACTTAGTGGCATCCTAAAAGTGGCTGTTGGACTTCCATTAGTGTCCCACTGGTGCAAAGCTATTTGCAGCACCACTGCATTGCACCCTCCTGCTCTGTTTTTAATAAGCTATAATAATAGCAAAAAATGATGCCAGTTAGTGGCATCCAAAAAGTGGCTGTTGTACTCCATTTGTGCCCCAATGGTGCCAAGCATTTTCTAACACCTCTGCATGACACCCTCCTGCTCTGTTTTTAATAAGCTATAATAATAGCAAAAAATGCTGCCAGTTAGTGGCATCCAAAAAGTGGCTGTTGTACTCCATTTGTGCCCCAATGGTGCCAAGCTATTTCTAACACCTCTGCATGACACCCTCCTGCACATTTTGCAACGCTATTTTTATAGCAAACTCCTGAAATTCCTTGCTGCATTTCACCATTAGGAGGGATAGAAAGTGAGGCTTCCTTTACTGTCCTGGTACACACAGAACATGGCCACTGTACCCACCTGCCCACTTTTGCCACGCTATTTAATTTGCCCAAAGAGCTGACACTTTTTCTGCCATCCTAAAATTATCTTGAATACTAAGTTAGTGTTCCTTTGCTGCCAAGCAAGGTACAACATATGTGCGTTCTACACTCCTTTCCATTTGTGGAACATAATAATTAACTGCAGGTAGTCCAGCCAATCTTTCACAAAGGTGCAGGCGTGGATATAATGTTGCCTTCATCCAATGGTGGTTCTCTCGATGTCTGACAGATCAACAATACCATCAGTTTCCACTTCCAAAACAAGTGACGACCTGGCAATCACACTCCCGCTTACGGGTAAAGGGGTGGAAGTTCATCGTGAAAAAGCATGTGTGACTGCTGTCCCCACAGTCACAGAAGATGAAGAGCACGCAGATACACTTGATGGGGCAGGCGGTGGTTGCACAGGCACGCTAGGCCGCATTGTAGCACAGTGAAATTCCCTTTGCGACTTATGCTTCATTTTAAGTCTTGTATTTGGTGGGATCGACAGTATGCAGCAAAACCACGTAACATGAAAAGCACTGTTTGCAGTTGGGTTCATAAATGATTCTTTCACTTTCCCAAAACAAACAATAAGAACCATGCATTAAATTGAAATAATAGAACAATCTCATCAGTGGCCTACTGCTTGCTAAGCTCTCTGCGTAGCAGCAGTAATTGTGTGTTTGTGCGTGTGTGTGTGCGACGACAACTAATTAGTGGCGCATCACAAGAGCTTCTCAGTTATCTACCTAAACATAGACAAAACACATCACCCACCCTGAATACCCTTGTTAGCTGAAGCCTCACAGATAAGGCAGATGATAACAGTGTGAATGCAAACCACACAGCTCTGCAACACAGTCATGTAAATATTGAAAAGCAACATTCAATGCAAACATGTGTCGCTGTCCCTCTATGGTTTAAACTGTACGTGACAATTTGACAGTGCAGAGGCAGCAAGTATGATTGTCTATATAGTTGTCCTACTCAGAACAGATATGTGTTTTCATAATAAAACAAAATGTTGCGTGCATGCATTACTGTCTGGGCACAGCCTACCGTACCCGGGTAATGTGATGTCCAGTTGCCATAAATACAGACTTTACGCTCCTATCATGGTTAACAGTATAGACAGCACCGGAAGAATGTTGGTCTGTGGCACAGGATGCTGCTCACTGGCATTACGGTACTCCTCACAAAACTCCAAAATGACTCCCCTCACAATTGAATGAAGTGTTTCCGCGGTTGCTCCTTCCTGTGTGCTGATTTACCCCAGCCATAGCCTAACTCCAGTGTTTCGCCAACTGAGTATGCTCTGCCTGACTGTATCATTCCTGAGGCAAAGTCTTAATTTTGGGCTACAGCACATGCTCGTTTTGACTGTGCCTGAGTCATTCTGCGATCTGCGGCTCAACACACTTACACAGGGCCCTGGTGCTTGACTCACTCTCGGGAGGCCACTAAAACTAACTGCACCCAACATCAGCCCCAGGTGTCCCCTTACACTGCAGTGGCGGTCCCCACTGACCGCAATACCAAGAGTGGCGTCACAAAAATACATATAAAGATGCAACCTAAGTGTGACCATACTCTTCCTCCACGTGGAGTCCCTGAAGGTAATGCACCAACACAACACCTGTGGGACTTCACACTGACTGAGAAAAGCCTCTTTGCACAGGTATTTGCACTCCGTGCCGGGTCTAAGTCCTGTGTTGTGCCTAGACAGCATGCTGAAGCGGATAGTCTTTTTTTCAGAAACTGTATTTCATGGTACTGAGCATGCTCAGGCACTTACTGCATCAGAGGCTAGGTCAGGTAATGAACTCTTTGGCCCTGCCCCTGATGTGGGGAGCCCATATAGACCACAGGGCATAAGGTGTCCTGACAATTTGGCCAGGCCACTCCAAACAGGCTTGCAGAGGGCCACCCCTATGACTTGTCACCTCATTGTTGTTGGTCAGACAATGACTTTTGAGGTGTTTTGGTTGTGGCAGCCATGAGGTCATCATTCAAGTGGCGGTTCAAAATAGGACGCTAGTTATGCCACTCATGACGTGTCACTCTGATTTTGTCTCCAGGAGGTGCATTGTGGTCCACCCTGGTTTCGGGTGGACCCAGGTTATAAAAGGGGCTGGAGCCAAGAAGAAGGTGCCCAGTCTTCTATTATGCTCCGAAAGAGCACACCTCCATGTGTTGAACCCATTGCGGCTTTAGGCCAGAGGTAGGCAGGGATAGGTCATCGATGCAGGCCGCCACCACAGTTGGTAACGCAGATTGTTTAAGAACAGCTCCTGTGCTACCAGTCCTGCTAGTGCAGCCCAGTGGCATAAACAGGCCTGCTGCTGCTGATGCGCCTGCTGTCCACAGGTGTGCCCCCTACGCACACGGACTGCGTAACCAATTGCCCCTGTGTTGTTAACACGGAGTTCTGGGGCTTGGTGGTCGTGTGGACCCTGTCACGCTAACAGGGCTCCAAATCTCCAGATCCGAGTTGCGTCTAACTCGGTTCAGGCTACTATTTGTTTGAAAGTCAAGCTGCTCTGTATCCTCCAACTAACCTTCCAGTTGCCAACCTCTCCTTTTCCATCTGTGACCATGGTGGACACCGAATGATGATTGGGATATCTACCTTTCTCTTTCTTTTCTTCTTAATATTTTTGATATAGCGGTAACATAGTATATACCACCTTATCCAAATCTGCCAGTCCCACCATATCAGATGTTGTTTCTTCAGCAAATGTTAATGTTGCTTAACCACCAAACCCACGGACACAAACTTTTTTACCCTTTCCAACACACCTGTTCCCCTTTCCAACAGCATCTGTCCTTTTTCAACTCAGTTTGTATATGACCAAAAATGCAACTCTGCAGAGACACCATACTCAACGCCGTCTCAGCACAGCAGCCAGCCCTCGGTCCCTCAGATGTGGACAAGTAAGACCATTTCCTCCTATCGATGAAAAAGCGTTGAGATTCACTCTGTGCACCACTGGTGTTTAGTGGAAAAGCAGATGTAAGATTGCGTACCACCTTCTGCTGATACTCCTGCATACGTGCGTCCCTTTCTATGGCAGGAGTTATTTCGCAAAATTTTGTGTTGTATCGGGGATCTAACAATGTGTCAACCCAGTAGTCAGCATGACTTGGAATTCGTACAATCCGAGGGTCATGTTGTAGGTTGTGCAGCAAGAAGGCGCTCATGTGTCTTGAGCATCCAGGAGGACCAAGTCCTTGGTGTGTTGATGGCGGAGAGGTGAGAATCGTGCCTCCTTCCTCTGCCCTCTCCCCACAACCTCGCACAACCAAAATGTGAGCAAGCTCTCACTAATCTGATGAGTCTTCCATGCCCATCACCAGTTCGTCCTCCATTTCTTCCTGGGCTCCTGCACCTTCCTCAACTGTTTTGCTGATACTATGCTCCCTTGATAATCCCTCTCCCCCACCGTACCATGACTGCCGCCAAGGTGCCGCTGACCGTCTGGACCTTGTAGATCTTGTTATCCCTTCCGCATATGACTCCTCCAGTACTTACTCCCTTCCTGTTAGACCAACACCTGACTCCGAATAATACTTACAGTGTGTTCCATCATGTAGATGACCAAAATTGTCACGCTAAGAATGTCATCGCCAGTGTTAAACATCTGCGTCGACATTTGTAAACTGTGTAGAAGGGTGCATATGTCCTTGATCTGACCCCACTCCAGCAGCGTGATCTGCACCACCTCTGGATCAAGTTAGCCCAGGGTATACGTCATAACGTATTTCAGCTGGGCTCTGCGGTGCTGCCACAGACGCTGCAACATGTGCAGATTAAAATTACTGCGTGTCGGAACATCGCATTTCTGACGTTTAACCGCCAGACCTTAAGACTTCAGGAGCGATGAAAGTTGTTGAGCTACTGGGTGCGAACGATGAAAGTGAGCGCATAGTGAGCGTGCCCGCTGTACAAGGCCATGTAGGCCGGGATGGTGTTTTAAAAATTGCTGGAGAATCAGATTAAACACGTGAGCCATACAAGTCACGTGTCACATGTGCCTGATGA
Source organism: Anomaloglossus baeobatrachus (assembly GCF_048569485.1). Lineage (NCBI taxonomy): Eukaryota > Metazoa > Chordata > Amphibia > Anura > Aromobatidae > Anomaloglossus > Anomaloglossus baeobatrachus. The sequence continues at coordinate 398,312,659 of NC_134355.1, forward strand.
AGGCACGCTGCCATGTTTTCATCATTGCCGCACACGGCTGTTAAGTCACCACCATAGTCCGCTACGTCAATTTGTACTCCTGTCGCAAGGTGACAACCTGTTCCTTTCGTACATAGTGCTGATGATGGGAGAGGAGTCGACGCCAGCAGTGCAGGTGGACACAGGTTATGCTCACCCACTGGGATGCATTACCTTGACAGATGCAGAACCACAGGTTGAATGTAGGTGGTGGGTATCTCACAGATGAAGTACCATCATTCAGCTACAACCAACGGGAAGACACAACACCCTTTTTTAGGCCTCTCCTGTCTGCAGACCACTGCCAGACATAGCTATGAACCTCTGGTTACTGTTACCCCCAGTTTAGTTTTATAAATTTGTGTGCTTGTTACCTGACTACTTTTCCTGCTTGTTGTTTAGGTACCTCGTTGGCCGATTTGCATTTCACCTCTGCTTGTTTTCTGATTAAGTCCTGTCCCTCCCATTCTGTTCCTCTTCCTCAATTAATGTTTTGACCCTGCATGACTACTATTCTCTGGAACTGCAGCCTTCCACAGGTATTGATCAACTTGGGCCCTGTGTCATTCAACATCACTGTATTGGGATTAAAGGGTTTCAGGGTTCTGGGGGTCCAGCTTGGTGAGTGGGTTCCCTCTAGCCTATCCTTTACAGCCTGTCGGAGTGTGTCGATCCAGGCAGGCATTACACCGTGCCTTCGACAGAAGGACATGTAGGCCATGATAGTGTTTTAAAAATTGCTGGAGATTCGGACTCAACACGTGAGCCATACAAAGCACGTGTGTCACATTGCCCTGAAGAAGGGCCGCAGACTGTTTAGCATCATTGTCGCACCCGGCAGTCCCTGGCTGATGCTTGAGTGGAGACAACCATTGATGAAACTCGGTCTCACTCTACAGAGCTAACCGTCCACAACTCCTCAGCGGTGTCTCACATTTCCCCTACATTTCAAAGTAAACATTTGACCGCCTGATGGCCTTGAGCTCTGCTGCCAGCATAGTAAGGAGGTGTATGGGATTCCTTGGGCGCAGTTACAAGGAAGGGTGGCCTGACCACACAGGATTTGGGCTGAGGTGCAGGAACAACACGAGGTTGATGAGGCAGAAGCAGTGGAGGAACTTGTACATACAGAGGAAGGATTTAAACACACAACTCGTGGGGACGGAAAGACTTGTACAGCAGACACTTCTCCATCTATCACCATAGTTACCCAGTGCCCACTCAGCAACATGTAACGCCCCTGTCCAAGCTTATTGTTTCAAGTATCTGTTGTGAAATGCACCCTGTAACACACAGAGTTTCTCAAGGAAGCGGTGATGCTGTGTGCGACCTGCTGTGTTAGCGCGGGCACCCCTTTCTTGGAGAAGGAGTGGCAAATGGCCATCGGCTCTTGGGGCACTTCAATGAGCATAAGGTCTCGAAAATCCTCGGTGACAAAAGGGTGTAAAGGCAGCCTTTCTGTAGCCAACAAGTTTGAGATGCTGAAACAAAATCTCTTAGGCATGTCATGCACTTCGAAAATCATGTAAAAAAACAGCGAGGGGACTCCAACCACAGTCTCCCTCGTTGCCACTAATTGGGCCACACACACCCCACTTGACTGGCATCAGTTGATCCCCCTTTTCAAAATGAAAAAGATGCTTTGCATGAAGCACTCTCAAAAATACGTGTGCCTTTCGCATCCCCTGGCTGACCCAGGTGAAGAAAAGTCCTCTGAGAGCCATGACTTGTTCATCTTGGTTCTTTTAGAAACACAGCGAGGGGACTCCAACCACAGTCTTCCTCGTTGCCACTAATTGGGCCACACACACCCCACTTGACTGTCATCAGTTGATCCCCCTTTTCAAAATGAAAAAGATGCTTTGCATGAAGCACTCTCAAAAATACGTGTGCCTTTTGCATCCCCTGGCTGACCCAGGTGAAGAAAAGTCCTCTGAGAGCCATGACTTGTTCATCTTGGTTCTTTTACAAACACAGCAAGGGGATTTCAACCACAGTCTCCCTCGTTTCCACTAATTGGGCCACACACACCCCACTTGACTGGCATCAGTTGATCCCCCTTTTCAAAATGAAAAAGATGCTTTGCATGAAGCACTCTCAAAAATACGCGTGCCTTTCGCCTCCCCTGGATGACCCAGGGGAAGAAAAGTCCTCTGAGAGCCATGACCACATTGTCAGTGGACAGACGCGTGTGCTTATCTGCCAGCAGACCCCCAGCAGCACTGAAGACAGGTTCCGAGAGAACGCTGGCTGCAGGACATGACAAGATCCCCAAGGCATACGTGGCAAGCTCAGGCAATTTATCCAGATTGGAAGCCTAAAATGAGCAGGGCTCAAGTTTCACAGTAATGGCATTGATGTTTCCTTGCATATACTCATATATCTGTGTCTCCTCCTCTTTTTCCTTGTCCAGCTCTTTTGTTTTCACATGAGTATATGTCCTTGTCACTTTCCCATGTGTTTATGTTGTGTTGTGAGTTGTTTGTCACCTTTTTGACACCTTTTGAGGGTGTTTTCTAGGTGTTTTTATGTGTTTGTGATTGCCTGCCATTGTTTCCTATGCAGTTCGAGTGGTTCGCTGAACCGGCTCACCGAACCGAACTCGAACGAGATCTCCGTTCGGCGAACCGAACTCGAGCCGAACCGCGACTGGTTTACTCATCTCTACTCATTAGGTAAACTTTACGTCTGCAGGGTTTAAAAAAAGTTTATTAGGGGGCATTCTCCTTTGTGAGTGGGCTGCGATAGACCTCTTTCTTGTGCAGTTCTTGTGGTACTCTTCACACTTTTAAACACACTTGGGTGAAGAGCATGATATTGGGCTGTTAAAATAAAATATATAATTTCAGAACTAAGATTAGATAATATTGTGCACTTTGGACTTTTAACCCCTTTCGAGAGCACACAAGCAATGTCTACATAACAACTTACCTGGAAGGTATTGAAATGCTATCTAGTTTTCTTCAGTATCTAGAATTTAGTACATATACACTTTTACCATTCCATCAAAGGGAAGTTTTGAGATAATTTAAAAAATATTATGATAATATAAGTGATGAGTGAATATATTCATTACTCAGAAAAATATTGAGGTATTCAGGATATTCGTTACTTGTCGGGTATTTTGGTATTCGACTTATGGGTTTCAAGTCCCCTCGCCACATGTTTAGTGCCTAATTTTCAGCGACTAAACATTCGGGGATTGCCTGACAAGTACAGTAATGCTGTAGCTATATTTGCTACTGGCATTACTGTAATTGGCAGTCCTAGTGAAAAAATAAAATGATGTGCAATCCCCCGCCTATTTGTGATAACCAGTGAAAATAAAGTACACAGCTAGTGACAGGTATTCTCAGGCTTGGAAGGTTCATGGTTTTTGGGCCCTCCCCAGCCTAAAAATAGCAGCCTACAGCCACCCCAAAATTGCCGCATCCATTAAATGCGCCTATTGTGATTCTTTACCCGGCTCATCCAGATTGTCCTAGTGTGGTGGCAATAGGACTAAAATACTGTATGGGATTTATGTTAGCTGTGGTTTGTCAAAAATCACAGCTGCCAGTAACCCCTTTGTTGATAATGAAAAAGTGTGTATGAAACCCCCCTTACCAGCCCTGTAAGTAAAAAAAAAAAAAGTGCAAACACACAAAAATTGTTTTTTTTACATAAAAGATAAAAAACACATCTTTTTTTAAAAGTCTATTAACCCCCAAGGTCTGACGTAAACCATACAATGTACCACGACGATCCTGGCTTTGCTACATCCGAAGGCCATGGAAAGCGGTGACACTAGAACATGTGACTGCTCACCGTGACCTCAAGGACACACAGAGGGCAGCATTTGAGCAGCCAGAAGTTACCTCAGGTGAACTCATTGCTGGACTGTTTGACGGCATGCCACGGCAGCAGCGCAGTCAAACAGTCCAGCACTCAGTTCACCTGATATCACAGCTGACAGCTCACACAGAGGGTGCCTAAAGAATCAATCAAAGTGAACTCAGGTGAACTCAGTGCTGGACTTTAGGACTGCATGTCATGACAACAGTGCAGTCTGACAGTTTGGCACTGAGTTCACCTGAGGTCACATCTGGCAGCTAACACAGAAGGTACCATGAGAACAACCAGAAGTGACCTCAGGTGAAGTCATTGCTGCACTGTCAGACTGCGTGTCACAGCATAGTTGCAGTCCAACAGTCCAGCACTAAGTTCACCTGAGGTCACAACTTGCGACTCACACAGAGGGTACCATGAGAAACACCAGAAATAACCTCAGGTGAACTCACTGCTGACTGTCAGATTGCATGACTTCGCTGCAGAGCAGTTCGACAGTCCGGCAGCTTTGAGACCCGGAAACCTTAGTGGAGCCTTTAAGGTTCCTGGAGTTCCCAGCTGTTTGGACACTTGAAGGCTATGAATTTTGCTATTTTTAGGCTTTGGTGGGCCCAATAATCATAGACCTTTCGAGCCTGAGAATACCAGTCCCGAGCTGTATACCTTATCGGCCCTGATTATCAAAAATGGCCAGGAGCCCACAACATTTTTTATTATTTATTTAAGTAATTTTAAAAAATGGCTTGGCAGAGCCTCTATTTTTAATAATTAGCTAAGAAAGTACATAGCTGGGGGCTGCAGCCCGCACTTGTCTACTTTACATGTACTGTTTATGACAAATAGGCATGGGATTGCACATCAAAGTGACGTAATACTCTGATGTCATTGTTCCGAGAAGGGACCTTTGCTTCAGAGATGTATCCAAGCATCTTCTCCATGGTGCTCCAATTCAATTTCAGCACTTTTCCATCAATTTCATCATTTTTACAGCCTCTGCTGGCATCCTGTGAGGGTCCGCTGGAAAATTATTCTAGTTTTCCATTGACTTACATTAGATTTGTTATTTGTGATGAATACACGAATTGTACAAAATATTTAAGACAAATAATCTGAGCCCAAATTTTTTTTGTATTCGCCTATCACTAGATAATATACTTTTCACAGAAGAATAGGCCATAGGCTGTAGTACCACTTATTGGAGGTAGCAGGTTTAAAAATATTAACCCCTTTACAACCTTTGACGGATCCATCTGTCATGGTGCTTTGGTACTTAAAGACGCATGACCGGTTTTTAAAACCTGTAGATTTGGGAAGGAGAGGACCTGTACCTGACCTCAGGAGGGGTGGTATCTCCTCCACACACCTACGGAGGCTGTGATTGGCTGACGAATGCCGCTCAGCCAATCACAGCCAGTGTAATATTTCAGCCATTGAAAGTGGCTGAAACATTGAAATTCAGCTATGATCAGTGCAGTTATAGCACTGACCATTTGCTGGAGCTGGGGGACCTTTGTTGCACCCTCCCCCAGCTCTGATTGGAGAGATCGGCCTTGTGATTGATCTCTCCAGTCACCATGGATCTGGGACCGATGATCTGTAGGTCCGTGAAGCTGAGGAGAATGATCCTTGCTGGTGACCATCTGTGAGTCACAGCCCCAGATCATCAGCTGTCCTGATCATCCACCACCACAGCCACTGCCACAGATCATCCGCCATCCTCCATCTGCTCCGCCCCTGTATCACCGCTGCTCTGCTCCGCCCCTGCATGTGACACGCTGCTCTGTTCCATCTGCTACCCCCTGCATCTGCCGCCACCCCCCCTGCATCTGCCGCCACCCCCCCTGCATCTGCCGCCACCCCCCCTGCATCTGCTGCCACCCCCCATGCATCTGCTGCCACCCCCCCTGCATCTGCTGCTGCCCCCCTGCATCTGCCATTGCCCCCCTGCATCTGCCGTTGCCCCCCTGCATCTGCCGTTGCCCCCCCTGCATCTGCCGTTGCCCCCCCTGCATCTGACGCCACACCCTGCATCTGCCGCCACCCCCTGCATCTGCCGCCACCCCCCCTGCATCTGCCGCCACCCCCATGCATCTGCCGCCACCCCCCCTGCATCTGCCGTTGCCCCCCTGCATCTGCCGTTGCCCCCCTGCATCTGCTGTTTCCCCCCCTGCATCTGCCGCCGCCCCTCCTGCATCTGCCGCCGCCCCTCCTGCATCTGCCGCCACCCCTCCTGCATCTGCCGCCGCCCCTCCTGCATCTGCCGCCGCCCCTCCTGCATCTGCCACTGCTCCCCCTGCATCTACTTCCCCCTGCGAAATACAAATAAACTTAGTTTAGGGCCAGTAAAATGATACTGTAGTCAATGTCAACTTCAGTATTTTTTACTGAATATTGTAAGGGTCAGCCCAGTGCCACACATGAGAGCGATGCGCGAGTCTTGCATCGCATCATCCGGCACGGTCGCTCTCTTCCAGACAGGAGTTTGCGGCTGTGCTGGATGATGCGATGCAAGATTCGTGCATCGCTATCACGTGTGGCACTTTCCTTAAGGCCCCGTTACATGCAACGATGGATCTAACGATATATCGCCGTGGTCATGGATTCCGTGACGCACATCCGGCATCGTTGGCGACATCGTTGCGTGTGACAGTAAGGACAGACCGTTAACAATGGAAAATACTCACCTTATTGTCCATCGTTGTCACGTCATTCCTTTTTAAAAAATCGATTGTTGAACACGCAGGTTGTCCGTCGTTCTCGAGATAGCACACATCACTATGTGTGACACCTCGGGAACGACTAACTACAACTTACCTGCGTCCGCTGGCAATTTAGAAGGAAGGAGGTGGGCGGGATGTTACGTCCCACTCATCTCTGCCCCTCCATTTCTATTGCGTGGCCGCTTAGTGACGCAGCTGTGACACCGCATGAACCGCCTCCTTAGAAAGAAGGTATTTCGCCGGCAACAGCGACGACGCTAGGCAGGTAAGTCCTGTGATGGCTCCTAACGATATTGTGCACCACAGAAAGCGATTTGCCCGTGACGCACAACCGACGGGGGTGGGTGCTTTCACCAGCGATGTCGCTAGCGATATCGCTGAGTGTAACACCCCCTTTAGTGTTATTGCAGGCGCTCATTTTTTATTTTTTTGTACTGACGTCCATATTTTTTATTTCACCAAACTAATATTTATTTTTGTATGGGGTGGTCTAGTTTCCAAAATGGAGTCACATGTTGGGGAGCTCCACTCTTTTGGCACATCAGGGGGATCTCCAAACGCAACATGGTGCGGCTAACGATTACAGCTAATTTTCCTTTTAAAAAGTCAAATGATGCTTCTTCCCTTTAGAGCTCTGCCGTGCACCCAAACAGTAGTTTTCTGCCACATATATGGTATCAGCGTACTCAGGACAAATTGCCCAACAAATTTTGTAGTCCATTTTATCCTGTTACCCCTAGAAAAATTAAAAAAAATTAAGCCTAAAATAACATTTTTGTGGCATAAAAAGTACTTTTTTGTTTTTATGGCTCAATGTATGAAGCACGTGAGGGTTCAAAGTGATCATTACCCATCTAGATTTATGCCATGGGGGTGTAGATTCCAAAATGAGGTCACTTGTGGGGGAGCTCCATTGCTTAGGCACCTCAGGGGGTCTCCAAACGCAACATGAGGTCCGCTAATAATTCCAACCAATTTTGCTGTGAAATGGCGCTCCTTCTCTTCTGAGCCCTTCCGTGTGCCCAAATAATTACTTGCCACCACATATGAGGTATCTGTGTACTCAGGAAAAATTGCTCAATACATTTTATGGTGCATTTTATTCCCGACACTCTTGTGGAAAAAAAAGCTACCTGGTTGAAATAATTTCGTGGTAAAAAGAAAAATATATATATTTTCACGGCTGAACATTCTAAACTTTTGTGAAGCCTCCAGGGATTCAAAGTGTTCACTAAACATCTAGATAAATTCCATGAGGGGTCCAGTTTTCAAAATGGGGTCACTTCTGGGGGAGCTCCATTGTTTAAGCACCTTCAGGGGGTCTCCAAACACAACATCGCATTTGCTAATTATTCCAGACAATTTTGCTTTCAAGAATTTAAATGATTCTCCTTCCCTTCCGAGCCTTGCCGTGCGCCCAAACAATTGATTTCCCCCACATATGAGATATCTGTGTACTCAGGAGAAATTGCATAATTAAATTTATGGTGCATTTGTTCCTGATACCATTGTGAAAATGCTAAATTTTATGGGTAAAGTAACATTTTTGTGTAAAAAAAGTAAAAATTTTTCATTTTTTTTCCTTCCACATTGCTTTGGTTGCTGTGAAGCTCCTAAGGGGTTAATAAACTTCTTGGATGTAGTTTTGAGCAGTGTGAGGGGTGCAGATTTTAGAATGGGGTCACTTTTTGGTATTTTCTGTTACATAGGCCTCTTAAAGTCACTCCAAATGTGATGTGCTACCTAAACATTTTTTTTTGTAAATTTTGTTGGAAAAATGAAAAATTGCTGATGAACTTTGAACCCTTTAAACTTACTAACGAAAAAAAAAATTGTTTCGAAAATTGCAGTGGTGTAAACTAGACATGTGGGAAATGTTATTTAGTATCTATTTTGTGTGACATCTCTCAGATTTATGGGCATAATATTTCAAATTTAGAAAATTGCAAAATTTTCAAAATTTTCACAAATAAATACAAAACATATTGTCCTAAATTTACCACTGACATGAAGTACAATATGTCACTAAAAAACAATGTTAGAATTGCCAGGATCTGTTGAAGCGTTCCAGAGTTATAACCTGTCAAAGTGACACTGGTCAGAATTGCAAAAAATTCAAAACAAGAAAGCCTGCGGAGACACTATCACATGTTTCTCAACGCTGGCAAGAAACTAGCCAGGTCTTTCACCGGGAAGGAACAACCACGGGAAGGGCAGTCTCCAGTCAAGGAGACCACCTATGCCAAACATGATATCCATCCACAGAAAGCTGTTTTGGGGTATTTGCCCCTCATCAGTGTGGAGTAGGAAACTGGCTAGTGGGAGCAAAAAAAATTCCCAGGGGGCATTGCTCTAGAATCACTGCATTGAGAAACACGTGATGGTGTCTTCGCGGTGTTGGATGTTGATCTCCCTAAGTGTTCTAAGCACTCTAAACTGCAGCATAACCCAGCAATATCAGAGATGGAATATTTAAATGATAAGTACCTTGGACAGGTCTAAGAGACCTGCTGGACTGATGACAAAGGGGCACACCTAGGTGCCACCTGCGACATAGGGAAGATGTACAGAAAATCTCTGTAGCTGTATCTATATTTAAACAATGAAATGGAAAAATACCAGCACTTGTCCACTACCTTTTTATGTTACTATTTTGAGGCTTTATTGCAGCTCTCCTCTTTGACATTATGAAGATTATGCATATTTCTATTCTAAAAAGTAAAAATAAGCAAAAAAAAATTTTCTGCTCTTATTATGTAACTGACTTTACAGCCATGCTAAGTATTGGCATGGCTGTGACTGGCCAGCACACCACGTGACTTGGCTTATATAAAGGTCGAATCATGAGCCACGCCGCAATTTTGCCTTGATTAAAATATCGAGATTACGCTGTTGGAGTGAGGGACAATGATCGATGCAGTTAGGAAGAAACAAATACAGTGTAGGAATAGGATCCTGCAGGAGTGAGTTACAGTGTTAAGTGCATCTAATTCAAAATCAAATACAATGCTGCATCACGTATCTGCGCTTGGCAGCTTCATCAGGGGTGACCCTGATGAAGCTATACGTGTTGGATCTCTATGCTGAGCACTCAGCTATATTTCCAACCTTTCGCTTAATTTAGCTTCTAGCTTCCCCTTGCCTTTTATGGTCACATGTGCTCCACTGCTCATTCTTTGCATGTTAGTTCTTCTTTCCAGTGAGGCCTCTTTTTAGGGTATTAACCCTTTCAATCATACTATGCTGGATCTCCATTGTATGGGTGAGACCTTCAGATGAGGGAGCTTGCCTACTGTGGTGTGTGTATAGATTATGTATACTTAAGACTAATGCATCTCTGTATCATGTTTTAATATGAATTGTAATGTATGCTATTTATCAGATGATAGTATTGTAGACCATTGTTACCAGGGGAACTTAATTTTGCTGAAGCTTCCTTTATATTAGAACCATTTGCTATACTGAGTGTCAGCTTTTTTGTGTCTTTTAATGTTTTTAATGTGTCTATTGTTATTTAATAAAATTGTTACATTTTAGATATATATGGTGTGCACATCTTTATATGCAGAGCCCTTTTCTTCAAAATTCCTGTAGTAACAGGAGGACACATCAGGACAAAGGGAGTAAACAGTTGCGCAGTCAAATCACAGGTCGAGAGTCAGAATTCCAGGAGAGGGTGTATAGATTCAGGGAGCGGAGAAAGACGTGGTAAGGGAGCGATCCTAGGTTCAAAGCCAGGAGGTAATGACAAAAACAGAGAGCGGGCAGAGAAGAATCAAATCACAGTCCGGGGTCAAGAAACTTACGTGAGAACACAAGCACAAACTCAAGCCAAGAGCAGCTCTGCAGAACCAAGAAGTACAATTGGGTCATTCCATGTCAAGTGGACCAGTGGTCCCCACTCGACCTTCTCTGATTTTGCTGAAAATTTATAAGGATGTACATGTATGTTTGAAAAGAGGTTCTGTAAATTTTTAGGGCCAGATCTCAAATACATGGGACACTGTTGACCTTTCACTGGAGGTTCCACCAAGCCTGCCAAGCCAAACAATTGCATTCCCAGCTGAGCACAAAATGCTTTCTAAAATTTGGAAACAATCTGGGTTCCCTAATCTGAGACCACATTGAAAGGAACCCAGTGAAGCCTCATGAGCTCATTGATTAACACCTGAGCCAGAGTCTTAGCATTCGGAAGAGTCGGCAATGCAATGATATGCATCAACCTATTGAACCTATCCACAACCACCCAAACCACAGTCTTTCCTGAAGGCAAAGTTAGGTCAGTAAGGAAATCCATGATAAATGCGTTTATGGTCTATTCGGGATAGCCAATGTCAGAAGAGATCCCAATGGACGAGTATGCATTACCTTGGAACGTGCACAAATACTGCAAGCAGACAAATAGTTAACCCCATCCTGATGCAACCTTAGCCACCAAAAAAAACAAGACAGGAGGTATGAGGTTGCATTACTACCTGGATGACCCACAAGTACAGAATTGTGATGTTCCCCAATTAGTTTACAGTGCAAATTGGGTGGCATGACTAACTTTCCTGAAGGGCAAGAGGCCAGGGCGTCCCTCTGAGCCTTCAACACCTCCACCTCCAGGTGTGGGCACAAGACTGAGACGACCACCCACTTCTGCAAAATGGGTACCAGGTTCACATGATCACTACCACCAGGGAAGCTCAGGGATAATGAATCTGCATTGGTGTTTTTAATTCATGGATGGTAAGTGACACTAAACTTAAACCTGGCAAAAACAAAGACCATCTAGCCTGCTTGGGATTGAGATATTTGGCAAACTTGATATGACAGGTTTTTATGGCCTTTGATTACCTGCCCCCTCCTGCCAATGGTGCCATTCCTCAAAAGCTAACTTAATCGCCAAGAGTTCTCTGTTGCCAGCAACATAGTTTCTCTCGGCAGAGGACAATTTCTTGGAAAAGAAAGCATAAGGATGCCATTTACCAGGAGACGGACTTCTGATAACACAGCTCCAACTCCCGCTTCAGATGCGTGAACCTCCATGATAAAAGGCTGCAAAACATGCAAAATTGGTGCTGTAGAAAAACATTGTTTTAAAGAAGAAAAAGGCTGCTGGGTAGAGTCCCATCATTTAGAGAAATCTTTCCCTTTTTTTTCATGTCAGTGAGAGGCTTTTCAATTACTGAACAGTTCTGAATAAATTTGCAGTAAAAATTGTTAAACCCTAGAAAGTGCTGTAACGCTTTCAGGTTTTCCAGATGATTCCAGTTAATTACTACACAAACCTTCTCAGGATCCATCCAAAAACCTGAAGATAACAATAGATATCCCAAAAAGTGTACCTCTTTAACAGTGAAAATAAATTTTTCCAGTTTGGTATACAATTTATCTCTTCAAATCTGTTGTACCTGTTTTACATGTATGTGAAGAGGAAGATGATGACCCCTGACCAAAGCTACCGCTAGTCCCTGGGGTCCCTCACCACCCTAGATAGGTTCCGCATCTATGCGCCAAGCAGGATACCTGACCCTAGGTATCCGTACTGCAGGGCCATAAATAGGGAACTGATGGAATGAGCTCTTCGTTTTAGAAGACACAAGTAGGACACACAGGGGAAAATACATGAACTACTTATCCACAGATGACTGAGGTAGAAGTTCAGCAAAGTTACAGCAACGATACAAAGACACAAAGAGGACACACAAGGGAAAGTGCATGAACTATTTATCTGTAGTTGACTGAGACAGATGTTCCAGAAAGTTACAGCAATGATATCACAGATCAGTACAAGCCTCCTGCTTGCAACCGGAGCAAAATGAACAGAATAATATTACCAGCACCAGTCCAGGGAAGATGGGACTATTTAAGCACAAACAAAATACTGATAATCAGCAGCTGGGTGGAAGGCGAGCTCCTGCTGGGTCTTAAAGGGGAGAGATAAAAATCCAGCAGGAAAGCTACCTAGTATAATGAATACTAACAACAGGAACAAAAGAAAGTCAGGGAGCATTTTGTGCAGCCAAACGCTGTGACCTTCTATTGCCAGAAACCAAATGACTGTCTACAACCCATGACACACCCATGGCAGTATGTAAGTAAATGGTACTACATCTAAATAACAAAGGGTACTTAGTATACACTGTTTTTGATCAAAAAAGTGTAAAAGCCTTCCCACTCTGACAAGGTGTACCCCAACCAGTATGGTCTAATACTCTGTTATTAAAACCTCACTCTGTGTCAACCGGTCCTTAAAGTAGATGGGGTACTGTAGGACTGGGGCCCAACTTTTCAGGCACCTGCCCTTGGGAAACTATATAAGTAAAATGCCTAGCTCAAACAGAGGCAGCCACACCACTATTTATACAAAGTACAAGAAACCACAGAAAAAAACAAATAAATGAGCCAGATCTTAAGTTGGTATACATGCAATGTGTAGGAACATGATCACTCTTTGGCCATTTAACAGAAAAATCCTAAGATAAACATGAAATGAACATAGAACTTGCAGTAAGTATGTAAGTAAAAAGTAGTACAGATACAAATCAAAGGGTACTGTTTTTGATCAAAAAAGCTAAAAGCCATCCCAACACAACAAAGTTCACTGAATCGAGATTTTCCTATCTTCTACCATTAAAATCCCCTCTTATCAACTGGTTTCAATGTAAATGGGAGCAGAGCAGGACCGGGGGGAACAGCAGGACCATTTTTACATTCAACCTAATATCCAACAAATCATTTGTCCTCCTGTTTAGGGTGTAAAACCCAATTACCAAACTATAAAGGCAGATCACTGTCATATTTAATCTGACGACTCCTAATTAGATTAAGAGGAACCTCTTACACCTTGCAAAGGTGGGGTATCGTATGATATTCTTAGGTACAAAACAAAATATTTATAACTCTCTCCTGATCCTCATGGACCAATTTGGATGATTGGGAAAGTCCTTATATTTGGTATCCACAGAGATATCTTATATATTCTTTATTCCCTTGATATTTAACAATGAGAATACTGGCTTACAAATACTCCATAGGTCACAGTTAGCCAGTGGCAGCCCAGAATTTCTCACAACTGTGAGAAATTCTGGGTCTGTTTCTCAATGTCAGTAACCCATGTGCTGCCTTGTTCTGAGATCATTCCTAGAATGAGGCTACGTAGGGGTTACTGCCATTTAGCAGTAGGTATGGAATTTCTCCCAAGCATGAGGAATTCTGGGCTGCCACTGACTGATAGTGACCTATGGAGTGGCGTTCTAAGATTGTTCTCAGAATGCAGCTCCATTGGATTCAATGGATGTTGTGGGAAATTACTCTTTGGATTATGTTGGGACTTTCAGGATTTGTTTCATTAATAAATTGGTGAATGAGGGTGTATGGGGATGTGTTTATTCCCCAACTAGATTACGTTGGAACTTTGAAGATTTGTTTTCTTTTATTAACAAATTGGTGAATATGGGCCTGTGGGGGAGTTTTTAATCAAGTAAACTTTTTTCCCCTGTGTCTTTGTTTTTGTTAACACTATATTTGTAATGGGGGTGTCTGATAGAGGCTGCACCATTACTAACCCAAGGGCTTCATGTCAACTGTCAATTCAGAGTTGATATGAATCCCAAAAGTATTACCTCGATTGCCAATGCACCAGGGCAATCAGGAATTGCCGGGTAAAGTGCTCGAACTGGCGCCTCAAATGGATGTGCCACTTCTGTGGCTACTGTGTGCTGCTATTATTAGGCCAGGAGGGGACTAGTAACCATGTGCCCTGTCACCCTGATAATACCAGCCCCTAACTATCTGCTTTATCTTGCCTGGTTATTAAAAATAGGGTGGAGCCTTTTTTTTAAAAAATATTTATTTAAATCATTTTAAAAAACAGGCTGGGATCCCTTCTATTTTTAAAGACCAGTTAAGGTAAATCTGACAGCTGACTGTTGCAGCCCACAAATGTCTGTTTTACCTGTGTTGGTTATCAAATATAGGCAGGAGCCTTATTTTTATTGTTCCCAGCTTAGCACAGACAGCTTAGGCATGCAATAAAGCTAGTTGATTGGCTGCAATGCAGCCTTTCAATAATATTATTTAGCGTACAAACAGTACCCAAACACTGAACTCAGACATGGACTTTTTTAAAAAGCTGCAGTTTTCACACTTGGGGCACCTGAGGTTCTTCCAAAGGAAACGTAGAGAAGCAGCTTATTAGGAATCTCTGATTTATCTTGCAATATAGGCTCTGCAGCCAATGTCATATGCGAGCCAGGAGATGCAGTGCCAATATCACTAGAACAGCAGTGGCGCAAAGGATGACCACTTTTATTGTTGAATATAGTATTAAAGAAGGGATGTAATGATCAACCTCTTCAATGCTTTGCTTTCATGATCGGGTTGTTTTGTGCAAAAGTTCTTTCAGAAAGCTTCATTTTAAGCATAACTTTTTCTTTCTCAGTCTATTGCAGCATGATAACTCATTCAAGTAAAAGAGATTTTTTTTTACAAATAGATTTATAATAGAGCCAGGGTAAAATATATAAAATATAAAAGGTTGTTTGGATGCCAGAAGCCCATGCAGACAAATTTGTTTCATGCAGAATATCTAAATTGATTCTCGAATTTGTTTTGGTGAAAGGCCTTTTTGTTACTTTTTTGTTTAATTTCCATGAGACTCAAAACTGGGCTCTCGTAAGAATAAATATAAAGTGATTGAAGGAAACAAATATCTTTCTGGGAGGGGCAGTTTGGATTCGACAACCAACATGGATTGCAACGGAGTAGCAGACTGCGCTTCTTGCTACACTGCCTTCTTTAATTCCACCACTTGGAGAGACAAGTACTGCAATTGTCTTGATAGTGCAGTAACTGGGTGTATGCCATAATTTAAGTTTGGTGACTATATTGTCACGGTGAGTGTGGAGAGCAAAGGACACACTACACTGGCCCTCAGACTATGGGGACCCTGACTATCCCTTATCTCAAGGATATCTATGATATTGGATATGTTGAACTGAATCCCTGACCATGCTCCTGACCAGCTCTAATCTTATACCCTCTTCCCCCTACCCCAGAGAAGGGCTTGGACAGGAGTATGATAAAACTAACAGAGATAGATAAACAGGGTAAACCAAAACTCTATCACACAGCACACTCACACAAAGGTATAAGACAATAAGAGGTAAGGAGGAAAATAAGAGCAGGGAGGAAACAAAAAGATGACAAGAGAATTCCACAGCAACTACAAGCACCACCCAATATAATCACCAGCAGACCTGAGACACAATAGCCCACGGACCAACATAGCAATAAATTACAGTCAGCATGTGAAGACAGATTCCATCATCTTAAAAAGGCTGGGAGTAAATTAGATACGTTTACAACAACATGTAATCCTAGAGGTAACCAGCAGGCCAGAAGAGGTTATCTTATGCTAGTCTGACAATTAATGAGCACACATCTGGTCGACGTCCGAACCTGCCTGTGTAACTCATAAACACCAGAGATACCACAGTGTGGTGCGTCAGAATCTGAATGTGAACAGCATCTGATGTCACCAGGACACTCGGCAAGTGTTGACCAAATCTCAGTGTGACAATTTCAGTTAAATGTGACAGTACAGAATTGGGCTGTTTATAGGGATGATCGAATACTTCAAATAATCGGCTTTGCAAATATCCGACGAATAGGTCGCCGTTATTTGAATATTCAAAGCCCAATGTAAGTCTATGGGAAGCCTGAATAGTTCCAAATAGTTGTTATGCGGGTTTCCCATAGACTTACATTGCGCATCGAATATTCGCGAATAGTCGAAAAGCGGCGATTTATTCGGCAAATATTCGCGAAGCCGAATATTTGAGGTATTCGATCATCCTTAGTAATTACATACAATCCATTTATAGTAGGAGAGATTGGCGCCATGAAGGATAACATAAGTTAACCAACTTTTGGGACAAGGACTGTGCCATTGTACTGTTATATTATGTGTAATGGGTATAAAGGTGTTAGTAAGGTTCCCATTCTATTACTGCACGCAAGTAATTTGAAATCCATATGTAATTTATGCACAAGGTTTATTGGAAAGTTACATAACTTTCATTAGACCGTAAAAAAGGTTGATTTGCAGAAACCAGAACATCCTTTAAAGTGTTTTCTATAAACTTTGTAAAACAATAAAATGGAGAATTGCACAATACAATCTTGAAAGTCAAGAAAAAAAAATATGAATGTATATTTGTAATAATATCCATTATTAACTTTCTTTTGAGCCAGTAGTACGAAGTTAGTTGCTTTTTAATATTTTTACACAGTGCAGGTGCTGTGAAAGAATTCACACTGTTTTGCACTTTGTAAAATTGTATGTCTGCTGAAGCATAGCTTTCATTTTTCTGGATAATTGCACATGAAAATTAGCCATGAAATACACAGCAATAATAGTGCACAATGACTATTATATATGCATTATACAGACATAGATACAAGTGAAATATAGAAGAATGGCTTTCAGACTTATTTCATATTATCAAAAGGCACAAGTTGTCTTTTTTCTTCAATGTTGAACTTTTGTACTAAGCAAAAAAAGTAACAGTTAAAGTCTTTTGCTGAGTGACATTAAATTTAATTTTCAAAAAAAAAATAATCGTTGAATGCAAAAATGTTTCTAATTCACATTATTGTAAAAGCTTTGCATACTCACAGACACTCACTGAAAATCTGATTTTGGAAAAGTCACTGAAAACATAGTCTATAGTTACCTTGGTATTGAGCTACATCATACTGGAAAATGAAACATACAAAGTTAAAAATGATGAAAATAAAGGTTTTGTTAACTTGTATTGAGGCTACTTGTGTTTAATGTAATATATACAATGTCACACCTACCAGCCTCTTCAATTGACTAGTATGCAAAGAGTAGTTACTTGTCCTTTTGAAGTCCATTAATACACATGCTATTGCCAAAGAGGGCATTCTTCAAAAATGTAATTGCCATACAGTATTTGTGTATCTGCAGTCACTTATTACATTTTTTTTATGCACTTATAATTTATCACACGAATAAAGGAAAAAGGGAAGACCAATTATGGGGAGACACCGCACCTGCACCCATATGGTCTCTGAACAGACTACAAAGACCCTAGCTGCACAACTCAAAAAACCAATTCAAACTCACTCTGTAAAAGACCGTTGAGGGGCTTATCAAATCTTAATGAATGGAATGTCACAACACACTGTAAAACAAGGGTAGAGGAAGATACCAAAACCCAGAGTAAGAAAATTAAAACATGTTGATAACAGGTAGAGAGGGAAAGCTAAAGAAAGCTACAAATAAGCGGATCAAGTAAAGCCTTCCAGAAACCTAAAAGAGAGGAGAGGAATATGTCCTGGGAAGGAAAACAAACCAACTCGCTGCAGGAAGTAGACTGGGGTTTATTCAATAAGGTAAACCCTTAAGCTTAAGGGCTTGAACTCCTAAATACACATCCACCTATAGGTATATCCAGGAAGGAAAGGAAGTGAAAGATGAACATATAAAACCCAATGCAGAATGTCAAAGGGCAGGCCAAAGTGAGAAAATGAGAAACACTTAGAGAGGAGCTAACCAAGAAGGGAGAACAAAAGCATATGGGTAGTGATGGGCGATTCCGAACTGTAAAGATTGGCGATCGTACCGATCACATAGTGATCATGTACACGATCTCAATCACAAGCTAACCTGGAAAGCTTGTGTTACACATCGGGTCTAGATCAGGTCCAGGGACTGTGGGGAAAAAAAAGACATTATTAATAAACCTTATAATTATACTTACAGGTCCCGCAACGCGTCCTGCAGACTCTGTCTCCTGGCCGCTTCTGCTTCTGTGTCTGATCATTGCTGTGCTGCCCCGGTAACCAGCATTGACTAACAGACCTTCTGTGACGTCATACCCATATGACCAGTCACGTGTGAATGTTGTATTACCTCATTAGCTACAGACTGGTCACATGAATATGACGTCATCAAAGGTCCTGGACGGTAACTGACCTTTGATTGTCACTGTGCGAGTGTCGCGTCACATTACAACTCTCAATCTCATCCAGGAGTGGGTCAGCTGCGTCTATTTCCTTGCAGCTGAGGCTCCTGTCCTGAGAGCGTCAGGTGTGGGGTGATGCAATGCGACACATAAGTGTAATCATACCCTTACTGTCAGCCTGCCTCATCACTCTGTACAAAGCGATGCCGCAGAGGTGACATGGCTCTCTGCTTCTCACTATGTATAGACTGTGTGCACAGTGATGAAGCAAAGTTGACATTGCTGTCCCTGCGGATTACGTCGGATTAAGGATCATTTTAAAATACAGATTGAGTCTCTAAATTTTTTTTTATTTATTTCTAATAAAAATAAATTCTCTGTGCTGTGTTTTTTTTACTGTTTCCTAGAAATTCATGGTGGCCATGTCTAATTTGGCATGACACCATGAGTTTTGGGCTTACTACCATCTGAGAATACAAAGCTGGTATTAACCCCTTTATTACCCAGCATGCCACCATCATCAGGGTTGCTAAAAAAGCGGGGTAAGGTACCTGGAAATGGCACTAAGAAACAATGCAGCATTTCCAGGGGCTGCTGCAGGCTGCCGAGAATCCCAGCCCCCAGCTGCCTGGCTTTACCTGACTGCCGATAAAAATATAACGGGAGTCCACGCATTTTCTTTTAAATTTTTTTTAAATAATTAAAAAAAAATTAATGGCCTTCCTTGTATTTTGATTGGCAGCCAAGGTAAAGCCAGGCAGATGGGGGTGGCAGCCCGTATCCGTCCGCTTTATCTGCGCTAAGAATCAAAAATACCGCAGAGCTCTACGTCATTTCTTTAATTATTTATTTCTTTTTTCTTTGTACAACAGTACAGACCAAACGTTTGGACACACCTTCTCATTCACAGAGTTTTCTTTATTATCATGACTCTAAAAATTGTAGATTCACATTGAAGGCATCAAAACTATGAATTAACACATGTGGAATGAAATACTTAACAAAAAAGTGTGAAACAACTGAAAATATGTCTTATATTCTAGGGTCTTCAAAGTAGCCACCTTTTGCTTTGATTTCTGCTTTGCACACTCTTTTTAGAGTCATGAAAATAAAGAAAACCCTTTGAATGAGAAGGTGTGTCCAAACTTTTGGTCTGTACTGATATATATATATATATATATATATATATATATATATGAGAGAGAGAGAGTAGCTGCTTAGATTACCCTTAGCTAGCAATAGAAAATGCAGTGCATTTTTTTAATTATTTTTTTAAAATAACTTAAAAAAAAATGGGCTTCCCTGTATGTTTACTGCCAGCCAAGGTAGCGCCAGGCAGATGGGGGTGGGTGGCAGCCCATAGCCATCTGCTTTGTGCGCTGAGAATCAAAAATAATGCAGAGCGTTATGTCATTTTTTTAAATTACTTATTTTAATACAACTATATATTGTGTGTGTGTGTGTGTGTTTATATATACATACATACATACATACATACATACATACATACATAGCTGTGGCAAAAATTAAGAGACCACTGCAAAAGTTTGTTTTTCTGATTTTTTTCTCTTTATATTTTCGAATAACATGTAATATGCTCTTTTGTTCTATAATCTAGAATTTTCAGAAAATATATACAAAGTGTATTGCTTGGAAATTCGGAGACATGTTGTCAGTAGTTTATAGAATAAAAGAACCATCTACATGTTACTGAAAAATATAAAGAGAAAAATCAGAAAAAAAAAAAATATATATATATATATATATATATATATATATATATATATATATATATATATAAAATTACATGGACTTTGCCATATTTTTCTATGCTAGCCAGGTACAGCAGGCAGGTATGGGCTGCCCCCAACCCCCTGCTGCCTATTTGTACCCGGCTGGGAAACAAAAATATAGGGATTCCCTTTTTTTATAATTTCATAAATTTCATGATGTTATAAAAAAAAAACGACGTGGGCTTCGCCCAATTTTTGTGTCTAGCCAGGTACAACTAGGCAGCTGGGGATTGGATTCTGCAGCGAAGGGTGGCCCAAGCTTTATGGCCCCCACCCTCTGCGAATTGCAGTCCACAGCTGCACCATAAAATGGCGCCTTCATAGAAGCATCATCTTCTTGCGCAGTATCCAACTCTTCCAGCGGCCCTAGTGCCAGGTGGCACGCAGGGTAATAAGGGGTTAATACCAGCTTTGTTTTACCAGCTTGTGTTAAGACCAAGATTCTTAATGTCAGGCCAAGTTTGACCCGGCCATTAAGAATCTCCAATAAAAGGTTAAAAAATAACCACACAGATAAAAAATACTTATTAGAAATAAATACAATTATTTGCCTGTGGAAGAGAAAGCGCACATAGGGTCTTACCAGGTATAAGATTTCGCAAGTATAGTGCCAAAAGCACACTCACCTCTTGAATTTGTGTCAGGCACATCTCCTTGATGCAGATATATCAAAAAGTGGTCAGCAGCAGCCCCGAAGCGAGAGATAAAACAATATGGATAAAAGAAATCTGGGTTTAATGCTGCGCTAGAAACCAAATGAATCTATGAGTATGTGATGAAATCCTTTTCCTTTATTTCTGCAGGTCTATGCATTTCAAATACATATCTGTCTTCTTCATCAGGACAAAAGAACAGTATATGATATACTGATATACTGTTATAGGTATACTGTTCTTTTGTCCTGATGAAGAAGATGGATATGTCTTTGAAATGCGTAGACCTGCAGAAATAAAGAAAAAGGATTTCATCACATACTCCTGGATTCATGTGGTTTCTAGCGCAGCATTAAACCTGTATTTCTTTTATCCATATTGTTTTAGAAATAAATACACAGAGACACTTAGGGACTTAGGGACTTTATTACTCCTTCTCACCCCTCCATGATCCTGGTCTTCTCTCTTCTTCAACTGATCTAGCTCTACTATATCAGAAAGCATGGGGGGGGAACGCTGCTGCTCCCTGTGCTGTCTAATTGAGCAGAGGCTGCGGGTTGGTAAGTGGTGACATCACTGCTGCCACCATTTCCATAGTAACCTAACAAGTGGGTTACTTGGCGCCACTATTCACCGGTTGTGGCAATCCAGTGTGTTGCAGCCAATCCCTGCATGAGATGTGGGCTGACTCTGAAAAGAGCACCAACATGCAGGGAGGAGGAGCCGAGCATGTGCTCGAGCATCTTGCCAGTTCTCGGCTCGCCGAATATACCGAGTGCTGAGATGCTTGGGTGAGTACTGAGTACTGGCGAGCATGCGCGCCCATCCCTATCCTGTCACTATAGGACCTTGCATGACATCAAAGCCATGTGACCAGTCTGTAGCCAATGAGATAATACAACATTCATACATGACTGGTCAACTGGCTATGACGTCACGGAAGGTCCTTTAGTCATTCTGGTTACCAGGAGAGCACAGTGATGATCGACTCAGAAGCAGAAGCGCCGAGAGACAGAGTCTGCAACTGTATTTTTTATTTTACAGCCCCCCGCCCCATCCCATAACTGTAAAGTCCAAGATCGGTGATCGGACACAAGATCTCGATCCCAATCTCGATCTTTACAAAACGATCGGGCGAGTCTCCCCAATCCCGACCATCGGGGGGATCGCCCATTACCACATATGGGACCATCAGCATTTGTACAAGAAAGAAAAGGCAATAGCTTAGACAACTAATCGTGGAACAGCATGTCAGTGGAACATATCCTCACATCAAGCAATGACAATATTAGGAAAAATTATCACTATCAAATATGTAAAGTATTTTAGTTTGTCCCTATCCTGCACTCTTTAGAAGGAGTGCTCTATACATGCAAGGGAACCATGTATTTGTCAAACTAATTGTCACTATTCTAAAGTACATTGGTGTCTTCTAATGTTCATTAGAGCAGCAACAGCCACATACAGTATTAGATATATCACTAAATATACAATATTTCAAGTCAGGAATTCTCTGGCAAGTCTAAGGTTAATTTCCAACCATGATGATTTAGGTAATTCTTCTTGCTGCAGATTTTATGCAGCTTTTCGGCACTATTTAACTAAATTAAATTACTTTGTTTTTTTAATTACATTTTTAGTGCTTTTTACATGTGTTTTGTACTGAGTTTTTATTTTGGAAAGTTGTTATTACTTGTCTTTGATAAAAGTTTATTGATAAAGTCATATGCAGATTACATGCACTCAGCACATTTTCGCTGCAGATATGCAAAAAAAAATGCGTATGCATTTTTAATCAGAGGGTACTCCTCATCTCATTCAATTCTCAGTCAAGGGAAATAATAAAACACACATTTACTACAAAAACAAATTGACGATGCAAAATTCCAAATGCAATATTCACTGGAATGAGGCAGATAGAGTCACTTTGGACTGTGTCTGGCCTATGATTTAGCAGTGTTGATCTTTTCAAACATTCATAAAAGCACAGTTGACCATAGTTTTGTGCACTTCTGAAAAGATGGGCACTGCCAAACATATTTCAGAGTCCAAAATATCTCTGCCTGCCTCATTAAAGTAAATGGATCTATGAGGGGTTTCATCTGAATCATGGCAATCGGATATGTAGATATAAACCTCAGGCCCCTTTCACACGTCCGTGTCTCCGGTACGTGTTTAGTCAGTTTCCTCACGTACCGGAGACACGGGCGCACATAAACCCATTAAAATCAATGGGTTTGTGCTCACGTGCGTGTTCTGCCATGGACCGTGTGTCCATGTGCTCCACATGTAGACATGTCTGTTTTTCTCCAGCATCACGGGTGTCACACGGCACGCATACGGACCACACGGAGGAGTTCCATGTGACACGCACTGGAGAAAACACACGTGTCTGAGAAAAAAATAAAAAAATCTTTACTCACCTTCTCCAGCCCTGCTGTCTCTGCCGCTGCTGTCACTTGCTTCTGACCGCCGCTCATTGCATATTCACTTCACTACGGGCCGGAAGCAGCAGCAGCGGGGAGTCGGCAGGACCGGAGACTGTAGATCAGCACCACAGACAGCAACGCCATGGACAGGTGAGCAGAAAGTTCCCGTTCTCCGTGTGTTATCATGGATAACACTCGGAGAACACGTGTGCCAAAAACACGGCTCACAGAGAGCAAAACGCACCTTTGACACGTCCGTGAAAAACAGTCAGATGTGTGAAAGAGGCCTCAAAGTAAGTGCTCAGCGTTAAGCACAGGATTAATGAGAAACCAAATGTCATGTAAAATGTTCCCAATAAAATCTTCAACTCATTCCACAAAAAAAAACAATAAGTCTTCACTCGGGTCTCTCATCTGTCAACAACAGAAATATAAGGGGCTTCCACTTTACTGGTAACAAAAAGGCTCTGCAAAGGAGCCATGGCTTTCTCCAAAAAGAAGTCCTGCAATCTGCAATCCCAAATCGAAATGCCAACTCCTTTCTGAGCCCTACAGAGAGTTAAAACCACATGTAGCATCCACATATTTGCTATTTCTGTAGTGAGTAGCGCCACTTTAATTTATTGGGTGCATGTCTCCAGAATAATGAAGTGGGCATAGTGTATGAGCACTACAATGTACAGGTACTACAATGTTCTGGACTTTACAATGGCAGCTTTACAATTTTCATTCATCACTATTATTGCTGCTTGTTTCTTGAAAACACCTATGGACTCAAAATCATCACTACCCTAGTAGATAAATTGCCAGAGGAGTTTAATTTACAAAATGGGAACACTTAAAGGGGGAATTTGCTCTTTTGGCCCTTAGGGGTACATTGCACGATGCGACATCGCAAGCCGATGCTAGCGATGCCGAGCGCAATAGTACCCGCCCCCGTCGCACATGCGATATCTGCCGTAGCGAACATTATCGCTACGGCAGCTTCACACGCACTTACCTGCCCTGCGACGTCGCTCTGGCCGGCGACTCGCTTCCTTCCTAAGGGGGCGGGTCGTGCAGTGTCACAGCGACGTCACACGGCAGGCGGCCAATAGAAGCGGAGGGGCGGAGATGAGCGGGACGTAAACATCCCGCCCACCTCCTTCCTTCCGCATAGCCAGTGGAGGCAGGTAAGGAGATGTTCCTCGCTCCTGCGGCTTCACACACAGCGATGTGTGCTGCCGCAGGAACGAAGAACAACATCGTATTTCCTATTGGTGCGACATTATGAAAATGTCCGACGCTACACAGATCACTGATTTACGACGCTTTTGCGATCGTTTATTGGCGCATCTAGGCTCTACACGTTGCGACTTTCGATTTGACCCCGACGATATTACAGTAGCGATGTCGCAACGTGCAAAATACCCCTTAGGGACTCTGCATATGGAGTCTGCAGACTTTTTCATATTGCACTACTTCTCCCCCAAGTCTTGTCATGGGTTTAAGGAATACTATATAGCCATATGTGGGGTATTGCCACACTCAGCAGAAATTGTGTGACAAAATTTGGTTACATTTTTACCTATTTCTTGATGTAGAAATGTTAAAATCTGGGGCTAAAACTAAATTTTTGCCGGAAAAGTGTTACTATTTCCCTCCCATGGTATAAAATGTGTGTCAATATGATCACTCTGCCAATGTCACAATGCATTAACAATCCTTAACTGGATAATTTACACTATAATATGGCACTGCTTTCTTTCTCAGCCTTGCACTTTGCCTGAAAAATGAAAAAATAGTTCTTATCTTGATTACTTGTAGTGTATCGGCACACTCACAAAAATTTGCATAACAGTGTGGCTCAGTTTTTTCCTCAGTTTTTTTCCTATGAGCCATTATAATAATTAAAAACAAGGGTAACAACATTTTTGTTTTCAAAATGTGATTGTTCTTTTTTCAGCACACAATGGTATAAATTCTGTGAGGAACATATGGTGTCAACATGCTCCCTGCACCCCTAATGAGTAGAGATGAGCGAACCAGTCGCGGTTCGGCTCGAGTTCGGTTCGCCGAACGGAGGTCTCATTCGAGTTCTGTTCGGCGAACCACTCGAACCACATAGGAAACAATGGCAGGCAATCACAAACACATAAAAACACCTAGAAAACACCCTCAAAGGAGTCCAAAAGGTGACAAACAACTCACAACACAACACAAACACATAGGAAGGTGACAAGGACATATACTCATGCGAAAACAAAAGAGCAGGACAAGGAAAAAGAGAAGGAGACACAGATATAGGCATGGCACGCCCTTCTAAAATCAATGTAAAACACCGCAAGGTGACTCCAAGTGGAGTCTCCCTTTTTTCCAAAAATTGGGCCCCGCACACACCCACCCCTTCAGTGGTAGCACTTGTGCCCCAGTTGTACACTTCACAGCTAGATTTGCATCAAGCACATTCAAAAATACGCCATACTTAACCGTCCCCAGGCTGACACCGGGGTAGGTAGCAAAGTCTTTCCTGATCCCAGCTCTGTGCATCTTGGATCATTTTTAAAAACAATGTAAGCAAGGGTTACTCCAAGAGGAGTCTCCCTTTTTTCCAAAAATTGGGCCACACACACACCCACCCCTTCAGTGGCAGCACTTGTGCCCCAGTTGTACACTTCACAGCTGGATTTGCATCAAGCACATTCAAATACACAAGCATTTACTCTCCCCAGGATGACACAGGGGTAGTAAATTCCTTGTGGATCCATGACTTGTTCATTATGATGAACGTTAGTCTGTCCACATTGTTACTGGAAAAATGCATGCGCTTATCTGTCAGCACACACCCAGCAGCACTGAAGTCACGTTCAGAGACAACGCTGGCAGCTGGACACGACAAAATCTCCAAGGCGTAAGTGGAGAGCTCTGGCCATTTTTCAAGATTTGAAGCCCAAAATGAGCAAGGCTCCATTTGCAAAGTAATGGCATCAATGTTCATTTGGAGATACTCCTGTATCATCCTCTCCAGCCGTTGACTATGTGACAGACTTGTCTCTGGTGGCCTTGCAAAGGGGGGGTCTAAAAAAATTATGAAAAGATTCAATAAAATTGCTGTTACCAGCACCAGATACGGTGCTACTGGTACGGGTAGACTGTTGAAGATGACGAGACCGTCCCATGTTTGTCAAGTTACAACTGGGAAATTCACTCTCTGCACCTGCACGGTTGTTTGGTGGAAAAGCCGAGCTAAGATCGAGTAACAGCTTCTGCTGATACTCCTGCATATGTGCGTCCCTTTCTATGGCTGGAATTATGTCACAAAATTTGGACTTGTACCGGGGATCTAATAGTGTGGCAAGCCAGTAGTCATCATCACTTCTAATTTTGACAATATGAGGGTCATGTTGGAGGTAGTGCAGCAAGAAGGCACTCATGTGTCTTGCGCAGCCATGCGGACCAAGTCCACGCTGTGTTTGTGGCATAGAGGTGCTAACCGTTCTTTCTTCCTCTGCCATCTCCCCCCAACCTCTTTAAACTGAAATTTGACAAAGGTCTCCCTCATCCGCTGAGTCTTCCATGTCCATGTTCTCCTGCACCTTCCTCAACATTTCGCCTGCTACCATGCGCCCTTGTTGATCCCTGTCCCCCATGGTCCCATGCCTGCCGCGTTGGTGATGATGAACGTCTGGACCTTGGTGATGTTGTTGTGTCTTGCGCATATGAATCCTCCTGTAGTTCCTCCCCTTCCTGTTGTCCCACTCCCTGACTCCGAATAGTGTTTAGCGTGTGCTCCAGCATGTAAATGACTGGAATTGTCATGCTGATAATGGCATTGTCAGCGCTAAACATATTCGTCGCCATGTCGAAACTGTGCAGAAGGGTGCATAGGTCCTTGATCTGAGACCACTCTATCAGGGTGATCTTCCCCACCTCTGCATCTCATTGGCCCAGGCTATACGTCATGACTAGAGATGAGCGAACTGGCCGTGGTTCGGCTCGAGTTCGGTTCGTCGAACGGAGATCTCGTTCGAATTCAGTTCGGTGAACGTTCGACGAACCGAACTCGAACCAATAGGATATAATGGGAGGCAATCACAAACACATAATAACGCATTATAAATGTACACATACAGTTAATAAACATTGCCATAACACTTACCGGTCCCCGTGATCCCTCCTGCACTCTGTCTCCTGCCGCTATTCCATCCGATGATCGCTGAATCCTCCCGGTGACCAGCACTGCCAGCAGTGATGCAGGACCTATCGTGACGTCAAAGTAGCCATGTGACCAGTCACGTGGCTATTATCTCATTGGCCACAGACTGGTCACATGACTATGACGCGTCATGTAGGACCTGTCATTGCACTCTCCGGTACACGGTGCACATTTGTGTATTGCCGTGTACCGGCGACATGCTCTAGCACACGGTCGACTCCCCATTCCGTTAGGAACCGGCTGACACAGCCGGTCATTAACGGAGATCACCGTTGCCATAGCAACGCAGTTAGCGGTGACGTCACCGCTAACCGCGGCTCCGGGAATCACATGATCGGAGCCCTGTTGCTATGGTAACGCGTCTGTCACCGCCAGCAGCCAGCAGCACTGATCTCTCACAGAGTGAAGGCTGCACGCTGCTTCCCGTGCAGCCTTCACGGAGTGATTTCTGCACGGGAAGCAGCGTCTTCCCCCATGCAGCAGTGATGGAGCAGAGCTGCATTTTTTGAACGAGAAAGACAGAAGACCATTGATCGTGGAGGGCTAACAGGTGGTAATAAAGATGGAGTCTCTAATGTGTCTGTGTATTTATTTCTATTAAAGTATTTTTTCTCTGTGTGGTGTTTTTTTTTAACCCTTTATTGGAGATTTTTAATGGCCGGGTCAAACGTGCCTGACATTAAGAATCTCTGGCTTAATACTGGCTAGTAAAACAAAGCCAGTATTAACTCATGATTACCCAACAAGCCACCCGGCTCCAGGGCTGTTGGAAGAGTTGGATACAGCGCCAGATGATGGCGCTTCTATGAGAGCGCCATTTTCTGGGGCGGCTGCGGACTGCAATTCGCAGCAGGGGCGCCCAGAAACCTGGGGTTAACCTGTGCTGTGGATTCCAATAACCAGCTGCCTAGCTGTACCTGGCTGGACACAAAAATGGGGCGAAGCCCACGTCATTTGTTTTTTAATTATTTCATGAAATAAGTGAAATAATTAAAAAAAACGGGCTTCCCTATATTTTTGGTTCCCAGCCGGGTACAAATAGGCAACTGGGGGTTGGAGGCAGCCCGTGGCTGCCTGCTGTACCTGGCTAGCATACAAAAATATGGCGAAGCCCACGTCATTTTTTTGGTGGGCAAAAAACTTCTGCATACAGTCCTGGATGGGAGTATGCTGAGCCTTGTAGTTCTGCAGCTGCTGTCTGCTCTTCTCCATACAGACAGACAACAGCTGCAGAACTACAAGGCTCAGCATACTCCATCCAGGACTGTATGCAGAAGTTTTTTGCCCCCTGAAAAAATTATGTGGGCTTCGCCATATTTTTGTATGCTAGCCAGGTACAGCAGGCAGGTACGGCTGCCCCCAACCCCCAGTTGCCTATTTGTACCCGGCTGGGAACCAAAAATAAAGGGAAGCCCTTTTTTTATTATTTCATGAATTTCATGAAATAATTAGAAAACAAATGAGGTAGGCTTCGCCCCATTTTTGTGTCCAGCCAGGTACAACTAGGCAGCTGGGAATTGGAATCCGCAGCACAGGTTGGCCTGAGCTTTCTGGGCCCCACTGCTGCGAATTGCAGTCTGCAGCCGCCTCAGAAAATGGCACTTTCATAGAAGCGCCATCTTCTGGCGCTGTATCTAACTCTTCCAGCACCTGCCTGCTATACCTGGCTAGCATACAAAAATATGGCGAAGCTCGCGTCCTTTTTTTGTAGTTTTTTGGCAAAAAAAAGAAAAAATGCTTCCCTGGATTTTCCATTGCCAGTGAAGGTAACACCAAGCAGTGGGGGTTAGCAGCCAGTAGCTGCTTGGATTACCCTTAGCTAGCAATACAAAAAATGCAGCGGGAGCCCATATATATTTTTTTTAATTATTTATTTAAATAACTAAAAACAAAATGGGCTTCCTTGTATTTTGATTGCTGGACATCACAGTGCTGTAAAAATAAATCTTTAAAAAAAATGACGTAGCGCTCCGCGGTATTTTTGATTCTCAGCGCAGATAAAGCAGACAGCTATGGGTTGCCACCCCCATCTGCCTGCCGTTACCTTGGTTGGCAATCAAAATACAGGGAAGCCCATTAATTTTTTGTGTTTAAAAAATAGTTAAAAAAAAATGACGTTGGGTCCCCCCATTTTTGATAGCCAGCTAGGGTAAAGCAGACGGCTGTAGCCTGAAAACCACAGCTAGCAGCTTTACCGTGGTTGGGGATCCAATGTGGAGGTCCCCCAGGCTCTTTTTTTATAATTATTTTATAAATATTAATAATTACACAAAAAAAGTAGGGTCATCCCCAAATTGGATCACCAGCCAATGTAAAGCGGACAGCTGTGGTCTGGTATTCTCAGGGTGGGAAGGTCCATAGTTATTGGGCCTTCACAGCCTAAAAATAGCAGGCCGCAGGCACCCCAGACGTGGCGCATCCACTAGATGCGCCAATCCTGGCGCTTCACCCCAGCTCATCCCGTGCCCTGGTGCAGTGGCAAACGGGGAAATAAATCGGGTTGATACTAGCTGTAAAGTCACCTGAGATCAAACCCAGCAGTTTGTGATGTCATGGCGTCTATTAGATACCCAACATCATAAACTGTCAGTACTAACAAAAAAAAATCGACAAAAGAAATTTATTTGAAAAAACAGTCCCCAAAACATTTCCTCTTTCACCAATTTATTGTAAGAAAAAAAATAAAGGGGTCCCACAACGACTCTGGACCATCTAGAATATGGGGGGGAGACACTCAGGGAACGTTTCCCCCATTTTCTAGGAGTGCAGACCCTTCATGTGAGGATTGTGGGTGCAATGAATCTGCACTCACTCTCCCTGGGTCCACAGCAGCAGAGTCCATGTCATAATGGTTGCTACCAAAGCTGCAATGCCCTGCTCATGAGGTAAGGGCATGCCTAATCAGGAGAACTATTCTACATTTCCAAATACTGGTATTTGCTGATATTATTGCGATTCCACCTACTATATATTGGCTATAGGATCTTGGTGATGGACTACCCCTTTAAGTCCAGTTATCCAGCTGAATGAATACTTAACAACAGAGCTCGCTATTTAGATGTGTTTTCTTGTGGTGTATAACGGACTCTCATGTTTGGTAGTCGTTCAGCAGGGAAACTATAAAAGCAAATCCCTCCATTTGGAAATGTAGTATATAGCTCTCCTGATCAATTATGTTCCTTACCTCATGAGCAGGGCATTGCAGTAATAATAATAATTTATTCATTTATATAGCGTTATTAATTCCATAGTGCTGTATGTCTTTGGAGTGTGGGAGGAAACCGGAGTACCCGGAGGAAACCCATGCAAACACGGGGAGAACATACAAACTCCTTGCAGATGGTGCCCTTGGTGAGAATTGAACCCAGGACCTCAGCGCTGCAAGACTGCAGTGCTAACCACTGAGCCACCGTGCCGCCCATTTAGCTTACAGATGCATAACCACCACTCACTGTGTCTGAACACAGGAAGCTGAGCTGACAGCCGCTCTGTGCATGCGGCAGCGTCTATTGTGAAGGAGAGGGCCATGGAGGGATCAACGCTGCACAGGTACCGTGGGACACCGGGGAACACCGGTGGGGTTATAGGGGGTGACCTGGCAGGGCCTGGGGAGGAGTTTTCTGTTGCATGTGTCATGGCACATGCGACAGAAATCAGAGGAGTAGGGTGAATGCGGCCGGCGCGCTGCTGTGCGCGCGGCCATCTTGGATTTCTGGGAGGGCATCAGGGGGGGCACTTTGGCGACACCGGGGGACCGGAGGGGACCGGGGAGGAGATTTATCATGTTTGTTCATGCCAGATGGGAGATAAATAATTTTTACCGGCGCTGTCATTTACTGTAACGTGATCATCAGTACACGGTGTATACCTGTGATCACGTGAGCGGGGACCGGAAAAACCGTCCTGAATCATGATCTCCAGGGTTTCAGCTAGCCCTGAAACCCCGGAGGAGATTTTCTGATGCTGGGGGGCGTTATTCACTTATTTCTGCCTGCTGTTTATAAACGGCAGGTCAGAATAAGGCTACATTCACACGACCGATCCATTTTTGTGGTCTGCAAAAAACAGCCCGTTTTTTTTCACGGGTGCATCCGTGTGGCATCCGTTTCCGTTCCGTAGACGGTCCGTATGTCATCTGTTTGTCATCCGTGAGCCTTCCGTTTTTTTTTGTGTACTGCAAAATAACTGAAGGAGGGAAAATACATAAATTTACCCAGGATCCTTAGCTTCAACCTACATGAGGCGGTCACATGTTCACTCCAGTGCCATTTTCTACTGCTTTTCACAGCGTAGAGCGCTCTGGTGATTTTCCTGTGCTTGTACACTTCATATCAGTCTTTTCTGTCATTATAATGGCAGATAGACACATAATGTCCCACTCTCCTGCATTTTGTAATTTTGCACCCTTTGGTGCCTTTCATGTGGCACTAAGGGGTGCTTAGCTTTGTATGTAGCCAAAAAAATGAAAAAAAAAATGACGTAGGGTCCCCATTTTTTTGTAGCCAGCTAGGGTAAAGCAGACAGCTGCAGCCTGCAGACCACAGCTGGCAGCCTCACCTTGGCTGGTAATCTAAAACTGAGGGCACCCCACGCTGTTATTTTAAATTAAATAAATAATTTAAAAAAAAAAAAAACACGTAGGGGTCCCCCCAAAATTGGATCACCAGCCAAGGTAAAGCAGACAGCTGGGGTCTGATATTCTCAGACTAGGGAGGTCCATGGTTATTGGACTCTCCCCAGCCTAAAAATAGCAGGCCGCAGCCGCCCCAGAAGTGGCGCATCCATTAGATGCGCCAATCCTGGTGCTTCGCCCCAGCTCATCCCGTGCCCTGGTGCGGTGGCAAACGTGGTCATATATGGGGTTAATACCAGATGTGTAATGTCACCTGGCACCAAGCCTTGGGGTTGGTGAGGTCAGGCGTCTATCAGATACCCGACATCACCAACCCAGTCAGTAATAAAACAAAATAGACGACAAACACATTTTTATTTGAAAAAACACTCCCCAATACATTCCCTTTTTAACCAATTTATTAGAAAGAAAAACAAATCCAGGTCTGGTGCAATCCAAGGGGTTGCCATGACGATCCACACTGTCCCAGTCAATGAAGAGCAGGATGTTCCCCATTGGCTGGGAGAGCAGTGCAGTGACCTGAGCTAACATCAATGGGTCATCCCAGGTCACTGCAGGGGATGACAAGTGCTGCTGTCAGCGAGGTACATTACCTGCGCTGATCTCCTGCACTGCTGACAGCACCTGTCACTGAGTTCAATGACTGCCGCCTTCATAGCCAAGTATCGCGAGAGGCCCGTGACGTCACCGCTAGTCAGTCTCGGGTCGGAAGCGAGAGAAGGTGATGTGACAAGCGGCGGCCATGGAGGACAGTGACAGAGCTGATGTCGGGACTTTATCACCGCAGGTAAGCCGAGCGGGACCATGTGTGCAGAGTGCCAGGAAGACGTCAGTGTCGTGGACTGCATGGCTGGGGACGTGTGTGTGTGTGTGTGTGTGAGTGTGTGTGTACATGCCGCGTGCAGGAGGGGGCGGAGTGAGCTGAGCGGGCAAGTGTGGGCTTCCTGCACATAACTAGGATAAACATCGGGTTACTAACCAAAGCACTTTGCTTGGATACCCCATGTTTATCTTGGTTACCAGCTTCTGTCAGGCTGCTAGCGATGGCTCCTGCACACTGTAGCTGTAAAAAGCCCTGCTTTTTGCTGCTAGAACCGTTCTCGAACGTATCTAGAACTATCGAGCTTTAGCAAAAAGCTCGAGTTCTAGTTCGATCTAGAACAGCCCCCAAAATCACTCGAGCCGCGAACTGGAGAACCTCGAACCACGAACCGCGCTCAACTCTAGTCATGACGTGTCGCACCAGGGCTCGGCGGTGCGGCCACAGTCGCTATAACATGTGGAGAGTCGAATTCCAGCGTGCCGCCACATCGCATTTCAGGCGATGAACCGGCAGGCCGAAAGACGTCTGGAGCGATGCAAGTCACTCAGCAGCGGTGGTTGAACGGCGGAAGTGAGCAGACAGTTTTCGTGTCCTGTTCAGAAGGCCATCTAGGCTGGGATAGTGTGTTAAAAATTGCTGGACAACAAGGTTCATACAAGCCATACAAGGCACATGTGTCACCTTGCCCAGGCGAAGGGCCGCACCCAGGTTTGCAGCATTGTCACACACGGCCTTACCAGGCTGCAGGTTGAGTGGAGACAACCATTTATTAAACTCAGTCTCCAGAGCTGCCCACAACTCCTATTTCCAAGACATGTTAAGCTAAAGACCGCCTGATGCCGTTGCGCTCTGCTGCCAGCATAGTAATGAGGGGTGCGTGATTCCTTCTGCGCAGTGAGAACGCTGGTGGCCTGACCAGGCAGGCTTGGGGCGGAGGTGGAGGACCCAGATGAGGTGGAGGAGGCAGAAGCAGTGGCGGAACTTGGACAGACAGAGGATTGACACACAAGTAATGGGGTTGGCAAGACTTGTGCAGCAGACCCTTCACCATCTATCACCATAGTTACCCAGTGCCCAGTCAGCGACATGTAACGTCCCTGTCCATGTTTATTGGTCCACGTATCGGTGGTGAAATGCACCCATTCACACACAGAGTTTCTCAAGGAAGCGGTGATGTTGTGTGCGACATGCTGGTGTAGCGCGGGCAGGGCACACCTTTCTTAGAGAAGTAGTGGCGACTGGGCATCTAGTACTGGGGCACAGCGACAGAGATAAGGTCTCTAAATTCCTGTGTGTCCACCAGGCGGAAAGGCAGAATTTTGGTAGCCAAGAGCTTACAGAGGGATAAAGTCAACCTCTTAGCTTTGTCATGGGTCGCAGGAAATGGCCTTTTATTTGTCCACATGTGATGGACAGAGATCTGGCTGCTGTGTGTAGACGGTGTTGAATAGGGTGTCCCTGGAAAAATGCAGGTTTGTGAGGAAAGTGCAGGTGTAGACATGATGTTGCCTTCATCCAACGTTGGTGCTATCGATGTCTGAGAGAGCTGTAGACACGCACTTGTTTCCCCTTCCAAACCAACTGATGACCTACCAAGCAAACTGCCTGTTGCGGTTACAGTGGTGGAAATTGTGCGTGGAAAACCAGGTGTGACAGCTGTCCCCACAGTCCTAGAAGATGAAGAGCGCGCGGATGCACTGGAAGGGGAAGGCGGTGGATGGTTCGCTCCGCTAGGCCGCATTGCAGCACGGTGAGCTTCCCACTGGGACATATGATATTTATTCATGTGACGATTCATGGAAGAAGTTGTCAAACTGCTGAGGTTTTGCCCTCTACTAACAGAATCACGACAAATTTTACAGATCACATAATTTGGGCGATCTTTTGCTATGTCAAAAAAGGACCAAGCTAGGCAAGGCTTAGAGGGCATGCGACCTGCTGATCCACCCCGACTAGTGCTCAGAGGGACAGTGGTGGCTGAGGATGCAGTTGTAGACGTGCTACCAGTACTCCGACTCTGTCCAGGAAGGCGCAAGGTAACTTCGTCGTCAGTTACATCCTCCTCCACCATCTCTGTTGACCTCCTCGAGGGCCTGATTGTGGGTTGACAGTAGGTGGGATCTAGAACTTCCTCATCAATTGTTGTGTTTGCACTCCCTTCACCCTCAGACCGAGCCTCTTCTTGCCCTGACCGAATATTTAAGTTGTCATCCCAATCTGGTATCTGCGTCTCATCGTCATCAGTATGTTCCTCATTGTCTATTACAACAGGTGTTTCAGTTTGTGAATAAGGGTCAACATTATGCTCAGAAACTTGGTCATCACAGCCTGAATCAGAGGCACAAAGGTTCTGGGCATCACTGCAGACCATTTCCTGGTCTGTACTCACTGTTGCTTGGGAGCAGACCTCTGATTCCCAGGCTATAGTGTGACTGAACAGCTCTGCAGACTCAGCCATCTCAGTTCCACCATACTGTGCAGGGCGGATGGAGACTTCAGAGCTGGGAGAAAGCAAGTGTGATTGGGATGACAACTCAGAGGACAGAATAGTTTGCTAGTATAATGGCTTAGTAACAATGAGTTTGAGTGTGCAATGCAGAGGTGCTGCACATAGGTTTGCACCAGTGGGACACTAATGGAAGTCCAACAGCCACTTTTAGGATGCCACTAAGTTTACTCAGTGTTTGCTAGTATAATGGCTTAGTAACAATGAGTTTGAGTGTGCAAAGGTCAGGAGGGTACAGTGGCAGGGTTGTGGGTCTGGGTAGAGGAAAGGAAGCCTCCCTTTCTATCCCTCCTAATGGGGAAATGCAGTGAAGAAATCCCTGACTTTAGCTACACAGACGCTGTCATCTTGTGTAGCTGTTAAAATCTGTTTTCACGGACCTGACTGTCACCTATGGCTCTGACCCTGCCGGTATTAGCCCTTACAAGTACTAATAGAAACTTCTATCCCTATTCTGTATAGTGCTGTGTATAGAGCTTACACAGCAGTATCGGAGACAGGAGCTACGCCAGCGGTGACTGACACCAAGACACAGAAGGCAGATAATGGCGTGCTGGAGGAAAATGTCCGTTTTTACAATGAATGGACATGTGACATGGACATCCTATCACACATGCCGTTGCTTCTCTGGCTAAAAGTCCACTTAGCTGTGTGTGTGTCTGGGATTGGCTGACATGCTGGCCCGCCCCACTACACGTGCGCGCTTAGGAAAGGAAGACAAGGAAAAAAAAAAATGGCGATCGCCATTATCCAAACAGCAGTGATCTGAATGCACTGTTCCCGCACACTATACGCTGAAATTTCATAATAGTGTGAGTCACAGAGTGACTTACACTTTTACAGCGAAAAGCCAGCTAGTAATTAGCTTGTCTTTTTGCTGCTAGAACCGTTCTCGAACGTATCTAGAACTATTGAGCTTTAGCAAAAAGCTTGAGTTCTAGTTCGATCTAGAACAGCCCCCCAAATCACTCAAGCCGCGAACTGGAGAACCTCGAACCGCGAACCGCGCTCAACTCTACTAATGAGCTCATGGAGTTTTGTAGTTTTTAAAGTCGACTCACTCATGGGGGATCTTCTTTTCTGGAATTTCCAAGGCAATGCAATGTGACATGGCCCCCTCAAACTATTCCAGCAAAATTTGCACTCCAATATCATGCTCCTTCTTTTCTGAGCTTTCCACTGTGACTCAAAAGAAATTTTCAACAACATATGAAGTAAAAGTGTACTCAGGAGAAATTTTGTAACAAATGTCATTGTTTGTTTTTTCCTTTTACCACTTTGGAAATGTAAAGTTTATGTTAAACATTTCTGTGATTCACCTGGGGGTTAGAAATTCTCATGTAAAATGGAGTTACTTGTGGGGATTTCTACTGCTTTGGGAAGACTGAGGCTCTTTATCTGTGACATGACATTTGCAATCTATTCCAGCTAAAATGACCCTCCAAAAGTCTGAACCTTGCCGTACACCCACCACATAAAGGATATTAATGTACTCAGGAGAAATTGCACAATAAATTGCATGGTTCAGTTTCTCCTGTCACCCTTATAAAAATTAAAAATTTGGGGCAAAAGCAACATCTGTCGGAAAAATTTAATTTTTAATTTTCATGGTGCAATGCTATAAAATTCTGTAAGAAAACTTTGCTTATCATATCACCAAATAGTTTCCTTGAGGGGCTTACTTTCCAAAATATGGTCACCTAAAGTGAGTTTCTACTGTTTAGGCACATTAGGGGCTCAGCAAACACAACATAACATCCACTATCTATCTCAAATGGTGCTTCTTCCCTTCTGAGCCCTGCCGTGCAACCAAATAGTAGATTTCCACAACATATAGCCTATTAGTGTGCTCAGGAGAAACTGCACAACAAACTGTATGGTCCATTTTTTCCTGCTATCCCTGTGAAAATTAAAAATTAATTGCAAAACATTTTTGTGGGAAAAATGTATTTTCCCATTTTAATAGCTCAACATAAGTTTCTGTGAAACACTTGTGGGTTCAAGATGCTGATCACACCTCTAAATAAATTTCTTAAGGGTTGAAGTTTCTAAAAGGGGATCACTTGTAGGGGTTTAAACTGTTTAGACACATTAAGGGCTTTATAAATGCGATATGGCATCCACTATATTTTTCAGAGAATTTTGAGCTCCAAAAGTCAAATAGTGCTTCTTCCCTTCCGAGGCCTACCATGGGTCCAAACAGTAGTTTCTAACACATATGGGGTATTGGTGTACTCAGAAAAAATTACACAACAAATCACATGTTTCATTTTCTCCAGTTACTCATAAAAATGCAAAATTTGGGGCTAAAGCAAAATTTTATGGGAACATTTTTTTTTATTTTTTCCTTTTGCATTCTTTTAAGTCCTGTGAAACACCTAAAACATTAAAAAACTTCCTGAGTGTGGTTTTGACCATTTTGAGGGGTGCAATTTTTTAAATTTTGGTCTTTTTGTATATTTTCTGTCAGCAATGTACATTGGGATGTAGTCCCTAAAAAAATTGGTTTTGTAAATTTTGTTGGGAAAATTACAAATTGCTGATAAACTTTTAACCCTTTAAATGTCTTAACAAAAAACATAATGTTTCAAAAATTATGCTAATGTAAACTAGAAATTTGGCAAATGTTATACATAAACCATTTTATGTGGTATAACTATCTAGTTTAAAGACATAAACATTCAATGTTTGAAAATTGAAAAACATTATTTTTTTTCTATATTTTCAAAAACTACCATAAAATATATTGCCCAAAATGTACATGTACAACATGTCATGAAATAACAATCTCAAAATCTTTGTAATATATTGAAGCTTTTCAGGGTTATGACCAGAGAAATTGAAACTCATCAGAATTTAAAAAAAATGGACTTGTCAGGAAAATGACAACGGCCTTGACGCTAAAGGGCTTAAACCATACAAATCAAAATAACCAAAAAAACTATGCTTAGGGTTGTTTTGGAGATTTTAAAATGACACTCACAAATGAAACAATAAACTGTTTACATAGTTAGTTACAAAGAAGCAATTCAATCCATTTCAAAGAAACACAATCAATCAACATTCTCAAGTACGTGTGGAATCCAAGTACATCAGTGAATATGATCCAATGGGCCTCTCTTTGTAAAAGAAAGGAATGTATGCCTATTAACTTTTGACACCACCACCCCAATTATTTGCTTGATTCCTGCAAATGAAAGACAACTATTGCTGCCTTTTTGAGCTTTCTGAAAATGTTTAATTAGCCGTGGGCAACCAAAGCAACTTCCTGCTATCAATCTACCAGGTAAGTGAACAAGCATGGCCAGGGGTGTTAAATTTCCCTTACTGGGCACCGGGTGATTCTGGTGGCTGTGGCGGCAGGTGAGCAATTGGCTGCTCCACAAGTCTTGGAATACCTCAGGCTTGCAGAACAAAGCTATTTATTTATCTCTTCCTCCACTGCTTCTGCCTCCTGCACCTT
The DNA here is from genome assembly GCF_048569485.1 of Anomaloglossus baeobatrachus. NCBI lineage: Eukaryota > Metazoa > Chordata > Amphibia > Anura > Aromobatidae > Anomaloglossus > Anomaloglossus baeobatrachus. The sequence continues at coordinate 398,351,701 of NC_134355.1, forward strand.
CAACCTATCCATTAATGTAACATGCACTTCAATAATGCAGAGAGAATCCCCCCCTACCTCCGTTCAGCAATGCCTGTGCTCAACACAACAAAATCAGTGTTGAAATTGAAAACCATTGGAGAACCCAGTCACATAGCTGCAGAGTTGTGGACAGCTATCCAGGTCAAGTTTCAGCAATTGATGTTTCCACTTAACCATGGAAGGCCATGTGCGATAACGGTGCAAACCTGGTGGTGGCCCTATGCTGTAGCAACCTCATGTGTGCCTTGCATAGCTCATGTCCTCAACCTGGTTGTACAGAAATTTCTAGGCCACTATCCCCCCTGAAACAGTTTCTGCAGAAAGCACAGTTGATGTGTTCTCACTTCCACTGTTCACCTCCCGCGGCTCGACTTGCATCGCTACCACTTAACTGGTTGATATGTGATGTGCCAAGATGGTGAAATTACACTCTGCAAATGTTGCTTTGACAGCAGCGACGAAATGTGTTGTAGTATGCATGCCATGATGTATATACTGGGCCAGCATGATGTGATCATCGGGCGAACCGCTGCACCCTTCTGCAGAGTTTTGAAATGGCTAATAAGATAGTTAGCGCTTGCAATGTCATCATTAGCATCACTAGTCTGGTAATCTACATGACTTTGAATGGTCTGTGGAAGGAGGCAGTGGTGCCAGAGGAAGAGGAGGAAGCAGTGAAGGATGCACAAAAGAAATCAATATCTCTTAGCCCATCCAGCAGAAGTTATCACTTGTCTTTAGATAGGACAAGACTGTTTTTGTTTAGTAGAACTTTCAGGAACTTTAGCACCTACTCCCATACACCTTGAACACCATGCTTAGTCCACCTTCCACCTTGACCTCGGAATTTCCCACTCATGTTTGATATACCCTTTCCGTCTTTTAAGCAGCTGCTTCACAACCCTAGTCGCACACCTGTCAGCCACCAATCACTAAATTAACAACCGCTATATTGGTGATTAAATGACAATTTTCACCTGGAGCACAGATTTTGCAGTAAGATGCAAAAGATACAGATGCAAAGCTAGCAATTTCATGCTGGAACACTGATGCGGCCCTATTTAGTTGCAGAAATTGCAATTTGGAGATGGAACACAGATGTGGTCCTATTTAGATGTAGAAATACCACTTTGGAGCTCATGCACAGATTTGACCCTATTTAAATGTAGAAATAGCACTTTGGAGCTGGAGCACAGATTTGGCCCAACTTAAATACAGAAATAGCACTTTGTAGCTGGCCCTATTTAGATGCACAAATCGCAATTTGGAGCTGGAACTGAGATGTAGCCCTATTTAGATGCACAAATCACAATTTGGAGCTGGAGCACACAATTAGCTATCACTAGATGATGAAATGCTGATTTGTTGTAAACAACGTTCCCTACGCTGCACTTTCATTCTATGTTCGAACTATCTACACTTCCTATAATTAAACCCCTAGCTAATCCAATTATCTTTAAGCTTTCGCAATCACAAAAATGGCGCTGACACTGCATGTCCGCATTTTATATGCAGAGGGACATGAGACTTAGGCAGTTAATGACATAAACCCTTATATCTGAATGTTTTGTAAGTTTTCTGCATCCTGATTGGCTGTAGGAGCATCCACACATAGAAGGAAAGAAAAATCTGCTGCTTCTCTGACCTCTTACCACCCCTACCCCTCATCAAACATGTCTCCATACTCATACATCAGCACTACATTAGTTAAAATAATTGTAAAGTATTAGAAAAGCCGCAAACAGTTACCAAACAAAACCGAACATTGCTGACTTTTGGGACAAATGTTCGGATTTCCAAGCCTGATCCGAACCAGCCAATGATCATTAGATTTTTAAATTAGTCAACCTTTACCGATAAACATCGGTCATCTCTACCGGAGAACAGATTTTGCACTATGTGGATGCTGAAAAGACAATTGAGCTGGAAAGCAGAGTTTGCATTGTTTAGCTGTTGAAATAGCAATTTTTGGAAGGACTACACAATTAGCAATCACTAGATGATAAAATGCCGATTTGTGGCACACAACATTCCCTACACTGCATGCCCCTAAACTTCCATATTCTACACTATCACCCTCCTAACTAACTCAATTGCCTAAAATTGAACTCACTAGCTAATCTAACTGTGTAGCAGCAGCAACGGCAGCATGTCCACATTTTATATGCAGAAGGGCATGTGTCTTAGACAGCCAATTTAACAAACCCTTATGTCTGAAAATTGTGGATGTTTCCTGCTCCCTGATTGGCTGCCGGAACATCCACACATAGAGTTAAGAAGAAAAAAAAAGCCCGGCTCTCCTCTGACCTCTCCCCACCCTCTTCCCTCATCAAACACGTCCCCACACTCATTATACAGCACCACTGTCCTAACCAAAGTGAAAATAAGGTAGAAGTAAAACATTAGTGCAACTGCAAAACAGTTACCGAACAAAACCAATCTTTGCCTATTTTTGAGAAAATTGCTTGTGTATCCATGCCGAATGAGCCAAGGCTCGTACCGAATTTGAATTTGACAAATATTATTAGAATAAGTTTGCTAATCTCTAGTTTAGATACAAATTTTCAATGATTTTCAGATCAGGCGACTGTGAGGACCATTGTTAAACCTTCAACTTGGGCCTTTTGAGGTATTCTATTGTCGATTTTGTGTTTAGGATCATTATCCATTTGTAGAAGCCATTCTCTTTTCAACTTCAGCTTTTTTACAGATTGTGTTATGTTTGCATCAGGAATTTGTTGAAATGTCATTGAATCAATTCTTACCTCTACCAGTAAAATATTTCAGGTGCCATTGGTTGCAACACAACCCCAAAGCATGATTAATCCACCACCATGCTTATTGGTTGGCATTATATTCTTTTCCTGAATTTTTGTGCCATTTTTTTCTCCACACATACTGTACCATTAATCTTTGTTGCCAAAGAGTTTTAATTTTAACCTCATCGGTCCACAGGACATGTTTCCAAAATGCATCAAACATAATTAGATGTTCTTTTGTATATTTCTTATGCTGAATTTTTTGGGGAGGATGCAGGATAATAATAATAATAATAATAATATTTATTAATTTATATAGCACTATTATTTCCACAGTGCTCTACATACATTGGCAACACTGTCCCCATTGGGGCTCACCATCTAATTTCCCTATCAGTATGTTTTTGGAGTGTAGGAGGAAACTGGAGTACCCAGAGGAAAAACATACAAACACAGGGAGAACATACAAACTACTTGCAGATGTTGTCCTTGGTGGGATTTGAATACAGGACCCCAGCACTGCAAGACTGCAGTGCTAACCACTGAGCCACCATGCCACCCAGGAAAGCTTTTCTAATGACTCCTCCTTGAAGGCTATATTTGTGCATTGAACGATAAAAAATCTACCACAACTGCAGAGTCCAATAAATCTTTTGCAGTCAAATGGGGGTTCTGAATTTGTCCCTCTAGCAATCCTATGAGCAGTTCTCACAGAATTTTTGCTTGGTCTTCCAGCTCTTATCTTGTTTTCCACTGTTCCTGTTAACTGGCACTTAATTACATTTTGAATTGAGGAAAGGGCAACTTGAAAACACTTTACTATCTTTTTAGAGCCTCCTGATTTGAGGGGTTTCATCATTTTCATTTTCAGAGTGCTAGCTAGCTGCTTAGAAGAATCCATGGCTCGCCTCTGTTTTTTCTTTGGCAGTAGGTTAAAGAAGGTTGGGTTTTTATAAAGCTTTTAAATTTGCATCACCTGGCCATTCTTAATGATAGTGAAAAAAACCATAAGCCTAACCGGCTAATTAAGGTCTGAAACCTTTGTGAAAGTTATTTGAGCACCCAAATCTCCAAGGGTGTTCAAACTTCTTAATCGGAAAAAAGCACTGCTGCTCAAACTAAAATGCATTATGTGTCAAAACATTTGCAGGAATCAATCGAATAATGGGGGCAGTCAGGAGTTAATCGGCGTACATTCCTTTTACAAAGAAAGGCAAATTGGATCATATGCACCATTGCACTATGTGCTCTAAGCTTGAATTACCACAATAATTTGAGTGCATTTCTTGAAAATGGATTATGAATTGCTTCTATGTAACTACTTAAACACTTTGTTGTGAGTGTCACTTTATAATCTTCTGTGCAAGCCTATGCTTAGCTTTTAGTTATTTTTTTTTGTAAGGCTTAAATGTGGGTTTTTTTTATGAAAGGGGGTATGTCTAAGGGTACCTTCACACTTAGCGATGCAGCAGCGATCCGACCAGCGATCTGACCTGGTCAGGATCGCTGCTGCATCGCTACATGGTCGCTGGTGAGCTGTCAAACAGGCAGATCTCACCAGCGACCAGTGAACAGCCCCCAGCCAGCAGCGACGTGCAAGCGACGCTGCGCTTGCACGGAGCCGCCGTCTGGAAGCTGCGGAGACTGGTAACTAAGGTAAACATCGGGTATGGTTACCCGATGTTTACATTAGTTACCAGTGTGAGCAGGGAGCAGGGAGCCGCGCACACTGAGCGCTGGCTCCTTGCTCTCCTAGCTACAGTACACATCGGGTTAATTAACCCGATGTGTAATGCAGCTACATGTGCAGAGAGCAGGGAGCCGCGCACACTGCTTAGCGCTGGCTCCTTGCTCTCCTAGCTGCTGTACACATCGGGTTAATTAACCCGATGTGTACAGCAGCTACATGTGCAGAGAGCCGGAGCCGGCAGCACAGGCAGCGTGAGAGCTGCAGAGGCTGGTAACTAAGGTAAATATCGGGTAACCACCTTGGTTACCCGATGTTTATCTTGGATACAGCTTACCTCAGCTGTCAGACGCCGGCTCCTGCTCCCTGCTCGCTTCATTTGTCGCTCTCTTGCTGTCACACACAGCGATCTGTGTGTCACAGCAGGAGAGCGGCTTTGAAGAAAACGAACCAGGGCTGTGTGTAACGAGCAGCGATCTCGCAGCAGGGGCCAGATCGCTGCTCATTGTCACACACAGCGAGATCGCTAATGAGGTCACTGCTGCGTCACAAAAAGCGTGACTCAGCAGCGATCTCGGCAGCGAGCTCGCTGTGTGTGAAGCACCCCTAAGTCTTGAATGTGAATAAAACAGGTGTGTCAACTGGGTGGTTCTTGGTTGGGACCAGAAACGTCTGTTTTCCCTGCTTTGTAGTGTTTCACACACTGCTATGCTGTCATTTTATTTGGTAGGAATAAAGTCTCCTAAAATTTTATACATGGGTGAATGTTGCAATTTAATTGTCTTCTCATATTGTACTTTTTACTACTTTATTCATTTTGCTGAGCACCACCAAAGTGTGTGGGGAACAATGTTTTTTGGGTAACGTACTCTTTCGACTAAAGGCCCCGTTACATGCAACGACTTCGCTAATGAAATGTCGCTAGGGTCACGGAATTCGTGACGCACATCCGGCCTCATTAGCAAAGTCGTTGCATGTGACACAAGCGACCGCTAACGATGTAAAATACTCACCAAATCGTTGATTGTTGACACGTTGTTAATTTACAAAATATCATTGCTCGTTCTGGACGCAGAATGTTTGTCATTCCTGAGGCAGCACACACTGCTACACACGCTACGTGTGACACCCCGAGAACGACGAACAACAGCATTCCTGCTTCCTCCGGCAACAAGGTGGGAGTGACATTCATGCGGCTGCTCTCCGCCCCTCCACTTCTATTGGTGGCCTGCTGTGTGAAGTCGCTGTGATGCCGCACAAACCGCCCCCTTAAAAAAGAGGTTGTTCGCCGGCCACATAGACGTTGTTAGGAAGGTAAGTTGGTTTGACACGTACTGGCAATTATGTTCTCCACGGGCAGCGATTTGCCCGTGAAGCAAAAACGATGAGGGCGGTTGCTATCGCTAGCGACATTGCTAGCAATGTCGCTGCATGTAAAGCAGCCTTTAGAAAAAAATTAGACATCTATTCGTGTAGGGGACATTGTGGCTTCAAGAATTGTAGTTTTAGTTTTCAAATTCTTGCATCATTCTGCAAAAATTGATGATTAATTTAATTTGCTAAATACAGTGATAGGTACATCTTGGGTGTGGCTAAGAGCCTCCATTTGCATTACTCTTTGGTGACTGTTAGCTTTGGCCTGCCCTGACGAAGGCACAGTTCTTAATAAACATAGTAGGAGGCAACGCTAAGTTTGCTTTCAGCAACCTAATTAGCAATTAATTTGAGCATTTGGTTGTGTTTACATCTGCATTTGCCTATTAATTTGCACTCAGTTTAAAAAAAATATATATATATATTAAAGGGGTTGTCCACTTTCTCATAGCGCAGATTTCTTCACAATCTAACTTGCACTTCTGTCCATAAGATGGCTATTGGTGGATAAGTAGGGTACCAAACCTGTCCATCAGTCTCCTGCAATTGTAAAATACCTCACATGAGAAAGTTGCTTTTCTCTTGGAGAAGGTTGATGGAATCATCTGGTCCAACATCAGTAACAATTTTATGGACAGAACATCTTGAGTGTGAGAAAATGCAATATCAAAAGAAAGTGAGTAACCCTTAAAATTCATGTTTCAAATTTTATCTCCATTTAAGATCGTGCTGTGGTTTTTGTATTGTTATTATACCTTGCAAAAAAAAAATCGTGATTATTTTTAATTTGAATGTGATATCTGATTTAAAAAAAAACCTCTACTTGCTTAAATTGTCTTGACAATAAGCTGACTACAAAGTGTTTCCATGTAGAGACCTTTTGTAATTATCTGTAATCTGTAAGGACATCTGGCAATATGGAAGATTTATGCTCGCAGAATTTTCCCTATAGAGAACACTTATGAATCATATAACAAGTCGTTTGATGCTCTTTTACACAGGCCAATACAAATTGTTTGGGGACTAATAGTTATTAATATTATTACTTCTTATATAGTTTGCCTATTGTTAACAGTACACTCCCTTTTTAATGAGGGGACTTATGCTGCCAAAAACAAAGATTTTAGAGCCAGCATAAATTATCCACTTATTTTACCTCTTCATCAGCTGATCAGAAGAATTTCTACATGGATCAATAAAGGGTAACAATTGTGTCTATAAAAGCTTTATCAGCTGAATATTGGTCCAAATGAAGGAGCCTTCAGTGTATTTCCGGGAACATTTCCATTCAATAATTACAAAGGATCTTATCTCCTTAGTCCTAAATCATTGGTTACCTGTGTAGTGTGGGACAAACCCTCCATAACACCCCATATGAGGTGCCTGAACATAAGATTTCTCAACTCTCTATTCACTCCGAATTCACTAATAGAATATTTTAAAATAGACGTACTAAAAGTCTGTTTACCGTGACCAACGGGTGACATTAAGCGACCACTGATTGGTAAAGATTTACTAATTATCAGTCATTTAATAGCCTGTTTATTCTTGCAGTGGATGGTAAATGAGGTGCATTGAACGATCTATAGTAAATCGTTCATTGCACATTGACTATCATTATATTCAGGAGTGCAAGTACTGTTTACACCAAAAAGCAATAAAAAATATTAAAATAAAAAATCTAGGCAGTCTATTCATTTTTTATCTACGTATATGTGACGCCCTGGCAAAGACAGGTTGTCACAGAAAGAGTTAATCCTCCTTGGTAACCTGATCCCACACCAGTGCAGCAGGACAAACCACCTCCCCCAGTGTAAGAGTAAAACAGAGCAGGAGGGGAGGGGCTGGAGCAGACTGTGTGGAGAGAGAGACAGGAGAGGAGCCCGGAGTTGTAGCTCCTGGGCTGCTACAGAAGCGTGCTCCAAAAGGGCCGGGACAGGCTGTTAGTGAGGAAGGGGCAAGAGGTAGCCGGGGCAGGGTAGCGGCCCGCCGGTACCAAGGGTGACCCGGATCACTGCAGGGGAGTGGACTCCCCGTTCCCGGCTGAGGAGAAGGAGAAAGAGTGGAGAAAGAGGCACCTGGCTGCAGGGAAAGAACAGGGGCTGCTGCACCATGTGTGGGACACTAACACCCTCCGTACCAAAGGCTGCGGGCTCCGGCAGTTTTCTGGTTAATTCCTGACTCTGTGTGAATTTTCTTGCAAAGCGAACTGTGAGTAACAACATCCCCCGGTCCAACCGGACGCATAGCTCTCAGGCCATCTCCATCTCCTCCCTGCACCACCTCACCGGGGTCCCGGGACACCAACACCCTACCCGTGGAGGGAAATCACCACCTTGCTGCCCACCACCATCCCCGGGATCCATTTACCAGCAGCGGCGGTGCTCCGTTACCTCACCGCACACCACGGGTGGCGTCACGGACAATCTCCCTTACCCAATCCCCTTCTTACTGTGGAGCCTGGGATCACAGACCGGGTCACGCCACCGTGATACCCACAGAAGTGACCCCATGGCCCGGATCTGAGTACCCCTTATCCTCGGGCGACACATATATTTCCAGAATTTCAGCCCAAATACATGGAGCCTTTAGCAAGCCATGATTTTGGTATACCTTGGGGATGTGGTTCTGTTGTATCCCTAGAGTCGTCTACTGTTTAATGCTTTCCAAAAATTGGTAGGTGAGCCAGTTTTTTGCCCAGAACAACTAAGTATTATTTTTACAGACAAAGCAAACTGTGCAGAAAGGAAGAATGTAAAAAATCTTTTAGACACAAATGGATGCCATAGAAAGTAATAATAAGATTTATCAAAAGTTCTAAAAGTGACCTGAAATTTAGTACAGAAGAGGCACAAATAACAAAAGTACACTGTTCTCTAACCTGTCATGTACCGATGTGGAGGAAAGAGGCTTTTAAGCTAGCTATTGTTTTTCCTATATTTTCACTAAAAATAAGCTAAAAAGAAAGCTTTTATTTTGAGAAAAATTTTGCATATTTAAAATACTGAGATCTACTATACTCATATTTATTGAAACAAGTGTGGATGGGTATTGGTGTGCAGGGTTGTGGATAAATTTGTTATTATGTACTTTACTTAAAGAGCCAATAAAGTGGTTTTTTTATTGAACTACTGTACTGGTGCTTTAAATCTATGTACTCATACCCATACTCCTCTTCCACCATCTTTATGCTTTTCCAGCAGTGCTCCAGTTGACCTGTGCTGAAAAGTGATCTGCCGACCGCTCCATTGTTCCATGGACGGCACAGGAGGTCAGTCTTCAATGCATTTCTATGGGAGCCTCGTTCTGGCTTTTATAGAAATGCATTCAGTGCCTGTGAACTAGCATTTGACTGCTAGCCAGTCAGAAGATATGGGCACAAAATAGCCCCACAGGATCAGTGCAGCTTTGGTAAATTTATGAAATTGTTGAAAGGTGATAATCAGACATGGGATGGGAGGCTTACATTTAAGCACCACTACAGAGTTGAAAACAAAACAAGATGCTGTAGTGGTGCTTTGGTGTATTTTCGGCACCAAATTTGCATCTCATGGCAAAAAAATGCCAGGTCATGCAGGTCTGATTGAACTCAGTTCACCTGAGGTGAGGTCACTGAGTTCAATCAGTTCACCTGAGGTAAGTTTTCCTGCCGTCATAGTTGGGGAACATAGCTGCGGTTCAGTCAGTCTCAGCCTGCAGCTCAGCACTAGAGATGAGCGAACCGGTCGCGGTTCGGCTCGAGCTTGGTTCGTCCAACGGAGGTCTAGTTCGAGTTCGGTTCGGCGAACCGAACCAAACCCATAGAAAACAATGGGAGGCAATCACAAATACATACAAACACCTAGGAAACACCCTCAAAGGTGTCCAAAAGGTGACAAACAACTCACAACAGAACACAAATACATGGGAAAGTGACAAGAACAAATTCTAATGTGAAAACAAAACAGCGTTATGAGGAAAAAGAGGACGAGACACAGACATAGGCATGGCATGCCCTTCTAAAATCATGTAAAACACCGCAAGGTGACTCCAAGCGGAGTCTCCCTTTTTCCAAAAATTGGGCCACACAGACACCTCCTTCAATGGCAGCACTTGTGCCCCAGTTGTACACTTCACAGGTAGATTTGCATCAAGCACATTCAAAAATACGCCATCCTTAACCATCCCCAGGATGACACCGGGGTAGGTAGCAAAGTCTTTGCTGGACCATGACTTGTTCATCTTGGCTCCTTTTAAAAAACACAGCAAGGGTTACTCCAAGCGGAGTCTCCCTTTTTTCCAAAAATTGGGCCACACAGACACCCCATCAGTGGCAGCACTTGTGCCCCAGTTGTACACTTCACAGGTAAATTTGCATCAAGCACATTCCAAATCCACAAGCATTTACTCTCCCCAGGATGACACAGGGGTAGTAAATTCCTTGTAGATCCATGGCTTGTTCATTTTGATGAACGTTAGTCTGTCCACATTGTCACTGGACAGACGCGTGCTCTTATCTGTCAGCACACACCCAGCAGCACTGAAGACACGTTCAGAGACAACGCTGGCAGCTGGACACGACAAGATTTCCAAGGCGTAAGTGGAGAGCTCTGGCCATTTTTCAAGATTTGAAGCCCAAAATGAGCAAGGCTCTAGGAAATTGCTTGACACCAGTGGGACACTAATGAAGTCCAACAGCCACTTTTCGGATGCCACTAAGTTTCCTCAGTGTTTGCTATTATAATGGCTTAGTAAAAATGAGCTGGAGGGTGAAATGCAGAGGTGCTGGAAATTGCTTGGCACCAGTGGGACACTAATGAAGTCCAACAGCCACTTTTTGGATGCCACTAAGTTTCCTCAGTGTTTGCTATTATAATGGCTTAGTAAAAATGAGCTTGAGGGTGCAATGCAGAGGTGCTGGAAATTGCTTGGCACCAGTGGGACACTAATGAAGTCCAACTGCCACTTTTTGGATGCCACTAATTTTCCTCAGTGTTTGCTATTATAATAGCTTAGTAAAAATGAGCTTGAGGGTGCAATGCAGAGGTGCTGGGACTTGCCACTTTTAGGATGCCACTAACTGGCATCACTATTTCAAATTAAAATGGCTTTGCAAAAATGCGCAGGAGGGGAGAATGCAGAGGTGGTGGGACTTGTTTGGCCCAAGTACCACAATAATGGAGGCCAGCAGCCACTATTTGTTTGGCACTAACTGGCAGCACTCTGCAATTAAAATGGCTTTGCTAAAAAGTGCAGGAGGGTACAGTGGCCGGGTTGTGGGTCTGTGTAGAGGAAAGGAAGCCTCACTTTCTATCCCTTCTAATGGTGAAATGCAGCAAGGAAGTCCCTGAGCTTAGCTACACAGATACTGTTATCTGTAGCTGTAAAAAGCGTTTCCACGGACCTAACTGTCACCTATGGCTCTGAGCCAGCTGTAATTAGCCCTTAAAAGGGCTGAAATAAAATTCTGTCTCTAATCTGTAGAATGCTGTGTTTATAGCGTACACAGCAGGATCGGCGGCAGCAGCTGAGTGAGCGGTGTCTCTCCCCAGACGCAGAAGGCAGATAATGCCATGCTGGAACAAAATGTCCGTTTTTATAATGCAAGGACATGTGACATGGACAGCTTATGACTAGAGTTGAGCGCGGTTCGCGGTTAGAGGTTCTCCAGTTCTAGGCTCGAGTGATTTTGGGGCCTGTTCTAGATCGAACTAGAACTCGAGCTTTTTGAAAAAGCTCGATAGTTCTAGAAACGTTCGAGAACGGTTCTAGTAGCAAAAAAACAGCTAATTCCTAGCTTGGTTTCCGCTGTAATAGTGTAAGTCACTCTGTGAATCACACTATTATGATATTTCAGTGTATAGTGTGCGGGAACAGCGCCTTCAGATCACTGCTGTTTCTATAATGGCGATCGCCATTTTTTTTTTTTTTTCCTTGTCTTCCTTCCCTAAGCGCGCGTGTCTTGTGAGGCGGGCCAGCATGTCAGCCAATCCCAGACACACACACAGCTAAGTGGACTTTTAGCCAGAGAAGCAACGGCATGTGTGATAGGATGTCCATGTCACATGTCCCTGCATTATAAAACCGGACATTTTCCTCCAGGCCGCCATTATCTCTTCTGCGTCTTTGGTGTCAGACATCACTGTCGCAGCTCCGTCCTGAGTCCTATCGCCGATACAGCTGTATGCGCTCCATACACAGCGCTGGACAGCATAGGGATAGCACTTTCTATCAGTCCTTTTAAGGGCTCAAACCGGCAGGGTCAGAGCCATAGGTGACAGGTCCTGAAAACAGCGACAGCGTCTGTGTAGCCAAGGTCAGGGATTTCCTCCCTGCATTTCCCTATTAGATGAGAAACTGTGGAAAGAAAAGCGCAATAGGGTCTTACCCCAAAAAGGGAGGAAGATATGTAATAAAAACACACTCACCTATAATGGTTGTGCCAGTCACAACCACTATACAGGCATATATAAGATCCAGGTCCAGGCAGCAGTCCCAAAGTTGGCTGATAACAGAGAGTGATAGAAGAAGGGTCTTAATTCCGCGCCAAGGACACAATGGATCCAGGAAGAGATTAATGCTTCTTTAATAACATGCACAAGTCTACGCGTTTCTGGAGACACAGCTCCCTTCATCAGGACATTGGCAAGAGAACATCAAATTTTGATGTTCTCTTGCCAATGTCCTGATGAAGGGAGCTGTGTCTCCAGAAACGCGTAGACTTGTGCATGTTATTAAAGAAGCATTAATCTCTTCCTGGATCCATTGTGTCCTTGGCGCGGAATTAAGACCCTTCTTCTATCACTCTCTGTTATCTGCATTTCCCTATTAGGAGGGAATAGAAAGGCAGGCTTCCTTTCCTCTACCCAGAGCCCCACAATCCTGGCACTGTACCCTCCTGTCCTCTGCACACTCCAACTCATTATAACTAAGCCATTATACTAGCAAACACTCAGTGTACCTAGTGGCATCCTAAACGTGGCTATTGGACTTTTGTCTAGTCACACTAGTGCAAAGACATTTGCAGCACCTCTACCTGCATTGCACACTCCAAATCATTATAACTAAGCCATTATACTAGCAAACACTCAGTGTACCTAGTGGCATCCTAAACGTGGCTATTGGACTTTGCTATAGTCCCACTAGTGCAAAGACATTTGCAGCACCTCTGCCTGCATTGCACACTCCAACTCATTATAACTAAGCCATTATACTAGCAAACACTCAGTGTACCTAGTGGCATCCTAAACGTGGCTATTGGACTTTGCTATAGTCCCACTAGTGCAAAGACATTTGCAGCACCTCTGCCTGCATTGCACACTCCAAATCATTATAACTAAGCCATTATACTAGCAAACACTCAGTGTACCTAGTGGCATCCTAAACGTGGCTATTGGACTTTTGTCTAGTCCCACTAGTGCAAAGATATTTGCAGCACTTCTGCCTGCATTGCACACTCCAACTCATTATAACTAAGCCATTATACTAGCAAACACTCAGTGTACCTAGTGGCATCCTAAACGTGGCTATTGGACTTTGCTATAGTCCCACTAGTGCAAAGACATTTGCAGCACCTCTGCCTGCATTGCACACTCCAAATCATTATAACTAAGCCATTTTACTAGCAAACACTCAGTGTACCTAGTGGCATCCTAAACGTGGCTATTGGACTTTGCTATAGTCCCACTAGTGCAAAGACATTTGCAGCACCTCTGCCTGCATAGCACACTCCAACTCATTATAACTAAGCCATTACACTAGCAAACACTCAGTGTACCTAGTGGCATCCTAAACGTGGCTATTGGAGTTTGCTATAGTCCCACTAGTGCAAAGACATTTGCAGCACCTCTGCCTGCATTGCACACTCCAAATCATTATAACTAAGCCATTATACTAGCAAACACTCAGTGTACCTAGTGGCATCCTAAGCGTGGCTATTGGACTTTGCTATAGTCCCACTAGTGCAAAGACATTTGCAGCACCTCTGCCTGCATTGTACACTGCAACTCATTATAACTAAGCCATTATACTAGCAAACACTCAGTGTACCTAGTGGCATCCTAAACGTGGCTATTGGACTTTGCTATAGTCCCACTAGTGCAAAGACATTTGCAGCACCTCTGCCTGCATTGCACACTCCAAATCATTATAACTAAGCCATTATACTAGCAAACACTCAGTGTACCTAGTGGCATCCTAAACGTGGCTATTGGACTTTGCTATAGTCCCACTAGTGCAAAGACATTTGCAGCACCTCTGCCTGCATTGCACACTCCAACTCATTAAAACTAAGCCATTATACTAGCAAACACTCAGTGTACCTAGTGGCATCCTAAACGTGGCTATTGGACTTTGCTATAGTCTTACTAGTGCAAAGATATTTGCAGCACGTCTGCCTGCATTGCACACTCCAACTCATAACTAAGCCATTATACTAGCAAACACTCAGTGTACCTAGTGGCATCCTAAACGTGGCTATTGGACTTTTGTCTAGTCCCACTAGTGCAAAGATATTTGCAGCACATCTGCCTGCATTGCACACTCCAACTCATTATAACTAAGCCATTATACTAGCAAACACTCAGTGTACCTATTGGCATCCTAAACGTGGCTATTGGACTTTGCTATAGTCCCACTAGTGCAAAGATATTTGCAGCACGTCTGCCTGCATTGAACACTCCAACTCATAACTAAGCCATTATACTAGCAAACACTCAGTGTACCTAGTGGCATCCTAAACGTGGCTATTGGACTTTTGTCTAGTCCCACTAGTGCAAAGATATTTGCAGCACATCTGCCTGCATTGCACACTCCAACTCATTATAACTAAGCCATTATACTAGCAAACACTCAGTGTACCTAGTGGCATCCTAAACGTGGCTATTGGACTTTGCTATAGTCCCACTAGTGCAAAGACATTTGCAGCACCTCTGCCTGCATTGCACACTCCAAATCATTATAACTAAGCCATTATACTAGCAAACACTCAGTGTACCTAGTGGCATCCTAAACGTGGCTATTGGACTTTTGTCTAGTCCCACTAGTGCAAAGATATTTGCAGCACGTCTGCCTGCATTGCACACTCCAACTCATTATAACTAAGCCATTATACTAGCAAACACTCAGTGTACCTAGTGGCATCCTAAACGTGGCTATTGGACTTTGCTATAGTCCCACTAGTGCAAAGACATTTGCAGCAAGTCTGCCTGCATTGCACACTCCAACTCATAACTAAGCCATTATACTAGCAAACACTCAGTGTACCTAGTGGCATCCTAAACGTGGCTATTGGACTTTGCTATAGTCCCACTAGTGCAAAGACATTTGCAGCACCTCTGCCTGCATTGCACACTCCAACTCATTATAACTAAGCCATTATACTAGCAATTTTTGCTGCCAGTTTAAGGGCCGTAGTTGCATTGTCAGGGATATTTATTCTTTATTATTCTGCTGTTAATAAAGCTAGACCACCACTGCAATCTACACCACCATTCAATTTTTACTACCACATTTTCAGTCCACAATCTTGTCGCAATCAACATGAGTGGCAAAATGACAGATGCTGGTGGAAAGGGGAAGAGGCGTGGTGGAAAAGGCAAAAAAGGTTTTGTCCGTGGGGAAGGTGGCAAAGCTCTATTATCATCTGCTGAAGATAGACCATCTACCATCAAAAGTAAGATGTCTACTACTTACCGTGGACAATCCGATGTGCTCCCTTTTTTACGGACACGAACAACAGGAACAAAGGTAGATGATGGTCAAAAAAGGAAAATGCTTGAATGGATCTCAAATGGTCCAACAAGTGCCCTCTCAGCCACTTCAAGTACCGCATCCAAAAAACACCAGTCCTCTGAGTTGTCATCCCAATCAAACTTGATTTCTCCCAGCTCTGAAGTCTCCATCAGCCCTGCACAGTATGGTGGAACTGAGATGGCTGAGTCTGCAGAGCTGTTCAGTCACACTATAGCCTGGGAATCAGAGGTCTGCTCCCAAGCTACAGTGAGTACAGAACAGGAAATGGTCTGCAGTGATGCCCAGAACCTTTGTGACTCTGATTCAGGCTGTGAGGACCAAGTTTCGGAGCATCATGTTGACCCTTTGTCACAAACTGTAACACCTGTGGTTATAGACAATGAGGAACATACTGATGAAGATGAGACTCAGATACGCGATTGGGATGACAACTTAAATATTCGGTCAGGGCAAGAAGAGGCTCGGTCTGAGGGGGAGGGGAGTGCAAACACAACAATTGATGATGAAGTTCTAGATCCCACCTACTGTCAACCCACAGTCAGGCACTCGAGGAGGTCAACAGAGGTGGTGGAGGAGGATGCAACTGATGACGAAGTTACCTTGCGCCTTCCTGGACAGAGTCGGTGTACTGGTAGCACGTCTACAACTGCATCCTCAGCCACCACTCTGCCTCTGAGCATTATTCGGGGTGGATCAACAGGTCGGATGGCCTCTAAGCCTTGCCTAGCCTGGTCCTTTTTTGACATAGAAAAAGATCGCCCAAATTATGTGATCTGTAAAATTTGTCATGGTTCTCTTAGTAGAGGTCAAAACCTCAGCAGTTTGACTACTTCTTCCATGAATCGTCACATGAATAAATATCATATGGCCCGGTGGGAAGCTCACCGTGCTGCAATGCGGCCTTGCGGAGCGAACCATCCACCCCCTGCCCCTTCCAGTGCATCCGCGCGCTCGTCATCTTCTAGGACTGTGGGGACAGCTGTCACACCTGTTTTTCCACCCACAACTTCCACCACTGTAACCGCAACAGGCAGTTTGCTTGGTAGGTCGTCAGTTGTTTTGGAAGGGGAAACAAGTGAGTGTGTACAGCTCTCTCAGACATCGATAGCACCAACTTTGGATGAAGGCAACATCATGTCTCCGCCTGCACTTTCCTCACAAACCTGCATTTTTCCAGGGACACCCTACTCAACACCGTCTACACACAGCAGCCAGATCTCTGTCCCTCAGATGTGGACAAATAAAAGGCCATTTCCTGCGACCCATGACAAAGCTAAGAGGTTGACTCTATCCCTCTGTAAGCTGTTGGCTACAGAAATGCTGCCTTTCCGCCTAGTGGACACACAGGATTTTAGAGACCTTATGTCTGTCGCTGTGCCCCAGTACCAGATGCCTAGTCGCCACTACTTTTCTAAGAAAGGTGTGCCCGCGCTACTCCAGCATGTCGCACACAACATCACCGCTTCCTTGAGAAACTCTGTGTGTGAACGGGTGCATTTCACCACCGATACTTGGACCAGTAAGCATGGACAGGGACGTTACATGTCGCTGACTGGGCACTGAGTAACTATGGTGATAGATGGTGAAGGGTCTGCTGCACAAGTCTTGCCGTCCCCACGACTTGTGTGTCAATCCTCTGTCTGTCCAAGTTCCGCCACTGCTTCTGCCTCCTCTACCTCATCTGGGTCCTCCACCTCCGCCCCAAGCCTGCCTGGTCAGGCCACCAGCGTTCTCACTGCGCAGAAGGAATCACGCACCCCTCATTACTATGCTGGCAGCAGAGCGCAACGGCATCAGGCGGTCTTTAGCTTGACATGTCTTGGTAATAAGAGTCACACAGCTAAGGAGTTGTGGTCAGCTCTGCGGTCCGAGTTTAATAAATGGTTGTCTCCACTCAACCTGCAGCCTGGTAAGGCCGTGTGCGACAATGCTGCAAACCTGGGTGCGGCCCTTCGCCTGGGCAAGGTGACACACGTACCTTGTATGGCTCACGTGTTGAACCTTGTCGTGCAGCAATTTTTAACACAGTATCCCGGCCTAGATGGCCTTCTGAACAGGGCACGAAAACTGTCTGCTCACTTCCGCCGTTCAACCGCCGCAGCTGAGCGACTTGCATCGCTCCAGAAGTCTTTCGGCCTGCCGGTTCATCGCCTGAAATGCGATGTGGCGACACGCTGGAATTCAACTCTCCACATGTTACAGCGCCTGTGGCAGCACCGCCGTGCCCTGGTGCAATACGTCATGACGTATAGCCTGGGCCAACGAGATGCAGAGGTGGGGCAGATCACCCTGATGGAGTGGTCTCAGATCAAGGACCTATGCACCCTTCTGCACAGTTTCGACATGGCGACGAATATGTTTAGCGCTGACAATGCCATTATCAGCATGACGATTCCAGTCATTTACATGCTGGAACACACGGTAAACACTATTCGGAGTCAGGGGGTGGGACAACAGGAAGGGGATGAACTACAGGAGGATTCATATGCGCAAAACACAACAACATCACCAAGGTCCAGATGTTCATCATCACCAAGGCGCCAGGCATGGGAGCATGGGGGACAGGGATCAACAAGGGTGCATGGTAGCAGGCGAGATGTTGAGGAAGGTGCAGGAGGACATGAAGAAATGGAGGACGAACTGTCCATGGACATGGAAGACTCAGCAGATGAGGGAGACCTTGGTCAAATTTCAGTTGAAAGAGGTTGGGGGGAGATGTCAGAGGAAGAAAGAACGGTTAGCACCTCTATGCCACAAACTCAGCGTGGACTTGGTCCGCATGGCTGCGCAAGACACATGAGTGCCTTCTTGTTGCACTACCTCCAACATGACCCTCGTATTGTCAAAATTAGAAGTGATGATGACTACTGGCTTGCCACACTATTAGATCCCCGGTACAAGTCCAAATTTTGTGACATAATACCAGCCATAGAAAGGGACGCACGTATGCAGGAGTATCAGCAGAAGCTGTTACTCGATCTTAGATCCGCTTTTCCACCAAACAACCGTGCAGGTGCAGGGAGTGAATCTCCCAGTTGTAACTTGACAAACATGGGACGGTCTCGTCATCTTCAACAGTCTACACGTACTAGTAGGACCGTATCTGGTGCTGGTAACAGCAATTTTATGGAATCTTTTCATAATTTTTTTAGACCCTCCTTTGCAAGGCCACCAGAGACAACAAGTCTGACACATAGTCAACGGCTGGAGAGGATGATACAGGAGTATCTACACATGAACATCGATGCCATGACTTTGCAAATGGAGCCTTGCTCATTTTGGGCTTCAAATCTAGAAAAATGGCCAGAGCTATCCAGTTACGCCTTGGAGATTTTGTCATGTCCAGCTGCCAGCGTTGTCTCTGAACGTGTCTTCAGTGCTGCTGGGTGTGTGCTGACAGATAAGCGCACGCGTCTGTCCAGTGACAATGTGGACAAACTGACGTTCATCAAAATGAACAAGTCATGGATCCAGAAGGAATTTACAACCCCTGTGTCATCCTGGGGAGAGTAAATGCTTGTGGATTTGGAATGTGCTTGATGCAAATCTAGCTGTGAAGTGTACAACTAGGGCACAAGTGCTGCCACTGAATGGGTGGGTGTGTGTGGGGCACAATTTTTGGAAAAAAGGGAGACTCCACTTGGAGTAACCCTTGCTTGCTGTGTTTTTAAAAGAAGCCAAGATGAACAGAGCTGGGATCAGGAAAGACTTTGCTACCTACCCCGGTGTCATCCTGGGGACGGATAAGAATGGCGTATTTTTGAATGTGCTTGATGCAAATCTAGCTGTGAATTGTACAACTGGGGCACAACTGCTGCCACTGAAGGGGTGGGTGTGTGTGGGGCACAATTTTTGGAAAAAAGGGAGACTTCGCTTGGAGTAACCCTTGCTTACATTGTTTTTAAAAGAAGCCAAGATGAACAAGTCATGGTTCAGCAAAGACTTTGCTACCTACCCCGGTGTCATCCTGGGGACGGATAAGAATGGCGTATTTTTGAATGTGCTTGATGCAAATCTAGCTGTGAAGTGTACAACTAGGGCACAAGTGCTGTCACTGAATGGGTGGGTGTGTGTGGGGCACAATTTTTGGAAAAAAGGGAGACTCCGCTTGGAGTAACCTTGCGGTGCTTTACATGATTTTAGAAGGGCGTGCCATGCCTATATCTGTGTGTCCTCCACTTTTTCCTTGTCCTGCTCTTTTGTTTTCGCATGAGTATATGTCCTTGTCACTTTCCCATGTGTTTGTGTTGTGTTGTGAGTTGTTTGTCACCTTTTGGACACCTTTGAGGGTGTTTTCTAGGTGTTTTTCTGTGTTTGTGATTGCCTGCCATTGTTTCCTATGCAGTTCGAGTTCGGTTCGTCGAACGTTCGACGAGCCGAACTCGAACGGGACGTCCGTTCGGCGAACCGACCTCGAGCCGAACCGGGACCGGTTCGCTCATCTCTACTTATGACACATGTTCTTGCTTCTCTGGCAAAAAGTCCACTTAAGTGTGTGTGTGTCTGGGATTGGCTGACATGCTGGCCCGCCCCACTACACGCGCGCTTAGGGAAGGAAGAAAAAAAAAATGGCAATCGCCATTATCCCTGCAGCAGTGATCTGAACGCGCAGCCCCCACACACTATACACTGAAATTTCATAATAGTGTGAGTCACAGAGTGACTTACGCTATTACAGTGAAAAGCCAGCTAGTAATTAGCTAGGCTTTTTGCTGATAGAACCGTTCTCGAATGTAACTTGAGCTAACGAACCTTTAGCAAAAAGCTCGAGTTCTAGTTTGATCTAGAACACCCCCCAAAATCACTCGAACTGCGAACTGGAGAATTATGAACCACAAACCGCGCTCAACTCTACTCAGCATGCAGTCATATTCTGTGCCTGCATGCTGAGACTACAGGGTGTAGGCGAACCAGGACCGTTGTGGAACCTCATGTGGATTATGTCCAACCTGTGTGTTTTGGGGGTTGATAAAGGGGTTAAAGAGTGGAGTTTTTTTGTTTTTTATTTCAAATAGAAAGGTTTTTCAGTGTTTGTGTTTTATTTCTTTCACTTACAGATTAGTAGGTGGGTGGCTGGAGGTTGCTATTTTTAGGCTGTGGAGAACCCAATAAACATGGGCCTCCCCAGCCTGAGAATACCAGCCCCCAGCTGTTACTTTATCTTGGCTGGGTATCAAAATGAAAGGGAGACCAAACGCCGTTTATTAATTTATTTTTTTTTTTAAAAGCTGCATGTGGTCCCTCATATTTTGATACACAGCCATGAAAATGTGCACAGCTGGCGGCTGTATCCTTTAATGTAAATAAAAACAATTCCTTGGGACACATTATGAGTAAAACAACAAGTAGGCCAAATTAAGTCACTTCCTTAACCATAGCTATCAGAAAGCGCAGAAGAAAAAAGGAGTTCCTTGCTTCAAAATTTACACATTTTTATTAAAGAGCACCAAGTTCATAAAAACATCACTAAAAATCAAGAAAAGAAATAAAACATAATGACAGTAGGATGTAGGAAAGGAGAGTTACCCAATCAGTGGTGGTATAGCTGCCCAAATAAGGAATCCAGAGGGGAAAATGACATACTGTAGATAAATAGTGCATCCCTTGTGAATATGGGTCCCGATAGACCACAGAGTGTAAGTTTAATAAAAAAAATATAAAGGCATAGAAAATAGTTTCAAATTCCCAAATTAAATCACTCACCCATATGGAAAGTAACTTTGCAACCCATCCACTACAGAATAGCCCTCCTACATATGTTTTGCGTGTGTACCAAATCATTTATTTAGGGGAATTAAAAGCTGACCATATTCAATGAACTTAAATCAGCAGATGTGTGACTGCATTGTTCATCTTGCAAGACCTGCAATGGGCACTCGGCCAAACACGGCTGCCCGACAGTGCATTCTGTGCCCAGCCCCATCCCACACACACCCAATTTCCATCAAGGAGAGCTGTGGGCTGACCACCACCCACTGGTTACCATGGTTTACCGGATGCTCAGCACCCTTCAATACAGATGCCGTGAGGAGCATGGGGGACCGGAACCAGACAGGACGCAGGTGCACTGCGGAACAACAAATGCTGAGCGCAGGATTGTTTTAACCACTGCATCACCAATGTATCCTACCTAACAATATAGAAAAGTGCACCGGTGCATATTTAAACTGACAATGAATCAATGGTACAAGAAAGCAGGAAAACATTTGTATTATAAGATTAAAAAAAGGAGTGCAAATTGCACATAAACCATATGTAAATAAGACTGTCCAAGGTAAAGATTCAATAGGCAATCCCACAGTGGAAATTCAAGCAGGGCCAAGGCCAGGAAAGTCATATAAGGTCCCACATATGATTAACTACATATGAAAAACAGAAAAGTAAATTATTGACAGAAAAAGGGCAAAAAAATAACAAGCCAAAAAATATGGAAGAAAGAAAAAGAAAAAATTAGAAATAAAAGATACAGAAAAGTAAAAAAAACCCCAAGCATTTGTAAATGGATAAAATGCCAGTGACATTATGGTACAGGTTAAATCTATAAAGGTTCCATAAGACTGGGGCAAAACTCAGAGATTCTTTCAGCCCTGAATCTTTCAGATTCTTTGGATATGTTCATTTAGTTGTTTGGTGAACACCGGGAAAGTCTATGAACACAAACCAAACCTTGACAGGTTCGCTAATCTCAATTCTTAACCCCTTTACCCCTAAGCCGGGTTTTCATCTTCATGATCATTCCATTTTTTTAATTCTGACCACTGACACTTTGACAGTTTATAACTCTGGAACGCTTCAATGGATACCAGTGATTCTGATATTGTCTTTTTGGGATATTTTGTACCTCATGATCGTGGTAAATATAATACTATATATTTTTTTTAATTTTTGAAAATATTTGAAATTTAAGCAAAAATTTGAAAATGTTGCACTTTTTAAAACAATTTTTTTGTATTAGGAAATTAGAAGGGTTCAAGTGTTTTTCATCAACTTCTTATTTTTACAGCAAAATTTAGAAATCCATTTTTATTAAGGACCACATTAAATTTTGAAAGTGAGACACGCGATGGTTGAAAGAAAACAGTGAGGGATGCGTCTCATCCAGCCTGCGTGTTAGCGCTGTGGGATGGCGATAACAGGTACAAAGATGGCTGCAGGGGCGTGTGAAATTCCGGCGTGTGTGAAGATTAGAGATGAGCCACCACACTAGTGTTCATGTTTGGTTCGGTTCGTTGAACTTAGGGTGTGTTCGTCGAACGTTCGTTGAACCCTTTCGAACACCGTCGAACACCATTGAAAACAATGGCAGGCAAACGCAAACATATACAAACACATACAAACACATACAAACACATAGAAAACACATAGAAAACACCTTCTAAGGTGTCCAAAAGGTGATAAACTACTCAGAAGACACAACAAACATGGAAAAGTGACAAGTACATATACTCATGCGAAAAGAAAAAAGCTGGACGAGTAAAAGGAGGAGACACAAATATAGGCATGTCATGCCCTTCTAAAATCATGTAAAACACAGCAAGGGGACTCCAAAAAGAGTCTCCATTTTTTCCAAAAATTTGGGCACAGACATTTAAGTACCATCAATTGTCCCACAGTTGCAAACTTAAAAAGCTTATTTTCATGAAGCACATTCAAAAATCCACAAGCCTTTATTCTCCCCAGGATGACACTGGAGTAGAAAAGTCCTTGCAGATCCATGACCTGTTCATCTTGATGAGCGTTAGTGTGCCGCCCCCACGTCAGCAGCCGGGCTGCTCGGATCCGGATCCGCGGTGGCTCGAGGAGCGGCCGGACCCAGTGGCCACTCAAATAAAGTGGGTATTTACAGGGGATTGTATATTTAAAGTTCTTGACGCCACCTGGGGTGTGTGGTAAGATGGAGTACCACTGCTGCAGCTGGGAGTACCCGGGGGCGATGGAGTGGGCAGCTAGGTGTTTTTAAGCCCTCTACGGGTAGGGGAGATGCCCCGGGACTTGGTGATGTAGTTGGGGAGTGCCATTGGGTTGAAAGGGTAACTTGCGTACTCACTCAGTCCATAAAGCTGACATAGACAACTTGGTTAACCAAAGTTCTGGACACCGCTGCCGCTGAGGGGAGCTAGTTTGGGTCCTCTCCCCACTGGTGTTGCCTGATGATCTGTGACCTTTCTCCTGGCACTAAGTTCTCTTGCTAGATGGCCCCTGTAGTGTAAAACTAGTCGGGTCCTGCTTCCCAGTGTGGCTAACTGTGGGAGCTTGCTCAAAGTGTTCCCGCTTTGGATTTCCTGGACCGTTTTGGTGAGAAGTCCTATCCCCCTCATTGCGCTAGTACCTCGATTTTGGAGCAGGTGGAGAGCGGATCTTGAAGGCTCCGTCCTCGTCGAGTAAATTGTCAGGTTGCCTGAAGCTACTCCGTGACCAAGGGTTCACGTACCCCGTCGTGCCCTGCTCCCAGACCGGTGATGGTACAAGACCACCGCCTGTCCTCCTCGACAGTTCCGTGCCCCTTGTCGTGATCCCCTGTGACCGGGGGTTCAGCTCCTACTAGGCCCAGACCACCGTCTGCCACCTAGTTACTTCCAAGGAGCCCGGCTCCTGACCTCCTCTCTCCTTCACTTCCTACACTTCACTGACCTACTCTTGATACTCCTGACCTCCCTTTACCAACCCCCGAAGTGGGCAACCCTATTCCACTCAGGCCGTCCACTGGTGTGTCTGGTGGGTGTGGTGCAGAGTGTTCCTAGGATTTTGATTGACTGCTGTTGGCAACACCATAAGTTGAGGACCCGTAAGCAAGGAGGGGGATATTGCACAGAAGGGCAGGTTGCACAATACCCTGTGATGACCTGATAGGCCAGGGCATCACATTAGTCTGTCCACATTGTCACTGGACAGACGAGTGAGCTTATCTGTCAGCACACCACCAGCAGCACTGAAGACACATTCTGAGAAATCTCTGGCTGTGGGACACAACAAGATCTCCAAGGCGTAAATGGCGAGTTCAGGCCATTTTTTCATATTGGAAGCCCAAAATGAGCAAGGCTACAGTTGCACAGCCATGTCATAGATGTTCACTTGGAGATACTCCTGTGAGATTCACTCTATGCACCACTGGTGTTTAGTGGAAAAGACAATCTAAGATTCTGTAACAGCTTCTGCTTATACAACTGCATACGTGTGTCCTTTTTTATGGCAGGAATTATTTAGCCAAATTTTATCTTGTACCGGGGATCTAAGAGTGGCAACCCAGTAGTCAGCATTACTTCGAATTCTGACAATCTGAGGGTCATGTTTAAGGTAGAGATGAGCCACCACCCTAGTGTTCGAGATTGGTTCGGTTCGTGGAACGGCGGGTGTGTTCGTCGAATGTTCGACAAATGTACGTCGAACACCGTCGATTGAAAACAATGGCAGGCAAACACAAACACATAGAGAACACCTTCTAAGGTGTCACAAATGTGACAAACAACTCAGAAGACACCACAAACACATGAAAAAGTGACAAGTACATATACTCATGCTGAAAAAAAAGAGCTGGATGAGTAAAAGGAGGAGAAGACACAGATATAGGCATGTCATGCCCTTCTAAAATCATGTAAAACACAACAAGTGGACTCTAACAAGAGTCTCCTTTTTTTCAAAAAATTTGGCAACAGACACCACTTAAATGGCATCAATTGTCCCACAGTTGCAAACTTAAAATGTTGATTTGCTTGAAGCACAATCAAAAATACACAAGCCTTTACTCTCCTCAGGATGAAGCAGGGGTACAAAAGTCCTTGCGGATCCATGACTTGTTCATCTTGATGAACGATCATCTAAAACACAGCAAGAGGACTCCAACCAGAGTTTCCATTTTTTAAAAAAATTTGGCCACAGACACCACTTAAATGGCATCAATTGTCCCACAGTTGCAAACTTAAAATGTTGATTTGCATGAAGCACAATCAAAAATACACAAGCCTTTAGTGTCCCCAGGATGACACAGGGGTAGAAAAGTCCTTGCGGATCCATGAATTGTTCATCTTGATGAACGTTAGTCTGTCCACATTGTCACTTGACAGACTCATGCGCTTATCTGTCAGCACACCCCCATCAGCACTGAATACACATTCCGAGAGAATGCTGGCTGCGGGACACATCAAGATCTCCAAGGCGTAAGTAGCGAGCTCAGGCCATTTTTCCAGATTGGAAGCCCAAAATGAGCAAGGCTCCAGTTGCACAGTCATGGCATCGATATTCACTTGGAGATACTCCTGTATCATCCTCTCCAGGCATTGACTATGTGTCAGACTTCTTGTGTCTTGTGGCCTTGCAAAGGATGGTCTAAAAAATTCATGAAAAGATTCCATAAAATTGCTGTTACCACCAGATACAGTGTTGCTGGTACAGTTTGAGTGATGATGACTCGACAGTCCCATGGTTGTCAAGTTAGAACTGTGAGATTCACTCTGTGCACCACTGGTGTTTAGTGGAAAAGCCAATCTCAAATTGTGTAACAGATTCTGCTGATAATCCTGCATAAGTGCGTCCCTTTCTATGGCAGGAATAATTTTGCCAAAATTTTGACTTGTATCAGGGATCTAAGAGTGTGGCAATGAAAGCAGTCAGCATTTCTTCGAATTCTAAGAATCCGAGGGTCATGTTGTAGATAGTACAGCAAAAAGGTGCTCATGTGTCTTGCACATCCAGGAGGACCAAGTCTTTGCTGTGTTGATGGCGGCGAGGTGAGAATCATGCTTCCTTCCTCTGGCCTCTCACCCCAACCTCGCACAACAGAAATGTGATCCCTCATCTGCTGAGTCTTCCATGCCCATCACCAGTTCCTCCTCCATTTCTGGGCTCCTGTACCTTCCTCAACAGTTTGGCTGCTACAATGCGCCCTTGTTAATCCCTCTCCCCCACCGTCCCATGCCTTCCGCCTTGGTGCTGCTGACCATCTGGACCTTGGAGATCTTGTTATCCCTTCCACATATGAATCCTCCTGTAGTTCCTCACCTTCTTCTTGTCCCACCACCTGACTCCGAATACTGTTTAGAAAGTGCTCCAGCATGTAAATGACTGGAATTGTCATGCTGATAATGAATTCGGCAGCGCTAAACTTCTTCGTCGCCATGTCGAAACTGTGCAGAAGGGTGCATAGGTCCTTATTCTGAGACTACTCCAGCAGTGTGATCTGCCCCACCTCTGGATCTCATTGGCCCAGGCTATACATCATAACATATTGCCCCAGGGCTCGGCGGTGCTGCCATAGTCGCTGCAACATGTGGAGAGTTGAATTCCAGCATGTCGGCACATCGCATTTCAGTCGGTGAACTGGCAGGCTGAAAGACTTCCGGAGCGATGCAAGGTGTTCAGCTGTGGGGTGTGAATGGCGAAAGTGAGCAGATAGTGACCGTGCCCTGTGCAAAAGCCTATCTAGCCCGGAATAGTGGGTTAAAAATTGCTGGAAACCAAGGTTCAACACTTGAGACATACAAGGCACGTGTGTCACCTTGCCCCGGCGAAGGGCCGCACCCAGGTTTGCAGCATTGTCGCACACGGCCTTCCCTGACTGCAGGTTGAGTGGAGACAACCATTGATGAAACTTGGTCTCCAGAGCTGACCACAACTCCTCAGCTGTGTGACTCACATTTCCCAGACATTTCAAAGTAAAGACTGCCTGATGCCATTGAGCTCTGCTGCCAGCATAGTAAGGAGGTGTGTGGGATTCCCTGTGCGCAGTTACAACGCGGGTGGCCGGACTAGACAGGCTTTGGGTGGAGGCGGAGGACCCAGACAAGGTGGAAAAGGCAGAAGCAGTTGAGGAACTTCTACATACAGACTATTGATGCACTACTCGGGATGGCAAGACTTGTACAGCAGACCCTTCTCCATCTCTCACCATAGTTACCCAGTGCCCAGTCAACGATATGTAATGCCCCTGTCCATGCTTACTGGTCCAAATAACTTTGGGGAAATACACCCTGTCACAGAGTTTCTCAAGGAGGTGGTGATGTTGTGTGCGACATGCTGGCGTAGCGCAGGCACACCTTTCTTGGAGAAGTAGTGGAGACTGGGCATCTGGTACTGGGGCACTGCGACAGTAATGAGGTCTCAAAAATCCTTTGTGTCCACCAGGCGGAAAGGCAGCATTTCTGTAACCAATAGCTTGCAGATGCTGACCGTCAACCTCTTAGCTTTGTCCTGGCTAAGAGGAAATGGTCTTTTACTTGTCCACTTCTGAGGGACCAAGGGCTGGCTGCTGTGCTGAGACGGCATTGAGTAGGTTGTCCCTGGCAAACTGCTGGTCTGTGAGGAAGGTGTAGGCAGAAAAATAATGTTGCCTTCATCCAAAGGTGGTGCTCTCGATGTCTGAGAGAGCTCAACACCAGCAGCTGTTTCCACTTCCAAAACAACTGACTAGTGTTGAGCCACCCCCTGTTACGTCACCGCCGGAGTCTCCTCCAGCGACTTCTGCTCCGATCGCCAGGCTACGCTATGTTCCTGCCATGGATGGTGCTGGTGATGGGAGAGGAGTCAATGCCAGCGGCACCGGTGGGCGCAGGCTCCGATCATCCACTGGGCTGGGTTATCTTGGGATCTGCAGTACTGATGGCTGACTGTGGGTGGCATGTGTCTTCCAGCTGAAGTTGCCAGCGTTCAGCTACAGCCAATGGGAAGACACCACACCCTTTTTATTCCCCCTCCTGTCACAAGACCGCTGCCAGAGATAGTTCTGATTTTCCTGGCTCCTGTTACGTCTTATTCTGTTTGGTTATTCCTGTGTGCTGACTTCTGCGTGTTTTCTGACTACCCTCCTGCCTGCTGTTTTTGGACCTCGCTGCCCGATCCGGATTTGACCTCTGCTATGTTTGCTGACTACGTCATTGCCTGCCGATTCTGTCCCTGTTCCACAATTCCTGGTTTGACCCTGCCTGACTACTACTCTCATCGGACTGCAGCCTTCCACAGGTAGTGATCACCCGGGCCCTGCGTAATTCCAAATCACTGTATAGGAGTTAAAGGGTTTCAGGGTTCTGGGGGTCCTGCTTGGTGAGTGGCTTCCCTCTAGCCTCCCCATTACAGCCTATCTGAGTCTGTGTATCCAGGCAGGCGTTATACCCCCCTAGTGTTCGAGTTCGGTTCGGTTCGTCGAACGGCGGGTATTTTCGGCGAACGTTCGATGAATGTTAGACGAACACCTTCGAACCCCATTGAAAAGAATGGCAGGCAAACACAAACCCATACAAACACATTATACATGTACACATACAGTTAATAAACATTGCCATTATACTTACAGGTCCCCGCGACGCGTCCTGAACTCTGTCTCCCGCCGATTTTCCTTCCGATTATCGCTGTGCCCTCCCAGTTACCAGCACTGATGATAGGACCTTCCGTGACGTCGTCATAGCATGTGACCAGTCACGTGTGTATTATCTCATTGGCTACAGATTGGTCACATGGCTAGACGTCATGCTAGGTCCTGTCAGTGCATCTCTCCGATACGTGGTGCTCGTTTGAGCATCTCCATGTACCGGCGAGATGCTCTGGCACATGCTTGGCTCCCCGGCGCCGGGAATCAGGTGCTCAGTGCAACGTTGGGCGGTGACATCATCGCTTACAACCCGCAGCCTCTACTACTCACTGAGTCATATAGACTGCAAGGGACGTAGCAGCGTCTTCCTCCCATGCAGCACTGTCTGATGTTGCAGAGCTGCATGGGTTAAAGGAAAAAGAAGACAGAAGACCAGGTTCATGGAGGGGTTAGAGGCAGTAATAAACATGGAGTCTCTAAGTGTGTCTGTGTATTTATTTCTATTAAAGTATTTTTTCTCTGTGTGGTGTCTTTTTTTTAACCCTTTATTGAAGATTCTTAATGGCTGGGTCAAACTTGCCTGATATTAAGAATCTCTGTCTTAATACTAGCTAGTAAAACAAAGCCCATTATTACCCAGCAAGCCAGCCATCACCAGGGCAGCTGGAAGAGTTGGATACAGCGCCAGATGATGGCGCTTCTATGAAAGCGCCATTTTATGGGGCAGCTTCGGATTGCAATTTGCAGCAGAGGGGCCCAGAAACCTCGGGCCAACCTGTGCTGCGGATTCCAATCCCCACCTGGCTGGTCACAAAAATGGGGCGAAGCCCAAGTCGTTTTTTTTTTTAATTATTTCATGAAATTCATGAAATAATTAAAAAAGGGCTTCCCTATATTTTTAGTTCCCAGCCGAGTACAAATAGGCAGCTGGGGGTTGGGGGCAGCCGTACCTGCCTGCTGTACCTGGCCAGCATAAAAAAATATGGCGAAGCCCACATCATTTTTTTGGTGGGCAAAAAACTCCTGCATACAGTCCTGGATGGAAGGCTGCACGGGAAGCAGCGTCTTCCCCCATGCAGCAGTGATGGAGCAGAGCTGCATGTGTTGAACGAGAAAGACAGAAGACCATGGATCGTGGAGGGCTGACAGGGGGTAATAAAGATGGAGTCTCTAATGTGTCTGTGTATTTATTTCTATTAAAGTATTTTTTCTCTGTGTGGTGTCTTTTTTTTAACTCTTTATTGGAGATTCTTAATGGCCGGGTCAAACGTGCCTGACATTAAGAATCTCTGGCTTAATACTAGCTAGTAAAACAAAGCTAGTATTAACTCATTATTACCCAACAAGCCACCCAGCTTCAGGGCTGTTGGAAGAGTTGGATACAGCACCAGATGGTGGCGCTTCTATGAAAGCGCCATTTTCTGGGGCGGCTGCGGACTGCAATTCACAGCAGAGGTGCCCAGAAACCTCGGGCTAACCTGTGCTGCGGATTCCAATCCCCAGCTGCCTAGTTGTACCCGGCTGGACACAAAAATGGGGCGAAGCCCACGTCATTTGTTTTTTAATTATTTCATGAAATAAGTGAAATAATTTAAAAAAACGGGCTTTCTTATATTTTTGGTTCCCAGCCGGGTACAAATAGGCAACTGGGGGTTGGAGGCAGCCCGTGGCTACCTGCTGTACCTGGCTAGCATACAAAAATATGGCGAAGCCCACGTCATTTTTTTGGTGGGCAAAAAACTTCTGCATACAGTCCTGGATGGAGTATGCTGAGCCTTGTAGTTCTGCAGCTGCTGTCTGCTCTCCTGCATATACTAGTGAATGGAGCATGCTGAGCCTTGTAGTTATGCTCCCCCTGTCTCTCCATCCAGCATACAGTCCTGGATGCAGCATGCTGAGCCTTGTAATTCTGCAGCTGCTGTCTCCTCTACTCCATAAAGACGTACAGCAGACCGCAGCTGCAGAACTACAAGGCTCAGCATACTCCATCCAGGACTGTATGCAGGAGTTTTTTGCCCCCCCAAAAAATTACGTGGGCTTTGCCATATTTTTGTATGCTAGCCAGGTACAGCAGGCAGCTACGGGCTGCCCCCAACTCCCAGCTGCCTATTTGTACCTGGCTGGGAACGAAAAATATAGGGAAGCACTTTTTTTTTTAATTATTTCACGAATTTCATGAAATAATTAAAAAAATTAAAAAATGACCAATTTTTGTGTCCAGCCAGGTACAACTAGGCAGCTGGGGATTGGAATCCGCAATGCAGGGTGTCCAAGCTTTCTGGGCACCCCTTCTGCGAATTGCAGTCCGCAGCCACCCCAGAAAATGGCGCTTTCATAGAAGCGCCATCTTCTGGCGCTGTATCCAACTCTTCAGCTGCCCTGGTGACGGGTGGCTTGCTGTCTAATATTAGAGTTAGGGCTAGCTGTATATTATCAACTGGCCCTAAGCCCGAAATTCATGGTGTTACGGCAATATTAGACATGGCCACCATTAATTTCTAGTAAAGATAAAAAAAACACAACACACAGAAAAATATTTTTATTAGAAATAAAACAACACAATTAGTGACTCTATCTTTATTGAAATAAAGAACCCCCCTCCGCAGTAATCCTGGGTCAAGGGTCCCGCGCCATCTAATCTGGATCCAATATCATCTGATCGGTTTGGTAGAAGGCAAAGTGATCAGATGATGTGTCAGGCTCAAGGGCCTGAATCACATGGGACAGCATCTGGTTGTATAAACGGCTTTTATACAATCAGCTGATGCATCAGTGAAAAAAAAAGAAAAAACCACTTAAGTGCAGACTCCTGTCCGACAGCATCAGCTGATAGTTTATCCGCCTGGGCGGTAAAAAAACGGCCTCACCGTTCGACTTATAAAGTCAGCTGATTCCGTCAGGTGACTGCATCAGCTGATCATCGCCAGGTCTGAGAGAGAAGGGAGGAGAGAGAAGAGAGGAGAGAGAGAGGAGAGGGAGAGAAAAGGGAGAGAGAGGAGAGAGGAGAGAGAGAGAGGAGAGAGAGAGAGAGGAGAGAGAGGAGAGAGCAATGCAGGCTCATTGCATGAACTGCTCCGATTTTAGAGGTGTGTCCCGCAGCTCACAGCTGATGTCCGGCTCCTCCCCCCAGAGCATAATTAAATTAAATTATAATTATAAATAAATAATGATTATAATATATAAATAAATTAAATTCTTTACTGGGATGGCCGGGACTCAAACTCGTGTATTAATTCTCCTTAGGAAGTAGCTCTACCCATTGAGCCAGTGCCTGAAATGAAAAGCATAGGAAAATTTGGTAATCTTGATCTCTGTGTTGCAGTAGAGAATCCGGAAATGATTATTCAGCTACAATGATGAGAGTGAGATGAGTGAGTGAGAGAAAGAGAAGAGAGAGGGAGAGAAGAGAAAGAAAAGAGAGAGACAGAGGAGAGAGAAAGAGAGAGAAAGAGGAGAGAGAAAGAGAGAGGAGAGAGACAGAAGAGAGAGGAGAGAGAGAGGAGAGAGAGAGGCGAGAGAGTGAAGATAAAGACAGAGAGAGGACAGAGAGGAGAGAGAGAGGAGAGAGAGAGGAGAGAAAGGAGAGAGAAAGGAGAGAGAGAGGAGAGAGGGGAGAGAGGAGAGAGAGGAGAGAAAGAAGAGAGAGAGGAGAGAAAAAAGAGAGAGAGGAGAGAGAGAGAAGAGAGAGAGGAGAGGGAGAGTGAAGAGAGAAAGAGAGAAGAGAGAGATAAAGGAAAGGGAGAGTGAAGAGAGACAGAGAGAGAAGAGAGAGGAGAGACAATAGACAGAAGGGAGAAAGAGAAGAGAGAGGAGAGGGAGAGAAGAGAAAGGGAAGAGAGAGAAGAGAGAGAAAGAAAGAGAAGAGAGGGAGAGAGAGAGGAGTGAGTGAGAGAGTGAGATGAGTGAGGGAGAGAAGAAAGAGAGAAAAAGAGTGAAAGAGAGAGAGCAGAAAGAGAAGAGAGAGAGAAGACAGAGAGGAGAGAGGAGAAAGAAGAGGGAGAGAGAGAATAGAGATAATAGTGAGAGAAGAGAAAGAGAGAAGAGAGAGACAGAGGAGAGAGAGAGAGAGAGAGAGAGAGGAGAGGGAGAGTTAAGAGAGACAGAGAGAAGAGAGGAGAGGGAGAGTGAAGAGAGGAGAGAGAGAGAAGAGAGAGGAGAGAGAATAGAGAGAAGGGAGAAAGAAGAGAGAGCAGGGAGAGAAGAGAAAGGGAAGAGAGAGAGAGAGAAGAGAGAGAAAGAAAAGAAAGGGAGAGAGAGAAGAGTGAGTGAGTCAGATGAGTGAGAGAGAAGAAAGAGAGAAAAAGAAAGAGAGAGAGCAGAAAGAGAAAGAGAGAAGACAGGAGAGAGAGAGGAGAAAGAGAAGAGAGGGAAGAGAGAGAATAGAGAGAGAAGAGAGAATAGAGAGAGAAGAGAGAGAGATGAGAGAGAAGAGAGAGAGACACATGCACTACTTCCCCCATCATCCTCATCCTCGCACACACAAGTACTACCTAGATGAAGTCTCCGGTGACAGTGCGGCTCACGTCGGTTGCCGGGTAGAGTCCCGAGACTGTCACATCCAATGGCTGCGGCAATTCCGGGAGGCTGCTGGCTGATACTGTTAGGGTGGTGGGCTCCCATGGCGCTCCCCATCCTGAGAATACCAGCCTCCAGCCGTGTAGCTTTAACTTGGCTGTATCAAAATATGGGGGAACCGCAGGGTTTTTTTAAAATTATTTATTTATTGTACTGTATGATATACACCCGCCCGCCGGCGGCTGTGATTGGTTGCAGTGAGACAGCTAAAACACAGCGTGGGGGCGGGTCTGACTGCAACCAATCATGGGCGCCGGTGGGTGGGGAAGGAGAGAATACCAGATTGAATAATGAGCGGCAGCCATCTTCAAAAGAGGAAAAGCCGCCGGAGCTTTGTGACTGCCGTGCAGCGCCGCACCCGTGATCGTTGAGTAGGAAAGAGAGGGGGATTGTGCTGTGGACGCAGGACGCATGCAAATACACTACGTGTGCACATAGCCTTTCTGTGAAAAGCCACGCTTTTGGTGATCGAACCGTTATCGAACGGTAACTCGAACGGCCGAACTTGAAGCAAATAGTTTGAGTTTGTCGAACGACTCGAACACCGCTCAAAATCACTCGAATTTGAAATTGGCAAACGGTTCGATTCGAACATCTCTCATCCCTACTGACGACCTGCCAATCACACTGCCTGCTGAGGGAGAGAGAGAGGAGAGTGAGAGAGCGTGAAGAGAGAGAGAGAGAGGAGAGAGAGGAAAAAGAGAAGATAGAGGAGAGAGACAGAGAGAAGAGAGAGAGAAGAGAGAGAGAGCAGAGAGAGAGAGAAAATAGAGAAAAGAGAGAAAGAGAAGGGAGAGAGAGAAGAGAGAAAGAGAATAGAGAGAAGAGAGAGAAGAGGGAGAAGAGAGAAGAGAGAATAGAGAGAGACAGAGGAGAGAGAGAGAAGAGAGAGAGAGGAGAGCGAGAGGAGAGAGAAGAGAGAGAAAGGAGAGAGAGGAGAGAGAGGAGAGATAGAGTAGAGATTGAGAGAAAGAAGAGAGAGGAAAGAGAGAGGAAGGAGAGAGAAGAAAGAGAGGAGAGAGAGAGAGAAGAGAGAGAGACCCAGGCACTACCACCCCTATCATCCTCATCCTCGCACACACAAGCACTACCGCACTCATCATCCTCATCCTCGCACACACAAGCACTACCACACTCCTCATCATCATCCTCGCACACACAAGCGCTACCGCACTCATCATCCTCATCCTCGCACACAGAAGCCCTACCGCACTCATCACCCTCATCCTCGCACACACAAGCACTACGAGACTCATCATCCTCATCCACGCACACACAAGCACTACCGCACTCATCATCCTCGCACACACAAGCACTACCGCACTCATCATCCTCATCCTTGCACACACAAGCACTACCGCACTCATCATCCTCATCCTCGCACACACAAGCACTACCGCCCCATCATCCTCATCCTCGCACACACAAGCACTACCGTACTCATCATCCTCATCCTCGCACACACATGCACTACTGCACTCATCATCCTCATCCTCGCACACACATGCACTACTGCACTCAGCATCCGCATCCTCGCACACACAAGCACTACTGCACTTCTCATCATCATCCTCGCACACACAAGCACTACTGCACTCATTATCCTTGCACACACAAGCACTACAGCACTCATCATCCTCATTTTCGCACACACAAGCACTACCGCACTCATCCTCATCCTCGCACACACAAGCACTACCACTCTCATTATCCTCATCCTCGCACACACATTCACTACCGCCCCCATCATCCTCATCCTCGCACACACAAGCACTACCGCACTCATCATCCTCATCCTCGCACACATGCAGGCACTACCTGGGTGAAGTCTCCAGTGACAGTGTGGCTCACGTCATTTACTGCATGGAGCAGACACAGAGCGCTCCTGTCAGCTTCATGTAGCAGAGCTGGATGCATCACGGGACCTCGTGGATTACGCCAGACCTGGAGGGGTATTTGGGGATTTTAATTAAGTCGTGAAAGAGGGGTTTTTTTGTCTTTTATTCCAAATAAATTATTTTTTCGGGTGTATGTGTTTATTCACTTTTACTTACAGGTTAATCATGGAAGGTATCTCGGCGAAACGCCTGTCATGATTAACCCCTTATTACCCTGATTGCCACCACACCAGGGCAATTCGGGATGAGCCGGGTAGAGTCCCTGGACTGTCGCATCTAATGGATGCGGCAATTCCGGGCGACTGCTGGCTGATATTGTTAGGGTGGTGGGCTCCCCATAACGTGGCGCTCCCCATCCTGACAATACCAGCCTGCAGCCGTGTGGCTTTAACTTGGCTGTATCAAAATTAGGGGGAACCGCAGGTATTTTTTAATTATTTATTTATTTATTGTACTGTACGATATAGACCCGCCGGCCTTCAAAAGAGGAAAAGCAGTCGGAGCTTTGTGACAGCCATGCAGCACCGCGCCCGTCATTGTTGAGTAGGAAAGAGAGAGGGATTGTGCTGTGGACGCAGGACACATGCAAATACACAACATGTGCCCATAGCCTTTCTGTGAAAAGCCACACTTTTGGTGATCGAACCGTTATCGAACGGTAACTCGAATGGCCGAACTTGAAGCAAATCGATCGAGTTTGTCGAACGACTCGAACACCGCCTAAAATCACTCAAATTTGAAATTGGCGAATGGTTCGATTCAAACATCGCTCATCTCTACTATTGACCTGCCAATCACACTGCCTGTTGCGGTTAAAGAGGTGGAAGGTGTGTGTCCAAAAGCATGTGTGACTGCTGTCCCCACAGTCAAAGAGGAATGCGCGTGGATGCACTTGATGGGGCAGACGGTGGTTGGCCCGTCACGCTAGGCCGCATAGTAGCACAGTGAGCTTCCCACTGCGACTTATGCTTCATATCTATGTGACGGTTCATGGACGAAGTACTCAAACTAGTGAGTTTTTGGCATCTACTTAGACATTGACAACAAATTTTACAGATGATATGAGTTGGGTGATCCTTTGCGATGTCAAAAAAGGCCCAGGCTAGGCAAGGCTTAGAGCCCATGCGACCTGCAGAGCCACTATTACTTATGCTCAGAGGCAGAGTTGTGGATGAGGATGCAGTTGTTGACGTGCTTCCAGTAGTCCGTCTTTGTCAAGGAAGGCGCAACCTAACCTCGCCATCACTAGCATCCTCCTCCACCTCCTCTGCTGACCTCATCGACTGCCTGACTGTGGGTTGAAAGTAAGTGGGATCTACAACCTGATCATCACCCTGTGTTTTCTCACTCCCTTCGTCCTCAGAGCCAACCTCTTCCTGCCCTGACCGAATAGTTAAGTTGTCATTCCAATCAGGTATCTGAGTCTCATCAGCTTGTTCCTCATTGTCTCCACCAAGAGGAGTTACAGTTTGGGAATGAGGGTCTACATTATGCTCAGAACCTTCTTCATCTGGGCCTGGATTCGACTCACAAAGCTTCTGGTCATCAGTGCAGATCATTTCCTTGTCTAGATTCACTGCAGCTTTGGAGCAGACCTCTGATTCCCAGGCTATAGTGTGACTGAACAGCTCTGTAGACTCCACCATCTCTGTTACCCCATACTCAGCAGGGCGGGTGGAGACTTGAGAGTTGGTAGGAAGCAAGTGCGATTGGGGAGACACCTCAGAAGACTGGAGTATTTGGGATGTTGATGAAGTTGAAGTGGAGGAGAGGCCACTTGATGGAGAACTGGAGATCCATTCAAGCACCAGCTCTTTTTGTGCCTCATCTACAATTGGTAGCGATTTTCGTGTCCGTAAGAAAGGGATCATATCAGATTGTCCATGGAAAGAAGTAGACATCATATTTTGGCTGGAAGATGGTATTTCTTCAGCAGATGTTACTGTTGCTTTACTTACCCCACGGACACATACTTTTTTTCCCTTTCCAACATGCCTGTTCCCCTTTCCACCAGCATCTGGCCTTTCTCCACTCATTTTGTATGTGAATAAATTGGCAACTGTTTGTTGCAGTTAAAAATTGGCTACTACAGATGGAGAGGTGGGGTAGCTTTCTTGACAGCAATGGTACGCCACTGACTATCACACACTGATACTATGCCCAAGGGATTGCATGGACTAGCTGCAGTTAAAAATTGGCTACTACAGATGGAGAGGTGGGGAAGCTTTCTTGACAGCAGTGGTATGCCACTGACTATCGCACACTGATACTATGACCAAGGGATTGCCTAGACTAGCTGCAGTTAAAAATTGGCTACTACAGATGGAGAGGTGGAGTACGTTTCTTGACAGCAGTGGTACGCCACTGACTATCACATACTGATACTATGACCAAGGGATTGCCTGGATTACCTGCAGTTAAAAATTGGCTACTACAGATGTAGAGGTGAGGTAGTTTTCTTGACAGCAGTCCTACACCACTATCACACACTTATACTATGCCCACAGGAATTGCCTGAGCTGATTTGGACAGATGCTGTAAAAAACACTTGCACAGTGCTGGCACAGACCTACCTAGCAAAAATTGCTATGAACTGCTCTAATCTAGCACTGAAAAGGGCTGAAATTACAGCTAGTCCCTATTCCCTAAACCGATATCTCGATTGCACTTTATAGTGCCCACAGAAGCAGCAGCAGTGGGAGCGGTGACTGACACACAACCGCAGCACTGAGATAATGGCGGCAATGGGAAAAATGTCTGGGTCTTATAGGGCAAGGACATGTGACATACACAGCCAATGACACATGCCCTTGCTTGTCTGCCAAAAATGCACTTTGCTGTGTTTAAGTCTGTGATTGGCTGACAGCCTGGCCGCCTCACTGGACGCGCGGTTAGAAAAAAAAATGGCGATCGCCATTCTTTCAGCACTCAGCAGCACTGATCTAAACTCTGCCCCTCCCCCCCCCGCACAATTTACGCTGAATTTGGAGAATATTATTTTTAACATTGAATGACAGTATTAACGTGAAAAGCCAGCTAGTAACTAGCCATGCTTTTGGTGATCGAACGGTAACTCGAACTGTCAAACATGAAGCTAATCGTTCGAGTTCATCAAATGGCTCGGACATCACCATAAACAGATCGAACTTGAGATTGGCGAACAGTTTGATTAGAACACCGCTCATCTCTAGTTGTAGATAGTGCAGCAAGAAGGCTCTCATGTGTCTTGCGCATCCAAGAGGACCAAGTCTTTGTTGTGTTGGTGGCGGCGAGGTGAGAATCATGCTTCCTCTGCCCTCTCCCCCTAACCTCGCACAACAGAAATGTGATCATGGTTTCTCTCATCTGATGTGTCTTCCATGCCCATCGCCAGTTTGTTCTCCATTTCTTCGTTGGCTCCTGCACCTTCCTCAACAGTTTGGCTGCTTCAATGCACCCTTGTTAATCCCTCTCCGTCCTATACCTGCTGCCTTGGTGCTGCTTATCATCTGGACCTTGGAGATCTTATTATCTCTTCCGCATATGACTCCTCCTGTACTTCCTCCCCTTCCTCTTGTCCCACCACCTGACTCCGAATACTGTTTAGAGTGTGCTCCAGCATGTAGATTACCGGAATAGACATGCTGATAATGACATCGTCAGCGCTAAACTTCTTCGTCGCCATTTCAAAATTGTGCAGAAGGGTGCATAGGTCCTTGATCTTTGACCACTCCAGCAGCGTGATCTGCCCCACCTCTGGATCTCGTTGGCCCAGGCTATACATTTAATAATTCCACTAAAATGTGATAATTAATCACAAATAACAAACAGTTGACATAAAAGAAAAGAATATGGCCCTCCTGTCTCTTCAAAGGATCTATGTAAGCCAAAGAGATTGCTTGGACCTTCACCCCCAATGTAATCGGACTTTAGTAACCATAATTATAGGTGCCAATTAACATTAGCGTCCACTAATAATTGGATAAGTCTTACCTCACTCCAAATTAGAAAAATGAATTGGTCTCACCAAATTTATTTGGATGCCATCTAATATAATCACTGGGGTCCAGATAATGCCCCTTAATAGATCAGTCGTATCTCCCAACGCGTTTCATTCAAGTATAGAACTCTTCAGGGGAGTCTCAAAAAGTATCACATCCTTTTAGGGTACCATAGCATATGAACCCACCATTCGCATGACATGCAATT
Organism: Anomaloglossus baeobatrachus; assembly: GCF_048569485.1. Taxonomy (NCBI): domain Eukaryota; kingdom Metazoa; phylum Chordata; class Amphibia; order Anura; family Aromobatidae; genus Anomaloglossus; species Anomaloglossus baeobatrachus. The sequence continues at coordinate 398,391,232 of NC_134355.1, forward strand.
AGTATGGACTCATCACATAATCAATCTGTGACGCATCCAATTTCAGTCCTAACAAATTATGGACCCATAGCCTATATACCGTGCATGTGGCTGGAGCGGCCGTGCTTATCGCTCTATCTATCTATGTGATGTGATAGAGCGATAAGCACGGCCGCTCCAGCCACATGCACGGTATATAGGCTATGGGTCCATAATTTGTTAGGACTGAAATTGGATGCGTCACAGATTGATTATGTGATGAGTCCATACTAATTGCATGTCATGCGAATGGTGGGTTCATATGCTATGGTACCCTAAAAGGATGTGATACTTTTTGAGACTCCCCTGAAGAGTTCTATACTTGAATGAAACGCGTTGGGAGATACGACTGATCTATTAAGGGGCATTATCTGGACCCCAGTGATTATATTAGATGGCATCCAAATAAATTTGGTGAGACCAATTCATTTTTCTAATTTGGAGTGAGGTAAGACTTATCCAATTATTAGTGGACGCTAATGTTAATTGGCACCTATAATTATGGTTACTAAAGTCCGATTACATTGGGGGTGAAGGTCCAAGCAATTTCTTTGGCTTACAGAAATCCTTTGAAGAGACAAGAGGGCCATATTCTTTTCTTTTATGTCAACTGTTTGTTATTTGTGATTACTTATCACATTTTAGTGGAATTATTAAAAGTTAAATTTTAAAAAAATGTTTCCGGAGTAAGTGAAAAATTTGCTACTTATCATCTGATAAATTGAATCTATACTCAGTGGCTATTTATTTAACCCAGGCTATACATCATAACGTATTGCACCAGGGCTGGGCGGTACTGCCACAGTCACTGCAACATGTGGAGAGTCAAATTCCAGCCTGTCGGCACATCGCATTTCAGCCAGTGAACCGGCAGGCCAAAAAGTTTCTGGAGCGATGCAAGTCGTTGAGTTGCAGGGTATGAACGGTGGAAGTGAGCACACAGCGACCGTGCCCTCTGCAGAAGCCCATGTAGGCTAGGATAGTGGGTTAAAAATTGCTGGACAACCAGGTTCAACACGTGAGCCATTGCACGTGTGTCACATTGCCCCGGCGAAGGGCCACACCCAGGTTTGCAGCATTGTCTCACACGGCCTTCCCTGGCTGCTGGTTGAGTGGAGACAACCATTGAAGAAACTTGGTCTCCAGAGCTGACCACAACTCATCAGCTGTGTGACTCACATTTCCCAGACATTTTAAAGTAAAGACCGCCTTTAAGCTCTGCTGCCAGCATAGTAAGAAGGTGTGTGGGATTCCTTGTGCGCAGTTACAATGCAGGTGGCCTTACCAGACAGGCTTTGGGAGGCGATGGAGGACCGAACAAGGTTGAGGAGGCAGAAGCAGTGGAGGAACATCTACATAGAGAGGATTGACACACAACTCGTGGGGACGGCAAGACTTGTACAGCAGACCCTTCTCTATCTTTCACAAAAGTTACCCAGAACCCAGTCAGCAACATGTAATGCCCCTGTCCATGCTTACTGATGCAAATATCTGTGGTGAAATGCACCCTGTCACACACAGAGTTTCTCAAGGAAGCGGTGATGTTGGGCTAGCTGCAGTAAAAAATTGGCTACTGGATAGACAGGCGGTGTAACTTACTTTACAACTGGGTTACACTGCTGACTACCAGACACTGCTACTATGCCCAAGGGATTTCCTGGGGTAGTTGCAGTTAAATATTGGCTACTGGATAGACAGGCGTTTTAGCTTTCTTCACAGCAGTGCTACACTACCTGCCCAAAAGGATTGCCTGAGCTAGATTTGGCCAGATGCTGTGAAAAACACTTGCACAGCACTGGCACAGACCTGCCTGGCAAAAATTACTAGGAACTGCTCTAACCTAGCCCTCAAAAGGGCTTAAATTACAACTAGTCTCTACTCCCTAAACCCCTCTATTACAATTTATAGCACCCACAGCAGCAGTAGTGGTGACTGACACACAACTGCAGCACTGAGGTAATGGTGGCGATGGGGAAAATGGCCGGGTCTTATAGGGCAAGGACATGTGAACATGTGACATACACAGCCAATGACACATGCCCTTGCTTGTGTGCAAAAAATGCACTTTGCTGTGTGTGTGTGTGTGTGTGTGTGTGAGATTGGCTGACAGCCTGCACCGCCCCACTGTACATGTGGTTAGGAAAACAAAAATGGAGATCGCTATTATTTCAGCAGCACTGATCTAAACTCCACCCCTCCGTACACGTTGCACTGAATTTGGATATTAGGCCGGGGCCACACGGGGCACTAGTGCGATCCTCGCATGACACTAAGCTCACGCTGGCAGTACAGCAGAGTCAAGTGTCATGCGAGTGTCCCTGTGACTGATGTCCGACTGTACAAGCAGACCTCAGCTGCGGGGGGCGGGCAGGCTCTGCGGAGGGGCAGGCCGGCGCTGAGGAGGGGACAGAGGGATTTATCCGCTTTTCACCCTGCACACGTTGTATACCGGTAGACCGCAAGTGGTGTGATTTTTCTCTCATCCAATACACTTGAATGGGTGCGAGAGAAAGAGTCTCGCATTACAATCGCAGCATGCTGCGATTGTTTTCTCGGTCCGATTAGAGCTGAGAAAATAATCGCTCTTGTGCGCTGACACACAGGCTAATATTGGTCCGAGTGAATGCGATTTTTTTATCGCACTCCACTCGCACCGTTTTTCTCGCCATGTGTCTTAGGCCTTACTATGAAAAAACAGTAATGCTTTTGGTGATCGAACTGTTATCGAACATAACCTCGAACTGTCGAATTTGAAGCTAATTGTTCATGTTCGTCGAACGACTCGAACATCGCCTAAAACAGGTCGAATTTGAGATTGGCGAACAGTTCGATTTGAACACCGCTCATCTTTAGTGAACATCTCAGCACCGCCAAGCCAGGCGACCAATTCTGCCGCTGGACTGGATAAACGTTCCTCTGTCCCTGTCAGCATACAACAACACCCAACACATGCCAGTGTGAAACACATCTCTTTTTCTGGATCTGCAGCACCACCGCTGACAGCAGAGCAAAAGAAACATAGACTGCGAGTGTACAGATCTGCCCACCAGTGCACGGTAAAGGAGGTGAGTGGGTTTGTGCTGTCCAGGAGCCTATATGCCAACTTGAGACAGGGAGGGTTGGATGGGAACAGAGTCCTACTTTGTCTTTATAGGGAGAGTTGGAAAGCTGGATGTTTGCTTCTGTGATCTCTCTCTTCTGTCTCATGGCCTGCCTTGCTCTGGTGGGTGAGCGAAATGAGACCTGCGGCTAGGATCTTTATACTGTATATCATCCAATTCCCTCTTCTGTCTCATGAGCGAATGGAATGAGACCTGCGGCTGGGATCTTTATATATCATCCAAACCCTAAACGCCGACACGTTGGGGTTAATGATTCTGCCATACCAACCAGAGAGCTGACAGTGTGATCTATCTATCTCCTGTGCTCTCGGTCTCTGTGTTGACCTTAGAAAATGCTTGCTTTTTTAGATAGAAAAAGTGAAAATATTAGTGTAAAAAAACAATTGTAAAAAAGAGCGGGGCTGAAGAAAATAGCCCCGTGTCTATCCTCCTGTTGACACTAAGCAAAAACTGAATAACTTCCTACCAGTAGGTAGGTATATACTGTGGAGGAGTTAGGTTTTCTTTTTTGCCTAGTGTCGCCTCCTAGAGGCAGCAGCATATACCCATAGTTTTCCTGTGTCACCCAATGAAGACAAATCTCTGAGAAATCTCTGAGAAATCTCTGAGAAAGAGCTTTTATGCTGAGTACCAAAATCTTCCATTTTTTTGTGTTTATTTTTGAAAATATGTGAAATTTAGGTAAAATTTGGAAAATGTTGCACTTTTTAAAACAATTTTTTTTATTAGGAAATTAGAAGGGTTCAATGTTTTTCATCAACTTCTTATTTTTCCAACAAAATTTAGAAATCTATTTTATTAGGGACCACATTAAATTTGATGTGACCTATGTCACAGAAATTACCAAAAAATGAATCCATTTTAAAAAGTACACCCCTCAAACTGCTCAAAACCACATCCAAGAAGTTTCTGAACACTTTAGGTGCTTCACAGGAACTAAAGCAACCTGGAAGGAAAAAATAAAAGTTTTGCTTTTCTCACAAAAATGTTACGTTAGGTCCAAATTTTGCATTTTCACAATGGTAGCAACAGAAAATCCAATTTACAGTTAGGTCCAGAAATATTTGGACAGTGACACAATTTTCGCGAGTTGGGCTCTGCATGCCACCACATTGGATTTGAAATTAAACCTCTACAACAGAATTCAAGTGCAGATTGTAACGTTTAATTTGAAGGTTTGAACAAAAATATCTGATAGAAATTGTAGAAATTGTACACATTTCTTTACAAACACTCCACATTTTAGGAGGTCAAAAGTAATTGGACAAATAAACCAAACCCAAACAAAATAATTTTATTTTCAATATTTTGTTGCGAATCCTTTGGAGGCAATCACTGCCTTAAGTCTGGAACCCATGGACATCACCAAACGCTGGGTTTCCTCCTTCTTAATGCTTTGCCAGGCCTTTACAGCCGCAGCCGTCAGGTCTTGCTTGTTTGTGGGTCTTTCCGTCTTAAATCTGGATTTGAGCAAGTGAAATGCATGCTCAATTGGGTTAAGATCTGGTGATTGACTTGGCCATTGCAGAATGTTCCACTTTTTTGCACTCATGAACTCCTGGGTAGCTTTGGCTGTATGCTTGGGGTCATTGTCCATCTGTACTATGAAGCGCCGTCCGATCAACTTTGCGGCATTTGGCTGAATCTGGGCTGAAAGTATATCCCTGTACACTTCAGAATTCATCCGGCTACTCTTGTCTGCTGTTATGTCATCAATAAACACAAGTGACCCAGTGCCATTGAAAGCCATGCATGCCCATGCCATCACGTTGCCTCCACCATGTTTTACAGAGGATGTGGTGTGCCTTGGATCATGTGCCGTTCCCTTTCTTCTCCAAACTTTTTTCTTCCCATCATTCTGGTACAGGTTGATCTTTGTCTCATCTGTCCATAGAATACTTTTCCAGAACTGAGCTGTCTTCATGAGGTGTTTTTCAGCAAATTTAACTCTGTCCTGTCTATTTTTGGAATTGATGAATGGTTTGCATCTAGATGTGAACCCTTTGTATTTACTTTCATGGAGTCTTCTCTTTACTGTTGACTTAGAGACAGATACACCTACTTCACTGAGAGTGTTCTGGACTTCAGTTGATGTTGTGAACGGATTCTTCTTCACCAAAGAAAGTATGCGGCGATCATCCACCACTGTTGTCATCCGTGGACGCCCAGGCCTTTTTGAGTTCCCAAGCTCACCAGTCAATTCCTTTTTTCTCAGAATGTACCCGACTGTTGATTTTGCTACTCCAAGCATGTCTGCTATCTCTCTGATGGATTTTTTCTTTTTTTCAGCCTCAGGATGTTCTGCTTCACCTGAATTGAGAGTTCCTTAGACCGCATGTTGTCTGGTCACAGCAACAACTTCCAAATGCAAAACCACACACCTGTAATCAACCCCAGACCTTTTAACTACTTCATTGATTACAGGTTAACGAGGGAGACGCCTTCAGTGTTAATTGCAGCCCTTAGAGTCCCTTGTCCAATTACTTTTGGTCCCTTGAAAAAGAGGAGGCTATGCATTACAGAGCTATGATTCCTAAACCCTTTCTCCGATTTGGATGTGAGAACTCTCATATTGCAGCTGGGAGTGTGCACTTTCAGCCCATATTATATATATAATTGTATTTCTGAACATGTTTTTGTAAACAGCTAAAATAACAAAACTTGTGTCACTGTCCAAATATTTCTGGACCTAACTGTATATAGCTACTAGCTGTAGTACCCGGGCGTTGCCTGGGATAGTAACTGTCACTCCGTCTTTCTCCCAGTCTCTAATAGCAAGAAGAGAATGGCACTTCCTATATATGCGTCTAGGAGATATTGGGGTGCACTTCAGGTTCCAAAGCCAAACAGTGAGAAGTATACAAGGCACTCCCAAGATGATTTGAAGAAATATTTTTTCATGTGCGTAACAAAACATTTTCGGTCCTATGTGGACCTTCCTCAGTAGCACATATGTGAGGGAAACCGCTGTGTGGGCTGTCAGACGCGGAATCCACCGCTGTATGGGCACTGCCATACAGCGGTGGATTCCGCATCTGACAGCCCACACAGCGGTTTCCCTCACATATGGGCTACTGAGGAAGGTCCACATAGGACCGAAAACGTTTTGTTACACACATGAATAAATATTTCTTCAAATCATCTTGGGAGTGCCTTGTATACTTCTCTCTCCCAGTCTCTCTCTCTGTGTCGCTGTGTCTGTCTCTTTCCTTGTCTGTCTGTGTCTATGTCTCTGTCTGTCTGTTTCTATCTCTCTGTCTGTCTTTGTATCAGTCTATCTGTCTCTATCTCTGTGTCTGTGTCTGTCTGTCTCTATCTCTGTGTCTCTCTCTATCTCTGTGTCTGTCTCTCTCTTTCCCTGTCTGTCTCTTGCCCCGTATGTCTCTTGACCTGTCTGTCTCTTTCCAGGTCTGTCTCTTTCCCCATCTGTCTCTTTCAAGGTCTGTCTCTTTCAAGGGCTGTCTCTTTCCTGGTCTGTCTCTTTCCCCACCTGTCTCTTTCCCCACCTGTGTCTGTCTGTCTCTTTCTAGGTCTGTTTCTTTCCAGATCTGTCTCTTACCCCATCTGTCTCTTACCCCATCTGTCTCTTACCCCGTCTGTCTCTTACCCCGTCTGTCTCTTACCCCATCTGTCTCTTTCAAGGTCTGTCTCTTTCCAGCTCTGTCTCTTTCAAGGTCTGTCTCTTTCCCTATCTGTCTGTCTCTGTCTGTCTCTTTTTTTGTCTGTCTCTATCTCTCTGTTTCTTTCCCCATTTGTCTCTTTCTAGGTCTGTCTCTTTCCCAGGTCTGTCTCTTTCCCCATCTGTCTCCCCATCTCTTTTCCTGTCTTTTTCCCTGTTTGTCTTCGTCCATCTCTTTGTCTGTGTCTTTCCCTGTCTGTCTCTTTCCCTGTCTGCCTGTCTCTGTCTGTCTCTTTCCTTGTCTGTCTCTATTTCTCTATAGTAAGAAATAAATGGCACTTCCTTAGTTTGAATGTTGATGAGTAGCGGGGTGCACTTCAGGTTCCAAAGCCATATGATACAAGAAGTAAACAAGGCATTCCCAGAATAGGGTGAAAGGCGTATTTATTTATGTGCACAACAGAGATCATTTTCGGTCCAACATGGACCTTCCTCAGTAGCACATAGGTTAGAGGAAAAACAGCATAGATCTGTCAGGTGCGGAATCCACCGCCTCATGGCAGCACCCATGCGGCGGTGGATTCCGTGCCTGACAGATCTAGCCTACGACGTTCCCTGGGTCACATGAGGTGTCTGTGCAAAATGTTGTGATTGTAAATGCGACAGTGCGGATTCCTTTAGCGGACATACACACACACACACACACATACATACACTGAGCTTTATATATTAGATTTGTTGAGCCTCTTGAACCCCCAGGTGCTGAAAAACCTGAAATGAAAAAATATATTTCTAATCACAAAAATGTTGCTATAATCTCAAATTTTTAATTTTCACTAGGGTAACAGGACATAATTGACATAAAATTTGTTGTACAATTTCTCCTGAGTACGCCAATACCCCATATGTGGTGGAAAACTACTTTTGAGGTACAGTAAAGAGAGAAGATGGGAAGGAGTGCCATATTTGAGTTCAGAATTTGCTTTAATGGTTTGCAGTTGCCATGTCACATTAACAGAGCCCCTGAGGTACGAGAACAGCAAAAATCTCCCCCCGAAATGACCACATTTTACAAACTGCACCACTCAATGAATTCATCTATGGGTGCAGTGTGCATATTGCATATCACTATAGTGCCAGGCAAATTTACTGCATACCGGGGATCATGGACCAGTTTGCAGATATCAAAATACTTGAAGAGGTCTTGTTGCCTTATGCTGAAGAGAAAATGGTTTCAACAAGATAACGACCCTGAACACACCAGTAAATGAGCAAAATTTTAGTTCCAGTCCAACAAAATTGAGGTTATGGAATGGTCAACCCAATCCCCGGATCTTAATCCGATAGATCACTTGTGGGATGACATAAAAAATGCTGTTTCTGAGGCAAAGCCAACAAATGCAAATAATTTGTGCAATATAGTCAAAGTATCCTGGGTTGGAATAACAGTTGACATGTGCCAGAATTTGGTTGGCTATACAACTGAATATTAGGTTAGTGATTCAAAGGATGGCTAAATCCTACATAAAAAAAGTACTTATTTTGAGTATGTAAAGATGAATGCAGACACTGCTATTTTTTGGAACATCCCAATGTTCATTTTTTTATATTTTCTGTAAAGTAGTTAAAAATTATATACATTTTTCTGAATGTTTTGATTTAGAAAACAGTGTGCAATGTTCCCAATGCATGGAAATCAAAACTATGTAAAGATTTTGGGCTTAACTCATGTTTTTGAACACACTGCTATTATTTTGAACGCAACTATATTTAGCAGGTACATCAAGTTTACCCTGTTATACAAGCTATACTTTACATTGCATCAAAGTGATATATCTTCTATGTTGTTCTATAAAAATATATAATAACATAATTACAAAAATGTGAGTGGTGTATTTCTTTTGTGATATACTATAATATGTAAATTTCAGGTGATATTAGTGGGTAAATAAGGAAAATACGTCTCTGTTTTTTACAATTTTTTCCTTCTTTTTTTCATGTCCACAAAAAACAGTAAAATCTATTTACAAATTTTTCCCTCATTATGTATTAATATTTTAATATTATTTTTTTATTTCCGAACATGGATTTTTTTTGTTGATGAGATAGGGCTAGTAATTATGATTTTGATTGCCAACAGTTGTTTTTTTCTTGCATATCGCCATATACTTACAATATTTCATTTTAAATTAATACATCATTGGAGAACCAATATAACATGTAAGCTTTTCCTATTTTCTATTTTTCTTTTGAAGTTTTAAGAATTTTTTTCTATAGAGATAAGTAAAGGTAAAAATGACCTTTTACCATGTGTAGAATTGGTTATATGAAACATAACATAAGATACATTGCACATTTAAATCCCATGGGTGTTCATAAAGAAAAAAAAAACAAATCTGGAAGTGAACAGGAATATACAGGTTGAACACATTTAACGATAAGTCACAGAATGTGACATCCAAAAGTCAAATGAAAATGGCATCTAGGAGGATAAGGCAGCTCAAAGAACCCATCAGCAGTCTATCTCCATGACAGTTCAAGTGATAACTGCAAAACTGCCAACACAACAAGTGCTGCAAAGTCTGCCAAGGAGCTATAACTGTGCAGAAATAAATATCTTAGACATCATGACATTTGTGATTGTTGTTTACAGATAAGAATGATGAATGGAACTATGAGCTAGTTTATCAGCACGCAACCTTTTAGTTTATATTAAATAAAAAACTTTTTTTTAAATATAAATGATATAACCTATTTCTTTGTAATTATCAATTTGCTTCTTAAACCAGAATTGGTTGCTACATAGCAATGATTTGTCAGCTTGCTTACTTCTAGAGATTTATTTATAGCATTCAAACTATAACTCTCTTCTAAATATTTTCAAAAGTTGTCAGATTCAGTTACGAAATGTCATTTTTTTTAATTATTTTGACCTAAATTCAAATATTACAATTAAATATTTTTGTTTGCTAAATATAATTAATGCATGAAAGTATCAGTATTTTGAAAAATTATTATAAAGATGCAGAATATTTTGTAATGCCTTTTTTTTTTATATATTGTGAATTATGAACAGTTACAGAAATTGCAGTACAAAATTTTGCCCTCATTCAGTGACAACTCTTTTTTGCATGTCTCTTGATTTCCTGTATTAAATCATCTCTCAAAATTGTTCAACAGTATTCTGCAAGCATTGATGGATTCCATTTTCCTTGATAACTCTTCTGCGTAGCCACAATCTCTTGGTGAAGTCTCTCACTATGCTTGTCGCTCAGTGCTCCACAGCTTGGTGGAAAAAAGTCTAGAAATCAAATGTAACAAATTAATCTTTAAGGAGATGTTACACAGCGTAAACAAGATGTTACCACTAGTGATGAGCGAGTACTAAAAAGCTCGGGTGCTCGAAGCTCGGGCCGAGCATCCCAAGATACTCATGTACTCGGCCCGAGCACCGAGCCCAATGTTATCCTATGGGAGACCCGAGTATTTTTGTGAAATGACCCCCGGCAGCATGTAGAAACCCTAAAAATGGCACAAAAGTCTCAGAAGAGTGCTCAAATGACAGGGAAACAGCATGGGGAAGACCCCTTGAAGCATTTATCACTCAAAAGTCACAGCTGTGAACAATTTTGTCCGCGTTTTACGCCATTTTTACGGACTCACCAGAAAACCTTCAAAAATGACACCAAAATGAATTTTCATGGCGGAAATGTTAAGGGCACATACCCAATAGTGAGATAGAGCTAATGTATGTTACTTTTTGAGATTAATACATGAAAGATTTTACGTAAAACATTGTGTGGCACTCCGATGTCCCTGAGAAGAGACGTACATAAAGGCCTCTGAGTCTAATGTGCCCATTTTGAGGAAGTGAGTCTTTGTAGTATTTTCCTTTGCCAGGGCAGTCCAAAATTGTGAGGTTCACCAATGCCCCTGCATACAGACATGCATGAGGGCCTGTAAACCTGAAGTGCCCATTGTAAGGAAGTGGGTCTATTGTAGTATAGCTCTTAGGCAGGGCAGCCAAAAATTGGGAGGCTCCACGTTGTCCCTGGATAGAGACGTGCATGAGGGCCTCAAAACATTAAGTGTCCATTGTCAGGCAGTGGGTGTATTATAGTATAGCCCTTAGGCAGGGCAGCCAAAAATTGGGAGGCTCCACGTTGTCCCTGGATAGAGACGTGCATGAGGGCCTCAAAACATTAAGTGTCCATTGTCAGGAAGTGGGTGTATTATAGTATAGCCCTTAGGCAGGGCAGCCAAAAATTGGGAGGCTCCACGTTGTCCCTGGATAGAGACGTGCATGAGGGCCTCAAAACATTAAGTGTCCATTGTCAGGAAGTGGGTGTATTATAGTATAGCCCTTAGGCAGGGCAGCCAAAAATTGGGAGGCTCCACGTTGTCCCTGGATAGAGACGTGCATGAGGGCCTCAAAACATTAAGTGTCCATTGTCAGGAAGTGGGTGTATTATAGTATAGCCCTTAGGCAGGGCAGCCAAAAATTGTGAGGCTCCACGTTGTCCCTGGATAGAGACGTGCATGAGGGCCTCAAAACATTGTTCCCATTGCAAAGGAGCGGGTCTCCTGTCGTTGTAATGTCCATTCTGCAAAGAATGGGCGAAAAAATTTACCACTGGGGGTATACCTGAAACAAAGGCCTAACTATTGTAACGGTCATCATGGTGGCGCATGAGGAGAAGGAGGAGCAGTCCAGCGATTATCCAAAGTCCAGAAGTGTGTACCCATGGGTGAGTGGAGGTACATGGCAAATTCCCGTTACAAACTTTAAATTCCGCTCTCATTTGCTGGTGGTGTGGTGAAGTCTGGCCCAATCCAACCCTTGTTCATCTTGATCAGAGTCAGCCTGTCAGCATTTTCAGTTGAAAGGCGGGTGCGTTTATCTGTAATGATTCCATCTGCGGCACTAAAAACACGCTCTGACAAAACGCTAGCGGCAGGGCAGGCCAGCACTTCCAAGGCGTAGAGAGCCAATTCATGCCACGTGTCCACCTTGGATACCCAATAATTGTAAGGCACAGAGGAATGTCGGAGTACAGTTGTTCGATCTGCAAGGTACTCCTTCAGCATCTGGGCAAACTTAGGATTTCTTGTGGCACTACCCCGCACCTCAGGGGCTGTGGTACGTGAGGGGCTGAGAAAACTGTCCCACATCTTAAAGACTGTTCCCCTACCTCTGGCGGATTGGACTTGTGCCTCTCTCGGCTGTACGCCTTGGTTGTCCACTGATTCCTGACCTATGCCGCTAGCTACCCTGTCCTCTGGCCAGCCACGCTGAACCGAGGATATGACTGGTGTGCATGTCATATCCTCAATTTGGCCGGAGAGTTGCTCCATGTCTTCATCCTCCTCCTCGTCATAGTCCTCCACTGCACGTTGTGATGAGACGAGGCTGGGCTGTGTGTTATCACCCACACCCACTACTGTTTCTTGCTGCAACTCATCGCGCTCCGCCTGCAATGCATCATGTTTGTTTTTGAGCAGAGACCGTTTTAGAAGGCAGAGTAGCGGTATGGTGACGCTAATAATGGCGTCATCACCACTCACCATCTTGGTGGAGTCCTCAAAGTTTTGGAGGATGGTACATAGGTCGGACATCCATCTCCACTCCTCAGGTGTTATGTGTGGAGTTTGACCCATTTCCCGACGGCTTAGGTTATGCAGGTACTCAACAACAGCCCTCTTCTGCTCACATATCCTGACCAACATGTGCAGAGTTGAATTCCAACACGTGGGGACATCACACACCAGTCTGTGAGCCGGAAGATGCAAACGGCGCTGAAAGCCGGCAAGACCAGCTGAAGCAGTAGGTGACTTTCGAAAATGTGCAGACAGGCGGCGAACTTTTACCAGCAGATCAGACAGCTCTGGGTATGACTTTATAAACCGCTGAACCACGAGGTTGAGCACATGGGCCACGCATGGAACATGTGTCAGCTGGCCTCGCCTCAAAGCCGCCACCAGGTTCCGGCCATTGTCACACACGACCTTTCCTGGCTTTAGGTTCAGAGGTGTGAGCCAGTGATCTGCCTGCTGTTTCAGAGCTGTCCACACCTCTTCTGCATTGTGGGGTTTGTCACCTATGCAGATTAGCTTCAGCACAGCCTGTTGCCGCTTCGCCGAGGCAGTGCTGCAGTGCTTCCAGCTTGGGACTGGTGTGGAGGGTAAAGTGGATGAGGATGCGCAGGAGGAGGAGGTGGCTGAAGAGCATGACATTCCGGAGCTGTAGAATGTGGGTAGGGCCTGCAAATCTTGGTGTGGGAAGGACGTGTTCCGTCCCTCACTCAGAGTGGGTCTGTTACGGGGGGCTGTCTGATAATAACCGAAAGGAGTATCAGACAGTCAGGGTCCACCGTGCAAAGACTTTGCTGCAGACTATGGCAGAGTGCAATACCTCTGTTAACTCACAGAAAGATATAATAAGAAAGTAAAGCAATTCCTCCCTTACTTGGAGGGTGTGTGGAATGATCTCTGTTAATAATCACAGAGACAAAGGCAATGTGTGCGAAATGGCACCTACCTAGGACCGCTCTTCTAGTGGTGCAAAAGAGACGAACAGCAGCGTAAGCCGCACAAAGCTCCTACCTGCGTTCGCTCCACTAGTGTGCGAGGACACGAACCACTAGATATGGCACCTGCCTAGGTCCGCTCTTCTAGTGGTGCAAAAGAGACGAACAGCAGCGTAAGCCGCACAAAGCTCCTACCTCTGTTCGCTCCCCTAGTGTGCGAGGATACGAACAACTGCCAGACGCAGTATAAGGAACGTTACCCTAGCGGCAACGTCCACCTACGAGTACAATCACAAGGCCCAGCCAGACCATGTGCCTCAGGCACCTGCCTATGTCCGCTCCCCTAAGAGGTAAGGATACGGACAGCAGCCGAAGCTGTAAGGTATAAGAACGCTACCCTGCCGGTAGCGCTCACCTAGCATAGACAGAGGAATGCCTAGAGGAACGCGCACAGAGCGTCTACTCATATGCATGAACCAAGAGGACTGAGCACCATGCGGCGTGTGTCAGGGTCTTATATAGACTCTGTGCCTCATCCAAGATGGAGGACACCAGAGCCAATCCGCTTCCAGAACGACAGGAGTGACGTCATGCTGGCCTATCACCGAGCAAGACGTCACAAGCACATGACCAGCGACCAATCGGCATAGAAGGTGTCAGAGACATGTGACCTCGTGTCAGCGATGATGTCACCCGCACATGTGCAATGGCTCCAAGATTGGACTTAGTCTCCGGCGCTCGCACATGTGCAGTAGCAAGAAATCTGGACTTAGTCTCCAGCGCTCGCACATGTGCAGTAGCAAGAAATCTGGACTTAGTCTCCAGCACTCGCACATGTGCAGTAGCAAGAAATCTGGACTTAGTCTCCAGCGCTCGCACATGTGCAGTAGCAAGAAATCTGGACATAGTCTCCAGTGCTCGCAGCAACCGTAACAGTACCTCCCCCTCAAGGGCCCCCCTCCCGGCGACGGAGATAATCGGCAACTAAGTCGGGAGCATGGACAGCCTCCTCAGGCTCCCAAGAGCGATGTTCCGGGCCATAGCCCTCCCAATCTATCAAGAAGAACCTGCGCCCTCTAACCATCTTAGAACCAACTATGGCTCGTACCTCATAGCTAGAGCGAGAGGAATCAGAGGCAGGAGAGTGCACTTCACGAGCGTGAGGTAAAATAGCCGGCTTTAGCAGTGAGACATGGAATTTGTCATGAATCCTAAGATGGACAGGTAACTTCAATTGATAGACTACAGGATTTACCTGTCGAAGAACCTCATAAGGACCCAGGAAGCGAGGAGCAAATTTGACAGAGCTCACTCTAAGTCTCACGTGTTTTGCAGAGAGCCACACAAAGTCCCCTGGAGAAAAGACAGGAGCCGGGCGACGAAACCGATCGGACACCGTCTTCATACGGTCCTTAGCTGCTTGGATCGACTCTTGAGTCCGATCCCAAACCTCTCTGGCATTAGTTGCCCAGTCGGCCACAAGAGGAGAAGGTGCAGCAGCGGGAAACGGTACCGGTACCCTAGGGTGTTGCCCATTATTGAGTACGAACGGTGTCTGCCCAGTGGCCTCAGCCAGCGAATTGTTAAGGGCAAATTCTGCCCAGGGTAGGAGGGAGGACCAGTTATCGTGGTTCTCAGCAACAAAGTGTCGAAGGTATATAATCATAGATTGATTGGTACGTTCAACCAAACCATTAGTCTCCGGATGGTATGCCGAAGAGAGATTCAACTCAATTTGCAGAAGGCTACAAAGATCTCGCCAGAAACGGGAAGTAAATTGCGGGCCTCTATCACAAATGATACGATCTGGCATCCCGTGAAGCCTAAAGACATGCTTGAGGAATAGTTTGGCTAGTACCCTGGAAGATGGGATTCTCGATAACGGTACGAGATGAACCATCCGGGAGAAATGTTCCGTAATGACCCACACAAATCTATGTCCCTGTGAACATGGAAGATCACCCACAAAGTCCATGCCTACCACCTCCCATGGTCTATCTGGCACTGGTAAAGGATGCAAGAGTCCAGCCGGTCTCTGCCGTAATGGACGGTTGCGAGCACACGAGTAGCAGGAACCGACATATCTCTTGACGTGGCTGGCTAAGTGTGGCCACCAATACCACCTCTCCAGTAACTCTCGTGTCCGCCTAATACCAAAATGCCCACCCACCTTTGAGGTGTGGGCCCATGACAGTATATCATTCTGTCGATCAGGCGGAACAAATGTCTTGCCCGGTGGGATTTGGTCTAACGTCACAGGGGAGAGCGTATGAAAAACCCTGGAGGGAAGGATAAGACGAGGTTCGTCATTCTCTTCCTGGGTAGAAAGCATAGAGCGAGACAGGGCGTCTGCCTTGTTATTCTTACTCCCAGACAAATAGTTGATGGAGAAGTGAAAGCGGGAGAAAAACAAGGACCAGCGGGCTTGGCGAGGATTCAGACGCTGAGCGGTTTGTAAGTACGTCAGATTCTTATGGTCTGTATAGACCTGGAAAGGATGTTTCGCTCCTTCCAGCAAGTGACGCCACTCCTCCAAGGCTAATCTCAAGGCGAGCAGTTCTCTATCCCCAATGGTATAGTTTCTCTCTGCCGGTGAAAAGGTTTTAGCAAAGAAGAAACACGGCCTTTTTCTACCTGCACCGTTCTTTTGATACAAGACCGCACCAGCACCCACTGAAGAGGCATCAACCTCTAAGAGGAAGGGCTTACTCTCATCGGGTCTTTGAAGAACGGGAGCAGTTGAAAAGTGTCTTTTTACTGCCTCAAAAGCCTGAGATGTCTCAGTAGACCAGGCTTTGGGATTAGCACCTTTCTTAGTCAAGGCCACCAAAGGGGCCACCAAAGTAGAAAAATGGGGTATGAACTGCCTGTAATAATTTATAAATCCTAAGAAGCGTTGCACCGCCTTCAAGGAATGAGGTTCGGACCATTGCAGGACAGCAGAGAGCTTCGCAGGATCCATAGCCAGACCCTCTTGTGAGATAATGTAACCCAAAAAAGGCAATGAGGACTGCTCGAATACACATTTCTCGAGTTTAGCAAACAATGAGTGCTCCCTTAAACGGGAAAGGACACGAACGACATCCTGACGATGAGTCTCCAGATCAGGAGAAAAAATCAGGATGTCGTCCAGATACACCACTACTGAGGATAACAGTAAATCCCTGAACACATCATTTACGAAGTCCTGAAATACTGCGGGTGCATTACATAACCCAAAAGGCATGACGAGGTATTCATAGTGACCGTCTCGGGTGTTAAAAGCGGTCTTCCATTCGTCACCCTTTCGAATTCGTACCAAGTTATACGCACCCCGCAGATCCAACTTCGTAAAAACTTGAGCTCCTCTCAGTCTGTCAAAGAGCTCCGAAATTAAAGGTAATGGGTATTTGTTCTTTATTGTGATTGCGTTGAGACCCCTGTAATCTATGCAGGGACGCAAATCACCCTCTTTCTTCCGAACAAAGAAAAACCCAGCTCCCGCGGGAGAGACAGACTTACGAATGAACCCCTTCTCTAAGCTCTCTCTTATATAGGTCGACATGGCCTCCGACTCAGGTATCGACAGGGGGTAAACCCTGCCTTTAGGTGGAACCGAACCTGGGATAAGGTCTATGGCACAGTCATATGGCCTATGGGGTGGAAGAACCTCAGCACCCTGTTTGGAGAACACGTCAGCGAAATCCAAATAGGGTGTAGGTATGGGAGAGAGATCAGTTGATGCAACTGCAACGACCTTAGGTGGTAAGGGAAGACATCGGGACTGACATTTCGAACCCCAACTAATAATGCTGTCAGACTCCCAGTCAATGTGAGGAGCATGAGTCCGAAGCCATGGAAGACCCAGAAGGACGTCGTCTATACCCTCAGGCAAAACAAGAAAAGAAATCTCCTCTATGTGACCCTGAGACAGGGAAAGGCGCAAGGGAACTGTCCTCAATGTAATGGAGTCAGACAACATAGTTCCATTAACAACACGGACAGGAATAGGCGCCTCTAACATGATAGAGGGAATATTGTGTCCCTTTACAAATCCTGAGGACACAAAAATCCCGTCAGCTCCGGAATCCACAAAAGCCATAATAGGCCATGTATTCTCAGATAACGAGAGCTGACCTGGGATACAACACTTAGAGGGTGCAGAAGACGTCTCTAGTAACCCCCCTCTAATGGTTACTAGGCCAGGGAGTTTCCCTGACGACTAGGACACTTGTTGGCATAGTGCCCAGCCTGACGACATACGTAACATATAGGAGGACCAGACTTGCGTAGTCTGGAGAACGTATGACCTAACTCCATAGGAGTGGGAGATGTTTCAGATGCTGAGGAAGATGGTAGTGGACCCTCAACAACTGGAATAGCCCGATGCTTAGGGCGTGAGGAAGAGACCTCGAGTCTACGTTCCTTATGGCGTACATCGATCCTCGTTGCTACTGTGATCAAGTCCTCCAGAGAAGCAGGGACTTCACGAGTAGCAAGGGCATCCTTGACATAGCCAGCCAACCCTCTCCAGAAGATAGGAATCAACACCTTCTCTGGACAATCTAGTTCTGCCACCAGAGTTCTAAAAGCAATGGCATAAGAACTAGTGGATAACGAACCCTGAGATAGATCTAACAGTCTCAGGGCCGCATCATGGGTAACCTGCGGACCCATGAATACCGCCTTAAGAGCATCAAGAAAGTCTTGATGTCTCAGAGTAACCACATCAGAGCGCTCCCATAGGGGAGTCGCCCATTCTAAGGCTTTGTCCTGAAGTAAGGAGATGATAAAGCCTACTCTGGACCTCTCCGTAGAGAAGCGAGAAGAGTTAACCTCTAGGTGTATCTGACACTGACTAATGAAACCACGACATGATCTGGCATCGCCAGAATATCTGTTTGGTAGAGCAAGTCGAGGATCATGTGCAGATGTCACCATGGTCTGAGGTTTATCCTCTATACTCTTGAGCCGTGACTCAAGTACTTGTATGTAACGGTGTAACTGCTGATATTCTGCCATAACTGCCAGACCCTTGGCTCAGTCCTAATGTTACGGGGGGCTGTCTGATAATAACCGAAAGGAGTATCAGACAGTCAGGGTCCACCGTGCAAAGACTTTGCTGCAGACTATGGCAGAGTGCAATACCTCTGTTAACTCACAGAAAGATATAATAAGAAAGTAAAGCAATTCCTCCCTTACTTGGAGGGTGTGTGGAATGATCTCTGTTAATAATCACAGAGACAAAGGCAATGTGTGCGAAATGGCACCTACCTAGGTCCGCTCTTCTAGTGGTGCAAAAGAGACGAACAGCAGCGTAAGCCGCACAAAGCTCCTACCTGCGTTCGCTCCACTAGTGTGCGAGGACACGAACCACTAGATATGGCACCTGCCTAGGTCCGCTCTTCTAGTGGTGCAAAAGAGACGAACAGCAGCGTAAGCCGCACAAAGCTCCTACCTCTGTTCGCTCCCCTAGTGTGCGAGGATACGAACAACTGCCAGACGCAGTATAAGGAACGTTACCCTAGCGGCAACGTCCACCTACGAGTACAATCACAAGGCCCAGCCAGACCATGTGCCTCAGGCACCTGCCTATGTCCGCTCCCCTAAGAGGTAAGGATACGGACAGCAGCCGAAGCTGTAAGGTATAAGAACGCTACCCTGCCGGTAGCGCTCACCTAGCATAGACAGAGGAATGCCTAGAGGAACGCGCACAGAGCGTCTACTCATATGCATGAACCAAGAGGACTGAGCACCATGCGGCGTGTGTCAGGGTTTTATATAGACTCTGTGCCTCATCCAAGATGGAGGACACCAGAGCCAATCCGCTTCCAGAACGACAGGAGTGACGTCATGCTGGCCTATCACCGAGCAAGACGTCACAAGCACATGACCAGCGACCAATCGGCATAGAAGGTGTCAGAGACATGTGACCTCGTGTCAGCGATGATGTCACCCGCACATGTGCAATGGCTCCAAGATTGGACTTAGTCTCCGGCGCTCGCACATGTGCAGTAGCAAGAAATCTGGACTTAGTCTCCAGCGCTCGCACATGTGCAGTAGCAAGAAATCTGGACTTAGTCTCCAGCACTCGCACATGTGCAGTAGCAAGAAATCTGGACTTAGTCTCCAGCGCTCGCACATGTGCAGTAGCAAGAAATCTGGACATAGTCTCCAGTGCTCGCAGCAACCGTAACAGGGTCCCAGCTTCCACAATATTAACCCAGTGTGCCGTCAACGAGATGTAGCGGCCTTGCCCACAAGCACTTGTCCACGTGTCTGTGGTTAGGTGGACTTTGGGTGAAACAGCGTTGTTCAGGGCACGTGTGATGTTTTGTGACACGTGGTTATGCAACGCGGGGACGGCACACCGGGAGAAATAGTGGCAGCTGGGGACCGAGTAACGTGGGACAGCTGCCGCCATCAGGTTGCGGAATGCTTCTGTCTTCACCAGCCTAAAAGGCAACATTTCCAGCGCAAGCAGTCGCGAAATGTTAGCATTTAGAACTGTGGCATGTGGGGCGTTGGCAGTGTATTTGCGCCTGCGTTCAAAGGTTTGCTGAATGGATAACTGAACGCTGCGCTGGGACAAGGACGTGCTTGATGATGGTGTTATTTCTGCGTAGGCAACTGCAGGTGCAGGACCGGAGGAGGCTTGTTCGCAGGCAGCATGGACAGGGGATTGGCTCGCATGCACAACCAGCGAAGACGTAGCAGTGACATCAGCAAGCACTGCTCCTCGACTCTGTTGTACTTCCCACAAAGTCGGGTGCTTGGCTGACATGTGCCTGATCATGCTGGTGGTGGTCAGGCTGCTGGTTTTGGTACCCCTGCTGATGCTGGCACGGCAGGTGTTGCAAATGGCCTTTTTAGAATCATCTGGAGCCAACTTAAAAAACTGCCAGACTCGGGAAGACCTAACATTTGTACAGGCACCTTGTGTCGTGTTGTTGTTCCGGGGAACGGTTGCCTGACTTCTGCCTGGAGCCACCACCCTGCTTCTTATTGCCTGTTGGGATGCTACGCCTCCCTCCCCCTGTGCACTGCTGTCCTCGCTCTGCATATCCTCCTGCCAGGTTGGGTCAGTTACTGGATCATCCACCCCGTCGTCTTCCTCTTCCGCACCCTGCTCCTCCTCCTGACTTCCTGACAATTGTGTCTCATCATCATCCACCCCTTGTTGAGACACGTTGCCAACTTCGTGAGAACGTGGCTGCTCAAATATTTGGGCATCTGTACATACGATCTCCTCATGACCCACTTCAACATGAGCTGGCGAGAGGCCAGAACGTGCGAATGGAAACGTGAACAGCTCTTCCGAGTGTCCAAGTGTGGGATCAGTAATGTCCGAGGACGTGTACTCAGCCTTGTGGTAGGAAGGAGGATCAGGTTCTGAAATGTGCGGTGCAGTATCACGGCTACTGACACTTGACCGTGTGGAAGACAGAGTGTTTGTGGTGGTGCCAATCTGACTGGAAGCATTATCCGCTATCCAACTAACAACCTGTTGACACTGGTCTTGGTTCAAGAGCGGTGTATTGCTGCGGTCCCCAAGAATTTGGGACAGGACGTGCGAGCGAGTAGATGTGGCCCTTTGTTGTGGCGAAATTAGAGTTTGCCCACGACCTCGGCCTCTGCCTGCACCACCATCACGTCCACTTCCTTGTTCCTTGCCAACGCCCTTGCGCATTTTGCAATGCTGTGCTGACATGTATTCACTAGACTTGTGCGTTATATCCAAGTTTGTGCAAATCGTGCACCTGTACGCTGCCACCGACAGGCACACACGTGCGGTTTTTAAATGCAAGCATGGACGCACTAAGAACCTAACAGGTTTTTAAGAGCGACAATTACTGAGAAGTCTGACACTATCAGCCACTGCTGACTGACGTGTATTATTCACTACACTTGTGCGTTATATAATAGTTTGTGCAAAACGTGCACCTGTACGCTGCCACCGACAGGCACACACGTGCGGTTTTTAAATGCAAGCACGGACGCACTAAGAACCTAACAGGTTTTTAGGAGCGACAATTACTGAGAAGTCTGACACTATCAGCCACTGCTGACTGACGTGTATTATTCACTACACTTGTGCGTTATATAATAGTTTGTGCAAAACGTGCACCTGTACGCTGCCACCGACAGGCACACACGTGCGGTTTTTAAATGCAAGCACGGACGCACTAAGAACCTAACAGGTTTTTAGGAGCGACAATTACTGAGAAGTCTGACACTATCAGCCACTGCTGACTGACGTGTATTATACACTACACTTGTGCGTTATATAATAGTTTGTGAAAAACGCACACAAGTGCACCTGTACGCTGCCACCGACAGGCACACACGTGCGGTTTTTAAATGTAAGCACGGATGCACTAAGAACCTAACAGGTTTTTAGGAGCGACCATTACTGAGAAGTCTGACACTATCAGCCACTGCTGACTGACGTGTATTATTCACTACACTTGTGCGTTATATAATAGTTTGTGCAAAACGTGCACCTGTACGCTGCCACCGACAGGCACACACGTGCGGTTTTTAAATGCAAGCACGGACGCAATAAGAACCTAACAGGTTTTTAGGAGCGACAATTACTGAGAAGTCTGACACTATCTGGACTGTTTTAGACTGTGTACACCAGCCCCAGATATGATGAAGGCTGGTATACGGTCACCACTAGGAATGGCTATATACCCTGCCTGCCTGCCTGCCTGTATACTGCTACAATAGTCCTGACAAGGACTCTTCTGGTCACTAGCCTGTATTCAGACCTGGCTATACCCTGCCTGTATATAGCAACAATAGTCCTGAGAAGGACTCTGCTACTGTACTCCGACCTGGCTATACCCTGCCTGCCTGTATACAACTACAATAGTCCTGAGAAGGACTTCTGGTCACACTGTTTGCAGCCCTGCTACGGAAATAACTATAA
The DNA here is from genome assembly GCF_048569485.1 of Anomaloglossus baeobatrachus. Taxonomy (NCBI): domain Eukaryota; kingdom Metazoa; phylum Chordata; class Amphibia; order Anura; family Aromobatidae; genus Anomaloglossus; species Anomaloglossus baeobatrachus. Next base: position 398,413,432 of record NC_134355.1, read on the forward strand.
AGGGCCGCAAACCTTTCCCTGAAGCAGCAACCCTCTCCCTGCACTGACTGTCTGGATGGCTGTGAGCAGAGCACAGCGCGCCCGCCGGTATAAAGGCTCGGTCACACTGTGCGGGCCGGCCAATCACTGCAATTCCACAACTAACAGGGCTGTGGCATTGCAGTGGTCTGCCAGCCAATCCCTGCATGAGGGCTGGCTCTCAAAAGAGCGCCAACATGCAGGGATGAAGACCACGAGTACAGCACGAGTATCGCGAGATTACTCGGTCCCCGCCGAGCAGCCCGAGTACAGTGATACTCGTGCGAGTACCGAGTAGTAACAAGCATACTCGCTCATCACTAGTTACCACTAATGTGAATGCTACTCATGCAGCTTATATCTTGTCCTACAACAAAGAAACTACTCATCTTGAAGAAACTTACGAATCTGAGGTATAATAAATACTCTTTTGCTTATCTTTGCTTCACCCAACCTTAGAAATGTATCAACAATATACTTTAATGCTTTTGCATTTTTATTAATTGCCTTTGCAAATTTTTTCATTAGGCCCATCTTGATAAGCAATAGTGGAAACAAAATCTTATGTTGGTCATCAAGTGCTGAATGCATGACATATTTACTCCCTGGCTGCGGTGAATGTCGGAGAGTCTAGTCTCTTTTCTTGTAGTGATATTCAGAATGCAGATTTTGACACTCTGCCCAATGATTTCTTTGGTGTCTGGGATCAACACAGGCAGTCTTGAGTGTTGACCTGCTATGTGCTGATTCATAGGCAGGCTAGCAAGAGTTCATCTCTGCTAGTCTGCTTGCTCCTTTAATCACATGTTGTGGTGAAACCTATCACATCTGCTCCCCCCCTTCATTTATGCTGCTGGAATCCATATATCCATGCCAGCTATAAATTATTCTATGTTGGTCTGTGAGGTGTGGTGTCTCAGACTTTCTTGTAATAATTGTGCTTTAGTTGCTTGGAGCAGTTGTGGAGTTTACCCCTGTTGTTTTGTACTGTACTCCCTTCTTGCTCTTGTTTTTCCTCCTGCATTTACCTGTGCATGTGCATGCTGTTTGACAAAGTTTTGTTTTTTCACTTGTCTGTCTTTATCTGTGGTTTCAACACACTTCTTTACTGTCCCTCATTGGGGTGAGGGGGAGGAGGAATCATATTGGGACTGGTAAAGAGCATATGTCTTCATTTTTAAAATTGCAATGCCGGGCCATAGATTGTGTATTGCATGGACAGTACCTCCGAGCTCTTTTAAGGCCCTACAGCGAAGGGGGAAATTGATGCTTCTATACTGCTGTCTGCCTGAAATGTTTTTAAATGTAAAGACTCCAAGATAGGTTTCAAAATTGTGTCTTGTGGGTATTCCAGTCTTCTTGGAGCAAAAGGCCTACACTGGTAACTCAAGCATGTCTTCATTTTTAAAAGCTCTTTTAAGGCTCTATGGGGAGGGGCGCGATTGATGCCACTGTACTGCTGTCTGCCTGAAAGGTTTTTAAATGTCAAGACTCCAAGATAGGTCTCAAAGTTATCTCTTGGTTGTACTGGCAGGGGTATGGCAGCACAAGCCATACACCGGCTTCTCATCCATCTCTATTTCTTACTAGCTGTAGTACCCGGCGTTGCCCGGGATAGTGACGGTCTCTCTGTCTCTCTCCTAATCTGTCTGTCTGTGTTTATCTGTCTGTCTCTTTGTGTCTCTTTGTGTCTGTCTGTTTCTTTGTCTCTATCCATGTCTGTCTCTCTCTATCTCTATCTCTGTCTGTCTGTCTCTCTCTATCTCTGTGTCTGTCTGTGTCTGTCTGTCTCTCTCCATCCCTGTGTATGTCTCTGTCTGTCTCTATCTCTATGTCTGTCTGTCTGTCTCTTTCTCCATCTGTCTCTTTCCCCGTCTGTCTCTTTCCCCATCTGTCTCTTTCCCTGTCTGTCTCTTTCCCCGTCTGTCTCTTTACATGTCTGTCTCGTTAAAGGTCTATCTCATTCCAGGTCTGTCTCTTTACAGGTCTGTGACTTTCCTCATCTGTATCTTTCCCCATCTGTCTCATTCCAGGCCTATCTCGTTTCAGGTATGTCTCTTTACAGGTCTGTCTCTTTCCCTGTCTGTCTCTTTCCCCGTCTCTGTCTCTTTCCCTGTCTCTGTCTCTTTCCCCATCTCTGTCTCTTTACCCATCTCTGTCTCCATTCCTGTTTGTCTCTTTCCCATCTGTCTTTTTCCCCATATGTCTCTTTCACCATCTCTGTCTCTTTCCCTGTCTGTCTGTGTCTGTCTGTCTGTCTCTATCTCTGTGTCTGTCTCTCTCTACCTCTGTCTCTGTCTGTCTGTCTCTCTATATCTCTGTGTCTGTCTGTCTCTTACCCCGGCTGTCTCTTTCCCCGTCTTCCTCATTCTTGGCCTGTCTCTTTACAGGTCTGTCTGGTTTCAGGTCTATCTCATTGCAGGTCTATTTAATTCCAGGTCTGTCTCTTTACAGGTCAGTGTCTTTCCTCATCTCTGTCTCTTTCCCCGTCTCTGTATCTTTCCCTGTTTATCTCTTTCCCCATCTGTCTCTTTCCCCATCTGTCTCTTTCCCCGTCTGTCTCTTTCCTGATCTGTCTCTTTCCTAGTCTGTCTCTTTCTCCGTCTGTCTCTTTCCTCGTCTGTCTCTTTCCTAGTCTGTCTCTTTCTCCGTCTGTCTTTCCCCATCTCTGTCTCTTTCCCTGTCTCTGTCTCTTTCCCTGTCTGTCTTTCTATTTCCCTGTCTGTCTGTCTATTTCCCTATCTGTCTGTTTCTTTCCCTGTCTGTCTCTGTCTCTCTCCCCACTGACTGACTGGCGAGCGCCGGTGATTTAGTTGCGCAGGCACAAGTTTATGGGTGGCGCTGTGTATGACCTCACCAGCATCATCCTCATACCCGCCTATAATCTCGCGTCTGTGCAACTGCATCACTGCCGCTCGCGCGAGGGAAATTTTATGCTCAACCCATGATAGGGGCACAGCGAAATGCACCTGTGGGAGACTCCAGCAGCGTGCACAAAGATGGGGCGACGTCATCCATTTAAATCATGCCTGTGGGACAGAGAACACCGGGGAGACAGGAGACGAATTAGAGCCCACCCATCTGGCCAACCAAACTTTTTTGCATAGGAAACGGTAAGATTTTATAAAGTTCTTTTAGGGGTCTGCAAGGGGGGCCAGCAAAAAGCTGCACCTTCCGAGAATGGAGCCCAGGAGCTGCAGAAGGTGATATTTTTGGTTCAATAGGGAAAAAATGATAACAGGTTCCATTTAAGGACTTATAATATAGGCTTATTGGTAGCCAGTGAGGAACATATATAACTTTATTACATATAGTGTGGTTATTACTGTAACAATTTTTAATTAAAGGAACGTCTTACTTTTTTAAGGTTGTGAAAGATAAGTAATTTTTATCCTTAGGACCAATCATACTTTGTCATCTCTACCATATTACCACTTTTGGTTTAAAATTGTCTTAGTGTTATTTGAGGGTGTTGTTATTTGAGGGTGTTCATAAGCCCCAGAACTCAATCTGATCTCAATCCAATCAAGAATCTATGGGAATTGCAAAAAATTCTAATTTACTTAAGTTATGCCCTATCCACAATGTTTACTAAACTGAAAGGATTTGATGTTGATAATGTCTTCCTGCCAGATACCAGATGACATCTTAAGAGGTTTTGTGGATTACCGTACATGCCTTCACAAGTCAGTGGTGTGTTATACTATAACTGATTGAGTTAGTTGTTAAATTTCAAAAGCATTTATAATTTCAAAACAGAGAACAAGGCAATTAACTTTATTACAGTATGTCAAGATGGTAAAACCTGTTATTAGGCTGAACATGCCAGAATCATGCCCATGTACACATACATATAAAAATATTTTTCAGAACTCAAGCCAGTCCTGATGTACATATGAATATAGTCTCTCAGTTCTGCAGCTGCAGACTTTGGTATTAGAGCACCGAAATAAAATATTAAATAGGTTACAGGGATGACATAATTCCTGACTATGCTTCCTCATCTTGGATGATGTGACTGCTGAGATCACTGCCAATCCAAGGAATTAAGTTGTTGGTTTACCTCTGCACAGCGGTACTCCTAACATACACACTGCAAAAAACGTCAATACTTTCAAGGATCGCATAGGGCTATTGTGCATAGAAAAACTCTGAATAAGTGCTGCAATTCTTCCTTTCCCAGGATCATAGGAGTCCTCATGGTAAAACACCACCACCAATTACAGTAATGGCATATTATAGTAAAATGCTATTATCTTTTGGGATGGAAAACATCCCATTAAAGCAACATTCATGCAGCTGTATTTTAAGTCCAAATGCTTTCTGTGAAAAAAACTGACAGTAATCGGACCAATATTGTTTAATGGGGCTGTTTAGATGATCTTTTTCTTGTAATTCAATATTTTACTGATTATAAGAAAGACATTGATGAGATCAAGCGTGCAAACAACACAGCCATGTAGCGGGCTCAACAACAGTACATATGTAAATAGAAAAGTACACGGTCAATACAATAGACCAAGAACAATAGAACATAGGAAAATAAACATTACAAGAAAGAGAGGTACAGGTAGAGGGAAAGGAAAGGAGAAGGATCACGTGGGCCGGCACTGGTGCATCGTCTGTATACTTGTAGACTAGACACATGGGTCGTGTGAATAGAGTATGCCAAGGGAGCAATTAACTAGGGGATTAATGTAGTAGGAAAAACTTTGGCCCAGAGAGAAAAGATTCCCAGTGTAACCACTTGGTGGTAGTAGCCGCAATCTCTCCCTGCAATTGAGCCATCACCCTCTTCATGCAGTGTGTCACATTTACTTCCATTACCCAATCCTCCAAGGATGGGGGATGGGTGCTTTTCAATGACGTGGGATCACTGTCTTGGCGGCCTAAAGGAGATGCCATAAGAGGGATTTCTTATAGATCCTCTCTTCCATATTGAACATATATAACAAGACTGCTTCAGGGCAATAATCTTTTTTTTTCGCGGAACGAATATCCACATGCAAATATTTACAACATGCACTTGTTTCTTTCATTTTGTAGGTAAGACTCACTATTTAAATCTGTGTATGCAAAAAAATGGATTCCATAAGGATTACCTATTTAGCATCTGATTTTTATGAATATAATATCAAGATTCATAATTAGGTTTAAAGGGAATGTATCACTAGGTTTTTGCTACCTCATATGAGAGCAGCATAATATAAGAAAAGAAACCATGATTCCAACGATGTATCATTTAGTTTACTGGATGTAGCAGTTGAGAAGCAACCACAGTTTTTTAATTAGCTAGAAAGCTAACTTTGCCCACATCACAGCTTTCGGTGTACATTGTCTATTGACAGTGAACTGCTTATCAGTGATGGGATCGTATTCAGTCTAGTAGGCATGCGAGATTTAGGGGTGCTTCACACATTGCGAGATCGCTAGTGAGATCGCTGCTGAATCATGGTTTTTGTGACGCAGCAGTGACCTCATTAGCGATCTCGCTCTGTGTGACACTGAGCAGCAATCTGGCCCCTACTGTGAGATCGCTGCTCTGGTTCATTTTTTTGATGTTGCTCTCCCGCTGTGTAGCACACATCGCTGTGTGTGACAGCGAGAGAGCAACGATCTGAATGTGCAGGGATAAGGGAGCCGGCGTCCGGCAGCCTGCGGTAAGCTGTAACTAAGGTAAATATCGGGTAACCAAGGGAAGCCCTTTCTTGGTTACCCGATATTTACATTAGTTAATAGCACCATCGCTCTCAGGCTGTCAGTGCCGGCTCTCTGCTCCCTGCACAAGTAGCTAGAGTACAGATCAGTTAAATAAGCACAGCGGTTTGCTTATTAACCCGATGTGTACTGTGGCTAGGAGTGCAGGGAGCCAGCGCTAAGCGGTGTGCGCTGGTAACAAAGGTAAATATCGGGTAACCAAGCCCTTGGTTACCCGATATTTACCTTAGTTACCAAGTGCAGCGTCGCTTTCACGCGTCGCTGCTGACTGGGGACTGGTCACTGGTCGCTGGTGAGACCTGCCTGATTGACAGCTCACCAGCGACCATGTAGCGACGCACCAGCGGTCCTGACTAGAGTTGAGCACGGTTCGAGGTTCTCCAGTTCGCGGCTTGAGTGATTTTGGGGGCTGTTCTAGATCGAACTAGAACTCGAGCTTTTTGCTAAAGCTCGATAGTTCTAGATACGTTCGAGAACGGTTCTAGCAGCAAAAAGACAAGCTAATTACTAGCTGGCTTTGCGCTGTAATAGTGTAAGTCACTCTGTGACTCACACTATTATGAAATTTTAGTGTATAGTGTGCGGGAACAGCGCATTCAGATCACTGCTGTTTGGATAATGGCGATCGCCATTTTTTTTTTTTTTTTCCTTGTCTTCCTTCCCTAAGCGCGCGCGTGTAGTGGGGTGGGCCAGCATGTCAGCCAATCCCAGACAAACACACAGCTAAGTGGACTTTTAGCCAGAGAAGCAACGGCATGTGTGATAGGATGTCCATGTCACATGTCCCTGCATTATAAAAACGGACATTTTCCTCCAGCACGCCTTTATCTGCCTTCTGCATCTTGGTGTCAGTCACCGCTAGCGTAGCTCCTGTCTCCGATACTGCTGTGTACACTCTATACACAGCGCAATACAGAATAGGGATAGAAGTTTCTTTCAGCCTTTGTAAGGGCTAATACCGGCAGGGTCAGAGCCATAGGTGACAGTCAGGTCCGTGAAAACAGATTTTTAACAGCTACACAAGATGACAGCGTCTGTAAAGCTAAGGTCAGGGATTTCCTTGCTGCATTTCCCCATAAGGAGGGATAGAAAGGGAGGCTTCCTTTCCTCAACCCAGACCCACAACCCTGCCACTGTACCCTCCTGCCCTTTGCACACTCAAACTCATTGTTACTAAGCCATTATACTAGCAAACACTGAGGAAACTTAGTGGCATCCTAAAAGTGGCTGTTGGACTTCCATTAGTGTCCCACTGGTGCAAACCTATGTGCAGCACCTCTGCATTGCACACTCAAACTCATTGTTACTAAGCCATTATACTAGCAAACACTGAGGAAACTTAGTGGCATCCTAAAAGTGGCTGTTGGAATTCCATTATTGTCCCACTAGTGCAAATCTATTTGCAGCACGTCTACCTGCATTGCACACTCAAGCTCATTGCTACTAAGCCATTATACTAGCAAACACTGAGGAAACTTAGTGGCATCCTAAAAGTGGCTGTTGGACTTCATTATTGTCCCACTAGTGCAAAGATATTTGCAGCACGTCTGCCTGCATTGCACACTCAAACTCATTGTTACTAAGCCATTATACTAGCAAACACTGAGGAAACTTAGTGGCATCCTAAAAGTGGCTGTTGGACTTCATTATTGTCCCACTAGTGCAAAGATATTTGCAGCACGTCTGCCTGCATTGCACACTCAAGCTCATTGTTACTAAGCCATTATACTAGCAAACACTGAGGAAACTTAGTGGCATCCTAAAAGTGGCTGTTGGACTTCCATTAGTGTCCCACTAGTGCAAATCTATTTGCAGAACTTCTGCATTGCACACTCAAACTCATTGTTACTAAACCATTATACTAGCAAACACTGAGGAAACTTAGTGGCATCCTAAAAGTGGTTGTTGGACTTCCATTAGTGTCCCACTAGTGCAAATCTATTTGCAGAACTTCTGCATTGCACACTCAAACTCATTGTTACTAAGCCTTTATACTAGCAAACACTGAGGAAACTTAGTGGCATCCTAAAAGTGGCTGTTGGACTTCCATTCGTGTCCCACTAGTGCAAATCTATTTGCAGAACTTCTGCATTGCACACTCAAACTCATTGTTACTAAGCCATTATACTAGCAAACACTGAGGAAACTTAGTGGCATCCTAAAAGTGGCTGTTGGACTTCCATTAGTGTCCCACTAGTGCAAATCTATTTGCAGAACTTCTGCATTGCACACTCAAACTCATTGTTACTAAGCCATTATACTAGCAAACACTGAGGAAACTTAGTGGCATCCTAAAAGTGGCTGTTGGACTTCCATTAGTGTCCCACTAGTGCAAATCTATTTGCAGAACTTCTGCATTGCACACATAAACTCATTGTTACTAAGCCTTTATACTAGCAAACACTGAGGAAACTTAGTGGCATCCTAAAAGTGGCTGTTGGACTTCCATTAGTGTCCCACTAGTGCAAATCTATTTGCAGAACTTGTGCATTGCACACTCAAACTCATTGTTACGAAGCCATTATACTAGCAAACTATGCTGCCAGTTTAAGGGCCGTAGTTGCATTGTCAGGGATATTTATTGCTGTTTATTCTGCTGTTAATAAAGCTAGACCACCGCTGAAATCTACACCACCTCTCAATTTTTACTACCACATTTTAAGTGCACAATCTTGTTGCAATCAAAATGAGTGGCAAAATGACAGATGCTGGTGGAAAGGGGAAGAGGCGTGTTGGAAAACGAAAAAAAGGGTTTGTCTTTGGGGAAGGTGGCAAAGCTGCATTAACTTCTGCTGAAGATAGACCATCTTCCAGCAAAAGTAAGATGTCTACTACTTACCGTGGACAATCCGATGTGCTCCCTTTTTTACGGACACGAACAACTGGAACAAAAGTAGATGATGGCCAAAAAAGTAAAATGCTTGAATGGATCTCAAGTGGTCCAACAAGTGCCCTCTCAGCCACCTCAACTACCGCATCCAATAAACACCAGTCCTCTGAGTTGTCAGCCCAATCACACTTGCATTCTCCCAGCTCTGAAGTCACCATCCGCCCTGCACAGTATGGTGGAACTGAGATGGCTGAGTCTGCAGAGCTGTTCAGTCACACTATAGCCTGTGAATCAGAAATCTGTTCCCAAGCTACAGTGAGTACAGACCAGGAAATGGTCTGAAGTGATGCCCGGAACCTTTGTGACTCTGATTCAGGCCATGAGGACCAAGTTTCTGAGCATAATGTTGACCCTTTTTCACAAACTGTAACACCTGTTGTTATAGACAATGAGGAACATACTGATGACGATGAAACTCAGATACCAGATTGGGATGACACCTTAAATATTTGATCAGGGCAAGAAGAGGCTCGGTCTGAGGGTGAGAGGAGTGCAAACACAACAATTGATGAGGAAGTTCTAGATCCCACCTACTGTCAACCCACAGTCAGGCACTCGAGGAGGTCAACAGAGGCGGTGGAGGAGGATGCAACCGACGACGAAGTTACCTTGTGCCTTCCTGGACAGAGTCGGAGCACTGGTAGCACGTCTACAACTGCATCCTCAGCCACCACTCTGCCTCTGAGCACTAGTCGGGGGGGCTCAGCAGGTCGCATGCCCTCTAAGCCTTGCCTAGCCTTTTCCTTTTTTGACATAGCAAAAGATCGGCCAAATTATGTGATCTGTAAAATTTGTCGTGATTCTGTTAATAGAGGGCAAAACCTCAGCAGTTTGAAAACTTCTTCCATGAATCGTCACATGAATAAATATCATATGTCCCAGTGGGAAGCTCACCGTGCTGCAATGCGGCCTAGCGGAGCGAACCATCCACCGCCTGCCCCTTCCAGTGCATCCGCGCGCTCTTCATCTTCTTGGACTGTGGGGACAGCTGTCACACCTGGTTTTCCACGCATAACTTCCACCACTGTAACCGCAACAGGCAGTTTGCTTGGTAGGTCGTCAGTTGGTTTGGAAGGGGAAACAAGTGAGTGTGTACAGCTCTCTCAGACATCGATAGCACCAAAGTTGGATGAAGGCAACATCATGTCTACGCCTGCACTTTCCTCACAAACCTGCATTTTTCCAGGGACACCCTACTCAACACTGTCTACACACAGCAGCCAGATCTCTGTCCCTCAGATGTGGACAAATAAAAGGCCATTTCTGCGACCCATGACAAAGCTAAGAGGTTGACTTTATCCCTCTGTAAGCTCTTGGCTACCAAAATGCTGCCTTTCCGTCTGGTGGACACACAGGATTTTAGAGACCTTATGTCTGTCGCTGTGCTCCAGTACCAGATGCCCAGTCGCCACTACTTCTCTAAGAAAGGTGTGCCTGCACTACACCAGCATGTCGCACACAACATCACCGCTTCCTTGAGAAACTCTGTGTGTGAACGGGTGCATTTCACCACCGATACTTGGACCAGTAAGCATGGACAGGGACGTTACATGTCGCTGACTGGGCACTGGGTAACTATGGTGATAGATGGTGAAGGGTCTGCTGCACAAGTCTTGCCGTCCCCACGACTTGTGTGTCAATCCTCTGTCTGTCCAAGTTCCGCCACTGCTTCTGCCTCCTCCACCTCATCTGGGTCCTCCACCTCCGCCCCAAGCCTGCCTGGTCAGGCCACCAGCTTTCTCACTGCGCAGAAGGAATCACACACCCCTGATTACTATGCTGGCAGTAGAGCGTAACGGCATCAGGCGGTCTTTAGCTTGACATGTCTTGGAAATAGGAGTCACACAGCGGCTGAGTTGTGGGCAGCTCTGGAGACTGAGTTTAATAAATGGTTGTCTCCACTCAACCTGCAGCCTGGTAAGGCCGTGTGCGACAATGCTGCAAACCTGAGTGCGGCCCTTCGCCTGGGCAAGGTGACACACGTGCCTTGTATGGCTCACGTGTTGAACTTTGTTGTCCAGCAATTTTTAACACACTATCCTAGCCTAGATGGCCTTCTGACCAGGGCACGAAAACTGTCTGCTCACTTCCGCCGTTCAACCGCCGCAGCTGAGCGACTTGTATCGCTCCAGAAGTCTTTCAGCCTGCCGGTTCATCACCTGAAATGCGATGAGGCGACACGCTGGAATTCAACTCTCCACATGTTACAGCGACTGTGGCAGCACCGCCGAGCCCTGGTGCAATACGTCATGACGTATAGCCTGGGCCAACGAGATGCAGAGGTGGGGCAGATCACCCTGATCGAGTGGTCTCAGATCAAGGACCTATGCACCCTTCTGCACAGTTGCGACATGACGACGAATATGTTTAGCGCTCACAATGCCATTATCAGCATGACAATTCCAGTCATTTACATGCTGGAGCAAACGCTAAACACTATTCGGAGTCAGGGGATGGGACAACAGGAAGGGGAGGAACTATAGGAGGATTCATATGCGCAAGACACAACAACATCACCAAGGTCCAGATGTTCATCATCACCAACGCGGCAGGCATGGGACCATGGGGGACAGGGATCAACAAGGGCACATGGTAGGAGGCGAAATGTTGAGGAAGGTGCAAGAGAACATGAAGAAATGGAGGACGAACTGTCCATGGACATGGAAGACTCAGCGGATGAGGGAGACCTTGGTCAAATTTCAGTTGAAAGAGGTTGGGGGGAGATGTCAGAGGAAGAAAGAACGGTTAGCATCTCTATGCCACAAACACAGCGTGGACTTTGTCCGCATGGCTGCGCAAGACACATGAGCGCCTTCTTGCTGCAGTACCTCCAACATGACCCTCGTATTGTCAAAATTAGAAGTGATGATGACTACTGGCTTGCCACACTATTAGATCTCCGGTACAAGTCCAAATTTTGTGACATAATTCCAGCCATAGAAAGGGACGCACGTATGCAGGAGTATCAGCAGAAGCTGTTACTCGATCTTAGCTCGGCTTTTCCACCAAACAACTATGCAGGTGCAGGGAGTGAATCTCCCAGTTGTAACTTGACAAACATGGGATGGTCTCGTCATCTTCAACAGTCTACCCATACCAGTAGCACCGTATCTGGTGCTGGTAACAGCAATTTTATTGAATCTTTTCATAATTTTTTTAGACCGTCCTTTGCAAGGCCACCAGAGACAACAGGTCTGACACATAGTCAACGGCTGGAGAGGATGATACAAGAGTATTTCCAAATGAACATCGATGCCATGACTTTGCAAATGGAGCCTTGCTCATTTTGGGCTTCAAATCTTGAAAAATGGCCAGAGCTCTCAACTTACGCCTTGGAGATTTTGTCGTGTCCAGCTGCCAGCGTAGTCTCTGAACGTGTCTTCAGTGCTGCTGGGTGTGTGCTGACAGATAAGTCCACGCGTCTGTCCAGTGACAATGTGGACAGACTAACGTTCATCAAAATGAACAAGTCATGGATCCACAAGGAATTTACTACCCCTGTGTCATCCTGGGGAGAGTAAATGCTTGTGGATTTGGAATGTGCTTGATGCAAATCAAAACATCCTGTTTGCAACTAGGGCACAAGTGCTGCCACTGATGGGGTGGCTGTGTGGCCCAATTTTTGGGAAAAAGGGAGACTCCGCTTGGAGTAACCCTTGCTTACATTGTTTTTAAAAATGATCCAAGATGAACAGATCTGGGATCAGGAAAGACTTTGCTACTTACCCCGTGGTCATCCTGGAAACGGTTAAGTATGGCGTATTTTTGAATGTGCTTGATGCAAATCTAGCTGTGAAGTGTACAACTGGGGCACAAGTGCTGCCACTGAAGGGGTGAGTGCCTGTGTGGCCCAATTTTTGGAAAAAAAGGAGACTCCGCTTGGAGTAACCCTTGCTTACTGTGTTTTTTAAAAGGAGCCAAGATGAACAAGTCATGGTTCAGCCAAGACTTTGCTACCTACCCCGGTGCAATCCTTAGGACGGAAAAGGATGGCGTATTTTTGAATGTGCTTGATGCAAATCTAGCTGTGAAGTGTACAACTAGGGCACAAGTTCTGCCACTGAAGGGGTGGGTGTGTGTGTGGCCCAATTTTTGGAAAAAAGGGAGAACTCCGCTTGGAGTCACCTTGTGGTGTTTTACATGATTTTAGAAGGGCGTGCCATGCCTATATCTGTGTCTCCTCCTCTTTTTCCTTGTCCAGCTCTTTTGTTTTTGCATGAGTATATGTCCTTTTCACTTTCCCATGTGTTTATGTTGTGTTGTGAGTTGTTTGTCACCTTTTAGACACCTTTGAGGGTGTTTTCTAGGTGTTTTTATGTGTTTGTGATTGCCTGCCATTGTTTCCTATGCGGTTCGAGTTCGGTTCGTCGAACGTTCGCCGAACCGAACTCGAACGGGACCCCCGTTCGACGAACCGAACTCGAGCCGAACCACGGCCGGTTCGCTCATCTCTAGTCCTGACAAGGTCAGATCACTGGTGGGATCGCTGGAGCATTGCTAAAGTGTGACGGTACCCTTAGTGTAAAGGCCCAGTCACACACAACGAGATCACTAACGAGATCTTTGCTGAGTCATAGTTTCTGTGACGTAGCAACGATCTCACAAGCGATCTCGTTATGTGTGACACCTACCAGCGATCAGGCCCCTGCTGTGAGATCGCTAGTCGTTGCCGAATGGTCCGGACCATTTTCTTCAAAGACGATGTCCTGCTGGGCAGGAGGCATCACTATGTTTGACGCCTACCAACGACCTCCTAACACGGTCCCAATGCCCGCCGAGATCGTTATACAGGTCGCTCATCATTAGTGCGTTGCTGGTAAGGTCTGACTGTGTGACATCTCACCAGCAACCTCCCAGCGATTTACCATGGATCCTTCTCAGGTCGTATCATTGTCGGGATCGCTGTTAAGTCGTTGTGTGTGACTGGGCCTTTAATCTTCTGCTGATAAATCACTCATTGTTTTAAAACAACAGCACACATCCCAATAAGTGATGCTTTTCTTAAGGTGGCTTTACACACTGCAACATCGCAAACGACATCGCTGTAACTTCACCGGTTTTGTGACGTTATAGCGACCTCCCCAGCGACATTGCAGTGTGTGAAACACATCAGCGACCTGGCCCCTGCTGTGAAGTTGTGATCGCTACAAATCGTTCAGGACCATTCTTTGGTCATTTGTTTCCCGTTGTGCAGCAAAGTTTTAGTGTGTAAAGGGGACTTTACAGCGACTTCGTTAGTGACTTCCCTTTCAAAAAGCTGCTTTACAACGTCCCCAATGACTAGCTAGGTCGTTCTGCAGGTCCGGATCGCTGTTGCGTCGTTGGCCAGGTTTGCCTGTTTGACAGCTCACCAGAGACTTTGTAGCGATCCCGGCCAGGTTGGGATCGCTGGTGGGATCGCTAGAAAGTTTCAGTGTGTAAAGGGGCCTTTAAACCTGTTTTTCAGTCTCTAATATCTCTTGATATTTCTTAAAATATATAACAAAAACTTGCTTCAGATTTTTTTTTTTCAGTTAAAAATTAAATACCAAAACAATCACAACAATTGGTTATGCTGAAAACTTCCCTCACATTTATTTAAAACCTGAAGTTCTTTTACCATTTATATATTTATTAAACTCATTAACCCCTTCATGACCTATGCGGTACCCCATACATCATGGTTGGGAAAGAGTTCCTGACCTAGAGGGTGCTTTACACGCTGCCACATCGCTAACGATATATCGTCGAAGTCACGTCGTTAGTGACGCACATCCAGCGCTGTTAGCAACATCGCAGAGTGTGACACCAAGGATCGACGATCAATGATCGCAAAAGCGTCAAAAATCATTGATCGTTAACATAATATCATTGGTGGTGCATGCCGCTGGTGGTTCGTCATTCCTGCGGCATCACAGATCGCTATGTGTGACACGGCAGGATCGACAAACATCTCCTTACCTGCATCCACCGGCAATGAGGAAGGAAGGAGGTGGGTGGCATGTTCAGGCCGCTCACCTCCGCCCCTCCTGCTATTGGGCAGCTGCTTAGTGACAACGCAGTGACGTCGCTATGACGCCGAACGCACCTCCCCCTTGAAGGAGGGATTGTTCGGCGGTCACAGCGACGTCGCTGCAAACTTATGTGCATGTGACGCTGCCGTAACGATAATGTTCACTACGGCAGCGATCACCAAATGTCGCACCAACGACGGGGCGGTTGCTATTGCGCACGACATCGCTAGCAATCGTTAGCGATGTCGCAGTGTGTAAAGCACCCTTAAGATGTATGACATACGTCATGGCAATCACTCGAGCACTGGAGCTGTTCTCACACAATTGCCAGGAGCAAGGTCTGAGAGGCTTCCATCAATGTAAAACTGACATGTATAATCCATTGCATTGCTGGATTATACCAGTGATCACACTAATAAAAGTTAATGTCCCTTAAAGAGTTTAAGTAATGTTATATTTTAAAAATATTTGTTAAAAAAAATCACAAAATTAACAGCAAAATAATGAAACCAATTAATACGTATATTTTTGTAAAAAATAAACAAAATAGTACACATATTTGGTATTGCCACATCCAGAACAGACCCAATCTAAAAACTGTCACACTGTTTAACCCATTTAGTAAACACTGTAAACAAAATAAATTAAAAATTCTATTTTAGAATATTGCCCAAAATTGCCATATTGTGAGATCAGCATAATGTAGACACAGTCTCTGATTCCAGTAATGTGGGACTTAAGGCCGCTTTACATGCTAAGACATCGCTAGCGATGTCGCTAGCACCCTCCCCCGTTGTTTGTGCTTCACGGGCAAATCGCTGCCCATGGAGAACAATATCGCCAGTACGCGTCACACCAACTTACCTTTCTAACAACATCTATGTGGCCGGCAAACAACCTCTTTTTTAAGGGGGCGGTTCGTGTGGCATCACAGCAACGTTACACAGCAGGCCACCAATAGATGTGGAGGGGCGGAGAGCAGTCGCATGAACGTCATTCCCACCTCGTTGCCGGAGAACGCAGGAATGCTGTTGTTCGTCGTTCCCGGGGTGCCACACAAACAAGGAACGATATTTTGAAAATGAATGACGTTTCAACAATCAACGATTTGGTGAGTATTTGGGATCGTTAGCGATCTCTCGTAAGTGTCACACGCAACGACGTCGCTAACGAGGCTGGATATGTGTCCCAAATTCCGTGACCCCAACGACATCTTGTTAGTGATGTCACCGCGTGTAACAGGGCCTTTACTTGGCTACTTATAGTAGTTTTGATAAAATCGCTGTATTAGCAGAAGATTATCCTTAGAAGGCTAGTAAACCTGCTGCAAGGTAATCAAAAATATTCATGAGCTCTGTATAACCGAGTCCCTTCACTGATTGCCAGCTTTCTGTGTACACAATACAAGGGCAAAAATGTATCAATCAGTTGTGTGACCGGTGTTATACAAAGTTCCACATTCAAATATCTAGAAGAAGAAATATTAACCTTAAAATGATTTTTTTTGTTTTAATAATTTGTCTGATTCACTACCCACCTGCACTACATATATGTATTTTTGTGCATTGTCTACCCTTATTTAGTTTGGGTGACAGTTCATCCTTTTTGTGTATGGTGTTGTTTACAAAGGTTTAACAATATCTAATAAAAAATGTTTGTTTTTCAGGTTAATATTTTTTTTTCTGCATATACCCAATTTAACCTACGCTTGTATCTATGTATCTTCTTTAATTGCTATATTTGCAGCATTTTATCAAAATCACAGCAAGCAGCTCAGTAGTTAACACATCCCTGAAATTAGAGGCTATGTCACTATATCATGCTGCAGATTGATAAGGTAGTAAAGACCTAGTGACAGATTCCCTTTAAAAAATAAAAAAATAAATCCTTATTTCTATATAGCACTAACATATTCCGCAGCGCTTTACATACATCAGGAACACTGTCCCCATTTGGGCTCACAATCTAAATTCCTTATCAGTATGTCTTTGGAGTGTGGGAGGAAACCGGAGAACCCGGAGGAAACCCACACAAACACGGGAAGAACATATAAGCTCCTTGCAGATGTTGTCCTTGGTGAGATTCAAACCCAGGACCCCAGCGCTGCAAGACTGCAATGCTAACCACTGAGCCACCGTGTCACTTTTTAAAAAATATAGAATTTTTTTAAAGCAAAAATAAAATTTAGTTTATGTTGCCACTTTCCAAGACCCACAACTTTTTCTATTACAATTTATAGAATTGTTTGGGGGATTGTTTTTGCATGGCAATTTTTTTTTTTTAATTTATATAACTTAGGGGTACATACTATACTTTGATAGCTTCTGCTTGCATTATTTTGTATTTGGTAGTGATTGAAAATAAAACACAATTATGGTGTTTTGATTTTTTTTTCTTTCCAGCATTTATTCCCTTCACGACATTTGAAATATGAAGGTGATTTAATCAGCCACCAGGTGTCTCTTACAGCCGCGGGTGGATTGGAGATACTCCCACATCTGTTAAGCCCGCTACACATGCTTCAATATATCTCACAATCCGTCGTTGGGGTCAAGTTGTAAGTGACGCACATCCGGCATAGTTTGTGATGTATCTGCGTGTGACAGCTACATGCGATCAGGATTGAACGCAAAACCGTTGATCGCAAACACATCGTATCATTCTCTAGAATTGAGCGTTTTGTTGCAAGAACCTAGTCAATTGTAACGTGTGACATCCCTCATACGATTTTGTTGTCTGATGCTATGTGCGCAGGTGTGCGCTCTGCACCGCAGCTTAAAAAAGGTCTGCTTCAGAGCGCAGCTGAAAAGCTGCGTTCTGAAACGCCTCACAATGTCTGTCATGCACTAATCTCTGTCAGTCCGTCACTATCTCTGTCCCTCACTCTCAGTCCATGTCAGTCTATCCCCCTCTCTCATATACTCACCGATCCCCGATCCCTGGCGCTGCACGGCATTCACACTGCTCCGGCGGCTTTTACTGTTTTGAAAAAGCCGGCCGCCCATTAAACAATTTCGTATTGGCTGATATTGTTAGGGTGGGGGGCTCCCCATAACGTGGAGCTCCCCATCCTGAGAATACCAGCCTTCAGCCGTATGGCTTTATCTGGCTGGTTTTAAAAATGGGGGGAACCGCACGCCGTTTTTTTTAATTATTTAATTATTTATTTCACTACACAGTATAGACACGCCCACCGGCTGCTGTGATTGGGTGCAGTGTGACACCTGTCACTCAGAGTGGGGGCGTGTCTCACTGTAACCAATCATAGGCGCTGGTGGGCGGGGAAAGCAGGGAATACGAAATTGTTTAATGGGCGGCCGGCTTTTTCAAAACAGTAAAAGCCGCCGGAGCAGTGAGAAAGCCGTGCAGCGCCGGGGATCGGGGATTGGTGAGTATGAGAGAGGGCTGGTAACTTCAGTCACTCAGGAGATTAGCGGTCACCGGTGAGTCTTCACTGGTGACCGCTAATCAGGACGCGACACAGACAGAGCCGCAGCATCACAATGAAGTCGGGTGAAGTTCACCCGAGTTCATTCTGACAGTGCGGCTCTGTCTGTGTCTGCTGTCATCTGCCATTCAGCTCTGCTACATGGCTGTCTGTGTCTGCTGTCAGCGGCCATGTAGCAGAGCTGAATGGCAGATGACATAGTAAAAACGCATCCCACATTACACACGCTTGGCAAGTCAATAAATAAAAAAAAAAAAAGGTGCCCAATGCATACGTCACAGAACACATGATCTAAAGGATCGCACACACAATTGACCAATTTAACATAGACTACTAACGCTCGTGTGACAGCAAATGAACGACCAACGTGAAATCTCATAGATCCCGTATACAACCTGGGCGTGTCACATCGCAAATGCGATTGTACAACTAATTGCAACGTGTAAAGTGGGCTTAAGACAGTTAAATCCCACTGTCAATCTTTGACAGTGGGATTTAACACAAACCGGCAGGGGACGTGTCATTCCTGGGCACCATTCATAGGAGATCCTGATTTCTGCTATACATAATAGTAGTGCTAATGCACTGTTCTCTATAGCAAGAAAAAGGGAGAAACAGCCAGCACCAAAATTCTCAAGAATAAAAAACTTTTCTTTATTTCTTCATTTTTAAAAAGAGTGTGCAAAAGTGAAATAAAAAACATGGCAGTTCCCTTAGCTTGTTTCACTCATCACAGGGTCCTTATTCATAAGACCCTGTGAGGTCTGAAACAAGTAAGGGTACTGCCATGTTTTTTATTTCACTTTTGCACACTCTTTTTTAAAATGAAAAAGTAAAGAATTTTTTTTTCTTGAGAATTTTGGTGCTGGCTGTTTTTCCCTTTTTCTTGCTATTGTCCAGATGGGATCTCCGTTTTCAGGCCGTGCATCAGTGGAGCTGTGGACAAACTAAGGGGTAGGTTGAATTAATTTTTTTTTCTTTTCACTGTTCTACATAGCACAAGCTATGAATCGCAGCTTCAAGTCCTCTAATGGGACTACTAAACACTGCAAAAAGTACAAATAAAAAAAAGTTTTTAAAAATATAAAAAACTCACAAAAGTTCAAATTACCTCCTTTTGCCACATTAAAAATGAAACAATTAAAAAACAAATTAAAAATTAAAATTTGGGCATCACTGCATTAAAAAATGTCTGATCTATCAAAATATAAAAATATCCAATCGGAACTTGGCGTAATGAGAAAAAAAAGGCAAAACACAAGAATTAGTTTTTTATCACTTCAACACTGAAACAAGGAATGATAAAAACATTGTATCTACTTCAAAATAGTATCAACAAAACCAAGACCTCAGGGCTTAAAAATAAGCCCTCATACAGCCCCAGATCCAAAAAAGTGAAAATTTTATGGGTCACGGAATATGGCAACAGAAGCAAACTTTTGTTTTTTATTTACAAATTTCAGATTTTTTTCTTCCTCTTAAATAAAAACAATTTTACATGTATGGTATGTATATATTTGTATTTTCATAATGACGGATTAGTTTTACGATATAGGGGAGATAGTAAGTACATTTTTTAAAAAATGTGGAATTGCCTTTTTTTCAATTTTAACTTATTTGGATTTTTTTTTATTGTTTTCAAGTTCACTCTATGGTAAAATAAATGGAGCCACTCAAAAAACAAGCCCTTATACTGCTTTATTGACAGAAAAACATGAATGATATGGTTCTTGGAAGAAGGGGAGGAAAAAACAAAGAAAAAAAATGAAAACAAAAAAAAATGGCTGAACCGCTTCACAACACATAACGTACTGGGTACGTCATGGATCATGTGAGGTTAATCCCCATGGCCTGCCGTGGGCAGTCCCTGGCGATCCACCCACATATCAGCTGATTTCCCCAGCTGACACATCTGCATGCCAGGCTCGATTGCAATTGCATTCCACCCATGCCTATTAACCCCTTACATCTCGCTATCAAATTCAGTGAGATGTATCAGTGAGCTGCCGTAAGGATAACTTACCTACCACCATTGGAAGTCATGGGATGTGATCATGTGACTTCTGGTGGTTGCCATGATAGCACAGGGTCATGTGATGACTCCTGTAGCTATCATGAGTCAGTTTCTCTCACTGGCGGCAGAGGTCAGTGTGTGAGAGAAAAGCAGCTTTTCTCCAGATCTCAGCTGTGTAGCTGGGATCTGGAGAAATGGAAGAGTGATCAGACTGCTTTAGTCCCTTAGGAGACCTAGTAAAATAAAAAAAAGTTTTAAAATTAAAAAAAAAAAACTAAAAGTTCAAATCACCCCCATTTGGCCCATTGAAAATTAAAGGGTAAAAATAATAAAAAAATATCAAATGCCCGATCTATCAAAATATAAAATCAATAAAAACAAAATGGAAAATTGCCCGGGGGTGAAAGGGTTAATAAGAAGTAATTTTATATTTTGATAGAGTAGACTTTTGCAGACTGATCTATTAAATTTTTTTTTTTTTATTTTTTACATTTCCTTTTTTTTAACTGTAGAAGAGGGGTGATTTAGATTATATAAAAGAAAGTTTAAAAAATATATCTATTTAGATAGATAAATAGATTTTTAAAATTTCCTGTTTCCCACATTATTCACAGGTGGCATAGTATATTATTTGTGATGTATTGCAAGAGGTTTGGAAGCGGTTAATTTTCTTCTGGGGATCAGAAACTAGTATGGCCAAATATGTGAGCTGATTATTGAGCTACTGGAATTCATCCTTACCCACAACTTTTATGTTTTGCAGGACAAATTCTTTATACAAAAACAAGGTACCGCAGTGGGGGCAGTCTGTGTGCCCTCTTTCCCCAATCTGTTTTTTGGAGTACTGGGAAAGTCAATTTGTTGATGATGGAGGTGCATGGGCTGTGGACTCCATACAAATTTAATTATGGTACATGCAAAAGATATTCATGCTTTGGCATAGTAGGGAGAATGATATGGAGCCGTTCATGTACCGGCTAAATATAGATGACATATATGTGCAATAAACAAGAAATGGATTTCTTAAAATTATTGTGGAAACAGGCAGCGATCTACAAATACAATCTAATTTCTTTCAAAACTCCACATAGGTTAACTCTTTGTTGCATTTGGCATCTAGTCACCATCAGGCAACAATTAAGAACATCCCAGTTGGCCAGTTTCTCCGAGTGAAGCGGATCTGCTCAACCAACCTCAAATTTGAACAACAAGCAGAGGAACTGAAAATGAGATTTCAATCCAGGAGTTAAAGTAAAAGATGCATTAAAAATTGATATAATTGAATTAAAAAACATCACTTGATACCTAACTTCAATCTTCCAACAGTGCTAAAAATATGGATGACAAGATAAGTTTATTTTCAACATACAATGGGGAATGGAATACCATTCGAAAGATCTGGCTTGTATTGAAACCAACCCTGGCAAAATATCTACTGGATTATCTTCTCATGAAACCCAGGAAATGTAAGAATCCTAAAGATCTCTGAATCAAAAGTCATTACCTTCTATCAAATAGCAATGGCTTTAATACTCAAAGACCTATAAAGAGATATTATTCTTGTGGAGGTTGCGTAGCCTATAGTAACATATGTAGAACTACCACATTCATGTCAGCAGATGGAACAAAGCAATTTTGGAACAATCAGTATATCTCTTGCAATACATCACAAGTAATATACCTATGCCTAAGTGGGGTGCTCCAAAATATATTTAGGCTTATTATCCAGTAAACTAAAAATTAGAACAAGGGAACACATATATGATATCATAGCAGCAAAGTTTATATAACCAATTAAAAACTATATATTGCCATTTAAAATTATTCCATGAAATTAACACCAAACATTTCATGGTAAGGGGCATTGACCGCATTCAGTGTGGCATTAGAGGCGGAGATATCAATCATTTTTTAGTTCAATGTGAATGCAAATAGATTACCATTTTAGGAACCACAGTTCCCAATGGATTAAACAAAGCTGTTAGATTTGCCTCTTATCTCCACATCCTCCACACCACGATATATTATTTCCTTAATTAAAATTTATTTCTATATTGTCTCTGCTCCTCTCTTTTATTTTAATATTACATTTTAGCATTGAATTTTATGTGTTTTCCTCTTTCATCCCGTTCATTAATTTCTGAATACATCATCAGATGAAAACTTATCATGGCTTCGAAAGATCTGTAGCTGAATAGTGATGAGCGAGCATGCTTGTCACCACTCGGTACTCGCACGAGTATCACTGTACTCGGGCTGCTCGGCGGGGAACGAGTAATCTCGCGATACTCGTGCTTTACTCGTGGTCTTCATTTCTGCATGTTGGCGCTCTTTTGAGAGCCAGCCCTCATGCAGGGATTGGCTGGCAGACCACTGCAATGCCACAGCCCTGTTAGTTGTGGAATTGCAGTGATTGGCCGGCCTGCACAGCGTCACCGAGCCTTTATATAGGCCGGCGCGCTGTGCTCTGCTCACAGCTATTCTGACAGTGAGTGTAGGGAGAGTGTCGCTGATTCAGGGAAAGCTTTGCGGCCCTTTATAGCTTTTTCAGTTGCAGGGCTGCAAACAGTGTGACCAAAAGTCCTTCTCAGGACTATTCTAGTTGTATACAGGCAGGCAGGGTATAGCCAGGTCGGCGTACAGTAGCAGAGTCCTTCTCAGGACTATTGTTGCTATATACAGGCAGGGTATAGCCAGGTCTGAATACAGGCTAGTGACCAAAAGAGTCCTTGTCAGGACTATTGTAGCAGTATACAGGCAGGCAGGCAGGCAGGGTAGTGGTGACCGTATACCAGCCTTCATATCTGGGGCTGGTGTACACAGTGTAAAACAGTCCAGATAGTGTCTGACTTGTCTGTACTGTAATTGTCGCTCCCCAAAAAAACCTGTTAGGTTATTATTGCGTCCGTGCTTGGTTTTTAAAACCGCACGTGTGTGCCTGTTGGTGGCAGCGTACAGGTGCACTGGTGTGCGTTTACCAAACTATTATATAACGCACAAGTGTAGTGTATAATACACGTCAGTCAGCAGTGGCTGATAGTGTCAGAGTTCTTAATTTTTGCTCCTAAAACCTGTGTTAGGTTATTATTGCGTCCGTGCTTGGTTTTTAAAACCGCACGTGTGTGCCTGTTGGTGGCAGCGTACAGGTGCACTGGTGTGCGTTTACCAAACTATTATATAACGCACAAGTGTAGTGTATAATACACGTCAGTCAGCAGTGGCTGATAGTGTCAGAGTTCTTAATTTTTGCTCCTAAAACCTGTGTTAGGTTATTATTGCGTCCGTGCTTGGTTTTTAAAACCGCACGTGTGTGCCTGTTGGTGGCAGCGTACAGGTGCACTGGTGTGCGTTTACCAAACTATTATATAACGCACAAGTGTAGTGTATAATACACGTCAGTCAGCAGTGGCTGATAGTGTCAGAGTTCTTAATTTTTGCTCCTAAAACCTGTGTTAGGTTATTATTGCGTCCGTGCTTGGTTTTTAAAACCGCACGTGTGTGCCTGTTGGTGGCAGCGTACAGGTGCACTGGTGTGCGTTTACCAAACTATTATATAACGCACAAGTGTAGTGTATAATACACGTCAGTCAGCAGTGGCTGATAGTGTCAGAGTTCTTAATTTTTGCTCCTAAAACCTGTGTTAGGTTATTATTGCGTCCGTGCTTGGTTTTTAAAACCGCACGTGTGTGCCTGTTGGTGGCAGCGTACAGGTGCACTGGTGTGCGTTTACCAAACTATTATATAACGCACAAGTGTAGTGTATAATACACGTCAGTCAGCAGTGGCTGATAGTGTCAGAGTTCTTAATTTTTGCTCCTAAAACCTGTGTTAGGTTATTATTGCGTCCGTGCTTGGTTTTTAAAACCGCACGTGTGTGCCTGTTGGTGGCAGCGTACAGGTGCACTGGTGTGCGTTTACCAAACTATTATATAACGCACAAGTGTAGTGTATAATACACGTCAGTCAGCAGTGGCTGATAGTGTCAGAGTTCTTAATTTTTGCTCCTAAAACCTGTGTTAGGTTATTATTGCGTCCGTGCTTGGTTTTTAAAACCGCACGTGTGTGCCTGTTGGTGGCAGCGTACAGGTGCACTGGTGTGCGTTTACCAAACTATTATATAACGCACAAGTGTAGTGTATAATACACGTCAGTCAGCAGTGGCTGATAGTGTCAGAGTTCTTAATTTTTGCTCCTAAAACCTGTGTTAGGTTATTATTGCGTCCGTGCTTGGTTTTTAAAACCGCACGTGTGTGCCTGTTGGTGGCAGTGTACAGGTGCACTGGTGTGCGTTTACCAAACTATTATATAACGCACAAGTGTAGTGTATAATACACGTCAGTCAGCAGTGGCTGATAGTGTCAGAGTTCTTAATTTTTGCTCCTAAAACCTGTGTTAGGTTATTATTGCGTCCGTGCTTGGTTTTTAAAACCGCACGTGTGTGCCTGTTGGTGGCAGCGTACAGGTGCACTGGTGTGCGTTTACCAAACTATTATATAACGCACAAGTGTAGTGTATAATACACGTCAGTCAGCAGTGGCTGATAGTGTCAGAGTTCTTAATTTTTGCTCCTAAAACCTGTGTTAGGTTATTATTGCGTCCGTGCTTGGTTTTTAAAACCACACGTGTGTGCCTGTTGGTGGCAGCGTACAGGTGCACTGGTGTGCGTTTACCAAACTATTATATAACGCACAAGTGTAGTGTATAATACACGTCAGTCAGCAGTGGCTGATAGTGTCAGAGTTCTTAATTTTTGCTCCTAAAACCTGTGTTAGGTTATTATTGCGTCCGTGCTTGGTTTTTAAAACCGCACGTGTGTGCCTGTTGGTGGCAGCGTACAGGTGCACTGGTGTGCGTTTACCAAACTATTATATAACGCACAAGTGTAGTGTATAATACACGTCAGTCAGCAGTGGCTGATAGTGTCAGAGTTCTTAATTTTTGCTCCTAAAACCTGTGTTAGGTTATTATTGCGTCCGTGCTTGCATTTAAAAACCGCACGTGTGTGCCTGTCGGTGGCAGCGTACAGGTGCACTTGTGTGCAATTTCCAGAAACTTTGATATAACGCACAAGTAGTGAATATACACGTCAGCAGTGCACAGCATTGCAAAATGCGCAAGGGCATTGGCAAGGAACAAGGAAGTGGACGTGATGGTGGTGCAGGCAGAGGCCGAGGTCGTGGGCAAGCTCTAATTTCGCCACAACAAAGGGCCACATCTAGTCGCTCACACGTCCTGTCCCAAATTCTTGGGGACCGCAGCAGTACACCGCTCTTGAACCAAGACCAGTGTCAACAGATTGTTAGTTGGATAGCGGATAATGCTTCCAGTCAGATTGGCACCACCACAAACACTCTGTCTTCCACACGGTCAAGTGTCAGTAGCCGTGATACTGCACCGCACATTTCTGAACCTGATCCTCCTTCCTACCACCAGGCTGAGTACACGTCCTCCTCGGACATTAATGATCCCACACTTGGACACTCGGAAGAGCTGTTCACGTTTCCATTCACACATTCTGGCCTCTCGCCAGCTCATATTGAAGTGGGTCATGAGGAGATCGTCTGTACAGATGGCCAAATATTTGAGCAGCCACGTTCTCACGAAGTTGGCAACGTGTCTCAACAAGTGGTGGACGATGATGAGACACAATTGTCAGCAAGTCAGGAGGAGGAGCAGGGTGCGGAAGAGGAAGACGACGTGGTGGATGATCCAGTAACTGACCCAACCTGGCAGGAGGATATGCAGAGCGAGGACAGCAGTGCACAGGGGGAGGGAGGCGTAGCATCACAACAGGCAGTAAGAAGCAGGGTGGTGGCCCCAGGCAGAAGTCAGGCAACCGTTCCCCGGAACAACACGACGACACAAGGTGCCTGTACAAATGTTAGGTCTTCACGAGTCTGGCAGTTTTTTAAGTTGGATCCAGATGATTCAAAAAAGGCCATTTGCAACACCTGCCGTGCCAGCATCAGCAGGGGTACCAAAACTAGCAGCCTGACCACCACCAGCATGATCAGGCACATGTCAGCCAAGCACCCGACTTTGTGGGAAGTACAACAGAGTCGAGGAGCAGTGCTTGCTGATGTCACTGCTACGTCTTCGCTGGTTGTGCATGCGAGCCAATCCTCTGTCCATGCTGCCTGCGAACAAGCCTCCTCCACTCCTGCACCTGCAGTTGCCTACGCAGAAAGAACACCATCATCAAGCACGTCCTTGTCCCAGCGCAGCGTTCAGTTATCCATTCAGCAAACCTTTGAACGCAGGCGCAAATACACTGCCAACACCCCACATGCCACAGTTCTAAATGCTAACATTTCGCGACTGCTTGCGCTGGAAATGTTGCCTTTTAGGCTGGTGGAGACAGAAGCATTCCGTGACCTGATGGCGGCAGCTGTCCCACGTTACTCGGTCCCCAGCCGCCACTATTTCTCCCGGTGTGCCGTCCCCGCGTTGCATAACCACGTGTCACAAAACATCACACGTGCCCTGAACAACGCTGTTTCACCCAAGGTCCACCTAACCACAGACACGTGGACAAGTGCTTGTGGGCAAGGCCGCTACATCTCGTTGACGGCACACTGGGTTAATATTGTGGAAGCTGGGACCCAGTCTGAGCGAGGGACGCAACACGTCCTTCCCACACCAAGGTTTGCAGGCCCTACCTCAGTCAGTGTTTCACCCACACTCTACAGCTCCGGAATGTCATGCTCTTCAGCCTCCTCCTCCTCCTGCGCATCCTCATCCACTGTGCCCTCCACACCAGTCACAAGCTGGAAGCACTGCAGCACTGCCTCGGCGAAGCGGCAACAGGCTGTGCTGAAGCTAATCTGCATAGGTGACAAACCCCACAATGCAGAAGAGCTGTGGACAGCTCTGAAACAGCAGGCAGATCACTGGCTCACACCTCTGAACCTAAAGCCAGGAAAGGTCGTTTGTGACAATGGCCGGAACCTGGTGGCGGCTTTGAGGCGAGGCCAGCTGACACATGTTCCATGCGTGGCCCATGTGCTCAACCTCGTGGTTCAGCGGTTTATAAAGTCATACCCAGAGCTGTCTGATCTGCTGGTAAAAGTTCGCCGCCTGTCTGCACATTTTCGAAAGTCACCTACTGCTTCAGCCGGCCTTGCCGGCTTTCAGCGCCGTTTGCATCTTCCGGCTCACAGACTGGTGTGTGATGTCCCCACGCGTTGGAATTCAACTCTGCACATGTTGGTCAGGATATGTGAGCAGAAGAGGGCAGTTGTTGAGTACCTGCATCACCTAAGCCGTCGGGAAATGGGTCAAACTCCACACATAACACCTGAGGAGTGGAGATGGATGTCAGACCTATGTACCATCCTCCAAAACTTTGAGGACTCCACCAAGATGGTGAGTGGTGATGACGCCATTATTAGCGTCACCATACCGCTACTCTGCCTTCTAAAACGGTCCCTGCTGAAAAACAAACATGATGCATTGCAGGCGGAGCGCGATGAGTTGCAGCAAGAAACAGTAGTGGGTGTGGGTGATAACACACAGCCCAGCCTCGTCTCATCACAACGTGCAGTGGGGGACTATGACGAGGAGGAGGATGAAGACATGGAGCAACTCTCCGGCCAAATTGAGGATATGACATGCACACCAGTCATATCCTCGATTCAGCGTGGCTGGCCAGAGGACAGGGTAGATGAGGAGGAGGAGGAGGAGGAGGAGGAGGAGGACAGCATGTTCAGTCATCTTGTTGGTCAGGCTACTGAAGTCCTGGCTGTTAAGAGTCTGGCGCACATGGCTGACTTTATGGTAAGCTGCCTGTCTCGTGACCCTCGCGTTAAGAACATCTTGGCCGACAATCATTACTGGTTGGTAACACTGTTAGACCCACGCTACAAGGAGAACTTTTTGTCTCTTATTCCCGTGGAGGAGAGGTCAACCAAAATGCAGCAGTTTCGGAAGGCCATACTCACGGAAGTAGGCAAAGCATTCCCCTCACAAAACGCTAGCGGCATAGGTCAGGAATCAGTGGACAACCGAGGCGTACAGCCGAGAGAGGCACAAGTTCAATCCGCCAGAGGTAGGGGAACAGTCTTTAAGATGTGGGACAGTTTTCTCAGCCCCTCACGTACCACAGCCCCTGAGGTGCGGGGTAGTGCCACAAGAAATCCTAAGTTTGCCCAGATGCTGAAGGAGTACCTTGCAGATCGAACAACTGTACTCCGACATTCCTCTGTGCCTTACAATTATTGGGTATCCAAGCTGGACACGTGGCATGAATTGGCTCTCTACGCCTTGGAAGTCCTGGCCTGCCCTGCTGCTAGCGTTTTGTCAGAGCGTGTTTTTAGTGCCGCAGGTGGAATCATTACAGATAAACGCACCCGCCTGTCAACTGAAAATGCTGACAGGCTGACTCTGATAAAGATGAACAAGGGTTGGATTGGGCCAGACTTCACCACACCACCAGCAAATGAGAGCGGAGTTTAAAGTTTGCCATGTACCTCCACTCACCCATGGGTACACTTCTCGACTTTGGATAATCGCTGGACTGCTCCTCCTTCTCCTCATGCGCCATCATGATGACCGTTACAATAGTTAGGTCTTTGTTTCAGGTATACCCCCAGTGGTAAATTTTTTCGCCCATTCTTTGCAGAATGGACATTACAACGACAGGAGACCCGCTCCTTTGCAATGGGAACAATGTTTTGAGGCCCTCATGCACGTCTCTACCCAGGGACAACGTGGAGCCTCCCAATTTTTGGCTGCCCTGCCTAAGGGCTATACTGAAATACACCCACTTCCTTACAATGGGCACTTCAGGTTTACAGGCCATCATGCACGTCTCTATCCAGGGACAATGTGGAGCCTCCCAATTTTTGGCTGCCCTGGCAAAGGGCTATACTAAAATAGACCCACTTCCTTACAATGGGCACTTCAGGTTTACAGGCCATCATGCACGTCTCTATCCAGGGACAATGTGGAGCCTCCCAATTTTTGGCTGCCCTGGCAAAGGGCTATACTGAAATAGACCCACTTCCTTAAAATGGACACTTAATGTTTTGAGGCCATCATGCACGTCTCTACCCAGGGACAATGTGGAGCCTCCCAATTTTTGGCTGCCCTGGCAAAGGGCTATACTGAAATAGACCCACTTCCTTAAAATGGACACTTAATGTTTTGAGGCCATCATGCACGTCTCTACCCAGGGACAATGTGGAGCCTCCCAATTTTTGGCTGCCCTGGCAAAGGGCTATACTGAAATACACCCACTTCCTTACAATGGGCACTTCAGGTTTACAGGCCATCATGCACGTCTCTATCCAGGGACAATGTGGAGCCTCCCAATTTTTGGCTGCCCTGGCAAAGGGCTATACTGAAATAGACCCACTTCCTTACAATGGGCACTTCAGGTTTACAGGCCATCATGCACGTCTCTATCCAGGGACAATGTGGAGCCTCCCAATTTTTGGCTGCCCTGGCAAAGGGCTATACTGAACTAGACCCACTTCCTTACAATGGGCACTTCAGGTTTACAGGCCATCATGCACGTCTCTATCCAGGGACAATGTGGAGCCTCCCAATTTTTGGCTGCCCTGGCAAAGGGCTATACTGAAATAGACCCACTTCCTTACAATGGGCACTTCAGGTTTACAGGCCATCATGCACGTCTCTATCCAGGGACAATGTGGAGCCTCCCAATTTTTGGCTGCCCTGGCAAAGGGCTATACTAAAATAGACCCACTTCCTTACAATGGGCACTTCAGGTTTACAGGCCATCATGCACGTCTCTATCCAGGGACAATGTGGAGCCTCCCAATTTTTGGCTGCCCTGGCAAAGGGCTATACTGAAATAGACCCACTTCCTTAAAATGGACACTTAATGTTTTGAGGCCATCATGCACGTCTCTACCCAGGGACAATGTGGAGCCTCCCAATTTTTGGCTGCCCTGGCAAAGGGCTATACTGAAATAGACCCACTTCCTTAAAATGGACACTTAATGTTTTGAGGCCATCATGCACGTCTCTACCCAGGGACAATGTGGAGCCTCCCAATTTTTGGCTGCCCTGGCAAAGGGCTATACTGAAATACACCCACTTCCTTACAATGGGCACTTCAGGTTTACAGGCCATCATGCACGTCTCTATCCAGGGACAATGTGGAGCCTCCCAATTTTTGGCTGCCCTGGCAAAGGGCTATACTGAAATAGACCCACTTCCTTACAATGGGCACTTCAGGTTTACAGGCCATCATGCACGTCTCTATCCAGGGACAATGTGGAGCCTCCCAATTTTTGGCTTCCCTGGCAAAGGGCTATACTGAAATAGACCCACTTCCTTACAATGGGCACTTCAGGTTTACAGGCCATCATGCACGTCTCTATCCAGGGACAATGTGGAGCCTCCCAATTTTTGGCTGCCCTGGCAAAGGGCTATACTGAAATAGACCCACTTCCTTACAATGGGCACTTCAGGTTTACAGGCCATCATGCACGTCTCTATCCAGGGACAATGTGGAGCCTCCCAATTTTTGGCTGCCCTGGCAAAGGGCTATACTGAAATAGACCCACTTCCTTACAATGGGCACTTCAGGTTTACAGGCCATCATGCACGTCTCTATCCAGGGACAATGTGGAGCCTCCCAATTTTTGGCTGCCCTGGCAAAGGGCTATACTGAAATAGACCCACTTCCTTACAATGGGCACTTCAGGTTTACAGGCCATCATGCACGTCTCTATCCAGGGACAATGTGGAGCCTCCCAATTTTTGGCTGCCCTGGCAAAGGGCTATACTGAAATAGACCCACTTCCTTACAATGGGCACTTCAGGTTTACAGGCCATCATGCACGTCTCTATCCAGGGACAATGTGGAGCCTCCCAATTTTTGGCTGCCCTGGCAAAGGGCTATACTGAAATAGACCCACTTCCTTACAATGGGCACTTCAGGTTTACAGGCCATCATGCACGTCTCTATCCAGGGACAATGTGGAGCCTCCCAATTTTTGGCTGCCCTGGCAAAGGGCTATACTGAAATAGACCCACTTCCTTACAATGGGCACTTCAGGTTTACAGGCCATCATGCACGTCTCTATCCAGGGACAATGTGGAGCCTCCCAATTTTTGGCTGCCCTGGCAAAGGGCTATACTGAAATAGACCCACTTCCTTACAATGGGCACTTCAGGTTTACAGGCCATCATGCACGTCTCTATCCAGGGACAATGTGGAGCCTCCCAATTTTTGGCTGCCCTGGCAAAGGGCTATACTGAAATAGACCCACTTCCTTACAATGGGCACTTCAGGTTTACAGGCCATCATGCACGTCTCTATCCAGGGACAATGTGGAGCCTCCCAATTTTTGGCTGCCCTGGCAAAGGGCTATACTGAAATAGACCCACTTCCTTACAATGGGCACTTCAGGTTTACAGGCCATCATGCACGTCTCTATCCAGGGACAATGTGGAGCCTCCCAATTTTTGGCTGCCCTGGCAAAGGGCTATACTGAAATAGACCCACTTCCTTACAATGGGCACTTCAGGTTTACAGGCCATCATGCACGTCTCTATCCAGGGACAATGTGGAGCCTCCCAATTTTTGGCTGCCCTGGCAAAGGGCTATACTAAAATAGACCCACTTCCTTACAATGGGCACTTCAGGTTTACAGGCCATCATGCACGTCTCTATCCAGGGACATTGGTGAACCTCACAATTTTGGACTGCCCTGGCAAAGGAAAATACTACAAAGACTCACTTCCTCAAAATGGGCACATTAGACTCAAGAGGCCTTCATGTACGTCTCTTCTCAGGGACATCGGAGTGCCACACAATGTTTTCACGTAAAATCTTTCATGTATTAATCTCAAAAAGTAACATACACCAGCTCTATCTCACTATTGGGTATGTGCCCTTAACATTTCTGCCATGAAAAATCATTTTGGGGTCATTTTGGAAGGTTTTCTGGTGAGTCCGTAAAAATGGCGTAAAACGCGGACAAAATTGTTCACAGCTGTGACTTTTGAGTGATAAATGCTTCAAGGGGTCTTCCCCATGCTGTTGCCATGTCATTTGAGCACTCTTCTGAGACTTTTGTGCCATTTTTAGGGTTTCTCCATGCTGCCGGGAGGTCATTTCACAAAAATACTCGGGTCTCCCATAGGATAACATTGGGCTCGTTGCTCGGGCCGAGTACACGAGTATCTTGGGAGGCTCGGCCCGAGCTTCGAGCACCCGAGCTTTTTAGTACTCGCTCATCACTATAGCTGAACATTAACTCATGTGATATATTAATAACACTATAGCACTTTGTACTTTCTTTGCTCTTTTGCTCTCTCTCTCTATATATATATATATATATATATATATTTGTATTGTAATTTTAATGTATTGGAGATATATTGAACAAATTCATCTTTATTGCAGGCATACGCAGCATACAATAGTGGGAGCTCCAAGTGTGACTTCAAATCACCCGAGTGACTTTGCTGATGACACAGCTCACTCATTATCTGCCTCATTGAGCGGCCATTGTTCTATGGTGCTTCCTGTAAGCTTCAGATGTACCAGAGCTGAAATCGTCATGGGACCTTGTGTGGATTATGTTGGAACTCCATGGGTATTTTGCGGTTAATAAAGTGGTAAAAGATGATGCATTTTTGTCTTTAATTTCAAATAAAGGACTTTTTTTGGTATTTGTGCTTATTTACTTTCATTTACAGATTAATAATGAGGGGTCTCATAAACGCCTCCCATTACTAATCCCAGGGCTTAGTGGCAGCTGTGGGCTGCCATTAACTCCTTATTAACCCGATTGCCACCGTAGCAGGGCAAACGGGAAGAGCTGGGTAAAGTGCCGGGATTGTCACATCTAATGGATGCTGCAATTCTAAGTGGCTAATGTTACGAGGGGACCCGGGGAAGCGTGCCAAGATAGGAAATGGACAGCTTCCACCGGTCAAGGTCCACTGTGCAGTGTAGGGGACCGCTGCTATGGTCAGGAAAGAGTGAGCGGGTTGCTACTAGTGATCGTCTGGAATGTCACAGACAATCTATGTACACCGGTCCGCCCTAACCCGTGAGGGTTGTATGGCTCTGGGCTTCTCGATCGGTGTACCTGTTGCACGGGGATGCACAGAGGTGCCTATGCACGTGTGCAAGCGGGAGTCACAGGAATATGGCACGAGGGTAGCACAGAGGTGCCCACGCACGTGTGCTTTCAAGAACCAGGTGAGTCCGGTGGAGACTCAAGGAGCTCACCTGGGACAGGAACACGGCCTGTTGAATGAGATACTGCTGGAGCAGCAAGGCAGGGGCAAGACCTGCAAACCACGTGCTGCCTGAGTAGAAAGGGCAAAGCCCCCAAAAGACAATGATGTCTGTACAGTGGCGTGGCAGCACGCTGCCAGACATCCAAACATAGAAGGATGGTCGCGCGCCGCCATGATGGCAAGGGGAGCTTTTAAGGAGGTGTAGCTCCACCCAAGGGTGGGCGGGAGGCGGAGATGACGGACTTGACCCAATCGGGGTCCACGACGTCCCAGCCTGGCCAGTCAGGATTCACCACGTCACCAGCCTTGTCATCAAGCCGTGTGACGTCAGTGGGCAAATCAGAACCCACCACGCATTGCACATGCTCACCCTCCTGCCTCTGGGAAATAGAGGCGGGATCCTTGGTCTCACAATGTGCAGAGATAACGGGAGTCTCACTGCTTCCCTGAGCAGCAAACCTCTGCACATTGCGCAACCTCACAGACCTTCGGGGCCGCTGAGAAGGAGGACCCGCGGCAGGCAAGGAATGGGAGACCGCTTCTCTCCTTGCAACAGGAGAACCACTAGGTGTCACCCTTCTGCTGCCTCTCTGAGGAGGTATCTCCTGCACACTGCGCAGTCTGACCGACCTTCATTGCTACTGAGCAGGAGCACTCGTGGCAAGCAAGGAATGGAAGACTGCCCCATTCCTTGCCCCAGGAGAGCCACGAGGTGTAACAGGCTATAGTCTGCTATTTTTAGCCTGGGGGCTCAATAAGCATGGGTAATCTCAGCCTGAGAATACCAGCCTCAAGCTGTCAGGCTTTGTCATGGCTGTGCACCCCCTGAGGAAAGGATCGCTGAAACACGCGTTGGGGCATAGCGGCATACTTTGGAACATTTAAAGACCACTTTGAAGGTATAATTTCCCTTGCAAATTAGTATATATTTACAATTTTCATTATACAGGATTATTATACCACAATCTTTTTCATATATACCATATTACACAGATATTTTATTGTGCACTGTGCACTTTGTTATATATGATAAATAGATATTTATTTAAACAACAGTGGTCTTTGCACTAAGCACTTTATCTTCCTAGTAAACTGCTGCTATAATTTATGGGTATTTTTCCCTGCCTTCTATTTGTATTTATATGGATCTGTAACAGATATTTATTTTAATTATTGAATAAAAATATTAATTTTAATATTAGTTACGTCATTATTTCCTTTATTTATTGAATCCTCATGGATTTTATTTAAAGGTTTTTTTTATATTTATTGATATTTAATGGTGATCTTAATACGGAAATTTTGATTATTATCTATTATTTATCATGGCTGGGTATCAAACTGGGGGACTACATGCTGTTTTTTTAAATTATATATTTTTAGTTTTTCTTTTTTAAAAAAAAACACATGTGGTTCCTCTTATTTTGATACACAGCAAAGATAAGCAAATGGCTGGGGTCTGCAGCCTGTAGCCATATGATTTATCTGTGCTGAACATCATAATATGGGTGACCCTGCACCAAATATTTGTTTATTTTTATACAACGATAGATAAACATAACATCTGAGATTGGAAACAGTAAGACACACTACCACTCACAGTGGGGGCGCATCTGACTGCAACCAATCACAGAGACTGGTGGGCAGGAAAAGCAGTGCATATGCATGAAGGTAAATGAGTGGCCTCGGAGGTGAATGAGCAGTTACAGCCGAGCCAGAGACTCAGTAAGTATGTAGCTTGCTCCTACCCCCCTATCCCTTCTAAAACCATTTTTAATCACCAGATTCTGGTACCAATAGACTTAAATGGGGAGCGGCATCCTGCCAGTTAAATGGAATCAGTCCTGGGTTGGAACAAGGGCTTGTTTTAAACCAGGTTAGACCAACCGGTCCCAGTTATCTGTGAGTCTGCCCATCACTAATTTTGGTAAGTACCTAAATCAATTATGGTCACTGGTTATATAATATACTGTATATAATAATAATATACTGTTTCCTTGTCAAACAGCTGCATGTGTGCCTTAGGCTGCAGTAGCACTGACCTGGGCACGTGCACTTGGAATCCAGAGACAATAGACCTCAACAAGCATGCCCTCGCATCCTGCTGCCATTGGTCCACCGTAACCATGTCATCTAATATGTGCCATATATACGATATGCACACCCCCTGAAGAAGCGATTGATGTGTAACATGTGTAGGGGGTGGTGTGAAGGTCCTCATGCTCCCACTATGAGTAATTCACTCTGAATTAACTCTTTGAACCAGTGCATTTCATCTTATCGCTTTGTGGGCTGTTTGTGCTGCATATACATGTGGGTAATGTGCTAATGCAATAGCATGATGTAATTTTTTACTGAATAAACAGGTGCTGGACACCGCTCACATCTATGGCTATGCAAATGATACAAAACATAACTTGCAATTACAATTACATGTGACCTGCTATATACATGATCAATGTCCAATAACTGACATACAGTATAGGAGTCCACATAGCTGTAGAAAAAGATATGTATCACAAATCCAAAAATCATGAGTTGATCTAATTCCGCTAAGCAAAAATGTATGCACCTGAACATGAAGTTCTTGGTTTAACATTCTGATCAGAATGTATGAAGACCACTGCCACATCATGGCGAACCACTGAGTGCAGCACCGTTCACCAACCACTGCTGCATTGATCGTGCACCAGTAGGGCAGGTGACCTGCTGTTACACAACACCCATGCTGCAAGGTTGAGTCCCTCAGACTCTAGGACACATCACCCCAAAGGCACAAAACACCGCAACAATGGCCATCACATAGCACAAACACCCTATAAAAGATGCTGAACAACTCATTTTCCACAAGCTGCCAGTCCGTGAACTGAGAGAAAAAATGCAGAACCCCTTTTACATTTTCCTGCTAATTTAAAACGCCTGTGTAAAATGGGAGTAGTGCTGGTCCAAGTAAAACAAAAACAGAGGGGGAATGACCATGCAATGCGACAGCTGTAGAAAAAGACATGGACCGCACATCCAAAAATCATACTTTGATCTAATGTCACTAGCCAAAAATGTATGGACCTCAACATGAGGTTCTTGATTTAACATTCTGATCAGACTGTATTAAGCCCACTGCCATGAACCTCTGAGTAGGTCCCTAACTTTTTGAAGCTTTAAAGGTGCGGCGCCGTGTGCCAACCACTTCCACAGCAACAGTGCACCTGCAGGGCAAGTGACCTGCTGCCTCACAACACCCATGCTGCAAGGCAGGGTCCCTAAAAGCTGCTTTACCCGTGTCAATTAAATGGGCAATCGCATTTGCGATCGCACCCACCCCCATCATTCGTGCGGCACTGGCAATTTGTTGCCCGTGTCGTACAATGCTGTAACCCCCGTCACACGTACTTACCTTCCATACGACCTTGCTGTGGGCGGCAAACATCCTCTTCCTGAAGGGGGAGGGACGTTCGCCGTCACAGCGACGTCACACAGTGGCCGGCCAATAGAAGCGGAGGGGCGGAGATGAGCGGGATGTAAACTTCCTGCCCACCTCCTTCTTTCAGCATTGCCGGCGGGATGCAGGTAAGAGGTGTTCATCGTTCCCGGGGTGTCACACACAGCGATGTGTCCTGCCTCGGGAACATTGAACAACCGGGTGTTTAATTTTTAGAAAATGAACGACGTGTATGCGATCAACGTTTTTGCGTACAATCGGAATCGCACGTAGGTTTCACACGCTACTACAACACTAACGATGCCGGATGTGCGTCACTTACGACGTGACACCGCCGACACATCGTTAGATATATTGTAGCGTGTAAAGCCCACTTAAGACTCCAGGTCACACTGCCCCTCAGGCACAAAACCTGACATATAGAATTTAACTGGTGTGCGATAATGCACATATTTTTGTGATTCATAAAGGCACCAGGGGAATCACTAGTTATTAATTGCTAATAGTGATATGACTAGAAGCATTATATCTGCCAATACCTTTACATTTATGGGTATTTTTAAGACTAATTATTTCCACTTAATCACCTTTATTCTTGTCGTCATATTGGTTTAAATGCTGTAATTCTATAAACTAACTTAGTCCTTGCAATGCATTTAATTCTCACTTTACTCAAGGGAATTTAGTCTGCCAAAATCCCACTCCATTCAATGAGTGATGCACTGTATTTCAATATAATTGTTTCCTGTGGCCCATCAAAGACGCCTTTATTATATAACCTTGGCTCACAAAACTAAAGTATATTCAAAACTATTGTTTACAAACATGAATGTGATATAATTCTGATTGTGTGGAAATATTTAATACATTCATGTCTGATTCATATAATTGTATAATCATTGTTGATATTTGAATGGCATAATTCGCATTCATAAAACTTGTGATCTGTATACTGAAAAATATGTTTTTAATTATACTATGCACTGGTAAAACTTTCTTGTTTTAACTAAGTGTGCAAAGACTCTGTTTTCCTGTATTTTTTTTTTGTTGCTTTTATATGTCACACGGTGTCTGGCTCAAAACTCACTGAGCATCAGGACTACTTTTGACCCTGTTCACACAGCAAAGTCAAACTCGGACACTCCAGACGATGCTGCTTTCGAGTTGCACAGACAGACTCAGGTGTCAACCAGTTGTGCTCTTGTTAGTAATCAGGCTTGTCGGAGTTAATTTCTCATAGCCTGTAGATTACTGCTTGAGTTACAAATTGAAGTAGACTTATCACAGTAGCCTCCTCCCTTTTTAAGATGGTGAAGCCTGGTCTCCCATGTCTATGATATCTTTGTGCGATCCCAATTCTGCTGCTTAAGTATCCAGTTGCTGGTGAACTTCTGTGTGTTGTTTGACGTGTTGGAGAAATGCTCTTGATGTTTGAGTATTTTCTCCCTTTCTTTAGTTCCCTCCTGATCACATATTGTCTATACCTCTGTGAGTGATTGCTGTGAGTTTCAGTTTTTGTTTTTCCTCTGTGTTATTTCTGTAGGAGTAAACACTCCTGTCCCAAGCTTCTCCTGAGTGGAGAGAGCAGGGACTAATAAACCAGGGTTGTTCAAGAGCTAGTTAGGAAGGCAACCCAAACATCTTCACCTTCAGATATATCTTTGGGATTAGGGTCATCCAGGGTTCACCTAGCTGGAGGGCCAGTTTTGGGTCCCCTGTTCCTAGTGAGCATAATGTGGCACTGTATCAAACCCCTTTGAAAAGTTCACATAAGCAACATCCATAATGTTATCCTTGTACAGTCTGAAATGTACTTCCTCCTCCATAGATCCCTTAATATATATGATAGGATCTGCATTAGTCTATTGTTGCTAACATACATGTACATTTTTTGAAAGAACACAAGGTATGAATATAAAATTGTCCTAGTGACTAGTGTGAAAATGACAAGATTTCTAATTATTAAAGCATCACTCCAGCTATTTATTTGTTTCACTGCTAGAGTGGTGTTTAGATGTAAGTTTCAAGCCCCTATCTGATACTCACCTGCCTCCATCTTGTTCCAACGTTGCTCCAGTTGGTCTCCAGGGATTGTAGCCTGCTGGAAGCTCCAGTGAGGTCACAGCTCAATGTAACTCTATAAAAGCCTCATTCTTACTCCATAGAGTTACATTAAGACCTTGTGACTTAACTTCTGACTTCCGGCCAGTCAGACGTTACGGGCATAAGATAGCACCACAGAACAAGAGTAGCACCGGTAGATGAATATAAGACGCGGCAAGGTGCTTATATGTAAAGTGCCACGCCAGTGCATAAAAAAAATGCCGGAGTGGTACTTTAAGACAAAATTTTTCAGTGTTTACGGTTGAGGTTGAGGTTTTGTAATGTGATATGAAAAAATGGGAAAATAAACTTTTTTACACACAAAAAATATTTAAATAATAGGTTATTTTGTCATCACACAATACATTTGAAACGGTTATGGCATTCTAGAGTTAAAACAAATACATTAAATACATAAAACAGTGTTTAGCATGAGTAGTGGGCCCCTTAAAGTATCAAATATATCCATATTTAAGATTTTAGTTTAGATATTAACACAATGGTACAGTTGATGTAGGGTGACAAGACAAGCTATTGTGCTGGTTAAGTGTTAAGTCCGCAAACTCAAATATATCAAAATGACTGACCCGCAAATCCAAAGTGTGAAAAGGTGCTCTCTGAAAACGTAATATATCTAATTTTCTTCAAATATTCTTATAGCAGTAATGCCATACCAGTGTTCCCTTATTCATTGATAGCATTTTAAAGTCTGCAAACTGGGCATTTCTGGGAAACTCATCCTTGAGTACCAGGTTACCCTATTCAAGCAATCTATCCGGTTCCAGATGTCAAACTCTGCTAATTTAGCATGTACAACGTTTCCATTGGATGAGCAAAATATTTGTATCTAGAATACTATTTATCTGTAAAAATTTCATATTATACAGTCATATGAAAAAGTTTGGGCACCCCTATTAATGTTAACCTTTTTTCTTTATAACAATTTGGGTTTTTGCAACAGCTATTTCAGTTTCATATATCTAATAACTGATGGACTCAGTAATATTTCTGGATTGAAATTAGGTTTATTGTACTAACAGAAAATGTGCAATCCGCATTTAAACAAAATTTGACCGGTGCAAAAGTATGGGCACCTCAACATAAAAGTGACATTAATATTTTGTAGATCCTCCTTTTGTAAAAATAACAGCCTCTAGTCGCTTCCTGTAGCTTTTAATGAGTTCCTGGATCCTGGATGAAGGTTTATTTGACCATTCCTGTTTACAAAACATTTCCACTTCAGTTAAGTTCGATGGTCGCCGAGCATGGACAGCACGCTTCAAATCATCCCACGGATGTTCAATGATACTCAGGTCTGGGGACTGGGATGGCTATTCCAGAACATTGTAATTGTTCCTCTGCATGAATGCCTGAGTAGATTTGGAGTGGTGTTTTGGTTCATTGTCTTGCTGAAATATCCATCCCCTGCATAATTCAACTTCGTCACTGATTCTTGCACATTATTGTCAAGAATCTGCTGATACTGAGTTGAATCCATGCGACCCTCAACTTTAACAAGATTCCCGGTGCCGGCATTGGCCACGCAGCACCAAAGCATGATGGAACCTCCACTAAATTTTACTGTGGGTAGCAAGTGCTTTTCTTGGAATGCCGTGTTTTTTTGCCTCCATGCATGACGCCTTTTTGTATGACCAAACAACTCAATCTGTGTTTCATCAGTCCACAAGACCTTCTTGCAAAATGTAACTGGCTTGTCCAAATGTGCTTTTGCATACCTCAGGTGACTCTGTTTGTGGTGTGCTTGCAGAAACGGCTTCTTTTGCATCATTCTCCCATACAGCTTCTCCTTGTGCAAAGTGCGCTGTATTGTTGATCGATGTACATTGACACCATCTGCAGCAAGATGAAGCTGCAGGTCTTTGGAGGTGGTCTGTGGATTGTCCTTGACTGTTCTCACCATTCTTCTCCTCTGCCTTTCTGATATTTTTCTTGGCCTGCCACTTCTGGGCTTAACAATAACTGTACCTGTGTTCTTACTTACCATTTCCTTACTATGTTCCTCACAGTGGAAACTGACAGTTTAAATCTCTGAGACAACTTTTTGTATCCTTCCCCTGAACAACTATGTTGGATAATCTTTGTTTTCAGATCATTTGAGAGTTGTTTTGAGGAGCCCATGATTCCACTCTTCATAGGAGATTGAAATAGGAGAACAACTTGCAAGTGGCCACCTTAAATACCATTTCTCATGATTGGATACACCTGCCTATGAAGTTCAAAGCTCAATGGGGTTACAAAACCAATGTAGTGCTTTAGTAAGTCAGTAAAAAGTAGTTAGGAGTGTTCAAATCAAGAAATTGATAAGGGTGCCCATACTTTTGCACCGGTCAAATTTAGTTTTAATGCGGATTGCACATTTTCTGTTAGTACAATAAACCTCATTTCAATCCAGAAATATTACTGAGTCCATCAGTTATTAGATATATGAAACTGAAATAGCTGTTGCAAAAACCCAAATTGTTATAAAGAAAAAAGGTTAACATTAATAGGGGTGCCCAAACTTTTTCATATGACTGTATTAGCAGTTTTGCATTACTATAAAAAGACTTGAAAAGATAGTGCTGGATTTTCATGCAAACATTCATTGGCCTCTAAAGGGATTCACAACTTTTTGGAAAATAATTATAAGATATTGGCCTCAAACTTATATTCAAAATGATGAAAATTCTGCAAGCAAGTTCGTCATTTTGGTGTTAAAGTATTTTTTTTATTGAAAAGCAGAAATAAATGTTGGCATGATGCACACATATATTCCGGAAATAAAATAGCAAACCAAAATGGATATATATTTTTTGGACTTTTAATTAACAGAAGAAGACTTGCATGCAAATCAATTTGCATAGTCCATTTCATCTGCCACGATAGTAGTCTGGTGCCTAGTAGTCTGGTGCCGCTAGATGGGAGAGGGAATACTGCCTCCTACCTGATAGCGTTTGCAGCTCTTCTATTCATTTGCTGGCCTGGAACGATGTTATTGTAGCAGTGTGATACACAATAATTCATCATACCTGGTCAACTAAACCAAAGAAAAGCCACTGATGCCACCAGGTAATAGTCAGTATTTCCTATCTTGTCCAGTTGCAACAGACCACCGTCATTGCTGATGGAATGGGATGTGAGAATAAATTTGCACAAACACTACATAGAAGTAGAGAGTCCTGTTAATACTTTAATTCATCATAGAAGCAAACTTATTTCGGTTATATCAATCTACTGAATATAAACAAAGCTAATAAAACAAAAACATTATGTTTTTGTCATGACTGTCACTTCCTTCTCCCTTTTTTTGTAGATTAGAGACAGCTTGTGGGCTGGAGCTCCTTATTTCTATCTGGGACTTTACATTTAAATGTGGTTTTGTTTCTTATGGTGCAGAAATAGTTAATGCCAGTTTTATTGCTAGAAGCTCTCCTGCAGTTAAGGTCAGCTGCACCTGCTCTGTAGCCACACCCCCATGGTATTAAATAGCCAGGTCTCCCAGCAAGTTTTTCTGACTATATAAAGCCATTTGTGTACTGGCCCCTTTTGGTAAAGGAGCTGCTGAGGATTCGTCCTGAAGCTGGATCATCTTCATTTTTGGTTCTGTACCCCTGTATGTCACACTTACCCTCTTGTTGTCTTAGTGCAGTAGTGGGCCTAGTGAGTCGCACCACCCCGATCCTCAGCTAGGACTATAGTAGGGATATTTTAGAGCTTCAGGTATTCCTGCTCGGCGACAGGTAGGGAGCCTGTATAGGGTCTGGCGAAGAGGGCAGAGTCGGCAGGAGGTTTCCATCTACCTTCTCAGAAGCACTAGGGCCCACCATTGTTATTGTGTTGCTGGTGTTTCCCTTTGTTTGTGGTGTTATTGTTGGGTGTTTTTTGTTGTGCCTCAGACATTTGTTAGTCTGAACGTGCTCACCACACACGTAGCAGGACAGCTTTAGGCTTAAATAAAGTCAGAACTACAAGATTGTTTTTTCTCTACCCTTTGCCTTGTTTTATTTGTTTTATCATGGCTGTTTAGTAATTTACTCTTGATGTGATAAACAATGAATGATCACTTTTACATAATAAAGAATATTACTTAAATTGAAGAGGATCTAAAATTAACAAAAGCAGCAAGATTGACTTATTCTTTGAAACAAACTTGAAGAAAGTAAGATAAATGAAAGCTTTCAGCTGAATATGCCTTTTCCCAGGTGATCAATTGCACTTGTCATGTGTTATTTTGGAGAATGTGCAACATTTAATAGATGAGGTATATCAAACTAACTACATTAGGAACATGCCAGCTGTCAATATGGCCTCCTCCCAACAACATCTTGTGGGAAAGCAAAGATGTGAAATGTGGACAGAACACTATTAATCTGCTAGAATGACTATAAGTCTTACCATCTGTTGCATATTTCACAAATAATTTATTTTTGATCAACTGACTTTTTTACTACCATTTTTATAGACAGTAATCTTAGAAATGTGAGGTGATAAAATTGCAAAGCTAGTAATCCCTGTATTGTAGGTAAAATGTAATGAGTTCACATTAAAATGACCCTGCTCATTGGTATAATTAAAAGATTATCATTAAGAAAATATAGGAAATGGCCAACAGAGGACATTTTTTTTAAACGAATCTCTTTACAGAAGTCTATTAAATTACACTGTATTTGTATTAATAAAGGGTATATACAAAGATGATGTTTTACAGCGGGTTTTTTCCCACTTATTTTATTGACATTGTTTAGAAGACTAGAAATTGTTTTTTCTAAAAGTTTTAATAAAAATTAAAAAATCTGCATAAAAATGCAATTAAAATGCTTTAAACACCACACCATTAAAATTATATAAAGAGAGTTAAAAAAACAGTTCGAGTTCGGAGATTGGGTGCTTTATGTATGGTAACCACTCATGAACGCATTACTGTGCTCAGGTACACTCGGTGCTTAGCCCAGTGTGAGCCACTTGCAGTCTCTGAACAGCTTTCACCGGGGGTAACTACAGAGGTAGTGAGCATCCCGAAAAAAAATGGTAAAACCCCACCCAACCGCCTCGGAAGTGATCTGCTTACGGTTGGCTGCATGTGGACAAAAAGCCTAACTGCCCAATTAGTGTCTTCCATTGTGATTTAGGTCAAGTCCAGGTCCCAAACCAAACCTTATTTAAAATCTGGCTGCACCTGCTTAACTAAACTTCCACTGGTCAATTTATCTCTAGTTTTGATGAAGATGAGGTAGATAAACTCACAACTCTGTATATTTAAATGATACCTGCTCATTATGAGTATGCACAAACATTGCACAGACTTTAAATAGATTTTACCCAGTTAATTTTACATTTGATTATTTTAGGAAATTATAGAAAGATGGAAGGGGATACAAAGTTAGTTAATAAATTAAACATGTTTTCTTTTTATATTTCTACTATAAATGAAGTAAAGATTAAAAAAAAAAATCATACCATTGATAATGACCTGAACCACAGAACTACTAAGGTTGAGTACAGGTACTGAAAGTACCCTGGAATTACAGGCTCACTATTTCCTTCCTGACATGGACAATTTTAGTTTTTACACTTTTGTTTTTTACTCTCCTTCTTACATGTAGCTTATTTTTATGTTGATATATCCATATTGAAATTTGCTATATGAGAACACCTAAAAAAGGATAATTGTTGAAAGAAAGCTCAAGATGATGTACATTTTACTTATTTGTTCTCACTTTTGTGTTTGTTGCCCTTTTTACAGTGTCATTTGGCCAAATATATCCCTATAATTACCGTATTTTTCAGATGATAACACGCAGTTTTCCTCCCAAAATTTGGGAGGAAAATAAGGGATGCGTCTTAAAATCCAAATGTAGCTTACCGGGAGGTGGAAAATGGGTGCTCTGCTGGCTGCTGTGGGTGTTGTGTGGAGCAGGGTGGTGCGGCGGGTGAAATGCTCTGTTGGTGGCGGGTGGCTGTGCTGGCTGCGGCGGGTGAGATGCTCTGTCGGCAGTGCAGGGCTGTGCTGGCTGCAGCGGGTGAGATGCTCTGTTGGCGGTGCGGTGCTGTGCTGGCTGTGG
Organism: Anomaloglossus baeobatrachus; assembly: GCF_048569485.1. Classification (NCBI taxonomy): domain Eukaryota; kingdom Metazoa; phylum Chordata; class Amphibia; order Anura; family Aromobatidae; genus Anomaloglossus; species Anomaloglossus baeobatrachus. Next base: position 398,458,344 of record NC_134355.1, read on the forward strand.
TGGGCGCTGTGTGGAGCAATGCATTGCAGCCGGTGAGATGTTCTATCGGTGGTACAATCTTTAAATAATGCCACAAGGAGTCGGCGATTGCGCAGATGGAGCTCTCGGATTGTCAGTGAGCTGAGCACTTAATCTGCGCAGGCACTGATTCAGGACGGCTGGCCACACAGCAGCTAGCATGACCAGCCACACAGCAGCCAGCATGACCAGCCACACAGCAGCCAGCACGGACAGCCATACAGCAGCCAGCATGGCTGGCCACACAGCAGCCAGCACGGTCGGCCACACAGCAGCCAGCACGGTCTGCCACACAGCAGCCGGCACGGCCGGCCATACAGCAGCTAGCACGGCTCGCCACAGAGCAGAAAGTACAGATGGCCACACAGCAGCCAGCACAGCCGGCCACACCGCAGCCAGCATTGCCCTACTCCAGCACAGCCCCTGTCTCCTGTAATCCCTACTCCACCACTGCTGTCACCTCCCTATCGTAAGACACCACCGGATAATTAGATGGACCCTATTTTTTTATGTTTTTTATCTGTATAGTTGGTGTGCGTCTTATAATCAGTAGAGTTGAGCGCGGTTCGTGGTTCTCCAGTTCGCGGCTCGAGTGATTTTGGGGGCTGTTCTAGATCAAACTAGAACTCGAGCTTTTTTGCAAAAGCTTAATAGTTCTAGATACGTTCGAGAACGGTTCTGGCAGCAAAAAGCAGGGCTTTTTAAAGCTACAGTGTGCAGGAGCCATCGCTGGCAGCCTGCCAGAAGCTGGTAACCAAGATTAACATCGGGTATCCAACCAAAGCGCTTTGGTTAGTAACCCGATGTTTATCCTAGTTACGTGCAGGAAGCCCACACTTCCCCGCTCAGCTCGCTCCACCCCCTCCTGCCCGCGGCATGTACACACGTACACACACACACACACTCTGCACACATGGCCCCGCTTGGCTTACCTGCGGTGATGAAGTCCCGCCATCCCGACCTCAGCACTGTCACTGTCCTCCATGGCCGCCGCTTGTCACATCACCTTCTCTCGCTTCCGACCCGAGACTGACTAGCGGTGACGTCACGGGCCTTTCGCGATACTTGGCTGTGAAGGCGGCGGTCATTGAACTCAGTGACAGGTGCTGTCGGCAGTGCAGGAGATCAGCGCAGGTAATGTACCTCGCTGACAGAAGCACTTGTCATGCCCTGCAGTGACCTGAGCTGACCTATTGATGTTAGCTCAGGTCACTGCACTGCTCTCCCAGCCAATGGGGAACATTCTGCTCTTCATTGACTGGGACAGTGTGGATCGTCATGGCAACCCCTTGGATTACACCAGACCTGGATTTGTTTTTCTTTCTAATAAATTGGTTAAAGAGGGAATGTTTTGGGGAGTGTTTTTTCAAATAAAAATGTGTTTGTCGTCTATTTTTTTTATTACTGACTGGGTTGGTGATGTCGGGTATCTGATAGACACCTGACCTCACCAACCCCAGGGCTTGATGCCAGGTGACATTACACATCTGGTATTATCCCCATATATTACCCTGTTTGCCACCGCACCAGGGCGCGGGATGAGCTGGGGCGAAGCTCCAGGATTGGCGCATCTAATGGATGCGCCACTTCTGGGGCGGCTGCGGCCTGCTATTTTTAGGCTAGGGAGAGTCCAATAACCATGAACCTCCCTAGTCTGAGAATATCAGGCCCCAGCTGTCTGCTTTACCTTGGCTGGTGATCCAATTTTGGGGGGACCCCTACGTGTTTTTTTTAATTATTTATTTCATTTAAAATAACAGCGTGGGGTGCCCTCAGTTTTGGATTACCAGCCAAGGTGAGGTTGCCAGCTGTGGTCTGCAGGCTGCAGCCATCTGCTTTACCGTAGCTGGCTACAAAACTAGGGGGAACCCTACGTCATTTTTTTTTCATTTTTTTGGCTAAATACAAAGCTAAGCACCCCTTAGTGCCACATGAAAGGCACCAAAGGGTGCAAAATTACAAAATGCAGGAGAGTGGGACATTATGTGTCTTTCTGCCATTATAATGACAGAAAAGACTGATATGAAGTGCACAAGCACAGGAAAATCACCAGAGCGCTCTACGCTGTGAAAACCAGTAGAAAATGGCACTGGAGGGAACATGTGACCGCCTCATGTAGGATGAAGCTATGGATCCTGGGTAAATTTATGCATTTACCCTCCTTCAGTTTTTTTGCAGTACACAAAAAAAACGGAAGGCACATGGATGACAAACAGATGACATACGGACCGTCTACGGAACGGAAACGGATGCCACACGGATGCACCCGTGAAAAAAAAGGACTGTTTTTTGCAGACCGCAAAAATGGATCGGTCGTGTTAATGTAGCCTTATTCTGATCTGCCGTTTATAAACAGCAGGCAGAAATAAGTGAATAACGCCCCCCAGCGTCAGAAAATCTCCGGGGTTTCAGGGCTAGCTGAGACCCTGGAGATTATGATTCAGGACGGTTTTTCCGATCCCCGCTCACGTGATCACAGGTATACACCGTACACCGATGATCACGTTACAGTAAATGACAGCACCGGTAAAAAAATTTTTATCTCCCATCTGGCATGAACAAACACTTCTTCTCCACTTCTTCTCCACTTCTCCACTTCTTCTCCACTTCTTCTCCACTTATCCACTTCTTCTCCACTTTTTCTCCACTTTTTCTCCACTTTTTCTCCACTTCTCCACTTCTTCTCCATTTTTTCTCCACTTTTTCTCCACTTTTTCTCCATTTTTTATCCACTTTCTCTCCACCTTTTCTCCACTTTGTCTCCACTTTTTCTCTACTTTTTCTACATTTTTTTCTCCACTTTTTCTCCACTTTTTCTCCACTTTTTCTCCATTTGTTCTCCACTTTTTCTCCACTTTTTCTACATTTTTTCTCCACTTTTTCTACATTTTTTCTCCACTTTTTCTCCATTTTTTCTCCATTTCTTCTCCACTTTTTCTCCACCTTTTCTCCACTTTTTCTCCATTTTTTCTCCACTTTTTCTACATTTTTTCTCCATTTTTTCTCCACTTTTTCTCCACTTTTTCCCCCACTTTTTCTCCATTTTTTCTCCACTTTTTCTCGACCTTTTCTCCACTTTTTCTCCATTTTTTTCTCCACTTTTTCTACATTTTTTTCTCCACTTTTTCTCCATTTTTTCTCCACTTTTTCTCTACTTTTTTTCAACTTTTTCTCCATTTTTTCTCCACTTTTTCTCTACTTTTTCTCAACTTTTTCTCCACTTTTTCTCCACTTTTTCTCCACTTCTTCTCCACTTTTTCTCCATTTTTTTTCTCCATTTTTATCTCCACTTTTTCTCCACTTTTTCTCCACTTCTCCATTTCTTCTCCACTTTTTCTCCACCTTTTCTCCACTTTTTCTACATTTTTTCTCCACTTTTTCTACACTTTTTTTCTCCACTTTTTCTCCACTTTTTCTCCACTTCTCCACTTTTTCTCCACCTTTTCTCCACTTTTTCTCCATTTTTTTCTCCCCTTTTTCTCCACTTTTTCTCCATTTTTTCTCCATTTTTTCTCCACTTTTTGTCCACTTTTTCTCCATTTTTTCTCCACTTTTTCTCCACCTTTTCTCCAGTTTTTCTCCACTTTTTCTCCACTTTTTCTACATTTTTTCTCCACTTTTTCTCCACCTTTTCTCCACTTTTTCTCCATTTTTTCTCTACTTTTTCTACATTTTTTTCTCCACCTTTTCTCCACTTTTTCTCCATTTTTTTCTCCATTTTTATCTCCACTTTTTCTCCACTTTTTCTCCACTTCTCCATTTCTTCTCCACTTTTTCTCCACCTTTTCTCCACTTTTTCTACATTTTTTCTCCACTTTTTCTACACTTTTTTTCTCCACTTTTTCTCCACTTTTTCTCCACTTCTCCACTTTTTCTCCACCTTTTCTCCACTTTTTCTACATTTTTTTCTCCCCTTTTTCTCCACTTTTTCTCCATTTTTTCTCCATTTTTTCTCCACTTTTTGTCCACTTTTTCTCCATTTTTTCTCCACTTTTTCTCCACTTTTTCTCCACTTCTTCTCCACTTCTTCTCCACTTTTTCTCCACCTTTTCTCCACTTTTTCTACATTTTTTCTCCACTTTTTCTACACTTTTTTTCTCCACTTTTTCTCCACTTTTTCTCCACTTCTCCACTTTTTCTCCACCTTTTCTCCACTTTTTCTCCATTTTTTCTCTACTTTTTCTACATTTTTTTTTCAACTTTTTCTCCATTTTTTCTCCACTTTTTCTCTACTTTTTCTCCACTTTATCTCCACTTTTTCTCCACTTTTTCTCCACTTCTCCATTTTTTCTCCACTTTTTCTCCACTTTTTCTCCACTTTTTCTCCATTTTTTTTCTCCATTTTTTTCTCCACTTTTTCTCCACTTTTTCTCCACTTTTTCTCCACTTCTCCATTTTTTCTCCACTTTTTCACCACTTTTTCTCCACTTTTTCTCCATTTTTTTTCTCTACTTTTTCTCCACTTTTTCTCCACTTTTTCTCCACTTCTCCATTTTTTCTCCACTTTTTCTCCACTTTTTCTCCACTTTTTCTCCATTTTTTTTCTCCATTTTTTTCTCCACTTTTTCTCCACTTTTTCTCCACTTCTTCTCCACTTCTTCTCCACTTTTTCTCCACCTTTTCTCCACTTTTTCTACATTTTTTCTCCACTTTTTCTACACTTTTTTCTCCACTTTTTCTCCACTTCTCCACTTTTTCTCCACCTTTTCTCCACTTTTTCTACATTTTTTCTCCACTTTTTCTCCACTTCTCCACTTTTTCTCCACCTTTTCTCCACTTTTTCTCCACTTTTTCTCCATTTTTTCTCCACTTTTTCTCCACCTTTTCTCCAGTTTTTCTCCACTTTTTCTCCACTTTTTCTCCATTTTTTCTCCACTTTTTCTCCACTTTTTCTCCATTTTTTCTCCACTTTTTCTACATTTTTTCTCCACTTTTTCTATATTTTTTCTCCACTTTTTCTCCACTTTTTCCTCCACTCTTTCTCCATTTTTTCTCCACTTTTTCTCCACCTTTTCTCCACTTTTTCTCCATTTTTTCTCCATTTTTGTCCACTTTTTCTCCACTTTTTTTCAACTTTTTCTCCATTTTTTTCTCCACTTTTTCTCCACTTTTTCTCCACTTCTTCTCCATTTTTTCTCCACTTTTCTCCACTTTTTCTCCATTTTTTTCTCCACTTTTTCTCCACTTCCTCTCCACTTCTTCTCCACTTTTTCTCCACCTTTTCTCCACTTTTTCTACATTTTTTCTCCACTTTTTCTACATTTTTTTCTCCACTTTTTCTCTACTTTTTCTACATTTCTTCTCCACTTTTTCTCCACCTTTTCTCCACTTTTTCTCCATTTTTTTCTCCACTTTTTCTCCACTTTTTCTCCACTTTTTCTGCATTTTTTCTCCACTTTTTCTCCATTTTTTTCTCCACTTTTTCTCCATTTTTTTCTCCACTTTTTCTCCACTTTTTCCTCCACTTTTTCTCCATTTTTTCTCCACTTTTTCTCCACCTTTTCTCCACTTTTTCTCCACTTTTTCTCCACTTTTTCTCCATTTTTTTCTCCACTTTTTCTCCACCTTTTCTCCACTTTTTCTCCACTTTTTCTCCACTTTTTCTCCATTTTTTTCTCCACTTTTTCTCCATTTTTTCCTCCACTTTTTCTCCATTTTTTCTCCATTTTTTGTCCACTTTTTCTCCACTTTTTTTTCAACTTTTTCTCCATTTTTTTCTCCACTTTTTCTCCACCTTTTCTTCACTTTTTCTCCATTTTTTCTCCACTTTTTCTCCATTTTTTTCTCCACTTTTTCTCCACTTTTTCTCCACCTTTTCCCCACTTTTTCTACATTTTTTCTCTACTTTTTCTACATTTTTTTCTCCACTTTTTCTCTACTTTTTCTCCATTTCTTCTCCACTTTTTCTCCACCTTTTCTCCACTTTTTCTCCATTTTTTTCTCCACTTTTCTCCACTTTTTCTCCACTTTTTCTACATTTTTTCTCCATTTTTTTTCCATTTTTTCTCCACTTTTTCTCCACTTTTTCTCCACTTTTTCCTCCACTTTTTCTCCATTTTTTCTCCACTTTTTCTCCACCTTTTCTCCACTTTTTCTCCATTTTTTCTCCACTTTTTCTCCATTTTTTTCTCCAATTTTTCTCCATTTTTTCTCCATTTTTTGTCCACTTTTTCTCCACTTTTTTTTCAACTTTTTCTCCATTTTTTTCTCCACTTTTTCTCCACTTTTTCTCCACTTTTTCTCCACTTCTCCATTTTTTCTCCACTTTTTCTCCACTTTTTCTCCACTTTTTCTCCACTTTTTCTCCACTTTTTCTCTACTTTTTCTCCATTTCTTCTCCACTTTTTCTCCACCTTTTCTCCACTTTTTCTCCATTTTTTTCTCAACTTTTTCTCCACTTTTTCTCCACTTTTTCTCCATTTTTTCTCCACTTTTTCTCCACTTTTTCTCCACTTTTTCTCCACCTCTCCACTTCTTCTCCACTTTTTCTCCACCTTTTCTCCACTTTTTCTCATTTTTTTCTCCACCTTTTCTCCACTTTTTCTCCATTTTTTCTCCACTTTTTCTACATTTTTTTCTCCACTTTTTCTACATTTTTTCTCCACTTTTTCTACATTTTTTTCCCCACTTTTTCTTTACTTTTTCTCCACTTCTTCTCCACTTTTTCCGCACTTTTTCTCCACTTCTTCTCCACTTTTTCTCCACCTTTTCTCCACTTTTTCTCCACTTTTTTCTCCCCTTTTTCTCCACTTTTTCTCCATTTTTTCTCCACTTTTTCTCCACTTTTTCTCCATTTTTTTCTCCACTTTTTCTACATTTTTTCTCCACTTTTTCTACATTTTTTTCTCCACTTTTTCTCCACTTTTTCTCCACTTTGTCTCCACTTCTCCACTTTTTCTCCACTTTTTCTCCACCTTTTCTCCACTTTTTCTACATTTTTTTTCTCCACTTTTTCTCCACTTTCTCCACTTCTTCTCCACTTTTTCTCCACCTTTTCTCCACTTTTTCTACATTTTTTCTCCACTTTTTCTCCACTTTTTCTCCATTTTTTCTCCACTTTTTCTCCACTTCTTCTCCACTTCTTCTCCACTTTTTCTCCACCTTTTCTCCACTTTTTCTCAATTTTTTCTCCACCTTTTCTCCATTTTTTCTCCATTTTTTCTCCACTTTTTCTACATTTTTTTCTCCTCTTTTTCTACCATTTTTCTCCACTTTTTCTACATTTTTTTCTCCACTTTTTCTCCACTTTTTCTCCATTTTTTCTCCACTTTTTCTCCATTTTTTCTCCACTTTTTCTCCATTTTTTCTCCACTTTTTCTCCATTTTTTTCTCCACTTTTTCTCCATTTTTTTCTCCACTTTTTCTCCATTTTTTGTCCACTTTTTCTCCATTTTTTGTCCACTTTTTCTCCACTTTTTCTCCACTTTTTCTCCACTTCTTCTCCATTTTTTCTCCACTTTTTCTCCACTTTTTCTCCACTTTCTCTCCACTTTTTTTTTCCACTTTTTCTCCATTTTTTTCTCCATTTTTTTCTCCACTTTTTCTCCACTTCCTCTCCACTTCTTCTCCACTTTTTCTCCACCTTTTCTCCACTTTTTCTACATTTTTTCTCCACTTTTTCTACATTTTTTTCTCCACTTTTTCTCCACTTCCTCTCCATTTCTTCTCCACTTTTTCTCCACCTTTTCTCCACTTTTTCTACATTTTTTTCTCCACTTTTTCTCCACTTTTTCTCCACTTTTTCTACATTTTTTCTCCACTTTTTCTTCACTTTTTCTCCACTTCTCCACTTCTTCTCCACTTTTTCTACATTTTTTTCTCCACTTTTTCTCCACTTTTTCTCCACTTTTTCTCCATTTTTTCTCCACTTTTTCTACATTTTTTTCTCCACTTTTTCTCCACTTCCTCTCCATTTCTTCTCCACTTTTTCTGCACTTTTTCCTCCACTTTTTCTCCATTTTTTCTCCACTTTTTGTCCACCTTTTCTCCACTTTTTCTCCATTTTTTCTCCACTTTTTCTCCATTTTTTTCTCCACTTTTTCTCCATTTTTTTCTCCACTTTTTCTCCATTTTTTGTCCACTTTTTCTCCATTTTTTGTCCACTTTTTCTCCACTTTTTTTTCAACTTTTTCTCCATTTTTTCTCCATTTTTTCTCCACTTTTTCTCCACTTTTTCTCCACTTTTTCTCCACTTTCTCTCCACTTTTTTTTTCCACTTTTTCTCCATTTTTTTCTCCATTTTTTTCTCCACTTTTTCTCCACTTCCTCTCCACTTCTTCTCCACTTTTTCTCCACCTTTTCTCCACTTTTTCTACATTTTTTCTCCACTTTTTCTACATTTTTTTCTCCACTTTTTCTCCACTTCCTCTCCATTTCTTCTCCACTTTTTCTCCACCTTTTCTCCACTTTTTCTACATTTTTTTCTCCACTTTTTCTCCACTTTTTCTCCACTTTTTCTACATTTTTTCTCCACTTTTTCTACATTTTTTTCTCCACTTTTTCTCCACTTCCTCTCCATTTCTTCTCCACTTTTTCTCCACCTTTTCTCCACTTTTTCTCCACCTTTTCTCCACTTTTTCTCAATTTTTTCTCCACCTTTTCTCCACTTTTTCTCCATTTTTTCTCCACTTTTTCTACATTTTTTTCTCCACTTTTTCTACATTTTTTCTCCACTTTTTCTACATTTTTTCTCCACTTTTTCTTCACTTTTTCTCCACTTCTCCACTTCTTCTCCACTTTTTCTACATTTTTTTCTCCACTTTTTCTCCACTTTTTCTCCACTTTTTCTACATTTTTTCTCCACTTTTTCTACATTTTTTTCTCCACTTTTTCTCCAATTCCTCTCCATTTCTTCTCCACTTTTTCTCCACCTTTTCTCCACTTTTTCTACATTTTTTTCTCCACTTTTTCTCCACCTTTTCTCCACTTTTTCTCAATTTTTTCTCCACCTTTTCTCCACTTTTTCTCCATTTTTTCTCCACTTTTTCGACATTTTTTTCTCCACTTTTTCTACATTTTTTCTCCACTTTTTCTACATTTTTTTCTTCACTTTTTCTCCACTTTTTCTCCACTTCTCCACTTTTTCTCCACTTTTTCTCCACTTTTTCTACATTTTTCTCCACTTTTTCTACATTTTTTTCTCCACTTTTTCTCCACTTTCTCCACTTCTTCTCAACTTTTTCTCCACCTTTTCTCCACTTTTTCTACATTTTTTTCTCCACTTTTTCTCCACTTTTTCTCCATTTTTTCTCCACTTTTTCTACATTTTTTTCTCCACTTTTTCTACGCTTTTTCTCCACTTTTTCTACATTTTTTTCTCCACTTTTTCTCCACTTTTTCTCCACTTTTTCTCCACTTCTTCTCCACTTTTTCTCCACCTTTTCTCCACTTTTTCTCGATTTTTTCTCCACTTTTTCTCCACTTTTTCTCCATTTTTTCTCCACTTTTTCTCTACTTTTTCTCCATTTTTTCTCCACTTTTTCTCCACTTTTTCTCCACTTTTTCTCCATTTTTTCTCCACTTTTTCTCCATTTTTTTTCAACTTTTTCTCCATTTTTTCTCCACTTTTTCTCCACTTTTTCTCTATTTTTTTCAACTTTTTCTCCATTTTTTCACCATTTTTTTCTCCACTTTTTCTCCACTTTTTCTCCTCTTCTCCACTTCTTCTCCACTTTTTCTCCACCTTTTCTCCACTAATTCTCCATTTTTTCTCCACTTTTTCTACAATTTTTCTCCACTTTTTCTCCACTTTTTCTCCACCTTTTCTCCACTTTTTCTACATTTTTCTCCACTTTTTCTACATTTTTTTCTCCACTTTTTCTCCACTTTCTCCACTTCTTCTCCACCTTTTCTCCACTTTTTCTACATTTTTTTCTCCACTTTTTCTCCACCTTTTCTCCATTTTTTCTCCACTTTTTCTCCACTTTTTCTCCACTTTTTCTCCACTTCTTCTCCACTTCTTCTCCACTTTTTCTCCACCTTTTCTCCACTTTTTCTCAATTTTTTCTCCACCTTTTCTCCACTTTTTCTCCATTTTTTCTCCACTTTTTCTACATTTTTTTCTCCACTTTTTCTACATTTTTTCTCCACTTTTTCTACATTTTTTTCTCCACTTTTTCTCCACTTTTTCCTCCACTTTTTCTCCATTTTTTCTCCACTTTTTCTCCACCTTTTCTCCACTTTTTCTCCATTTTTTCTCCACTTTTTCTCCATTTTTTTCTCCACTTTTTCTCCATTTTTTTCTCCACTTTTTCTCCATTTTTTCTCCACTTTTTCTCCATTTTTTGTCCACTTTTTCTCCACTTTTTTTTCAACTTTTTCTCCATTTTTTCTCCACTTTTTCTCCACTTTTTCTCCACTTCTTCTCCATTTTTTCTCCACTTTTTCTCCACTTTTTCTCCACTTTCTCTCCACTTTTTTTTTCCACTTTTTCTCCATTTTTTTCTCCACTTTTTCTCCACTTCCTCTCCACTTCTTCTCCACTTTTTCTCCACCTTTTCTCCACTTTTTCTACATTTTTTCTCCACTTTTTCTACATTTTTTTCTCCACTTTTTCTCCACTTTTTCTACATTTTTTCTCCACTTTTTCTTCACTTTTTCCTCCACTTCTCCACTTCTCCACTTTTTCTACATTTTTTTCTCCACTTTTTCTCCACTTTTTCTCCACTTTTTCTACATTTTTTCTCCACTTTTTCTACATTTTTTTCTCCACTTTTTCTCCACTTCCTCTCCATTTCTTCTCCACTTTTTCTCCACCTTTTCTCCACTTTTTCTACATTTTTTTCTCCACTTTTTCTCCACCTTTTCTCCACTTTTTCTCAATTTTTTCTCCACCTTTTCTCCACTTTTTCTCCATTTTTTTCTCCACTTTTTCTACATTTTTTTCTCCACTTTTTCTACATTTTTTCTCCACTTTTTCTACATTTTTTCCCCACTTTTTCTTTACTTTTTCTCCACTTCTTCTCCACCTTTTCTCCACCTTTTCTCCACTTTTTCTACATTTTTTCTCCACTTTTTCTTCACTTTTTCTCCACTTCTCCACTTCTTCTCCACTTTTTCTACATTTTTTTCTCCACTTTTTCTCCACTTTTTCTCCACTTTTTCTACATTTTTTCTCCACTTTTTCTACATTTTTTTCTCCACTTTTTCTACATTTTTCTCCACTTTTTCTACATTTTTTTCTCCACTTTTTCTCCACTTTCTCCACTTCTTCTCCACTTTTTCTCCACCTTTTCTCCACTTTTTCTACATTTTTTTCTCCACTTTTTCTCCACTTTTTCTCCATTTTTTCTCCACTTTTTCTCCACTTTTTCTCCATTTTTTCTCCACCTTTTCTCCACTTTTTCTCCATTTTTTCTCCACTTTTTCTACATTTTTTTCTCCACTTTTTCTACGCTTTTTCTCCACTTTTTCTACATTTTTTTCTCCACTTTTTCTCCACTTTTTCTCCACTTTTTCTCCACTTCTTCTCCACTTTTTCTCCACCTTTTCTCCACTTTTTCTCGATTTTTTCTCCACTTTTTCTCCACTTTTTCTCCACTTTTTCTCCATTTTTTCTCCACTTTTTCTCTACTTTTTCTCCATTTTTTCTCCACTTTTTCTCCACTTTTTCTCCACTTTTTCTCCATTTTTTCTCCACTTTTTCTCCATTTTTTTTCAACTTTTTCTCCATTTTTTCTCCACTTTTTCTCCACTTTTTCTCTATTTTTTTCAACTTTTTCTCCATTTTTTCACTATTTTTTTCTCCACTTTTTCTCCTCTTCTCCACTTCTTCTCCACTTTTTCTCCACCTTTTCTCCACTAATTCTCCATTTTTTCTCCACTTTTTCTACAATTTTTCTCTACTTTTTCTCCACTTTTTCTCCACCTTTTCTCCACCTTTTCTCCACTTTTTCTACATTTTTCTCCACTTTTTCTACATTTTTTTCTCCACTTTTTCTCCACTTTCTCCACTTCTTCTCCACCTTTTCTCCACTTTTTCTACATTTTTTTCTCCACTTTTTCTCCACCTTTTCTCCATTTTTTCTCCACTTTTTCTCCACTTTTTCTCCACTTCTTCTCCACTTCTTCTCCACTTTTTCTCCACCTTTTCTCCACTTTTTCTCAATTTTTTCTCCACCTTTTCTCCACTTTTTCTCCATTTTTTCTCCACTTTTTCTACATTTTTTTCTCCACTTTTTCTACATTTTTTCTCCACTTTTTCTACATTTTTTTCTCCACTTTTTCCTCCACTTTTTCTCCATTTTTTCTCCACTTTTTCTCCACCTTTTCTCCACTTTTTCTCCATTTTTTCTCCACTTTTTCTCCATTTTTTTCTCCATTTTTTCTCCATTTTTTTCTCCACTTTTTCTCCATTTTTTGTCCACTTTTTCTCCATTTTTTGTCCACTTTTTCTCCACTTTTTTTTCAACTTTTTCTCCATTTTTTCTCCACTTTTTCTCCACTTTTTCTCCACTTCTTCTCCATTTTTTCTCCACTTTTTCTCCACTTTTTCTCCACTTTCTCTCCACTTTTTTTTTCCACTTTTTCTCCATTTTTTTCTCCACTTTTTCTCCACTTCCTCTCCACTTCTTCTCCACTTTTTCTCCACCTTTTCTCCACTTTTTCTACATTTTTTCTCCACTTTTTCTACATTTTTTTCTCCACTTTTTCTCCACTTTTTCTACATTTTTTCTCCACTTTTTCTACATTATTTTCTACACTTCTTCTCCACTTTTTCTACATTTTTTTCTCCACTTTTTCTCCACTTTTTCTCCACTTTTTCTACATTTTTTCTCCACTTTTTCTACATTTTTTTCTCCACTTTTTCTCCACTTCCTCTCCATTTCTTCTCCACTTTTTCTCCACCTTTTCTCCACTTTTTCTACATTTTTTTCTCCACTTTTTCTCCACCTTTTCTCCACTTTTTCTCCATTTTTTCTCCACTTTTTCTACATTTTTTTCTCCACTTTTTCTACATTTTTTCTCCACTTTTTCTACATTTTTTCCCCACTTTTTCTTTACTTTTTCTCCACTTCTTCTCCACTTTTTCTCCACCTTTTCTCCACTTTTTCTACATTTTTTCTCCACTTTTTCTTCACTTTTTCTCCACTTCTCCACTTCTTCTCCACTTTTTCTACATTTTTTTCTCCACTTTTTCTCCACTTTTTCTACATTTTTTCTCCACTTTTTCTACATTTTTTTCTCCACTTTTTCTCCACTTCCTCTCCATTTCTTCTCCACTTTTTCTCCACCTTTACTCCACTTTTTCTACATTTTTTTCTCCACTTTTTCTCCACCTTTTCTCCACTTTTTCTCAATTTTTTCTCCACCTTTTCTCCACTTTTTCTACATTTTTTCTCCACTTTTTCTACATTTTTTTCTCCACTTTTTCTACATTTTTTTCCCCACTTTTTCTTTACTTTTTCTCCACTTCTTCTCCACTTTTTCTCCACTTCTTCTCCATTTTTTCTCCACCTTTTCTCCACTTTTTCTCAATTTTTTCTCCTCCCTTTCTCCACTTTTTCTCCATTTTTTCTCCACTTTTTCTACATTTTTTTCTCCATTTTTTCTCCACTTTTTCTACATTTTTTCTCCACTTTTTCTACATTTTTTTCTTCACTTTTTCTCCACTTTTTCTCCACTTCTCCACTTTTTCTCCACTTTTTCTCCACCTTTTCTCCACTTTTTCTACATTTTTCTCCACTTTTTCTACATTTTTTTCTCCACTTTTTCTCCACTTTCTCCACTTTTTCTCCACCTTTTCTCCACTTTTTCTACATTTTTTTCTCCACTTTTTCTCCACTTTTTCTCCATTTTGTCTCCACTTTTTCTCCACTTTTTCTCCACTTCTTCTCCACTTCTTCTCCACTTTTTCTCCACCTTTTCTCCACTTTTTCTCAATTTTTTCTCCACCTTTTCTCCACTTTTTCTCCATTTTTTCTCCACTTTTTCTACATTTTTTGTCTCCACTTTTTCTACGCTTTTTCTCCACTTTTTCTACATTTTTTTCTCCACTTTTTCTCCACTTTTTCTCCACTTCTTCTCCACTTTTTCTCCACCTTTTCTCCACTTTTTCTCGATTTTTTTCTCCACTTCTTCTCCACTTTTTCTCCACCTTTTCTCCACTTTTTCTCGATTTTTTCTCCACTTTTTCTCCACTTTTTCTCCACTCTTTCTCCATTTTTTCTCCACTTTTTCTCCATTTTTTCTCCACTTTTTCTCCACTTTTTCTCCACTTTTTCTCCATTTTTTTCCACTTTTTCTCCATTTTTTTCAACTTTTTCTCCATTTTTTTCTCCACCTTTTCTCCACTTTTTCTACATTTTTCTCCACTTTTTCTACATTTTTTTCTCCACTTTTTCTCCACTTTCTCCACTTTTTCTCCACCTTTTCTCCACTTTTTCTACATTTTTTTCTCCACTTTTTCTCCACTTTTTCTCCATTTTGTCTCCACTTTTTCTCCACTTTTTCTCCACTTCTTCTCCACTTCTTCTCCACTTTTTCTCCACCTTTTCTCCACTTTTTCTCAATTTTTTCTCCACCTTTTCTCCACTTTTTCTCCATTTTTTCTCCACTTTTTCTACATTTTTTGTCTCCACTTTTTCTACGCTTTTTCTCCACTTTTTCTACATTTTTTTCTCCACTTTTTCTCCACTTTTTCTCCACTTCTTCTCCACTTTTTCTCCACCTTTTCTCCACTTTTTCTCGATTTTTTCTCCACTTTTTCTCCACTTTTTCTCCACTCTTTCTCCATTTTTTCTCCACTTTTTCTCCACTTTTTCTCCATTTTTTCTCCACTTTTTCTCCACTTTTTCTCCACTTTTTCTCCATTTTTTTTCCACTTTTTCTCCATTTTTTTCAACTTTTTCTCCATTTTTTCTCCACTTTTTCTCCACTTTTTCTCCATTTTTTTCAACTTTTTCTCCATTTTTTCACCATTTTTTTCCTCCACTTTTTCTCCACTTTTTCTCCTCTTCTCCAATTCTTCTCCACTTTTTCTCCACCTTTTCTCCACTTTTTCTCCATTTTTTCTCCACTTTTTCTACATATTTTTCTCCACTTTTTCTCCACTTTTTCTCCACTTTTTCTCCACTTTCTCTCCACTTTTTTTTCCACTTTTTCTCCATTTTTTTCTCCATTTTTTTCTCCACTTTTTCTCCACTTCCTCTCCACTTCTTCTCCACTTTTTCTCCACCTTTTCTCCACTTTTTCTACATTTTTTCTCCACTTTTTCTACATTTTTTTCTCCACTTTTTCTCCACTTCCTCTCCATTTCTTCTCCACTTTTTCTCCACCTTTTCTCCACTTTTTCTACATTTTTTTCTCCACTTTTTCTCCACTTTTTCTCCACTTTTTCTACATTTTTTCTCCACTTTTTCTTCACTTTTTCTCCACTTCTCCACTTCTTCTCCACTTTTTCTACATTTTTTTCTCCACTTCTTCTCCACTTTTTCTACATTTTTTCTCCACTTTTTCTACATTTTTTTCTTCACTTTTTCTCCACTTTTTCTCCACTTTTTCTCCACTTCTCCACTTTTTCTCCACTTTTTCTCCACCTTTTCTCCACTTTTTCTACATTTTTCTCCACTTTTTCTACATTTTTTTCTCCACTTTTTCTCCACTTTCTCCACTTTTTCTCCACCTTTTCTCCACTTTTTCTACATTTTTTTCTCCACTTTTTCTCCACTTTTTCTCCATTTTGTCTCCACTTTTTCTCCACTTTTTCTCCACTTCTTCTCCACTTCTTCTCCACTTTTTCTCCACCTTTTCTCCACTTTTTCTCAATTTTTTCTCCACCTTTTCTCCACTTTTTCTCCATTTTTTCTCCACTTTTTCTACATTTTTTGTCTCCACTTTTTCTACGCTTTTTCTCCACTTTTTCTACATTTTTTTCTCCACTTTTTCTACATTTTTTTCTCCACTTTTTCTACATTTTTTCTCCACTTTTTCTACATTTTTTTCCCCACTTTTTCTTTACTTTTTCTCCACTTCTTCTCCACTTTTTCTCCACCTTTTCTCCACTTTTTCTACATTTTTTCTCCACTTTTTCTCCACTTTTTCTCCACTCTTTCTCCATTTTTTCTCCACTTTTTCTCCACTTTTTCTCCATTTTTTCTCCACTTTTTCTCCACTTTTTCTCCACTTTTTCTCCATTTTTTTCCACTTTTTCTCCATTTTTTTCAACTTTTTCTCCATTTTTTCTCCACTTTTTCTCCACTTTTTCTCCATTTTTTTCAACTTTTTCTCCATTTTTTCACCATTTTTTTCCTCCACTTTTTCTCCACTTTTTCTCCTCTTCTCCAATTCTTCTCCACTTTTTCTCCACCTTTTCTCCACTTTTTCTCCATTTTTTCTCCACTTTTTCTACATATTTTTCTCCACTTTTTCTCCACTTTTTCTCCACTTTTTCTCCACTTTCTCTCCACTTTTTTTTCCACTTTTTCTCCATTTTTTTCTCCATTTTTTTCTCCACTTTTTCTCCACTTCCTCTCCACTTCTTCTCCACTTTTTCTCCACCTTTTCTACATTTTTTCTCCCCTTTTTCTACATTTTTTTCTCCACTTTTTCTCCACTTCCTCTCCATTTCTTCTCCACTTTTTCTCCACCTTTTCTCCACTTTTTCTACATTTTTTTCTCCACTTTTTCTCCACTTTTTCTCCACTTTTTCTACATTTTTTCTCCACTTTTTCTTCACTTTTTCTCCACTTCTCCACTTCTTCTCCACTTTTTCTACATTTTCTTCTCCACTTTTTCTCCACTTTTTCTCCACTTTTTCTACATTTTTTCTCCACTTTTTCTACATTTTTTTCTCCACTTTTTCTCCACTTCCTCTCCATTTCTTCTCCACTTTTTCTCCACCTTTTCTCCACTTTTTCTACATTTTTTTCTCCACTTTTTCTCCACCTTTTCTCCACTTTTTCTCAATTTTTTCTCCACCTTTTCTCCACTTTTTCTACATTTTTTTCTCCACTTTTTCTACATTTTTTTCTCCACTTTTTCTACATTTTTTCTCCACTTTTTCTACATTTTTTTCCCCACTTTTTCTTTACTTTTTCTCCACTTCTTCTCCACTTTTTCTCCACCTTTTCTCCACTTTTTCTACATTTTTTCTCCACTTTTTCTTCACTTTTTCTCCACTTCTCCACTTCTTCTCCACTTTTTCTACATTTTTTTCTCCACTTTTTCTCCACTTTTTCTCCACATTTTCTACATTTTTTCTCCACTTTTTCTACATTTTTTTCTCCACTTTTTCTCCACTTCCTCTCCATTTCTTCTCCACTTTTTCTCCACCTTTTCTCCACTTTTTCTACATTTTTTTCTCCACTTTTTCTCCACCTTTTCTCCACTTTTTCTCAATTTTTTCTCCACCTTTTCTCCACTTTTTCTAAATTTTTTCTCCACTTTTTCTACATTTTTTTCTCCACTTTTTCTACATTTTTTCTCCACTTTTTCTACATTTTTTTCCCCACTTTTTCTTTACTTTTTCTCCACTTCTTCTCCACTTTTTCTCCACTTTTTCTCCACTTCTTCTCCACTTTTTCTCCACCTTTTCTCCACTTTTTCTCAATTTTTTCTCCACCTTTTCTCCACTTTTTCTCCATTTTTTCTCCACTTTTTCTACATTTTTTTCTCCACTTTTTCTACATTTTTTCTCCACTTTTTCTACATTTTTTTCTTCACTTTTTCTCCACTTTTTCTCCACTTTTTCTCCACTTCTCCACTTTTTCTCCACTTTTTCTCCACCTTTTCTCCACTTTTTCTACATTTTTCTCCACTTTTTCTACATTTTTTTCTCCACTTTTTCTCCACTTTCTCCACTTCTTCTCCACTTTTTCTCCACCTTTTCTCCACTTTTTCTACATTTTTTTCTCCACTTTTTCTCCACTTTTTCTCCATTTTTTCTCCACTTTTTCTCCACTTTTTCTCCACTTCTTCTCCACTTCTTCTCCACTTTTTCTCCACCTTTTCTCCACTTTTTCTCAATTTTTTCTCCACCTTTTCTCCACTTTTTCTCCATTTTTTCTCCACTTTTTCTACATTTTTTTCTCCACTTTTTCTACATTTTTTCTCCACTTTTTCTACATTTTTTTCTCCACTTTTTCTCCACTTTTTCCTCCACTTTTTCTACATTTTTTCTCCACTTTTTCTCCACCTTTTCTCCACTTTTTCTCCATTTTTTCTCCACTTTTTCTCCATTTTTTTCTCCACTTTTTCTCCATTTTTTTCTCCACTTTTTCTCCATTTTTTGTTCACTTTTTCTCCATTTTTTGTCCACTTTTTCTCCACTTTTTCTCCACTTTTTCTCCACTTTTTCTCCACTTCTTCTTCATTTTTTCTCCACTTTTTCTCCACTTTTTCTCCACTTTCTCTCCACTTTTTTTTTCCACTTTTTCTCCATTTTTTCCTCCATTTTTTTCTCCACTTTTTCTCCACTTCCTCTCCACTTCTTCTCCACTTTTTCTCCACCTTTTCTCCACTTTTTCTACATTTTTTTCTCCACTTTTTCTCCACCTTTTCTCCACTTTTTCTCAATTTTTTCTCCACCTTTTCTCCACTTTTTCTCCATTTTTTCTCCACTTTTTCTACATTTTTTTCTCCACTTTTTCTACATTTTTTCTCCACTTTTTCTACATTTTTTTTCCCCACTTTTTCTTTACTTTTTCTCCACTTCTTCTCCACTTTTTCTACACCTTTTCTCCACTTTTTCTACATTTTTTCTCCACTTTTTCTTCACTTTTTCTCCACTTCTCCACTTCTTCTCCACTTTTTCTACATTTTTTTCTCCACTTTTTCTCCACTTCTTCTCCACTTTTTCTACACCTTTTCTCCACTTTTTCTCCATTTTGTCTCCACTTTTTCTCCACTTTTTCTCCACTTCTTCTCCACTTCTTCTCCACTTTTTCTCCACCTTTTCTCCACTTTTTCTCAATTTTTTCTCCACCTTTTCTCCACTTTTTCTCCATTTTTTCTCCACTTTTTCTACATTTTTTGTCTCCACTTTTTCTACGCTTTTTCTCCACTTTTTCTACATTTTTTTCTCCACTTTTTCTCCACTTTTTCTCCACTTCTTCTCCACTTTTTCTCCACCTTTTCTCCACTTTTTCTCGATTTTTTCTCCACTTTTTCTCCACTTTTTCTCCACTCTTTCTCCATTTTTTCTCCACTTTTTCTCCACTTTTTCTCCATTTTTTCTCCACTTTTTCTCCACTTTTTCTCCACTTTTTCTCCATTTTTTTTCCACTTTTTCTCCATTTTTTCAACTTTTTCTCCATTTTTTCTCCACTTTTTCTCCACTTTTTCTCCATTTTTTTCAACTTTTTCTCCATTTTTTCACCATTTTTTTCCTCCACTTTTTCTCCACTTTTTCTCCTCTTCTCCAATTCTTCTCCACTTTTTCTCCACCTTTACTCCACTTTTTCTCCATTTTTTCTCCACTTTTTCTACATATTTTTCTCCACTTTTTCTCCACTTTTTCTCCACTTTTTCTCCACTTTCTCTCCACTTTTTTTTTCCACTTTTTCTCCATTTTTTTCTCCATTTTTTTCTCCACTTTTTCTCCACTTCCTCTCCACTTCTTCTCCACTTTTTCTCCACCTTTTCTCCACTTTTTCTACATTTTTTCTCCACTTTTTCTACATTTTTTTCTCCACTTTTTCTCCACTTCCTCTCCATTTCTTCTCCACTTTTTCTCCACCTTTTCTCCACTTTTTCTACATTTTTTTCTCCACTTTTTCTCCACTTTTTCTCCACTTTTTCTACATTTTTTCTCCACTTTTTCTTCACTTTTTCTCCACTTCTCCACTTCTTCTCCACTTTTTCTACATTTTTTTCTCCACTTCTTCTCCACTTTTTCTACATTTTTTCTCCACTTTTTCTACATTTTTTTCTTCACTTTTTCTCCACTTTTTCTCCACTTTTTCTCCACTTCTCCACTTTTTCTCCACTTTTTCTCCACCTTTTCTCCACTTTTTCTACATTTTTCTCCACTTTTTCTACATTTTTTTCTCCACTTTTTCTCCACTTTCTCCACTTTTTCTCCACCTTTTCTCCACTTTTTCTACATTTTTTTCTCCACTTTTTCTCCACTTTTTCTCCATTTTGTCTCCACTTTTTCTCCACTTTTTCTCCACTTCTTCTCCACTTCTTCTCCACTTTTTCTCCACCTTTTCTCCACTTTTTCTCAATTTTTTCTCCACCTTTTCTCCACTTTTTCTCCATTTTTTCTCCACTTTTTCTACATTTTTTGTCTCCACTTTTTCTACGCTTTTTCTCCACTTTTTCTACATTTTTTTCTCCACTTTTTCTACATTTTTTTCTCCACTTTTTCTACATTTTTTCTCCACTTTTTCTACATTTTTTTCCCCACTTTTTCTTTACTTTTTCTCCACTTCTTCTCCACTTTTTCTCCACCTTTTCTCCACTTTTTCTACATTTTTTCTCCACTTTTTCTCCACTTTTTCTCCACTCTTTCTCCATTTTTTCTCCACTTTTTCTCCACTTTTTCTCCATTTTTTCTCCACTTTTTCTCCACTTTTTCTCCACTTTTTCTCCATTTTTTTCCACTTTTTCTCCATTTTTTTCAACTTTTTCTCCATTTTTTCTCCACTTTTTCTCCACTTTTTCTCCATTTTTTTCAACTTTTTCTCCATTTTTTCACCATTTTTTTCCTCCACTTTTTCTCCACTTTTTCTCCTCTTCTCCAATTCTTCTCCACTTTTTCTCCACCTTTTCTCCACTTTTTCTCCATTTTTTCTCCACTTTTTCTACATATTTTTCTCCACTTTTTCTCCACTTTTTCTCCACTTTTTCTCCACTTTCTCTCCACTTTTTTTTCCACTTTTTCTCCATTTTTTTCTCCATTTTTTTCTCCACTTTTTCTCCACTTCCTCTCCACTTCTTCTCCACTTTTTCTCCACCTTTTCTACATTTTTTCTCCCCTTTTTCTACATTTTTTTCTCCACTTTTTCTCCACTTCCTCTCCATTTCTTCTCCACTTTTTCTCCACCTTTTCTCCACTTTTTCTACATTTTTTTCTCCACTTTTTCTCCACTTTTTCTCCACTTTTTCTACATTTTTTCTCCACTTTTTCTTCACTTTTTCTTCACTTCTCCACTTCTTCTCCACTTTTTCTACATTTTTTTCTCCACTTTTTCTCCACTTTTTCTCCACTTTTTCTACATTTTTTCTCCACTTTTTCTACATTTTTTTCTCCACTTTTTCTCCACTTCCTCTCCATTTCTTCTCCACTTTTTCTCCACCTTTTCTCCACTTTTTCTACATTTTTTTCTCCACTTTTTCTCCACCTTTTCTCCACTTTTTCTCAATTTTTTCTCCACCTTTTCTCCACTTTTTCTACATTTTTTTCTCCACTTTTTCTACATTTTTTTCTCCACTTTTTCTACATTTTTTTCCCCACTTTTTCTTTACTTTTTCTCCACTTCTTCTCCACTTTTTCTCCACCTTTTCTCCACTTTTTCTACATTTTTTCTCCACTTTTTCTTCACTTTTTCTCCACTTCTCCACTTCTTCTCCACTTTTTCTACATTTTTTTCTCCACTTTTTCTCCACTTTTTCTCCACATTTTCTACATTTTTTCTCCACTTTTTCTACATTTTTTTCTCCACTTTTTCTCCACTTCCTCTCCATTTCTTCTCCACTTTTTCTCCACCTTTTCTCCACTTTTTCTACATTTTTTTCTCCACTTTTTCTCCACCTTTTCTCCACTTTTTCTCAATTTTTTCTCCACCTTTTCTCCACTTTTTCTAAATTTTTTCTCCACTTTTTCTACATTTTTTTCTCCACTTTTTCTACATTTTTTCTCCACTTTTTCTACATTTTTTTCCCCACTTTTTCTTTACTTTTTCTCCACTTCTTCTCCACTTTTTCTCCACTTTTTCTCCACTTCTTCTCCACTTTTTCTCCACCTTTTCTCCACTTTTTCTCAATTTTTTCTCCACCTTTTCTCCACTTTTTCTCCATTTTTTCTCCACTTTTTCTACATTTTTTTCTCCACTTTTTCTACATTTTTTCTCCACTTTTTCTACATTTTTTTCTTCACTTTTTCTCCACTTTTTCTCCACTTTTTCTCCACTTCTCCACTTTTTCTCCACTTTTTCTCCACCTTTTCTCCACTTTTTCTACATTTTTCTCCACTTTTTCTACATTTTTTTCTCCACTTTTTCTCCACTTTCTCCACTTCTTCTCCACTTTTTCTCCACCTTTTCTCCACTTTTTCTACATTTTTTTCTCCACTTTTTCTCCACTTTTTCTCCATTTTTTCTCCACTTTTTCTCCACTTTTTCTCCACTTCTTCTCCACTTCTTCTCCACTTTTTCTCCACCTTTTCTCCACTTTTTCTCCATTTTTTCTCCACTTTTTCTACATTTTTTTCTCCACTTTTTCTACATTTTTTCTCCACTTTTTCTACATTTTTTTCTCCACTTTTTCTCCACTTTTTCCTCCACTTTTTCTACATTTTTTCTCCACTTTTTCTCCACCTTTTCTCCACTTTTTCTCCATTTTTTCTCCACTTTTTCTCCATTTTTTTCTCCACTTTTTCTCCATTTTTTTCTCCACTTTTTCTCCATTTTTTGTTCACTTTTTCTCCATTTTTTGTCCACTTTTTCTCCACTTTTTCTCCACTTTTTCTCCACTTTTTCTCCACTTCTTCTTCATTTTTTCTCCACTTTTTCTCCACTTTTTCTCCACTTTCTCTCCACTTTTTTTTTCCACTTTTTCTCCATTTTTTCCTCTATTTTTTTCTCCACTTTTTCTCCACTTCCTCTCCACTTCTTCTCCACTTTTTCTCCACCTTTTCTCCACTTTTTCTACATTTTTTTCTCCACTTTTTCTCCACCTTTTCTCCACTTTTTCTCAATTTTTTCTCCACCTTTTCTCCACTTTTTCTCCATTTTTTCTCCACTTTTTCTACATTTTTTTCTCCACTTTTTCTACATTTTTTCTCCACTTTTTCTACATTTTTTTTCCCCACTTTTTCTTTACTTTTTCTCCACTTCTTCTCCACTTTTTCTACACCTTTTCTCCACTTTTTCTACATTTTTTCTCCACTTTTTCTTCACTTTTTCTCCACTTCTCCACTTCTTCTCCACTTTTTCTACATTTTTTTCTCCACTTTTTCTCCACTTTTTCTACATTTTTTCTCCACTTTTTCTCCACTTTCTCCACTTCTTCTCCAGTTTTTCTCCACCTTTTCTCCACTTTTTCTACATTTTTTTCTCCACTTTTTCTCCACTTTTTCTCCACTTTTTCTCCACTTTTTCTCCACTTTTTCTCCACTTTTTCTCCACTTCTTCTCCACTTCTTCTCCACTTTTTCTCCACCTTTTCTCCACTTTTTCTCAATTTTTTCTCCACCATTTCTCCACTTTTTCTCCATTTTTTCTCCACTTTTTCTACATTTTTTTCTCCACTTTTTCTACATTTTCTCTCCACTTTTTCTACATTTTTTTCTCCACTTTTTCTCCACTTTTTCCTCCACTTTTTCTCCATTTTTTCTCCACTTTTTCTCCACCTTTTCTCCACTTTTTCTCCATTTTTTCTCCACTTTTTCTCCACTTTTTCTCCACTTCTTCTTCATTTTTTCTCCACTTTTTCTCCACCTTTTCTCCACTTTTTCTACATTTTTTTCTCCACTTTTTCTCCACCTTTTCTCCACTTTTTCTCAATTTTTTTCTCCACCTTTTCTCCACTTTTTCTCCATTTTTTCTCCACTTTTTCTACATTTTTTTCTCCACTTTTTCTACATTTTTTCTCCACTTTTTCTACATTTTTTTTCCCCACTTTTTCTTTACTTTTTCTCCACTTCTTCTCCACTTTTTCTACACCTTTTCTACACCTTTTCTCCACTTTTTCTACATTTTTTCTCCACTTTTTCTTCACTTTTTCTCCACTTCTCCACTTCTTCTCCACTTTTTCTACATTTTTTTCTCCACTTTTTCTCCACTTTTTCTACATTTTTTCTCCACTTTTTCTCCACTTTCTCCACTTCTTCTCCAGTTTTTCTCCACCTTTTCTCCACTTTTTCTACATTTTTTTCTCCACTTTTTCTCCACTTTTTCTCCACTTTTTCTCCACTTTTTCTCCACTTTTTCTCCACTTTTTCTCCACTTCTTCTCCACTTCTTCTCCACTTTTTCTCCACCTTTTCTCCACTTTTTCTCAATTTTTTCTCCACCATTTCTCCACTTTTTCTCCATTTTTTCTCCACTTTTTCTACATTTTTTTCTCCACTTTTTCTACATTTTCTCTCCACTTTTTCTACATTTTTTTCTCCACTTTTTCTCCACTTTTTCTCCACCTTTTCTCCACTTTTTCTCCATTTTTTCTCCACTTTTTCTCCATTTTTTTCTCCACTTTTTCTCCATTTTTTTCTCCACTTTTTCTCCATTTTTTCTCCACTTTTTCTCCACTTTTTCTCCACTTTTTCTCCACTTCTTCTTCATTTTTTCTCCACTTTTTCTCCACTTTTTCTCCACTTTCTCTCCACTTTTTTTTTTCCACTTTTTCTCCATTTTTTCCTCCATTTTTTTCTCCACTTTTTCTCCACTTCCTCTCCACTTCTTCTCCACTTTTTCTCCACCTTTTCTCCACTTTTTCTACATTTTTTCTCCACTTTTTCTACATTTTTTTCTCCACTTTTTCTCCACTTCCTCTCCATTTCTTCTCCACTTTTTCTCCACCTTTTCTCCACTTTTTCTACATTTTTTCTCCACTTTTTCTACATTTTTTTCTCCACTTTTTCTCCACTTCCTCTCCATTTCTTCTCCACTTTTTCTCCACCTTTTCTCCACTTTTTCTACATTTTTTTCTCCACTTTTTCTCCACTTTTTCTCCACTTTTTCTACATTTTTTCTCCACTTTTTCTTCACTTTTTCCTCCACTTCTCCACTTCTTCTCCACTTTTTCTACATTTTTTTCTCCACTTTTTTTCCACTTTTTCTAAATTTTTTCCACTTTTTCTACATTTTTTTCTCCACTTTTTCTCCACTTCCTCTCCATTTCTTCTCCACTTTTTCTCCACCTTTTCTCCACTTTTTCTACATTTTTTTCTCCACTTTTTCTCCACCTTTTCTCCACTTTTTCTCAATTTTTTCTCCACCTTTTCTCCACTTTTTCTCCATTTTTTCTCCACTTTTTCTACATTTTTTTCTCCACTTTTTCTACATTTTTTCTCCACTTTTTCTACATTTTTTTCCCCACTTTTTCTTTACTTTTTCTCCACTTCTTCTCCACTTTTTCTACACCTTTTCACCACTTTTTCTACATTTTTTCTCCACTTTTTCTTCACTTTTTCTCCACTTCTCCACTTCTCCACTTTTTCTACATTTTTTTCTCCACTTTTTCTCCACTTTTTCTACATTTTTTCTCCACTTTTTCTAAATTTTTTTCTCCACTTTTTCTCCACTTCCTCTCCATTTCTTCTCCACCTTTTCTCCACTTTTTCTAAATTTTTTTCTCCACTTTTTCTCCACCTTTTCTCCACTTTTTCTCAATTTTTTCTCCACCTTTTCTCCACTTTTTCTCCATTTTTTCTCCACTTTTTCTACATTTTTTTCTCCACTTTTTCTACATTTTTTCTCCACTTTTTCTACATTTTTTCCCCACTTTTTCTTTACTTTTTCTCCACTTCTCCACTTTTTCTCCACTTTTTCTCCACTTCTCCACTTTTTCTCCACCTTTTCTCCACTTTTTCTCAATTTTTTCTCCACCTTTTCTCCACTTTTTCTCCATTTTTTCTCCACTTTTTCTACATTTTTTCTCCACTTTTTCTACATTTTTTCTCCACTTTTTCTACATTTTTTTCTTCACTTTTTCTCCACTTTTTCTCCACTTCTCCACTTTTTCTCCACTTTTTCTCCACCTTTTCTCCACTTTTTCTACATTTTTCTCCACTTTTTCTACATTTTTTTCTCCACTTTTTCTCCACTTTCTCCACTTCTTCTCCACTTTTTCTCCACCTTTTCTCCACTTTTTCTACATTTTTTTCTCCACTTTTTCTCCACTTTTTCTCCATTTTTTCTCCACTTTTTCTCCACTTTTTCTCCACTTTTTCTCCACTTCTTCTCCACTTCTCCACTTTTTCTCCACCTTTTCTCCACTTTTTCTCCACTTTTTCTCCACTTTTTCTCAATTTTTTCTCCACCTTTTCTCCACTTTTTCTCCATTTTTTCTCCACTTTTTCTACATTTTTTTCTCCACTTTTTCTACGCTTTTTCTCCACTTTTTCTACATTTTTTTCTCCACTTTTTCTCCACTTTTTCTCCACTTCTTCTCCACTTTTTCTCCACCTTTTCTCCACTTTTTCTCGATTTTTTCTCCACTTTTTCTCTACTTTTTCTCCACTTTTTCTCCATTTTTTCTCCACTTTTTCTCCACTTTTTCTCCATTTTTTCTCCACTTTTTCTCCACTTTTTCTCCACTTTTTCTCCATTTTTTCTCCACTTTTTCTCCATTTTTTTTCAACTTTTTCTCCATTTTTTCTCCACTTTTTCTCCACTTTTTCTCCTTTTTTTTCAACTTTTTCTCCATTTTTTCACCATTTTTTTCTCCACTTTTTCTCCACTTTTTCTCCTCTTCTCCACTTCTTCTCCACTTTTTCTCCACCTTTTCTCCACTTTTTCTCCATTTTTTCTCCACTTTTTCTACATATTTTTCTCCACTTTTTCTCCACTTTTTCTCCACTTTTTCTCCATTTTTTTCTCCAATTTTTTCTCCACTTTTTCTCCACTTTTTCTCCACCTTCTCCACTTCTTCTCCACTTTTTCTCCACCTTTTCTCCACTTTTTCTACATTTTTTCTCCACTTTTTCTACATTTTTTCTCCACTTTTTCTCCACTTTTTCTACATTTTTGTCTCCATTTTTTTCTCCATTTTTTCTCCACTTTTTCTCCACTTTTTCTCCGTTCTTTTTCTATGGTCGGTCTACCCATTAGCTCTGCCATGCATCGCGAAGCTCTACACCTACTGCACATGTTACTTTATGATTGACATCTCTTTCGTACCAGAGCTGTCTAAGCCTACTCTGACCCCATATTTGTCATTACTATATTGTCCTTGTACTGTATTATGACATTTGTATCATGTGTTTCATTTCTTGCTGTGTTGCAATTTTTTTGCTGCATCCCAATTGTACCTCTACATTGTTTGAGTTTATGTTATTGTTCTCTCACTCTTATGTGATACTGATTATTGTCATTTTTCATGATTACATGCAGATAAGTCCAATCTGACGAAGGCTCAGTCCGAAACGTCATTTGTAACTTGTTTTGGACAAAAACATATATGCTTATGAAAAAAATATTTTTCTTAATACGGACCAATAAAGAGTGATTTTGCATTACTATCCGTTGTGACTTATTGACTTAGTCTGGGAGATTTAGAGTGCCGAGGTTACTCACTAATTTTATCTATTATTACTAGTGATGAGCGAGCATGCTTGTTACTACTCGGTACTCGTACGAGTATCACTGTACTCGGGCTACTCGGCGGGGACCGAGTAATCTCGCGATACTCGTGCTGTACTCGTGGTCTTCATCCCTGCATGTTGGCGCTCTTTTGAGAGCCAGCCCTCATGCAGGGATTGGCTGGCAGACCACTGCAATGCCACAGCCCTGTTAGTTGTGGAATTGCAGTGATTGGCCGGCCCGCACAGCGTGACCGAGCCTTTATACCGGCGGGCGCGCTGTGCTCTGCTCACAGCCATCCAGACAGTCAGTGCAGGGAGAGGGTTGCTGCTTCAGGGAAAGGTTTGCGGCCCTTTATAGCTATTTCCGTAGCAGGGCTGCAAACAGTGTGACCAGAAGTCCTTCTCAGGACTATTCTAGTTGTATACAGGCAGGCAGGGAATAGCCAGGTCGGAGTACAGTAGCAGAGTTCTTCTCAGGACTATTGTTGCTATATACAGGCAGGGTATAGCCAGGTCGGAATACAGGCTAGTGACCAGAAGAGTCCTTGTCAGGACTATTGTAGCAGTATACAGGCAGGCAGGCAGGCAGGCAGGGTATATAGCCATTCCTAGTGGTGACTGTATACCAGCCTTCATCATATCTGGGGCTGGTGTACACAGTCTAAAACAGTCCAGATAGTGTCAGACTTCCCAGTAATTTTTGCCCCTAAAAACCTGTTAGGTTCTTAGTGCATCCGTGCTTGCATTTAAAAACCGCACGTGTGTGCCTGTCGGTGGCAGCGTACAGGTGCACTTGTGTGCGTTTTTCACAAACTATTATATAACGCACAAGTGTAGTGTATAATACACGTCAGTCAGCAGTGGCTGATAGTGTCAGACTTCTCAGTAATTTTTGCTCCTAAAAACCTGTTAGGTTCTTAGTGCGTCCGTGCTTGCATTTAAAAACTGCACGTGTGTGCCTGTCGGTGGCAGCGTACAGGTGCACGATTTGCACAAACTTGGATATAACGCACAAGTCTAGTGAATACACGTCAGCACAGCATTGCAAAATGCGCAAGGGCATTGGCAAGGAACAAGGAAGTGGACGTGATGGTGGTGCAGGCAGAGGCCGAGGTCATGGGCAAGCTCTAATTTCACCACAACAAAGGGCCACATCTAGTCGCTCGCACGTCCTGTCCCAAATTCTTGGTGACCGAAGCAGTACACCGCTCTTGAACCAAGACCAGTGTCAACAGGTTGTTAGTTGGATAGCGGATAATGCTTCCAGTCAGATTGGCACCACCACAAACACTCTGTCTTCCACACGGTCAAGTGTCAGTAGCCGTGATACTGCACTGCACATTTCAGAACGTGATCCTCCTTCCTACCACAAGGCTGGGTACACATCCTCGGACATTACTGATCCCACACTTGGACACTCGGAAGAGCTGTTCACGTTTCCATTCGCACGTTCTGGCCTCTCGCCAGCTCATGTTGAAGTGGGTCATGAGGAGATCGTATGTACAGATGCCCAAATATTTGAGCAGCCACGTTCTCACGAAGTTGGCAACGTGTCTCAACAAGGGGTGGACGATGATGATACACAATTGTCAGGAAGTCAGGAGGAGGAGCAGGGTGCGGAAGAGGAAGACGACGTGGTGGATGATCCAGTAACTGACCCAACCTGGCAGGAGGATATGCAGAGCGAGGACAGCAGTGCACAGGGGGAGGGAGGTGTAGCATCCCAACAGGCAGTAAGAAGCAGGGTGGTGGCTCCAGGCAGAAGTCAGGCAACCGTTCCCCGGAACAACAACACGACACAAGGTGCCTGTACAAATGTTAGGTCTTCCCGAGTCTGGCAGTTTTTTAAGTTGGCTCCAGATGATTCTAAAAAGGCCATTTGCAACACCTGCCGTGCCAGCATCAGCAGGGGTACCAAAACTAGCAGCCTGACCACCACCAGCATGATCAGGCACATGTCAGCCAAGCACCCGACTTTGTGGAAAGTACAAAAGAGTCGAGGAGCAGTGCTTGCTGATGTCACTGCTACGTCTTCGCTGGTTCTGCATGCGAGCCAATCCCCTGTCCATGCTGCCTGCGAACAAGCCTCCTCCGGTCCTGCACCTGCAGTTGCCTACGCAGAAATAACACCATCATCAAGCACGTCCTTGTCCCAGCGCAGCGTTCAGTTATCCATTCAGCAAACCTTTGAACGCAGGCGCAAATACACTGCCAACGCCCCACATGCCACAGTTCTAAATGCTAACATTTCGCGACTGCTTGCGCTGGAAATGTTGCCTTTTAGGCTGGTGGAGAGAGAAGCATTCCGCGACCTGATGGCGGCAGCTGTCCCACGTTACTCGGTCCCCAGCCGAAACTATTTCTCCCGGTGTGCCGTCCCCGCGTTGCAAAACCACGTGTCACAAAACATCACACGTGCCCTGAACAACGCTGTTTCACCCAAAGTCCACCTAACCACAGACACGTGGACAAGTGCTTGTGGGCAAGGCCACTACATCTCGTTGACGGCACACTGGGTTAATATTGTGGAAGCTGGGACCCAGTCTGAGCGAGGGACGTTACACGTCCTTTCCACACCAAGGTTTGCAGGCCCTACCTCAGTCAGGGTTTCATCCACACTCTACAGCTCCGGAATGTCATGCTCTTCAGCCTCCTCCTCCTCCTGCGCATCCTCATCCACTTTACCCTCCACACCAGTCCCAAGCTGGAAGCACTGCAGCACTGCCTCGGCGAAGCGGCAACAGGCTGTGCTGAAGCTAATCTGCATAGGTGACAAACCCCACAATGCAGAAGAGGTGTGGACAGCTCTGAAACAGCAGGCAGATCACTGGCTCACACCTCTGAACCTAAAGCCAGGAAAGGTCGTGTGTGACAATGGCCGGAACCTGGTGGCGGCTTTGAGGCGAGGCCAGCTGACGCATGTTCCATGCGTGGCCCATGTGCTCAACCTCGTGGTTCAGCGGTTTCTAAAGTCATACCCAGAGCTGTCTGATCTGCTGGTAAAAGTTCGCCGCCTGTCTGCACATTTTCGAAAGTCACCTACTGCTTCAGCCGGCCTTGCCGGCTTTCAGCGCCGTTTGCATCTTCCGGCTCACAGACTGGTGTGTGATGTCCCCACGCGTTGGAATTCAACTCTGCACATGTTGGTCAGGATATGTGAGTAGAAGAGGGCAGTTGTTGAGTACCTGCATCACCTAAGCCGTCGGGAAATGGGTCAAACTCCACACATAACACCTGAGGAGTGGAGATGGATGTCCGACCTATGTACCATCCTCCAAAACTTTGAGGACTCCACCAAGATGGTGAGTGGTGATGACGCCATTATTAGCGTCACCATACCGCTACTCTGCCTTCTAAAACGGTCTCTGCTCAAAAACAAACATGATGCATTGCAGGCGGAGCGCGATGAGTTGCAGCAAGAAACAGTAGTGGGTGTGGGTGATAACACACAGCCCAGCCTCGTCTCATCACAACGTGCAGTGGAGGACTATGACAAGGAGGAGGATGAAGACATGGAGCAACTCTCCGGCCAAATTGAGGATATGACATGCACACCAGTCATATCCTCGGTTCAGCGTGGCTGGCCAGAGGACAGGGTAGATGAGGAGGAGGAGGAGGAGGAAGAGGAGGAGGACAGCATGTTCAGTCATCGTGTTGGTCAGGCTACTGAAGTCCTGGCTGTTAAGTGTCTGGCGCACATGGCTGACTTTATGGTAAGCTGCCTGTCTCGTGACCCTCGCGTTAAGAACATCTTGGCCGACAATCATTACTGGTTGGTAACACTGTTAGACCCACGCTACAAGGAGAACTTTATGTCTCTTATTCCCGAGGCGGAGAGGTCAACCAAAATGCAGCAGTTCCGGAAGGCCATAGTCACGGAAGTAGGCAAAGCATTCCCCTCACAAAACGCTAGCGGCATCGGTCAGGAATCAGTGGACAACCAAGGCGTACAGCCGAGAGAGGCACAAGTCCAATCCGCCAGAGGTAGGGGAACAGTCTTTAAGATGTGGGACAGTTTTCTCAGCCCCTCACGTACCACAGCCCCTGAGGTGCGGGGTAGTGCCACAAGAAATCCTAAGTTTGCCCAGATGCTCAAGGAGTACCTTGCAGATCGAACAACTGTACTCCGACATTCCTCTGTGCCTTACAATTATTGGGTATCCAAGGTGGACACGTGGCATGAATTGGCTCTCTACGCCTTGGAAGTCCTGGCCTGCCCTGCCGCTAGCGTTTTGTCAGAGCGTGATTTTAGTGTCGCAGGTGGAATCATTACAGATAAACGCACCCGCCTGTCAACTGAAAATGCTGACAGGCTGACTCTGATCAAGATGAACAAGGGTTGGATTGGGCCAGACTTCACCACACCACCAGCAAATGAGAGCAGAATTTAAAGTTTGTAACGGGAATTTGCCATGTACCTCCACTCACCCATGGGTACACACTTCTGGACTTTGGATAATCGCTGGACTGCTCCTCCTTCTCCTCATGCGCCACCATGATGACCGTTACAATAGTTAGGCCTTTGTTTCAGGTATACCCCCAGTGGTAAATTTTTTCGCCCATTCTTTGCAGAATGGACATTACAACGACAGGAGACCCGCTCCTTTGCAATGGGAACAATGTTTTGAGGCCCTCATGCACGTCTCTATCCAGGGACAACGTGGAGCCTCCCAATTTTTGGCTGCCCTGCCTAAGGGCTATACTATAATACACCCACTTCCTGATAATGGACACTTAATGTTTTGAGGCCCTCATGCACGTCTCTATCCAGGGACAACGTGGAGCCTCACAATTTTTGGCTGCCCTGCCTAAGGGCTATACTACAATAGACCCACTTCCTTACAATGGGCACTTCAGGTTTACAGGCCCTCATGCACATCTCTATCCAGGGACAACGTGGAGCCTCCCAATTTTTGGCTGCCCTGCCTAAGGGCTATACTATAATACACCCACTTCCTGATAATGGACACTTAATGTTTTGAGGCCCTCATGCACGTCTCTATCCAGGGACAACGTGGAGCCTCCCAATATTTGGCTGCCCTGCCTAAGGGCTATACTACAATAGACCCACTTCCTTACAATTGGCACTTCAGGTTTACAGGCCCTCATGCACGTCTCTATCCAGGGACAACGTGGAGCCTCACAATTTTTGGCTGCCCTGCCTAAGGGCTATACTATAATACACCCACTTCCTGACAATGGACACTTAATGTTTTGAGGCCCTCATGCACGTCTCTATCCAGGGACAACGTGGAGCCTCCCAATTTTTGGCTGCCCTGCCTAAGGGCTATACTACAATAGACCCACTTCCTTACAACGGGCACTTCAGGTTTACAGGCCCTCATGCACGTCTCTATCCAGGGACAACGTGGAGCCTCCCAATTTTTGGCTGCCCTGCCTAAGGGCTATACTACAATAGACCCACTTCCTTACAATGGGCACTTCAGGTTTACAGGCCCTCATGCATGTCTGTATGCAGGGGCATTGGTGAACCTCACAATTTTGGACTGCCCTGGCAAAGGAAAATACTACAAAGACTCACTTCCTCAAAATGGGCACATTAGACTCAGAGGCCTTTATGTACGTCTCTTCTCAGGGACATCGGAGTGCCACACAATGTTTTACGTAAAATCTTTCATGTATTAATCTCAAAAAGTAACATACATTAGCTCTATCTCACTATTGGGTATGTGCCCTTAACATTTCCGCCATGAAAATTCATTTTGGTGTCATTTTTGAAGGTTTTCTGGTGAGTCCGTAAAAATGGCGTAAAACGCGAACAAAATTGTTCACAGCTGTGACTTTTGAGTGATAAATGCTTCAAGGGGTCTTCCCCATGCTGTTGCCATGTCATTTGAGCACTCTTCTGAGACTTTTGTGCCATTTTTAGGGTTTCTACATGCTGCCGGGGGTCATTTCACAAAAATACTCGGGTCTCCCATAGGATAACATTGGGCTCGGTGCCCGGGCCGAGTACACGAGTATCTTGGGATGCTCGGCCCGAGCCTCGAGCACCCGAGCTTTTTAGTACTCGCTCATCACTAATTATTACCTCTGAGCACCTATATACCAGTGAGCAGAGCTTTCTCTACAGTAGTTCTCCTGATTAGGCATGCCCTTACCTCATGAGCAGGGCATTGCAGCTTTGGTAGCAACCATTACGACATGGACTCTGCTGCTGTGGACCCGGGGAGAGTGAGTGCAGATTCATTGCACCCACACTCCTCACATGAAGGGTCCGCACTCCTAGAAAATGGGGGATACGTTCCCTGAGTGTCTCCCCCCCCATATTCTAGACAGTCCAGAGTCGTCGTGGGACCCCTTTATTTTTTTTCTTACAATAAATTGGTGAAAGAGGAAATGTTTTGGGGACTGTTTTTTCAAATAAATTTCTTTTGTCGATTTTTTTTTTTTGTTAGTACTGACAGTTTATGATGTTGGGTATCTAGTGGATGCGCCACGTCTGGGGTGCCTGCGGCCTGCTATTTTTAGGCTGTGAAGGCCCAATAACTATGGACCTTCCCACCCTGAGAATACCAGACCACAGCTGTCCGCTTTACCTTGGCTGGTGATCCAATTTGGGGGGGACCCTACTTTTATTATGTAATTATTAATATTTATAAAATAATTATAAAAAAGAGCCTGAGGGGACCTCCACATTGGATCCCCAACCACGGTAAAGCTGCCAGCTGTGGTTCTCAGGCTACAGCCGTCTGCTTTACCCTAGCTGGCTATCAAAAATGGGGGGACCCAACGTCATTTTTTTTTAACTATTTTTTAAATAGAAAAAATTAATGGGCTTCCCTGTATTTTGATTGCCAACCAAGGTAACGGCAGGCAGATGGGGGTGGCAAGCCATAGCTGTCTGCTTTATCTGCGCTGAGAATCAAAAATACCGCGGAGCGCTACGTCATTTTTTTAAAGATTTATTTTTACAGCACTGTGATGTCCAGCAATCCAAATACAGGGAAGCCCATTTTGTTTTTAGTTATTTAAATAAATAATTAAAAAAAATATATATGGGCTCCCGCTGCATTTTTTGTATTGCTAGCTAAGGGTAATCCAAGCAGCTACTGGCTGCTAACCCCCACTGCTTGGTGTTACCTTCACTGGCAATGGAAAATCCAGGGAAGCATTTTTTATTTTTTTTGCCAAAAAAGTACAAAAAAAGGACGTGAGCTTTGCCATATTTTTGTATGCTAGCCAGGTATAGCAGGCAGGTGCTGGAAGAGTCGGATACAGCGCCAGAAGATGGCGCTTCTACGAAAATGCCATTTTCTGAGGCAGCTGCAGACTGCAATTCGCAGCAGTGGGGCCCAGAAAGCTCAGGCCAAGCTGTGCTGCGGATTCCAATCCCCAGCTGCCTAGTTGTACCTGGCTGGACACAAAAATGGGGCGAAGCCTACGTCATTTGTTTTCTAATTATTTCATGAAATTCATGAAATAATAAAAAAAGGGCTTCCCTTTATTTTTGCTTCCCAGCCGGGTACAAATAGGCAACTGGGGGTTGGGGGCAGCCGTACCTGCCTGCTGTACCTGGCTAGCATACAAAAATAAGGCGAAGCCCACATAATTTTTTCAGGGGGAAAAAAACTTCTTTATACAGTCCTGGATGGAGTATGCTGAGCCTTGTAGTTCTGCAGCTGCTGTCTGTCTGTATGGAGAAGAGCAGACAGCAGCTGCAGAACTACAAGGCTCAGCATACCCCATCCAGGACTGTATGCAGATGTTTTTTGCCCACCAAAAAAATGACGTGGGCTTCGCCATATTTTTGTATGCTAGCCAGGTACAGCAGGCAGCCACGGGCTGCCTCCAACCCCCAGTTGCCTATTTGTACCCGGCTGGGAACTAAAAATATAGGGAAGCCCGTTTTTTTTAATTATTTCACTTATTTCATGAAATAATTAAAAAACAAATGACGTGGGCTTCGCCCCATTTTTGTGTCCAGCCGGGTACAACTAGGCAGCTGGGGATTGGAATCCGCAGCACAGGTTAGCCCGAGGTTTCTGGGCACCTCTGCTGCGAATTGCAGTCCGCAGCCGTCCCAGAAAATGGGGCTCTCATAGAAGCGCCATCATCTGGCGCTGTATCCAACTCTTCCAACAGCCCTGGAGCCAGGTGGCTTGTTGGGTAATCATGAGTTAATACTGGCTTTGTTTTACTAGCCAGTATTAAGCCAGAGATTCTTAATGTCAGGCACGTTTGACCCGGCCATTAAGAATCTCCAATAAAGGGTTAAAAAAAAGACACCACACAGAGAAAAAATACTTTAATAGAAATAAATACACAGACACATTAGAGACTCCATCTTTATTACCCCCTGTCAGCCCTCCACGATCCATGGTCTTCTGTCTTTCTCGTTCAACAAATGCAGCTCTGCTACATCACTGCTGCATGGGGGAAGACGCTGCTTCCCGTGGAGCATTCACTCCGTGAAAGCTGCACGAGAAGAAGCGTGCAGCCTTCACTCCGTGAGTGATCAGTGCTGCTAGCGGTAACAGCGGTAACGCTGACAGACGCGTTACCATAGCAACGGTGCTCCTGGAGCCGTGGTTAGCGGTGACGTCACCGCTAACTGCGTTGCTATGGCAACGGTGATCTCCGTTAATGACCGGCTGTGTCATCCGGTCCCTAACGGAGCGGGGAGTCGACCGTGTGCTAGAGCATGTCGCCGGTACACGGCGATACACAAACGTGCACCGTGTACTGGAGAAATGCACTCGCAGGTCCTACATGACGCGTCATAGTCATGTGACCAGTCTGTAGCCAATGAGATAATAGCCACGTGACTGGTCACATGGCTATTTTGACGTCACGATAGGTCCTGCATATCTGCTGGCAGTGCAGGTCACCGGGAGGATTCAGCGATCATCGGATGGAATAGCGGCAGGAGACAGAGTGCAGGAGGGATCGCGGGGACCGGTAAGTGTTATGGCAATGTTTATTAACTGTTTGTGTACATTTATAATGCATTTTTATGTGTTTGTGATTGCCTCCCATTATAGCCTATTGGTTCGAGTTCGGTTCGTCGAACGTTCGACGAACCGAACTCGAACGGGACCTCGGCTCGGCGATCCGACCTCGAGCCGAACCGCGACCGGTTCGCTCATCTCTAATAATCAGGTGTAATCTTATAAAATGAAAAATATGGTAATTTTTCTTATATTTTACACTCTGTCTTATTTAGTAATGTACATTTTGCTTTATTGTACCTCAATTTGTATGGTCTTACTCATTCATCTGTGCAATATTTCCATCTCCTGATTTATACCCTCAATTAAATTTGCAGTGGATGACATTTTTTTGTGTTTCCCCTTGATGCTTTGTCTAGTCCATTTACCTCTCTTGTGAAATGCATTTATCTCCTCTAGAGCTGCATGGAACTCGTTAAATACTACAGTTTTTTACTTATTGTGCAATGCACGGGCTACCTGTAGAGCTAGGTGGAATACACAAACCAAATCTGATTTCGAGATCGCATGCGTGTACTGTGAACTGTGAATCCTTTTGAGTACCTTCCTTCATACGAGCAGCTACGCAACAGGTCGCACAATATTTATAACTCTGACTTTACAGCTGACAGACTACCCTGGATAAAGCACCAATATGGTAGCAAACCGTATGGGGACTTACATCAGGCAAACTTTGTTACCCTGGTATTATCTGGTCAGGTATTACCTACTGTATGTATATTTTATTATGTACAGGGTGATTCACTTGCTATTTTACCTGGCAAAATTCTGTAAATTCTAAAAACGACAACGTAATGTACTGAAATTTGGACTGTGCATACTTTGGATCATAAGAAACTGAAGTTTTAAAGCATGTGTTGAAAGGGTCCACAATGGTTGTGAAGCCATGACTCTTTCTGTATTGCTGCATTGCCATAATACTATGGAGGGGGTTTGTGGTGACCATGATACTATGTGGTTTAGCTGTGGGATCTTCATACTGTGTGAGGGATATCATATTGAGGATGAAAGGAGTATGGGGCATCATAATGTGTGTGGGTACTATGATATCATGCGATGTAGGGGGCATTTTATTGGTCTTTTACTCTGTTGAGAATCTGTAGGGGTTTATAATGTGTTGGGGGTCACTGTGGGTACATCAAATTGTGTTGGTGGTACAATTACAATAATATTATATTTTGGGTACTATGGGAGCACTATACTGTGTTGTAGGCACTGTGGCATCATTATACTATGCTGGGGGCTTTTTGATATTGTCATACAGTGTTTGTAAAGAGTATTTTGAGGTCAATTTGAATGGGGTAATTCACTTTATGGGTATTATACTGTATTGTATACTGTACTGGAGCACTTCTGAAATTAGCTATATTCCATGGGGGCTACATTAGGAATTTTGCTTTATAGTTCAATATTTTCTATATATGCCCATGCCTCGAATATTGTTCTCAATTTCCCTTTTAGTCTCAACTGTTAGCTATAATCCTGACACTGAGTTTTATAGATCTCCTTCCACGTCATAGTCATAGACATGTATTGTCTACTTACTATTATGCGTTCCTTTACTTACTGGAAACCCACACATAGTTT
Organism: Anomaloglossus baeobatrachus; assembly: GCF_048569485.1. NCBI lineage: Eukaryota > Metazoa > Chordata > Amphibia > Anura > Aromobatidae > Anomaloglossus > Anomaloglossus baeobatrachus. Next base: position 398,496,325 of record NC_134355.1, read on the forward strand.
GAACTTCCTACGTAAAGAGTCAATGAGTCTCTAGATATCCTTGGCTTAAAGAGAACCTGTCATGTGTAAAAATACTGTTAACCTGCTGATTTGGGGTTAAGCTGCAGGTCAATAGCATTTTAAATCTGATCGGTGTCTTCACATTGAACCCAGCTACAAATATAAAATTAACTTTAATGCTCCAGGCAGAATTCTGGTGTCAGTCATAGGGATGTTGCCAGCGCAAGTTCAGTCTCTGCATGAAGAGGACACATGTACCTATGCACCCCACACTGACTAACAGCTGATTCTAATGATGAATGGCTACCAGTCAGTGCAGGGGCAAGGATACAGCCCCCACTTTCCATACACAGAGAGATGACTGATCCCACACAAGCACCACTGTGACTGAAACGCCACAAAATTTAGCATAACCCAGAACACAAAAAAAATATGGCTATTAAAATATTTAAGGTTTTTTTTTCCAAAATAAAGACTGTGGATATGGGGCTTTTTTACCTAGAAAAAGGAAAACACTTCTGCTTTTGGTTTCTATCTCCTTATCCTGTGCAAAATGAAACTGTATGTTGATTTTGTTGCCAAAATGCAGCATTTTTTAAAATGTGCTGCCCTGTGCTTTGAGGGAAGTTGTGTGCAAGCTAAAAGAAAAATATTAAACAGATTAGAAACAGTATGTCTTTTTTTTACTACGTCTTTAATTTTTAACCCATTTTTTTACACTAGTGTTTATTAACTATCCTTGTAGTTGAGGACATAGCAGTGGCACCCCACTAATTAATCATTTATCCCTATATTAAGCACAGTGAAAAAATAACAATAGTAGGAAAACCACTTTAATCCAATTGCTAAGAGAGGTAGATGAGTGAAAGGCAGGTAAATATGTGGCGCCCCTGAGGCTTCAGTCGCCACAGAGGTACTGAACCTCATCCAGAAGTGTGGTATTCCATCCTGGGTAAGGAGGATGTCAAAACTGGTTCGCACAAAAGCACAACATCCAGGTGCAGAAACACCTCATCAGAAAGGGCAAGAGCGTGATTTTTAGAGATGAGCGAACCGGTCCCGATTCGGCTCGAGGTCGGTTCGCCGAACGGAGGTCCCGTTCGAGTTCGGCTCGTCGAACGTTCGACGAACCGAACTCGAACTGCATAGGAAACAATGGCAGGCAATCACAAACACATAAAAAGACCTAGAAAACACCCTCAAAGGTGTCCAAAAGGTGACAAACAACTCACAACACAACATAAACACATGGGAAAGTGACAAGGACATATACTCATGCGAAAACAAAAGAGCTGGACAAGGAAAAAGAGGAGGACACACAGATATATGAGTATATGCAAGGAAACATCGATTCCATTATTGTGCAACTTGAGCCCTGCTCATTTTAGGCTTCCAATCTGGATAAATTGCCTGAGCTCGCCACGTACGCCTTGGGGATCTTGTCGAGTCCTGCAGCCAGCGTTCTCTCGGAACCTGTCTTCAGTGCTGCTGGGGGTCTGCTGGCAGATAAGCACACGTGTCTGTCCACTGACAATGTGGACATGGCTCTCAGAGGACTTTTCTTCCCCTGGGTCAGCCAGGGGAGGCGAAAGGCACGCGTATTTTTGAGAGTGCTTCATGCAAAGCATCTTTTTCATTTTGAAAAGGGGCATCAACTGATGTCAGTCAAGTGGGGTGTGTGTGGCCCAATTAGTGGCAACGAGGGAGACTGTGGTTGGAGTCCCCTCGCTGTGTTTCTAAAAGAACCAAAATGAACAAATCATGGCTCTAAGAGGACTTTTCTTCCCCTGGGTCATCCAGGGGAGGCGAAAGGCACGCGTATTTTTGAGAGTGCTTCATGCAAAGCATCTGTTTCATTTTGAAAAGGGGGATCAAGTGATGCCAGTCAAGTGGGGTGTGTGTGGCCCAATTAGTGGAAACGAGGGAGACTGTGGTTGGAGTCCCCTTGCTTTTGAAAAAAGAACCAAGATGAACAAGTCATGGCTCTCAGAGGACTTTTCTTCCCCTGGGTCATCCAGGGGAGGCGAAAGGCACGCGTATTTTTCAGAGTGCTTCATCCAAAGCATCTGTTTCATTTTGAAAAAGGGGATCAAGTGATGCCAGTCAAGTGGGGTGTGTGGGCCAATTAGTGGAAACGAGGGAGACTGTGGTTGGAGTCCCCTCGCTTTTGAAAAAAGAACCAAGATGAACAAGTCATGGCTCTCAGAGGACTTTTCTTCCCCTGGGTCAGCCAGGGGATGGGAAAGGCACGCGTATTTTTGAGAGTGCTTCATGCAAAGCATCTTTTTCTTTTTCAAAAGGGGGGGTCAACCGATGCCAGTCAAGTGGGGTGTGTGTGGCCCAGTTAGTGGCAACGAGGGAGACTGTGGTTGGAGTCCCCTCGCTGTGTTTCTAAAAGAACCAAGATGAACAAGTCATGGCTCTCAGAGGACTTTTCTTCCCCTGGGTCAGCCAGGGGAGGCGAAAGGCACGCGTATTTTTGAGAGTGCTTCATGCAAAGCATCTTTTTCTTTTTCAAAAGGGGGGGTCAACCGATGCCAGTCAAGTGGGGTGTGTGTGGCTCAGTTAGTGGCAACGAGGGAGACTGTGGTTGGAGTCCCCTCGCTGTGTTTCTAAAAGAACCAAGATGAACAAGTCATGGCTCTCAGAGGACTTTTCTTCCCCTGGGTCAGCCAGGGGACGGGAAAGGCACGCATATTTTTGAGAGTGCTTCATGCAAAGCATCTTTTTCTTTTTCAAAAGGGGGGGTCAACCGATGCCAGTCAAGTGGGGTGTGTGTGGCCCAGTTAGTGGCAACGAGGGAGACTGTGTTTGGAGTCCCCTCGCTGTGTTTCTAAAAGAACCAAGATGAACAAGTCATGGCTCTCAGAGGACTTTTCTTCCCCTGGGTCAGCCAGGGGACGGGAAAGGCATGCATATTTTTGAGAGTGCTTCATGCAAAGCATCTTTTTCTTTTTCAAAAGGGGGGGTCAACCGATGCCAGTCAAGTGGGGGGTGTGTGGCCCAGTTAGTGGCAACGAGGGAGACTGTGGTTGGAGTCCCCTCGCTGTGTTTCTAAAAGAACCAAGATGAACAAGTCATGGCTCTCAGAGGAGTTTTCTTCCCCTGGGTCAGCCAGGGGACGGGAAAGGCACGCGTATATTTGAGAGTGCTTCATGCAAAGCATCTTTTTCTTTTTCAAAAGGGGGGGTCGTCCGATGCCAGTCAAGTGGGGTGTGTGTGGCCCAGTTAGTGGCAACAAGGGAGACTGTAATTGGAGTCCCATCGCTGTGTTTCTAAAAGAACCAAGATGAACAAGTCATGGCTCTCAGAGGACTTTTCTTCCCCTGGGTCAGCCAGGGGACGGGAAAGGCACGCGTATTTTTGAGAGTGCTTCATGCAAAGCATCTTTTTCTTTTTCAAAAAAGGGGGTCAACCGATGCCAGTCAAGTGGGGTGTGTGTGGCCCAGTTAGTGGCAACGAGGGAGACTGTGTTTGGAGTCCCCTCGCTGTGTTTCTAAAAGAACCAAGATGAACAAGTCATGGCTCTCAGAGGACTTTTCTTCCCCTGGGTCAGCCAGGGGACGGGAAAGGCATGCATATTTTTGAGAGTGCTTCATGCAAAGCATCTTTTTCTTTTTCAAAAGGGGGGGTCAACCGATGCCAGTCAAGTGGGGGGTGTGTGGCCCAGTTAGTGGCAACGAGGGAGACTGTGGTTGGAGTCCCCTCGCTATGTTTTACATGATTTTCGAAGGGCATGACATGCCTAAGAGGTTGAGTTTCATCATCTGCAACTTGTTGGCAACAGAAAGGCTGCCTTTACACCTATTTGAGACCGAGGATTTTCGAGACCTTATGCCCATTGCAGTGCCCCAAGAGCCGATGGCCAGTTGTCACTCCTTCTCCAAGAAAGGCGTGCCCGCGCTACCACAGTAGGTCGCACACAACCTCACCGATTCCTTGAGAAACTCTGTGTGTGACAGGGTGCATTTCAACACAGATACTTGGACCAGTAAGCATGGACAGGGGAGTTACATGTTGCTGACTGGGCACTGGGTAAATATGGTGAGGGATGGAGAAGGGTTTGCTGTACAAGTCTTGCCGTCCCCTCGACTTGTGTGTCAATCCTTCCTCTGTATGTACAAGTTCCTCCACTGCTTCTGCCTCCTCAACCTCGTGTGGGTCCTCCACCTCGGCCCAAACCCTGTGTGGTCAGGCCACCCTTCCTTGTAACTGCGCCCAAGGAATCCCACACACCTCCTTACTATGCTGGCAGCAGAGCTCAAGGCCATCAGGCAGTCAAATGTTTACTTTGAAATGTAGGGGAAATGTGAGACACCGCTGAGGAATTGTGGACTGTTAGCTCTGGAGAGTGAGACCGAGTTTCATCAATGGTTGTCTACAGTCAACCAGCAGTCAGGGAAGGTCGGGTGCGACAATGATGCAAACCAGTCTGCGACCCTTCTTCAGGGCAATGTGACACACGTGCCTTGTATGGCTCACGTGTTGAACCTGGTTGTCCAGCAATTTTTAAAACACTATCCCTGCCTACATGGCCTTCTGCAGAGGGCACGGTGTAACGCCTGCCTGGATCGACACACTCAGATGGGCTGTAAAGGATAGGCTAGAGGCAAGCCACTCACCAAGCTGGACACCCAGAACCCTGAAACCCTTTAACCCCTATACAGTGATTTGGAATTACACAGGGCCCAAGTTGATCAATACCTGTGGAAGGCTGCAGTTCCAGAGAATAGTAGTCATGCAGGGTCAAAAACATTAATTGAGGAAGAGGAACAGAATGGGATGGCCAGGACTTAATCAGAAAACAAGCAGAGGTGAAGTGCGGATCGGCCAACGAGGTACATAAACAGCAAGCAGGAAACGTAGTCAGGTAACAAGCACACAAACTCATAAAACTGAACTGGGGGTAACAGTAACAAGAGGTTCATAGCTTTGTCTGGCAGTGGTCTGCAGACAGGAGGGGCCTAAAAAAGGGTGTGGTGTCTTCCCATTGGGACCAGAGTACAAATTGATTGAGTGGACTACGTTGGTGACTTAACAGCCGTGTGCGGCAATGATGCAAACCTGTCTGCGGCCCTTCGTCAGGGCCATGTGACACACGGGCCTTGTATGGCTCACGTGTTGAATCTGATTCTCCAGCAATTTTTAAAATACCATCCCGGCCTACATGGCCTTGTGCAGCGGGCACGCTGCTATGTGCTCACTTTCATCCTTCGCACCCAGCAGCTCAACAACTTTCATCGCTCCGGAAGTCTTAGGGTCTGGCGGTTAAACGCCAGAAATGCGATGTTCCGACACGCAGGAATTGGAATCTGCACATGTTGCAGCGTGTGTGGCAGCACCGCAGTGCCCTGCTGAAATACGGTATGACGTATACCCTGGGCTATCTTGATCCAGAGGTGGTGCAGATCACGCTGCTAGAGTGGTGTCAGATCAAGGACCTATGCACCCTTCTACACAGTTTTCAAATGTCGACGAAGATGTTTAGCACTGGCAATGCCATTCTCAGCGTGACAATTCTGGTCATCTACATGATGGAGCACACTGTAAGCATTATTCGGAGTCAGGTATTGGTCCAAGAGGAAGGTGAGGAAGTACAGGAGGAGTCATATGCAGAAGGCATAATAAGATCTACAAGGTCCATACGGTAAGCGGCACCTAGGCAGCAGTTATGGTGGGGGATAGGGATTAACAAGGGCGCATAGTATCAGCAAAAATTGTTGAGGAAGGTGCAGGAGCCATGAAGAAATGGAGGACGAACTTGCGATGGGCATGGAAGACTCAGCAGATGAGTGAGAGCTTGCTCACATTTCGGTTGTGTGAGGTTGGGGGGAGAGGGCAGAGGAAGGAGGCACGATTCTCACCTCTCTGCCACCAACACACCAAGGACTTGGTCCTCCTGGATGCACAAGACACATGAGCGTCTTCTTGCTGCACTACCTACAACATGACCCTCGGATTGTACGAATTCAAAGTAATGCTAACTACTGGGTTGCCAAACTGTTAGATCCCCGGTACAAGACAAAATTTGGCGAAAAAATTCATGCCATATAAAGGGACGCACGTGTACAGGAGTATCTTCAGAAGGTGTTACGCAATCTTCGATCTGTTTTTCCACTAAACACCAGTGCTGCACAGAGTGAATCTCAACGGTTTGTCATGGATAGGAGGAAATGGTCTTTTACTTGTCCACATCTGAGGGACCGTGGGCTGGCTGTTGTGCTGAGATGCCATTGAGTACGGTGTCCCTGCAGAGTTGCACTTTTGGTCATATACAAAATGAGTTGAAAAAGGACAGATGCGGGTGAAAAGGGGAACAGGTGTGTTGGAAAGGGGAAAAAAGTTTTTGTCCGTGGGTTTGGTGGTTAAGCAAAAGTAACATTTGATGAAGAAACACCATCTGTTACGGTGGGACTGGCAGATTTGGATAAGGTGGTATATACTATGTTACCGCTATATAACGAAAATTAATAAGAAAAGAAAGAGAAAGGTATATATCCCCATCAGCAGTCAGTGTCCACCGTGCTCCCAGATGGAAAAGGAGAGGTTGGCAACTGGAAGGTTAGGTGGAGGATACAGAGCTGTGTGGCTATGAAACTAATAGTAGCCTGAGCCAAGTTAGACGCCACTCGGATCTTGAGACTGGGAGCCCTGTTAGCGTCACAGGGTCCACACGCCCACCCAGCCCAGGAACTCCCTGTTAACATCACAGGGGCCATTCAGTACGCTGACCGTGTGCATTGGGGCCACACCTGTGAACAGCAGGCGCATCAGCAGCAGCAGGCCTGTTAATGCCACTGGGCTGCACAAGCAGGACTTGTAGGACAGGAGCTGGTCTTAACCATTCTGCGTTACCAACTGTGGTGGTGGCCTGCATCGACGCCCTATCCCTGCTTACCTCTGGCCTAAAGCCGCAATGGGTTCAACACATGGAGGTGTGCTCTTTCGGAGCATAATAGAAGACTGCGCACCTCCTTGTTGTCTCCAGCCCCTTCTATAAACTGGGTCCGCCCCAAACCAGGGTGGACCACAATGCACCTCCTGGAGACTAAAGCAGAGTGATACGTCATGAGTGGCATAACTAGCGTCCTATTTGGAACCGCAACTTAAATGATAACCTCATGGCTGTCATGACACAAACACCTCACCAGTCATCGTCTGACCATCAATAATGAGGTGACAAGTCATAGGGGCGGGCCTCTGCAAGCCATTTGGCAGTGGCCTGGCCACATCGTCAGGACACCTGATGCCCTGTGGTCTAAATGGGCCCCCCACATCAGGGGCAGGGCCAAAGAGTTCATTACCGGACCTAGTTTCTGATGCAGTAAGTGCCTGACCATGGTCAGTTGCATGAAATACAGTCTCTGAAAAAAGACTATCAGCTTTAGCATGGTGTCTATGCACAACACAGGACTTAGACCCGGCACGGAGTGCAAGTACCTGTGCAAAGAGGCTTTTCGCACTAAGTGTGGGAGCATGCGCTGTAGCCCGAAATGAAGACTTAGCCTCAGGAATGGCACAGTCAGGCTGAGCATACTCACTAGGCGAAACACTGGAGTTAGGCTGCGGCTGGGGTAAATCGGCACACGCATGCGCACTAGCTGCCTCTCCACACTTACACGTGGAGGAGAAAGCAGCCAGCTGGACAACCCGAGGCACAGGCCTAAATGGCAGCTGATGCCTGGGCCCAACTGAAACCACAGCAGGCTGCTTGCGTTTAAGGCGTCACCGTTTTGTAACAACAAATAACATCAAAAAGAACAGGTGTACTTCTTCCCATGGATAATCTGATATGATCCCTTTTTTCCTGGACACGACCATCGCTAACAAATGTAGATGAGGCCAAATCAGCAGCTGCTTCAATGGATCTGAATTGCTCCATAAAGTGGCCTCTCCTCCACCCCAATTTCAAGATCCCAAATAATCCATTCCTCTGTGGTGTCAATCCAATCGCACTTGCTTCCTAACAGCTCTCAAGTTTCCACCAGCCCTGCTGAGTATGGGGTGACAGAGATGGTTGAGTTTGCATAGCTGTTCAGTCGCACTATAGCCTGGGAATCAGAGGTCTGCTCCAAAGCTGCAATGAGTACAGACAAGGAAGTTATTATTATTTTTATTATTATTGATTTATAGAGCACCATTGATTCCATGGTGCTGTACATGAGAAGGGGGTTACATACAGAATACATATACAAGTAACTATAGACAGACTGGTACAGAGGGAAGAGGGCCCTGCCCTTGCAGGATTACATTGTAAAGGATTTTTGTGAAGAGACAGTAGGAGTTGTTTAGGTTGAGCGTCAAGTACGTATGGTGGTGGTGTCATTGAAGGTTATAGTCATTTCTGAACAGATGAGTTTTCAGATTCAGTTTAAAGCTTGCGTATATAGCAGATAATCTAACGTGTTGAGGTAGCGAGTTCCATGAGACAGGGGAAATGATCTGCGCAGATAGCCTGAAGCTTTGTGACTGGGATCCAGGCCCCGATGAAGAAGGTGCTGAGCCTAATCTACACCCTCATTTCCAAAAAGTAAATCCTCCTGGTGGAGACAATGGGGAACATGATGAGGAGCACAGATACCTGATTGGAAGGACAACTTTACTATTCGGTCAGGGCAGGAAGAGGTTGTCTCGGAGGACTCAGAACGAGGGGAATGAAAAAACACAGGGTTATTGATGAGGTTGGAGACAACACTTAGTGTCAAACCAAAGTAAGCCAGTCAATGAGGTCAGCAGAGGAGGTGGAGGAGGATGCTACTGACGACGAGGTTACGTTGCGTCTTCCTGGCCAGAGACAAAGTACTGGAGCACGTCAACAACTTAATCCTGGACCACAACTTTGACTCTGAGCAGATGTCGTGTTGGCTATGCAGGTCGCATGGGCTGTAAGCCTTTCCTAGCCTGTGAATTTTTGGACATCGCAAAGGATCACCAAAGTCATGGAATCTGTAAGATTTGTCAACAATCTGTAAGTAGAAGGCAAAAACTCACACTTTTGAGTACTTCCTCCATGAAGTATCACATAAATATAAAATGACAGCGTGAAGGTGTATTGCTCAGCTTTAGCAACTGTCAACACAATATGCTTATTTGCCGTTCATTGCATACATTGTTGCAGACTACACACAAGGGGCTGCTGTTTTTTTGGATCTGCCTTTGGTCACTATAGCAATAGAAAATTGCTCTTCGGGGGTGGACTTGGAGATGCTGTCTATGAACAGAAGTTAAAGCAAAAGGTGTGTGTTACAGCAAGGAGCCACCGCGGAAACACTTCGTTCAATTGTGAGGGGAGTTGTGTTGTACTTTGATGATGAGCACTGTAACGTCAGTGAGCAGAATCCTGTGCCACAGACCAACATTCTTACGGTGCTGTCTATACTGTTTACCGTGAGAGGAGCGTAAAGTCTGTATTTCTGGCAACTGGACATCACAGTACCCGGGTACGGTAGACTATGCCCAGAGAATAATGCGGGCACGCAACACTTTGTTTTATTAGCAAAACACATATCTGTTCTGGGTAGGTCGACTATATAGACAATAAGACTTGCTGCCTCTGCACTGTCAAATTGTCACGTACAGTTTAAATCATAGAGGGACAGCAACACATGTTTGCATTGAATGTTGCTTTTCAAGATTTCCATGACTGTGTTGCAGAGCTGTGTGGTTTGCATTCACACTGTTATCATCTGCATTATCTGTGAGGCTTCAGCTAACAAGGGTATTCAGGGGGGGGTCATGTGTTTTGTCTATGTTTAGGTAGATAACTTGGAAGCTCTTGTGATGCGCCACTGGTAGGTCATGTTCGCACACACACACACACACGCACAAACACACAATTACTGCTACACAGAGGGATTAGCAGGTAGTAGGCAACAGAATAGATTGTTCAATTATTTTAATTGTATGCATGGTTCTTATTGTTTGTTTTGGTAAAGTTAAACAATCATTTATCAACCCAACTGCCTAGAGTCCTTTTCCTTTTGCCTGGTTTTGCTGCATACTGGGGAGCCCACCCTGTACACGACTTAAAATGAAGCATAAGTCGCAATGTGAATTTCACTGTGCTACAATGCGGCCTAGCGTGCCTGTGCAACCACCGCCTGCCCCATCAAGTGCATCTGCGTGCTCTTCATCCTCTATGACTGTGGGGACAGCAGTCACACATGCTTTTTCACACTGAACTTCCACTCCTTAACCCGCAACAGGGAGTGTGATTGGCAGGTCATCACTTGTTTTGGAAGTGGAAACAGAAGGTATTGTTGAGCTGTCAGGCATCGAGAGAACCATCATTGGATGCAGGCTACATTATATCCATGCCTGCACCTTCGTCACAGATTGCCTGGACTACCTGCAGTTAATAATTGCATTCCAGAAATGGAAAGGAGTGTAGAATGCACATGTGTTGTACTTTTCTTGGCAGCAAAGGGACACTAACTTAGTATTCCAGACAATTTTAGGAAGGCAGAAAAAGAGTCAGCTCTTTGTGCAAATTAAATAGCGTGGCAAAAGTGGACAGATGGGTACAGTGGCCGTGTTCTGTGGGTACCAGGACAGTAAAAGAAGCTTCACTTTCTATCCCTCCTTGTTACGAACCGGCGCCGCCATAGCCGCAAGCAGCCTGCTGCGGTTCCTGTTGCGCCCAGGTGCCGGTTGCCGTTCTTGGCCGTGCCTCGGGTCGTCCAGTTGGCTGTTTCTTCCACCACGTCTAAGTGTGGAGAGGCGGCTAGTGCGCATGCGTGCGCCGATTTACCCCAGCCAGAGTTTAAGCCCGGTGTTTTGCCTAGTGAGCATGCTCAGCCTGTTTGTGTTATGTCTGAGACTAAGTCCTCAGTTAAGGCTACTGAGCATGCTCCCACAGTTAACCCTAACAGCCTCTTTGCACAGGTACTTGGACTTCGTGCTGTGTCTAAGTTCTGGGATGTGTCTACTGAGCATGCTCAAACTGATAGTCTGCTTTCTAAGCCTGTGGCTCAGGCTACTGAGCATGCTCAGGCACTTGATGCATCAGAGGCTAGGTGTGGTAAGGACCTCACTGAGCATGTCCGTGAGGTGGCAGGCCCTGATAGGGCAGAGGGTGTCAGGTGTCCTGATGACGTGGCAACTCCGGACTGGCTCGCAGAGGCCCGCCCCTATGATCTGGCACATCAGTATTGGTCGTCAGACAATGACTGATGAAGTGTTTGGGGCGTGGCTGCCATGAGGTCATCAATGACGTGGCAGTTCCGGATAGGTCGCATGTGACGTCACTGATGACATGGCACTCTGCTATTGGACCTTGGTGGTTCCACCCTGGGTTAGGGGCGGACCCAGGTTATAAAAGGGGCTGGAGACAACATGGAGGTGCGCAGTCTTCACATTTGCTCAGTCAGAGCACACCTCCATGTTAGAGCCTCATTGCGGCATAAGCCTATGTTGGGAAGCGGTAGGTAGGGTTAGGCGAACGGTGCCTGTCACGCCAAGATTCGTGGCTCGGCACATCAGGGTCAGGCGCCGTGCTTCCCTCCTGCCGTTCCAGTCTTGCTATAGCAGCCCAGTGGCGTTAACTGGGCTGCGGCTGCTGTGCTTCCTGTCCGATTGTGCCTCCTACGCACACGGACAACGCACCTGTTGCGCCACCTGTCTGATTGTGCCCCCTACGCACACGGACAATGCACGTGCTGCGCCACCTGTCCGGTTGTGCCCCCTACGCGCACGGACAGCGTACTCCAGGACCCCTGTGGAGTTAACAGGGTGTTCCTTATTTTCCTCGGCTTCCCGGTCAATGCTACTGGTGTACCCATCTGGCCTGACGTGTCCTACACACACGTGGCCAGTCGAGAGGTGGCCAGAAACGCTAATCAGAGGACCACTCGGCCTGACGTGTCCTACACACGTGGCCGACAGAGCGCTTTCGTGGCGGTCTTCCGGTCAACGCTACCTGGTTACCACCCGGCCTGACGTGTTTCCTGCACACGTGGTTGGTGTAGCGCTAGGTGCACCAAAACGCTAATCGGGTTGTCGTCCGGTCTGACGTGTCCCAACACACGTGACCGGTTCCCAGAGTTCCTGGGTTATCTCAGAGCCATCCAGCTCTATAGTCTCCGCCTAACCCTCAGGTGCCAGCAGCTCCATTGTCATCTGGAGCACGGTGGGCCCCGACTGGCGATTAGGATATATACCCCCTGGTCCTAATCTGCCGGTCCCCCCGTAACACTCCTAATGATCAAATTCAGCAAGATATTCCCTGAGTTTGCTATAAAATTAGCATAGCTAAATGTGCATGAGGGTAGAATGCATAGGTGCTTGAGATTGCTTGGCACAAGTGGCACAATAAAGGAGTCCTACAGGCATTTTTTGTATACCACTAAGTTGCAGTATTTTTTGCTATCATTATAGCTTATTAAAAACAGAGCAGGAGGGTGTCATGCAGAGGTGCTAGAAATAGCGTGGCACCAGTGGGGCACTAATGGAATACAACAGCCAGTTCTATGATGCCACTAAATGGCAGTATTTTTTGCTATCATTAAAGCTTATTAAAAACAGATCAGGAGGGTGTCATGCAGAGGTGCTGCACATAGATTTCCACCAGTGGGGCACTAATGGAGTACAACAGCCACTTCTTGTATGCCATTAGGTACACTGACTGTTTGCTAGTATAATGGCTTAGTTATAATGAGTTGGAGTGTGCAATGCAGGCAGACGTGCTGCAAATATCTTTCCACTAGTGTGACTACACAAAAGTCCAATAGCCACGTTTAGGATGCCACTAGGTACACTGACTGTTTGCTAGTATAATGGCTTAGTTATAATGAGTTGGAGTGTGCAATGCAGGCAGAGGTGCTGCAAATGTCTTTGCACTAGTGTGACTAGACAACAGTCCAATAGCCACGTTTAGGATGCCACTAGGTACAATGACTGTTTGCTAGTATAATGGCTTAGTTAAAAAGAGTTTGAGTGTGCAATGCAGGCAGACGTGCGGCAAATATCTTTCCACTAGTGTGACTACACAAAAGTCCAATAGCCACGTTTAGGATGCCACACTAGGTACAATGACTGTTTGCTAGTATAATGGCTTAGTTAAAAAGAGTTTGAGTGTGCAATGCAGGCAGACGTGCTGCAAATATCTTTCCACTAGTGTGACTACACAAAAGTCCAATAGCCACGTTTAGGATGCCACACTAGGTACAATGACTGTTTGCTAGTATAATGGCTTAGTTAAAAAGAGTTTGAGTGTGCAATGCAGGCAGACGTGCTGCAAATATCTTTCCACTAGTGTGACTACACAAAAGTCCAATAGCCACGTTTAGGATGCCACACTAGGTACAATGACTGTTTGCTAGTATAATGGCTTAGTTAAAAAGAGTTTGAGTGTGCAATGCAGGCAGACGTGCTGCAAATATCTTTCTACTAGTGTGACTACACAAAAGTACAATAGCCATGTTTAAGATGCCACTAGGTACACTGAGTGTTTGCTAGTATAATGGCTTAGTTATAATGAGTTGGAGTGTGCAATGCAGGCAGAGGTGCTGCAAATGTCTTTGCACTAGTGTGACTAGACAACAGTCCAATAGCCACGTTTAGGATGCCACTAGGTACACTGAGTGTTTGCTAGTATAATGGCTTAGTTATAATGAGTTGGAGTGTGCAATGCAGGCAGAGGTGCTGCAAATGTCTTTGCACTAGTGGGACTATAGCAAAGTCCAATAGCCACGTTTAGGATGCCACACTAGGTACAATGACTGTTTACAAGTATAATGGCTTAGTTAAAAAGAGTTTGAGTGTGCAATGCAGGCAGACGTGCTGCAAATATCTTTCCACTAGTGTGACTACACAAAAGTCCAATAGCCACGTTTAGGATGCCACACTAGGCACAATGACTGTTTGCTAGTATAATGGCTTAGTTAAAAAGAGTTTGAGTGTGCAATGCAGGCAGACGTGCTGCAAATATCTTTCCACTAGTGTGACTACACAAAAGTCCAATAGCCACGTTTAGGATGCCACACTAGGTACAATGACTGTTTGCTAGTATAATGGCTTAGTTAAAAAGAGTTTGAGTGTGCAATGCAGGCATACGGGCTGCAAATATCTTTCCACTAGTGTGACTAGACAAAAGTCCAATAGCCACGTTTAGGATGCTACTAGGTACACTGAGTGTTTGCTAGTATAATGGCTTAGTTATAATGAGGTGGAGTGTGCAATGCAGGCAGAGGTGCTGCAAATGTGTTTGCACTAGTGTGACTAGACAACAGTCCAATAGCCACGTTTAGGATGCCACTAGGTACACTGAGTGTTTGCTAGTATAATGGCTTAGTTATAATGAGTTGGAGTGTGCAATGCAGGCAGAGGTGCTGCAAATGTCTTTGCACTAGTGGGACTAGACAACAGTCCAATAGCCACGTTTAGGATGCCACTAGGTACACTGAGTGTTTGCTAGTATAATGGCTTAGTTATAATGAGTTGGAGTGTGCAATGCAGGCAGAGGTGCTGCAAATGTCTTTGCACTAGTGTGACTAGACAACAGTCCAATAGCCACGTTTAGGATGCCACTAGGTACACTGAGTGTTTGCTAGTATAATGGCTTAGTTATAATGAGTTGGAGTGTGCAATGCAGGCAGAGGTGCTGCAAATGTCTTTGCACTAGTGGGACTAGACAACAGTCCAATAGCCAAGTTTAGGATGCCACTAGGTACACTGAGTGTTTGCTAGTATAATGGCTTAGTTATAATGAGTTGGAGTGTGTAATGCAGGCAGAGGTGCTGCAAATGTCTTTGCACTAGTGTGACTAGACAACAGTCCAATAGCCACGTTTAGGATGCCACTAGGTACACTGAGTGTTTGCTAGTATAATGGCTTAGTTATAATGAGTTGGAGTGTGCAATGCAGGCAGAGGTGCTGCAAATGTCTTTGCACTAGTGGGACTATAGCAAAGTCCAATAGCCACGTTTAGGATGCCACTAGGTACACTGAGTGTTTGCTAGTATAATGGCTTAGTTATAATGAGTTGGAGTGTGCAATGCAGGCAGAGGTGCTGCAAATGTCTTTGCACTAGTGTGACTAGACAACAATCCAATAGCCACGTTTAGGATGCCACTAGGTACACTGAGTGTTTGCTAGTATAATGGCTTAGTTATAATGAGTTGGAGTGTGCAATGCAGGCAGAGGTGCTGCAAATGTCTTTGCACTAGTGGGACTATAGCAAAGTCCAATAGCCATGTTTAGGATGCCACTAGGTACACTGAGTGTTTGCTAGTATAATGGCTTAGTTATAATGAGTTGGAGTGTGCAATGCAGGCAGACGTGCTGCAAATATCTTTCCACTAGTGTGACTACACAAAAGTCCAATAGCCACGTTTAGGATGCCACTAGGTGCACTGACTGTTTGCTAGTATAATGGCTTAGTTAAAAAGAGTTTGAGTGTGCAATGCAGGCAGACGTGCTGCAAATATCTTTCCACTAGTGTGACTACTCAAAAGTACAATAGCCACGTTTAGGATGCCACACTAGGTACAATGACTGTTTGCTAGTATAATGGCTTAGTTAAAAAGAGTTTGAGTGTGCAATGCAGGCAGACGTGCTGCAATTATCTTTCCACTAGTGTGACTACACAAAAGTACAATAGCCACGTTTAGGATGCCACTAGGTACACTGAGTGTTTGCTAGTATAATGGCTTAGTTATAATGAGTTGGAGTGTGCAATGCAGGCAGAGGTGCTGCAAATGTCTTTGCACTAGTGGGACTAGACAACAGTCCAATAGCCACGTTTAGGGTGCCACTAGGTACACTGAGTGTTTGCTAGTATAATGGCTTAGTTATAATGAGTTGGAGTGTGCAATGCAGGCAGAGGTGCTGCAAATGTCTTTGCACTAGTGTGACTAGACAACAGTCCAATAGCCACGTTTAGGATGCCACTAGGTACACTGAGTGTTTGCTAGTATAATGGCTTAGTTATAATGAGTTGGAGTGTGCAATGCCTGCAGAGGTGCTGCAAATGTCTTTGCACTAGTGGGACTATAGCAAAGTCCAATAGCCACGTTTAGGATGCCACTAGGTACACTGAGTGTTTGCTAGTATAATGGCTTAGTTATAATGAGTTGGAGTGTGCAATGCAGGCAGACATGCTGCAAATATCTTTCCACTAGTGTGACTACACAAAAGTCCAATAGCCACGTTTAGGATGCCACTAGGTGCACTGACTGTTTGCTAGTATAATGGCTTAGTTAAAAAGAGTTTGAGTGTGCAATGCAGGCAGACGTGCTGCAAATATCTTTCCACTAGTGTGACTACACAAAAGTACAATAGCCACGTTTAGGATGCCACACTAGGTACAATGACTGTTTGCTAGTATAATGGCTTAGTTAAAAAGAGTTTGAGTGTGCAATGCAGGCAGACGTGCTGCAAATATCTTTCCACTAGTGTGACTACACAAAAGTACAATAGCCACGTTTAGGATGCCACTAGGTACACTGACTGTTTGCTAGTATAATGGCTTAGTTAAAAAGAGTTTGAGTGTGCAATGCAGGCAGACGTGCTGCAAATATCTTTGCAATAGTGTGACTAGACAAAAGTCCAATAGCCACGTTTAGGATGCTACTAGGTACACTGAGTGTTTGCTAGTATAATGGCTTAGTTATAATGAGGTGGAGTGTGCAATGCAGGCAGAGGTGCTGCAAATGTGTTTGCACTAGTGTGACTAGACAACAGTCCAATAGCCACGTTTAGGATGCCACTAGGTACACTGAGTGTTTGCTAGTATAATGGCTTAGTTATAATGAGTTGGAGTGTGCAATGCAGGCAGAGGTGCTGCAAATGTCTTTGCACCAGTGTGACTAGACAACAGTCCAATAGCCACGTTTAGGATGCCACTAGGTACACTGAGTGTTTGCTAGTATAATGGCTTAGTTATAATGAGTTGGAGTGTGCAATGCAGGCAGAGGTGCTGCAAATGTCTTTGCACTAGTGTGACTAGACAACAGTCCAATAGCCACGTTTAGGATGCCACTAGGTACACTGAGTGTTTGCTAGTATAATGGCTTAGTTATAATGAGTTGGAGTGTGCAATGCAGGCAGACGTGCTGCAAATATCTTTCCACTAGTGTGACTACACAAAAGTTCAATAGCCACGTTTAGGATGCCACTAGGTGCACTGACTGTTTGCTAGTATAATGGCTTAGTTAAAAAGAGTTTGAGTGTGCAATGCAGGCAGACGTGCTGCAAATATCTTTCCACTAGTGTGACTACACAAAAGTACAATAGCCACGGTTAGGATGCCACACTAGGTACAATGACTGTTTGCTAGTATAATGGCTTAGTTAAAAAGAGTTTGAGTGTGCAATGCAGGCAGACGTGCTGCAAATATCTTTCCACTAGTGTGACTACACAAAAGTACAATAGCCACATTTAGGATGCCACTAGGTACACTGACTGTTTGCTAGTATAATGGCTTAGGTAAAAAGAGTTTGAGTGTGCAATGCAGGCAGACGTGCTGCAAATATCTTTGCAATAGTGTGACTAGACAAAAGTCCAATAGCCACGTTTAGGATGCTACTAGGTACACTGAGTGTTTGCTAGTATAATGGCTTAGTTATAATGAGGTGGAGTGTGCAATGCAGGCAGAGGTGCTGCAAATGTGTTTGCACTAGTGTGACTAGACAACAGTCCAATAGCCACGTTTAGGATGCCACTAGGTACACTGAGTGTTTGCTAGTATAATGGCTTAGTTATAATGAGTTGGAGTGTGCAATGCAGGCAGAGGTGCTGCAAATGTCTTTGCACTAGTGGGACTAGACAACAGTCCAATAGCCACGTTTAGGATGCCACTAGGTACACTGAGTGTTTGCTAGTATAATGGCTTAGTTATAATGAGTTGGAGTGTGCAATGCAGGCAGAGGTGCTGCAAATGTCTTTGCACTAGTGTGACTAGACAACAGTCCAATAGCCACGTTTAGGATGCCACTAGGTACACTGAGTGTTTGCTAGTATAATGGCTTAGTTATAATGAGTTTGAGTGTGCAATGCAGGCAGACGTGCTGCAAATATCTTTCCACTAGTGTGACTACACAAAAGTACAATAGCCACGTTTAGGATGCCACACTAGGTACAATTACTGTTTGCTAGTATAATGGCTTAGTTAAAAAGAGTTTGAGTGTGCAATGCAGGCAGACGTGCTGCAAATATATTTCCACTAGTGTGACTACACAAAAGTACAATAGCCACGTTTAGGATGCCACTAGGTACACTGACTGTTTGCTAGTATAATGGCTTAGTTAAAAAGAGTTTGAGTGTGCAATGCAGGCAGACGTGCTGCAAATATCTTTGCAATAGTGTGACTAGACAAAAGTCCAATAGCCACGTTTAGGATGCTACTAGGTACACTGAGTGTTTGCTAGTATAATGGCTTAGTTATAATGAGGTAGAGTGTGCAATGCAGGCAGAGGTGCTGCAAATGTGATTGCACTAGTGTGACTAGACAACAGTCCAATAGCCACGTTTAGGATGTCACTAGGTACACTGAGTGTTTGCTAGTATAATGGCTTAGTTATAATGAGTTGTAGTGTGCAATGCAGGCAGAGGTGCTGCAAATGTCTTTGCACTAGTGGGACTAGACAATAGTCCAATAGCCACGTTTAGGATGCCACTAGGTACACTGAGTGTTTGCTAGTATAATGGCTTAGTTATAATGAGTTGGAGTGTGCAATGCAGGCAGAGGTGCTGCAAATGTCTTTGCACTAGTGTGATTAGACAACAGTCCAATAGCCACGTTTAGGATGCCACTAGGTACACTGAGTGTTTGCTAGTATAATGGCTTAGTTATAATGAGTTGGAGTGTGCAATGCAGGCAGACGTGCTGCAAATATCTTTCCACTAGTGTGACTACACAAAAGTCCAATAGCCAATTTTAGGAGGCCACACTAAGTACAATGACTGTTTGCTAGTATAATGGCTTAGTTAAAAAGAGTTTGAGTGTGCAATGCAGGCAGACGTGCTGCAAATATCTTTCCACTAGTGTGACTACACAAAAGTACAATAGCCACGTTTAGGATGCCACACTAGGTACAATGACTGTTTGCTAGTATAATGGCTTAGTTAAAAAGAGTTTGAGTGTGCAATGCAGGCAGACGTGCTGCAAATATCTTTCCACTAGTGTGACTACACAAAAGTCCAATAGCCACGTTTAGGATGCCACACTAGGTACAATGACTGTTTGCTAGTATAATGGCTTAGTTAAAAAGAGTTTGAGTGTGCAATGCAGGCAGACGTGCTGCAAATATCTTTCCACTAGTGTGACTACACAAAAGTACAATAGCCACGTTTAGGATGCCACACTAGGTACAATGACTGTTTGCTAGTATAATGGCTTAGTTAAAAAAGAGTTTGAGTGTGCAATGCAGGCAGACGTGCTGCAAATATCTTTCCACTAGTGTGACTACACAAAAGTACAATAGCCACGTTTAGGATGCCACTAGGTACACTGACTGTTTGCTAGTATAATGGCTTAGTTAAAAAGAGTTTGAGTGTGCAATGCAGGCAGAGGTGCTGCCAATGTCTTTGTACTAGTGTGACTAGACAAAAGTCCAATAGCCACGTTTAGGATGCTACTAGGTACACTGAGTGTTTGCTAGTATAATGGCTTAGTTATAATGAGTTGGTGTTACGGGGGGCTGTCTGATAATAACTTAAAGGAGTATCAGACAGTCAGGGTCCACCGTGCAAAGACTCTGCTGCAGACTATGGCAGAGTGCAATACCTCTGTTAACTCACAGAAGGAAATAATAAGTAAAGCAATTCCTCCCTTACTTGGAGGGTGTGTGGAATGATCTCTGTTAATAATCACAGAGACAAAGGCAATGTGTGCGAAATGGCACCTACCTAGGTCCGCTCTTCTAGTGGTGCAAAAGAGACGAACAGCAGCGTAAGCCGCACAATGCTCCTACCTGCGTTCGCTCCACTAGTGTGCGAGGACACGAACCACTAGATATGGCACCTGCCTAGGTCCGCTCTTCTAGTGGTGCAAAAGAGACGAACAGCAGCGTAAGCCGCACAAAGCTCCTACCTCTGTTCGCTCCCCTAGTGTGCGAGGATACGAACAACTGCCAGACGCAGTATAAGGAACGTTACCCTAGCGGCAACGTCCACCTACGAGTCGAATCACAAGGCCCAGCCAGACCATGTGCCTCAGGCACCTGCCTATGTCCGCTCCCCTAAGAGGTAAGGATACGGACAGCAGCCGAAGCTGTAAGGTATAAGAACGCTACCCTGCCGGTAGCGCTCACCTAGCATAGACAGAGGAATGCCTAGAGGAACGTGCACAGGGCGTCTACCCTCATGCATGAACCAAGAGGACTGAGCGCCATGCGGCGTGTGTCAGGGTCTTATATAGACTTTGTGCCTCATCCAAGATGGAGGACACCAGAGCCAATCCGCTGCCAGAACGACAAGAGTGACATCATGCTGGCCTATCACCGAGCAAGGCGTCACAAGCACATGACCAGCGACCAATCGGCATAGAAGGTGTCAGAGACATGTGACCTCGTGTCAGCGATGATGTCACCCGCACATGTGCAATGGCTCCAAGATAGGACTTAGTCTCCAGCGCTCGCACATGTGCAGTGGCAAGAAATCTGGACTTAGTCTCCAGTGCTCGCACATGTGCAGTAGCAAGAAATCTGGACTTAGTCTCCAGCGCTCGCACATGTGCAGTAGCAAGAAATCTGGACATAGTCTCCAGTGCTCGCAGCAACCGTAACAGTTGGAGTGTGCAATGCAGGCAGAGGTGCTGCAAATGTCTTTGCACTAGTGGGACTAGACAACAGTCCAATAGCCAATTTTAGGATGCCACACTAAGTACAATGACTGTTTGCTAGTATAATGGCTTAGTTAAAAAGAGTTTGAGTGTGCAATGCAGGCAGACGTGCTGCAAATATCTTTCCACTAGTGTGACTACACAAAAGTCCAATAGCCACGTTTAGGATGCCACACTAGGTACAATGACTGTTTGCTAGTATAATGGCTTAGTTAAAAAGAGTTTGAGTGTGCAATGCAGGCAGACGTGCTGCAAATATCTTTCCACTAGTGTGACTACACAAAAGTACAATAGCCACGTTTAGGATGCCACACTAGGTACAATGACTGTTTGCTAGTATAATGGCTTAGTTAAAAAGAGTTTGAGTGTGCAATGCAGGCAGACGTGCTGCAAATATCTTTCCACTAGTGTGACTACACAAAAGTCCAATAGCCACGTTTAGGATGCCACACTAGGTACAATGACTGTTTGCTAGTATAATGGCTTAGTTAAAAAGAGTTTGAGTGTGCAATGCAGGCAGATGTGCTGCAAATATCTTTCCACTAGTGTGACTACACAAAAGTACAATAGCCACATTTAGGATGCCACACTAGGTACAATGACTGTTTGCTAGTATAATGGCTTAGTTAAAAAGAGTTTGAGTGTGCAATGCAGGCAGACGTGCTGCAAATATCTTTCCACTAGTGTGACTACACAAAAGTACAATAGCCACGTTTAGGATGCCACTAGGTACACTGACTGTTTGCTAGTATAATGGCTTAGTTAAAAAGAGTTTGAGTGTGCAATGCAGGCAGAGGTGCTGCAAATGTCTTTGCACTAGTGTGACTAGACAACAGTCCAATAGCCACGTTTAGGATGCCACTAGGTACACTGAGTGTTTGCTAGTATAATGGCTTAGTTATAATGAGTTGGAGTGTGCAATGCAGGCAGAGGTGCTGCAAATGTCTTTGCACTAGTGGGACTATAGCAAAGTCCAATAGCCACGTTTAGGATGCCACTAGGTACACTGAGTGTTTGCTAGTATAATGACTTAGTTATAATGAGTTGGAGTGTGCAGAGGACAGGAGGGTACAGTGCCAGGATTGTGGGGCTCTGGGTAGAGGAAAGGAAGCCTGCCTTTCTATTCCCTCCTAATGGGGAAATGCAGCGACAAAATCCCTGACCTTTGCTACACAGACGCTGTCGCTGTTTTCAGGACCTGTCACCTTAACTCTGACCCTGCCCGTACGAGCCCTTAAAAGGACTGATGGAAAGTGCTATCCCTATGCTGTCCAGCGCTGTGTATGGAGCGCATACAGCTGTATCAGCGATAGTACTCAGGACGGAGCTGCGACAGTGATGTCTGACACCAAGGACGCAGAAGAGATAATGGCGTTCTGGAGGAAAATGTCCGGTTTTATAATGTAGGGACATGTGACATGGACATCCTATCACACATGCCGTTGCTTCTCTGGCTAAACGTCCACTTAGCTGTGTGTGAGTCTGGGATTGGCTGACATGCTGGCCCGCCCCACAAGACACACGCGCTTAGGGAAGGAAGACAAGGGAAAAAAAAAAATGGCGATCGCCATTATACAAACAGCAGTGATCTGAAGGCGCTGTTCACGCACACTATACACTGAAATGTCATAATAGTGTGAGTCACAGAGTGACTTACACTATTACAGCGGAAAGCCAGCTAGGAATTAGCTGTTTTTTTGCTGCTAGAACTGTTCTCGAACGTTTCTAGCACTATCGAGCTTTTGCAAAAAGCTCGAGTTCTACTTCGATCTAGAACAGGCCCCAAAATCACTCGAGCCTAGAACTGGAGAACCTCGAACCGTGAACCGCGCTCAACTCTAGTGATTATACCCGAAGCCAGGCTGGGGGGGTGGAGTCTTTGGAGTGGTAACACAATAGTACAAGTAGGAACACAGTGTGAAGTGTGGAGTTGTAGAGGAGCAATGGAGGAGCGAAGAGCTGCGGCCTGGAGCTGGTGCAGCTCGGCCCAGGCGCAGACAAATAGGGTTCTTGAGACCATGGGAGATGACGTTCCATGGCCTTGTTCCACATGTGGTCTCCAGGTGGAGGTACTTGGTTGCGACAAGGGGACTGGTCCCTGGGCTGGAGGAGAGGAGCCTACATACTCCACTGGCGGAACCAGCGGCTGTGGTGACTTTGAGCACCAAGGCCACATACCGCACACAAATTTGCTGAAAGGTGACCCAAAAGAACCAAGGGATAGAGCTTCACGCCACCCAACAGGGTCCATGGGCACTGGAACAGGGTTCAGTGAGTGATGGCACAAGGCAGTAGGGTGAAGCAAGGGCAGAGATAATCACGGAAGCTACCTTTAAGAACGGTGCACCGGATTCGACCTCCAAACTACCCAGGATCAACTGGAGCTCATCACAGTGGAACACAGCACTCCAAAGGCAGTCACTGGCATGTCATGTTACCCTGGAACCTGTTACAGTGAATAAAAACCTTGAGACTGTATCACTGTGTTGCTCCGTTATTCGCTTGCACCCGCCTACCATCATAGACTACTACCGCCTCCATCTGGCCTGGGGCCCAGCTCTACCTGTGGGGAGCTGCACCATCTAAACTGTGTCACCATCTGCCCCGGGGAGCCCCATCCTGCAGTCATCATCCCCTTCCTTTTAATTAAATGACATCGGCATGGTCACGGAGCTGGGCCATGCCACCGCGATGCCCCAGAGCCAGAACCGCCGCCCGGTAATGATTCACCCAATGACCCCTGTGCAGGCATGTCAAATACATGCCAGTCTGAGAACCCTACGGCTACAGGCAACACACAACAAGGAGACACAACCAGGATTCCTTGTCCCCATTTTCCAAAATTAGAGATAAACACCAGGAAGGTGGCATCAATTGCCCCAGAGTACCAATAGTATAATGGTGCAGAATTGATGCATGCTACAGGTCTTGGCCCAGCACTTATACCTTTAATGTTGATCAGTAATAGGTGGATCAGTGACAGGTGCTCTGAGACCACTAACACTACAGGAAACACACAACATTGAGACCCAACTTGGAGTCTCCACATTTCAAAGAAATAGGGGAGACACCACTAAACTGGCATCAATTGCCAAAGAGTACAAATAGTATAATGGTGCAGCATGGATATATGGGACAGGACTTGGCCAAGCATTTCTACCTTAAACATTGATAAGTAACAGGTGGATGAGTGACAGGTATATTCCTGGTGCTCTGAGACGCATGCCACTACTAGAAACACACAACATGGAGACTGAACTTGGAGTCTCCATATTTCAAAAACTTTGCGGCAGACACCACTAAAGTGGCATCAACTGTCCCAGAGTACAAATAGTACAATGGCACAGCATTTACACATGGGTCAGAGCTTGGCCCAGCATTTATACCTTACACATTTATCAGTAACAGGTGGATGAGTGACAGGTGTAGTCCTGGTGCTCTGAGACCCCTGACACTACAGGCAACACACAAAAAGGAGGATAAAAGTCTACTTTTAAAAAAAAAACATTGCTTGTCATTACTCAGGAAGAAGCATTTCTTCTGTTTAGGTTTATCAAGTACAAAGGTGACATGACACCCATAGACCATTTTATCAAAGTCTGAATTTAAAAACATTGCACTTTCCTTTTAGAGCTCGACAGTGTGTATAGACTGTAGTTTACCACCACATATGAGGTATCAGCATGCTCAGGAGATATTGCACAACAAGTCATTGAGAAAAAGAAAACAATTGGGGCTAAAGGAACATTTTTGTTGGAAATATCTATTTTTTTTTTTATTTTCATGGTTCAACTTTGTAAAATTCTGTGATGAACCTGTGGGATCAAGGTGCTCAGAGTCATCACACATCAAGATAAACTCCTTGAGGGGTCTAGTTTCCACAATGAGGTCAATTGTGGGGGGGTTTCCCCTGTTTATACACATCATGGACTCTCCAAATTCAATTTGGTAATGATTCCAGCCAATTTTGCGTTCTAAAAGTCAAATGTTGTTCTTTCCCATCCAAGCCCTGCTGTGTGCCCAAACAGTAGTTTTGCACCACATATGGGATATCAGTGTATTCAGGAGAATTTGCACAACAACTTCAATAGTCCCCTGATACTCTTGTGGAAATAAAATTTGGGACTGAAAAACATTTTTGTATGAATAATTTGATTTTTTTATTTTCAGGGCTCAATGTTAAAATAATTCTGCAAAGCACCATGGGATACATAGTGCTCACCAAACATTAAGGTACATTCCTTGAGGTGTGTAGTCTTCAAAATTTTGTAACTTGTGTATTTTTTTAAGTGGTTAGGCACATGAGGGGCTCTGCAAACACAACATTGCATCCACTAATAATTCCACCCAACTTTGCGTTCTAAAAGTAAAATGTTGCTCTTTCCCTTTTGAGCCCTGCAGTGCACCCAAACAGTAGTTTTCCACCATATATGGGATATCAGCATGTTCAAGAGAATTTACACAACAAACTCAATGGTGTATTCCCCCCTAATAGCCTTGTGAAAATAAGAAAAATTTGTTAAAACATCATTTCTGTTTAAAAAATTAGATTTTTCTGTGAAGCACCTGGGTGTTTAAAGTGCTCTCCGCACATCTAAATATGTTCCTTAAGGGGTCTAGTTTCTAAAATTGCGTTTACTTGGGGGAGTTTCCACTGTTTAGGCACATCAGGGGTTTTGCAAATGTGAAATGGCATCACCCCAAGGATTGCAGCCAAATTTTGCTTTCCAAAAGTTAAATAGTGTTCGTTCTCTTCTGGGCCCATATGTGTGCCCGAACAGGAGGGGTTTTTTTTTATTTTTTTTTAGGTGTATTGACGTACTCATGAAAAATTGCACAGAAAATTGAGAGGTGTATTTTCTACTGTTAGCCTTGGGAAAATAAAAATTAGAGGCTAAAACATAATTTTTGTGAGAAAAATTTGATCTTTTGCTCTCTACACATCTAGATACATTTCTTGAGGGGTCTAGCTGGGTCACTTGTAGGGAATTTCCACTTAGGCGCTTTAGGGGCTCTCCACACGTAACATGGTGGGTGCTAATGATTCCAGACAGGTTTGTGTTCCAAAAATCAAATGGTGCTCCTTCACTTCCGAGCCTTGCTGTGTGCACAAACAGTAGTTTTCCATCACATATGAGGTATCTTCATACTTAGGAGTAATTGCTCAAAATATTGTATGGTCAATTTCCTTCTTTTAAGCGAGCTTTACACACAGCGACATCGCTAGCGATGTCGCTGGTGAAAGCACCCGCCCCGTCGGTTGTACGTCACGGGCAAATCACTGCCCGTGGCGGACAACATCGCTTACACCCATCACACATACTTACCTGCCTAGCAACGTCGCTGTGGCCGGCAAACCGCCTCCTTTCTAAGGAGGCAGTTCGTTCGGCATCACAGCAGCGTCACTAAGCGGCCGCCCAATAGAAGAGGAGGGGCGGAGATGAGCGGGCCGAACATCCCACCCACCTCCTTCCTTCCTCATTGCGGGCGGACACAGTTACGGTGATGTTCCTTGTTCCTGCGGTGTCACACATAGCAATGCGTGCTACCGCAGGAACAACGAACAACCTGCGTCTTGCAACAGCTACGATAATCGGAATAGGACTGACGTGCCAACGATCAACGATTAGGTAAGTAATTTTGATCGTTAACGGTCATTTCTACGTTTCACACGTAAAGTCGTCGCTAATGAGGCCGGATGTGCGTCACGAATTCCGTGACCCCAACGATATTTCATTAGCGATGTTGTTGCGTGTAAAGCCCACTTTACTCTTGCATATATGCAAAATTTAAGACTAAAACAACATTTTTGTTGGAAAAATATGATTTTTCTTTTCTTGGCTCCCCTTTAAACTTTGAAAAATTCTGTGAAGCACTTGGAAGTGTAATATTCTCACAATGTATCAAGACAAATTCCTTGAGGGGTCTGGTTTCTAAAATGTGGTGCCTTATGGGGATTTCCACTGTTTACGCACATCATGGGCTGTCCAAATGCGAAATGACGTCCACTATGAATTCCAGACAATTTTGTGTTCCAAAAGTTAAATGGCACTCCTTCCATTGGAGTACTCAGGAGAAATTGCACCATAAATTTTATGGTGCACTTTCTCCTGTTAACCTTTTAAAAATTCTAAACTTGGTGCTAAAATAACATTTTTGAGGGAAAAGTAATTTTTATTTTTCCCTTTAACATTGCTTTAGTTTGTGTGAAGCACACAAAGGGTTAATAACTTCTTGGATGTGGTTTTGAGCAGTTTCAGGGATGAAGTGTTTAGAATGGTGTCACTTTTGGTTATTTTCTGCCACTCAGGCCTCTCAAAGTCACTTCAAATGCAATGTGGTCCCTAAAAAATGGTTTTGAAGATTTTGTTGGAAAAATGAGAAATTGCTAATTAACTTTTCACCCTTCTAGCTTTTTATCAAAAAAAATGTTTCAAAAATTGTTCTGATCTAAAGTACAAATGTTGTAAATGTAATTTATTAACTGTTTTGTGTGACAAAAAAAATCAAAATTAAAAATTTTTCAAAATTTGTAACATATTTTTGATATTTTTGCAAGCAAACACAAAAAAATTGGCTAAACTGTATCACTATTCAAAAACATGAAGTGTATTATGTCACAAACTCATTTTCCCCAGAATAACTGGGATCCAGTGAAGCATTCCAGATTTACTACCTCATAAAGTCACATTGGACAGAGTTGGAAAAAAATGGTCAGGAAGGTGAAAACAGGATTGGGGTGAAAGGGTTAAAACTACAGCTTGTTTTGCAAAAAAAACCAAGTCCTCATTTGTAATTGTTTATTTATGAATACAAAGTTAGGGCTCTTGGAAAAATTAGAAAAAGTGCAAAGACAAAAACTGTCCCAGCTATGAAATGGTTTATTATTATATTACTAGATTAGAAATTGTTTTCTATATGAATATATATTTAATTTAGTTTTAGGAAAATTTGGCTATATTATTTAAATGTAGTTTTAATGAAACTATAGCATCCTTTTTATTTTAACGCAAAATATTTTTTTTACTGAGTAGTTGAAACTTATATTTTAAAATTGTAATCTCAAGAGCTTTTCTTGTTTTTCCTCTAGATAAGTTCAAATAGTTTTCCTTGTCAAAAGTCTTGAAGATTTCCCAAATTCTTCTAAACGGCTTTCCTTACCAATGAATATTGTGCATCATTGAATATTTCCTAATGATTCCCTCTACAGCTGAACCAGAAACCAAACCTTCTTTAATATTCTATCCTTATTATTCTCATTTTCTATAATTTAACAACTTCTCATATTATTCTTAATGGAAAAGTCATGCAATATTGAGCAGTAACTGCTGTTAATTTCCTGCTGTATATCATTTGCATTTTCTCATTGCTTGTGGAGACTAATTAACATGCTCTAATTATCATACTGATTGTCTACTTTAGCTTATGAGAATATAGGCATCTCAACCCTGGTTGATCTTACAATAGCAGAATTTATTGTTTTCAATAAAAGCATTTGGATAAAATCGAGATTATATATTTTGCACTGTAAATGTGTGCCATCTATCAGTGCTAGAACTGTTAAGTGATTTAATTCAAAAAAGTAATGAATGTTGTTGCAAATCTAATATAGACCAACTAATTCCTTTAGTGGTAAGCGGGTATTCGCCATAGTAAGCAGAAATTATATGACATTGCACTGTCATTAAAAAGAAGGTTTGGTTTCTATTATTCACTTCAGCATGGAAGCTTGCCTGGAAAATAGATTTACTAGTGTCACGATCTAAAAGAATTGCTAGCAGTTATAGAGTCAAGTGCAAAATTGAACCCAGGATTAAAAGGTTTTTATTTTTTTAGGAGAACATTTCATCCTTATCAAACCTAGTTTCTACATAGAAGCGACACAATGTGCTAAGCTGCTCTCTGCATGATGCTGCACCATGCTATGTTAAGCCAAGTGCACCCATGCTGTGTGCTGACTAAACCTGGACCTATGACTGAGATTGCAAATCTCCCTCCTAGCAGCCTGCCAGCTCCGAGCATCAACGACAAGCTCCTTTGGAGAAACTTCATCTCCTGGGCAAAATTGCCTGACCAGGCTTTGCTGGGTTTCTATGTCCTGCCGCTTCCAGTCAGTTTACTATTGCCTCATAATTTTAATCATTGTTAAACGATCTAATGGACTGTTGATTTGGCTGGTTGCTTCCATGTTCAGGCCAAAAGGCAGGTGGAAAGCATGGTATGAAAAGTAGATGATATTTGCATAGTGTGGCAAAAGTAAATTAGCGGCCGCCTATGAAAACAGCACATATTTTCTGCATTGTCGGTCGCAGCTGCGATATCATGGTGATAGCTGCCGTAGCGAACATTATCGCTACGGCAGCTTCACATGCACTCACCTGCCCTGCGACATTGCTCTGGCCGGCGAACCGCCTCCTTATTAAGGGGGTGGGTCATGCGGCGTCATAGCGACGTCACACGGCAGGCAGCTAATAGCAGCGGAGGGGCGGAGCCGAGCGGGACGTAAACATCCCGCCCACCTCCGTCCTTCCGCATAGCCAGCGTGAGCCGCAGGGCAGGACGCAGGTAAGGTGATGTTCCTTGCTCCTGTGGCTTCACACACAGCGATGTGTGCTGCCGCAAGAACGAGGAACAACATCATAACATCGGTCCTTCCGAAATTATGGAGATGACCGACGCTACACCGATGATACGATTTGTACGTTTTTGCGCTCCTTAATCATATCAAAAAGGATTTACACACTACGATATCGACTGCGACGCCGGATGTGCGTCTCTTTTCTTCAGTTTGATCCCCCCGACAATGCAGCTGCGATGTCCTAGTTTGCAAAGTGCCCCTAAGTCTGTACATTTCCATTCCCATGCAATAAAAAAAGCAGTTACTAAAGATTTGATCTGTCCGTCAATTTCTTGCCTGAGATGGATACAATACTGCTATCAGTGCTGGCTGCACCTATCACAAGCCTGAAAGAATAATCAAACTTACAATTTTTATTTTCATAATTTTGGCAGCTGCAGCCTCCAGTTGTCTGCTTTATCTGCACTAGGTATCCAAATATGGTGGACCGTATGTCATTTTTTACAATTATGAATTTATTTTTACACTCCACTCGAGATCCAGACAGCTAGTGTGCAAGCAACCAATCACAGATGCTGTCAAAGAGGGTGGCCAGGGAATGCAGTGAATAAGCATGAGATTTATTGAGGGTGTAGCCTGACCACAGATGTGAGAGGAATCTGAGAGGGAGAGCTCCTGGAACTGCCGATTATCCTGACTTCCACTGGGCCGTGGAGAGGGCAAAAATCATCCGTGCAGCAACCAAAGACCGCCCTGCACTTACTGCACAGCTTGGACGGCTGTTACATGGCCGGGGGGACGAGCAGGAGGCAGAAGGAGGTGGCGGCAGGAACGGAAGGTGCTGCCCAAAATGGTGGTGGGACACAGACACCAGCCTCCAAAGCAGGGAGAGCTGCAGCCATGCACGCTGCTGAAAATCTGTCTGAGTACGCCAGGGGCACAAAATGCAGGGCTTCCACGGTACACAGGGATGAAGGAGTTGAACTGGGGAGCTCCAGGCAGCACAGCCCTCACAATGCCGTGGAGGAGGAAGGAGGAAGCAGTGCAGACTCATTATTATTACAGCAAGGCCTGCAAACCAAGCTGGAGCCCCGTGCATCCATGCATAATAAATGTCCCCCTGAGCCTGCCACAACTTTGTAGGGTGCTGAGCCCACTCTGAAAGACATGCTTGCAGCTATAGCTCAAAATGGCTCCACGATGACATACCTCAGCTTCAAGATGGGCCAAATCATGGAAGAGTTATCAGGTGTTAAACAGAGCCTCCAAAAAGTGAATGACCGCATGACGGCGTCAGAGGGGAGAATCAGTGACTTAGAGGAAAAAATGCCCCAGGTTACCCGTGACTCCCGCAGGTATGATCAGCAACTGGTATTTCTACTTAACAAGACAGATGATTTAAAAAATAGATTGAGGAGAAACAATGTGAGGCTAATAGGGGTTACAGAAAAAACGGAAGGCACAAATCCGTCAGAATTCTTTGAGAGATGGCTACAAAAAGTATTTGGCGCAGAGGTCCTATCCCCCCTGTATACTGTAGAGAGAGCCCACAGAGTTCCCACCAGACCCCTGCCTCCGGGAGCTCCTCCAAGAGCTGTCCTGGTGAAACTACTATATTATAGAGACCAGGATGCGATCCTAAGAGCGGCTAGAAACAAAGGGTTCATAATGGTGGATGGCCACAAAATATCCTTCTTTCCTGATTATTCAGTTGAAATTTCAAAAAGAAGAGCTCAATTCACAGATGTCAAACAATGCCTGAGAAATGCACAAGTCCCATACTCCATGCTGTACCTAGCGAAGCTCAGGGTAGTTGCACTTCAAGAGACATTCTTTTTGAAAATCCTAAAGATGCTCTCAGATGGCTCGACATGAATGAGCAACGTCTCAGGCTAAGTCTGCAACATTGATATGTAACCCTTTAAGGACTTTATGGGTGATGAATACTCGACTGTCTGCTGCGATTACATAGGATTGGCCCAGTGGATAAAATTATTATGATACCCATTGATTGGTTCCAGCAGAACTCCCTGGAAGAGGAGTTTGGGTTTCCTTTCTTTCCCTTTTTCACTTCCAGAGATGTTTTTTGTTTTTCTCACTTCCCTGCATTTTTCATTGTTCTCAGGCTTTTTTTTTCTTGCCTTAAACCATTTTGGGAGGTGAGAATTTTATTGTCTCTCTTGTTTCGGCTTCAGGATGGACTGGTGCCTCAGTATCAACGTTTATGTTGTGGGACAACTGTTAGATGCGGGGGAACTGGGGGAGGATGGAGGGGGGGAAATGTTTCTGCAGCTTTAATGATGCTTTTATATTTATGTCTGCTAATGGTTCTCATGTGGTTCAGGAAGGTGGAGGAGGGTTGGAACTCTTTGCCGGGTGTGACTGCCCACTGCCCAAATCCCACTTTCCAGCAATCAGCTGTCTACAGGAGACACATTTGGAGGGCGACAAAATAGCATACATGAATCGCTCATGTGTGGGCCATTGTTTCCACTCAACCTACACAGCTCATTCCAGAGGTGTCAGTATCTTAGTCCACAGAGAAATACCATTTGAGATCATTTCATCACAGTAGATCAGGAAGGTAGATTCATTTGCATGCAATGTAAAATATTTAACAAGGAGCTCCTTCTGATAACAGTTTATATTCCGCCTCCATATAATAATACTGTTATGAACAAAATTGCAGAAATGATTAGCAAAACCCCCAATGTACAGGTGGTGTGCACGTGGGATTTCAACAACATCATTCACCCATACTGGGACAAACACAATGCGGGTATTCACTTAGAACACCATCCTAACTCCAAATTTGGGGACATGGTGGCTGAACTGGCACTTTCAGATCTGTGGCGAATCAGAAACCCTGGAATCAAGCAATTCTCATGCTATTCCAAAACACTCAACACTCTGTCCAGAATAGACCTTGCGCTCGGAGGGTATACTACCAATAGTGGAAAACACAAAATACCTTCCTAGAGGTTTATCAGACCATTCCCTACTGTTGACACGACTTAATATTTTACCCGGGCTTTATCGTACCCGTAGCTTGTGGTCCTTTAATCCTTTTTGGCTACAGATTTTAGATGTGGGCCCAGTTGAACTAGCCCTTGAATACTATTTTCAGGACAACTGTACTGGGGAGATGTCGCTTAACACTGTTTGGGATGCCATAAAGGCCTATCTGAGGGGGTCACTGATACAGGGGGTTAGTAGATCTAAAATTAAGTCGGCACAATTTGAAATTTTTCTTAAAAAACGGGTCAAGACGACAGAACAGAAGTACATTCTGTCAGGGGATACATGGGACTTACTGGAATGGAGGGAGGCTCAAGAAGCATATGATTCTCACATTAAGGAGCGGGCCTCTAACAAAAGACTTTTTTCACAACAGAGATTCTTTGAAGAGGGTGAAAAAGAGGGTCATTTATTAGCGGTGATTGCTAAAGCACAAAGGTTGAACACATTTGTGGGAGCGCTAAGGTACAAAACCGGGACTATAGTCAATCAACCTGACCAAATTTTGTCTACCTTCTCTGAATTCTACGAACAACTTTACAGTGCTAAACTGCAATATGATAGGTAACAGCTTCTTATCTGAAAGACATCCCCTTGCCCTCACTTTCAGATGAGGACAGGGTATACCTAAACAGGCCACTCACACTGGAAGAGTTGCATTTAGCAGTATCCTCCATGCCCAATAATAAGTCACCGGGTTCAGATGGGATCCCCACAGAGATTTACAAAAAGTTTGGAGACATTCTGCTCCCCCAGCTGCTGTCGACCTTTCAGTAAGCAGCCAAAAATGGCTCCTTGCCCCAATCGATGCGAGAAGCAGTGATAGTTGTCATACGTAAACCTGGCAAGGACCCCCTCATCCCTGACCCTTATAGACCTATCTCCCTGTTACCTACAGATATCACAATAATAGCTAAAGTACTAGCTTCCAGACTTAATAAGGTTATACTTTCACTAATCCATTCGGACCAGTCAGGGTTCATGTCTTCCAGATCAACGGTAGTGAATATATGACGGTTACACCTCAACTTACAATTGCCAGTTGATAACTCAGGGGATAGAGTAATTTGCTCCCTAGACGCCGCTAAGGCTTTGACTCTATTGAGTGGGAGTTTTTCTGTGCAGTACTTGACAGATTTGGACTGGGGAGGGATTTTATTTCCTGGGTAAGACTTCTATATAATAACCCTACTGCTAGGATCAAAGTTAATGGATGCCTTACTTCTCCTTTCCACCTAGGTAGGGGCACCCGCCAGGGATGCCTGCTATCCCCCTTTCTATTTGCTCTGGCCGTTGAGCCTATGGCGGCAATGGTTAGATCCAATCCAGACATAACAGGATTCAGGAGGGGTGGTCAGGAGGAAAAAATAGCGTTGTACGCAGATCACACACTCCTTTTTCTGGCCAATGCAACATCATCACTGCCAAGGGCAATGGGGGTTATACAAGAATTTGGGAAGTACTCAGGTATATCAATCAACTGGGAAAAGTCTGTATTACTTCCGGTGGACGGAACCACAAACTCACCTAACTACGTACACTCGGGCCTACAGGTTGTTGCCCATTTTAAATATTTGGGGATAATGGTTACTACTCGTGTTGATGATTTTGAGAGGCTCAACCTAACCCCTATTCTGTCAAAATTTAAGGATAAGAAGGAAGTCTGGTCTCGCCTGCCCTTCTGAGCAGTTAGCCGCACTAACCTGATCAAAATGATCTGGATGCCCCAACTACTTTACAAGCTACACAACTCTCCACAATGGATCCCACAAGGATTTTAAGGATTTTCCATAAGGTAAACGCCTTATTCTGGGAATTGATCTGGGGCGGACAGATGCCGCGCATTAGGCTCGAGACCCTGCAGAGGGAAAAAGTAGTGGAGGTCTGGCGGTACCCAATCCATGGGTTTACTATCTGGCGGCTCAGCTTCAGCACATTCGGGGATGGGAGGACCCTGGAGGGGGGGGGCACAGTATATGATTCTACAATAATATTTTCACTCCAATAAGTCTATACAAGGTTCTAGAGGCAGGAGGCTTTGGAGCTGCTGCTAATTATTGCCCAACCCTACTACTAATCCAAAAACATTTTGGCTAAAACTAAAAAACTACAAGACATTCAGGGAATTTCACAATATACCTCTATATGGAAAACTCCATGGTACTTAACTTGCATCGTTTAGAGGGGTTTGGTAGCTGGGCTTTAAGAGGGATAAATAGATTCACACATATTGTGGAGGGGGCCAACTCAGAGGCTTCCCTCAGTTGCAAGCGGAGTTTGGGATCCAAAATTCGGAGTTTTATAGGTGCTTGCAACTGAGACATGCCTATCAGGCAGAAATCTCTATTACGGGTAGAGAATTGGAGCAGAACAGTCATGCAACGCATAGCAACCTCTAGAGGCTCAGCGGGAGTGATCTCTCGTTTATATTGGGATCTATTATATCTGGTGCATCGGAATTGGCCAGTAAACGCAAAATAAAAATGAGAATGAGCTATAGGACCTATTGAGGACAGCCAATTGGTAGAAATTTTAGAAAGAATTCCTAGTCTATCTTTGGGGGAGGCATACAGACTGTCACACCTGTACGTTATTCCCCAAGTATATTGCACTCCTAGATTCCTGTTTGATATTGGAGTTAGAACTGAAACCTTCTGCCCGCGATGCAAAATATGTTCCGCAGATCTATTACATATGATGTGGTCTTGTCCCGATATTGAACATTACTGGAGAGAGGTGACAGAAATAATCAATAGAGTATATATGATAGAGACGAGTTAACTCCCTTTGTATGTATTCTGGGATACGTGGAGGATTTACCTCTGTAGGAGTAGGGCAAAGTGGCCGTATCTAGACAATTATATATTCCCAGGAAACTAATCGTTCAACACTGGATCTCGGACCACAGTCCTACAATATATGAATATGTCAAAAAAGTTAATTGGGTGATAAATGTGGAGAAAAGTATATATCGGAAAAGAAATGGCGTAATCAAATTTGAAAAAATATGGGCATGATGGATAGATGGGTCAGGATTGGCTTTGAGGGAACTGATTAGGTTTAGATTGGGCTTACTCTAAATTGATAACAAACCGAAAAGGGCTAGAAATTTCTGCAGAACTTATCTATAATGATGACGGAGGTTTGGGGAGAAGAGAGTAGCATGGGAACAGGTTAGATTCTTCATCAAAAATGACATTTAACTATGTACAATGCCAAACAAAGCAAAAACTCATAAAGAAAAACAAAAGTCTAAAGGCCCTGTCACACACAGAGATAAATCTGTGGCAGATCTGTGGTTGCAGTGAAATTGTGGACAATCAGTGCCAGGTTTGTGGCTGTGTACAAATGGAACAATATGTCCATGATTTCACTGCAACCTCAGATCTGCCAAAGATTTATCTCTGTGTGTGACAGGGCCTTAATTGGATTAATTGATAAATGTAATAATAGTACTTAAGAACTTTTGTCTAGGAATGTGTGGAGTTGCAGATTTGACATTATCTCTCCTTTTTTACAAGACTGTTTAATGTTTGTTGGGGAGGGGTGGGAGCGGGGTAGAGGCTGGGTAGCCTCCAATGTTTATTTGATTGTAACTTGTAAAAGTTTAATAAAAACATTTAATTAAAAAAGAGCATGAGATTTATTGAGCTGGGCCTTGGAGGAGAGGACCTGGAGGCAGTGTGACAGCCATGTGGAAACTCAGTAAGTATAACTGCCCTGCTTTAACCCCAACACAATATTGACACAAATTAAATATCAGGAAAACCAGAATTCATCTCAGTTTGGGAAACGCCAAAAGGTCCTAAGATGCAACTGGTAGAACAAATCCAAGTGTCATTAAAAAAATATATACAACAATTATGGGACAAGTAAAGAATATCATAGGTACATACTGTATCTTTCAAGAA
Organism: Anomaloglossus baeobatrachus; assembly: GCF_048569485.1. Lineage (NCBI taxonomy): Eukaryota > Metazoa > Chordata > Amphibia > Anura > Aromobatidae > Anomaloglossus > Anomaloglossus baeobatrachus. The sequence continues at coordinate 398,532,611 of NC_134355.1, forward strand.
AGGCAAGATAAAATCTATAAAAAGGGAAAAAATGGAAAATAAAAGAAAGAGAAAAAGAGGGCCATTGGGAATTAAGAAAAGAAGAACAATGGAAATGGAAGATTACATGGGGAGCAGACAGAAATCTGGGAAGCTGGGAGGATTGCAGCACAAACCCAGGTCCCCTCCAGCCAGGTCAAGAGTTATCAGAAAATTTTGTAGAAGTCAGTAAACCGGATCCACTCACTGCAAGTCCTAGAGTATTTGTCAGTGAACCTGCTTTACTGAGTAGAGAGCTTCTCTAACCTACGTCTGACAACCATTTTAGAGTAACATTCGCTAATAGAAGGGGTGTACTGGTTTTCCAGTATCGGGAATCACAGAGCGTGCAGCAGTTAGGTAAAATTAGAGAATATCCTGCTTATGATATGCTATAGAGTGGGGTAAAATTGAAAGGAGCATAATCTTTTGACTGCTCTCAATTTCTCGCTGCATGATTAGACGATAATTCACAAGAACCTGTTCCCAAAATGGTTCAATTGCATCGCATTCCCACCAGTATTGTGCCTGTCTCAAAATTACACCACCACCAAGTCTCTGAAACTACTGGAAATATGGAATGTAACTTTGATGGGTACTGGTATCATATCGTCAGAATTTTGAAATTCTTTTCCTGTGCAGAGCAAGCGGTTGTGAGTTTTTGTGAAAAAACAAAACTCTTTTCCAAGTCTGCGTGCAGGAGTGTATCCCCCAATTCCCTTTCCCAAGCTAGCTGATAGCTTCATCTGATTAAATTGTTATATAGTAAGGAAATTGCATGGTTAATTATCTTGTGGAAACAGTTCCTCAAAGGAACTAAGGTGGGCTTTGCACACTACGATATCGCAGGTGCGATGTCGGTGGGGTCAAATCGAAAGTGACGCACATCCGGCGTCGCTCTCAATATCGTAGTAAGTAAATCCTTTTTGATACGATTAACGAGCTCAAAAGCGTCGAAATCGTATCATCGGTGTAGCGTCGGTCATTTCCATAATTTCGGAAGGACCGATGTTACGATGTTGTTCCTCGTTCCTGCGGCAGCACACATCGCTGTGTGTAAAGCCGCAGGGACAGGAGGAACATCTCCTACCTGCGTACTGCGGCTCACGCCGGCTATGCGGAAGGACAGAGGTGGGCGGGATGTTTACGTCCCGCTCATCTCCACCCCTCCGCTTCTATTGGCTGCCTGCCGTGTGGTGTCGCTATGACGCTGCACAACCCGCCCCCTTAATAAGGAGGCGGGTCGCCGGCCAGAGTGACGTCGCAGGACAGGTGAGTGCATGTGAAGCTGCCGTAGCGATAATGTTCGCTACGGCAGCTATCACAAGATATCGCAGCTGCGACGGGGGCGGGGACTATCGTGCTCGGCATCACAAGCATCGGCTTGTGAAGTCGTAGTGTGCAAAGTGCCCCTAAAAGTCACACACAAACCAGACCCTCCACATCCCATGAGGAAATAAATGATTGTAACTGAAAGTACTCCAAACATTGAATGTTTCTAGCTGGGTAATATGCATGAACAGTATTAAATGTAAGTAACTCCCTGTTAAGGAGAATGTACCCTAGATGAATGTCCTCAGCTGCCCTCTAGCCAAGAAAGGATCCTCATAGGAAACCAGGTCAAAATAATGAAGAGTTAGATAAAAGTGGCATGAGGGGACCAACAGTGTTTGGTGGGAAAAGGTTATGAGAAGATGTATGCCAAACTTTAAATGTTCCTTTAGGGAACTCTATAAGATAACCCACAGAATATAGGTTTATCGAGGGTATCCAGGGGAGGTGTTTCAAGGGGATCTGAAGTCCTTCTTGCTCTTTATGCACCCACTATTTGGTACTGACCTGAAAGTGCAATCTAGCAAATGAACCAGGGCTGAAACTTTAAGGTATACCTTAAAGCTAGGGAGACCAGCCAATCCTATGACTTTCAAGAGAGTCAAAGTGAGCATCCCAATTCTAGATCTTGTCCTGTCCCATAAAAAAGAAATTAGTGTGGTTTGGAGTTTTTTATTATTATTATTATTTAATATTATAGCGCCATTTATTCCATGGCACTTTACAGGTGAAAGAGGGTATACGTACAACAATCATTATCAATACAAAACAGACTGGTATAGGAGGAGAGAGGACCCTGCCCGTGAGGGCTCACAGTCTACAGGGAATGATTGATGGTACAATAGGTGAGGACAGAGCTTGTTGCGCAGTGGTGTACTGGACTGAGGGTTATTGTAGGTTGTAGGCTTGTTGGAAGAGATGAAAAAAGCTGTTTGGGGAAGGGAATGGGACTGGTTTGGAAAATGTATAACAAGGTAAAATGTCAATTTTAACCACATTCATCCTACCAAACCATAGTAGTTTCAGCCCACCATACAATTTAAGGTTTTTAAATTTTAGAGCTTCAGACTTTGAATAATTTACTTAGAAATTGCTGAGGTAATTAAATCTATCGAACTCTTTCATCAAGAACGGTAAGCAATTTTGGGGCTGAGAGACATACTATAGATGGTCATCTGTGTATAAAGCGGGTTTATGATGCAACAAACCAATCCAAATTCCATGTATATTGTTGTTTTTTCTAATGGGGTTTACCAAGTGTTCCATAATGACTATGTATAAAAGAGGGGAGAGTGGAAATTCTTGTCTGGTTTTGTTTTCTATGGCAAAGGTAGAGGTCAAAGCTCTATTGACTGTAACCCGTGCTGTAGGACCATAATATAATGAAAAGATCTTTTGCAAGAATCAAGGACCAAAGCACATTTAGTCTAATGCTGGACCCTGTCAAAAGCCTTCTCTTCATCTACAGATAAGAGGCCAAGGGAAATCGACTTGGTTTTAGCTCTAGCGATGAGAAAAACTTTCTTGATAGTCCTTAACCTTACGGCCTTTTACTAATCCAACCTGGTCTGTGTCCTGACAAATTTTTTTAAATGCTTTTCTTTTAATGTACATTCTCCTTTCTATACAAATGAATTTATTTATTTTAAACTTTAGTGTATTTTAACCTCTAGTGTTGGACAGGCATGATCAAACCAATGCAAAGCCAATAATTCTCTTGCTTGGAACAATTTTCTAGAAACAGCATTTGCCATGGGAGAATTTGAATCAATACAGTCTCCCAAGAGGCTGACTATACATATTCTTGCCTATAGTTGAATATGTGTCCCAAAAACCTGTGCGAACAAGGAGGTAACCCTAATCCAATAACTCCCAACACAGACACATTCCCACATCATATGTACTAGATGTGCTCCATCTATTTCATATCTTGGATATGTATCTGTGTTTAGTATTACAATTTTAAAGAGGATATTTGGTGTTTTATAAGCTCAATAAAGAAAGAAATCGAAGACATCCTCTGCGATTCTGATTATGACAATATAGGTGTTAATTAAAAAATCTTAAGGGGGCTTTACACGCAACAACATCGCTAACGAGATGTCGTTGGGGTCATGGAAATCGTGACGCACATCCGGCCTTGTTAGCGAGGTCGTTGCATGTGAAATGTACGAACGACCGCTAATGATCAAAACTACTCACCTAATCATTGATTGTTGACACGTCGTTCTAATCCAAAATATTGTTGCTGTTGCAGAACACAGGTTGTTCGTCGTTCCTGAGGCAGCACACATCACTACGGGTGACACCCCAGGAATGAGGAACAACACCTTACCTGCGTCCTCCGGAAACGAGGTGGGCGTCATTTTCTTTCAGCTGCTCTCCACCCTCCGCTTCTATTGGACGGCTGCTGTGTGACGTCGCTGTGACGCCGCACGAACCGTCCCCTTAGAAAGGAGGCGGTTCGCCAGCCACAGTGACGTTGCTAGGCAGGTAAGTACGTGTGATGGCTCCTAGCGATGTTGTGAGCCCCGGGCAGCGATTTGCCCATGACGCACAACCAATGGGGGCGGGTGCTTTCACCAGCGACATCGCTAGCGATGTCGCTGCGTGTAAGACAGCCTTTAGTCCTTTGTTCCACTGAGATGGGGCCCACATCTTCTTCCTATTTTAATTTGTCCTTCAAAAGATATTTATCTAAAAATCAAAATAACAATAGCTTACATGCAGAATAAATTAGGCCCTTTATATCAATAGCAGTAGCAATTGAATTAATTACCGTATTTTTCGCTTTATAAGACGCACTTTTGTTCCCCCAAATTTTGGGGGAAAGTAGGGGGTGCGTCTTATAAGCCGAATATACGGGGGGGTGGGGGGTGGTGTATGTATATATATATATATATATATATATATATATATATATATACACTGCAGGGTCCAGGGGAGGTGGGGGCAGCAGCTCTGGAGCGGTACTGGGGGCAGGTTAACGCTGCTGGTGGCAGCATTAGATCTCATGCTCCCGCTCATATAATATGCACAGCCGCTGTTCATCACCATGGTGCTGAAATTACACTGCAGTGACGGGCTGGGGGAGCGTATATGCATATTATATGAGCCTGCGCCCCCCTGTGATCGCACATGCCCCCTGTGTTAGATATGGCCCCCATGCTGCTGGTCACCCTAAAATAAAAAAGCTTTACTTACCCCCTCCAGCATTTCTCCCCGGTGTCCCTGCTTCCACTGTGATCAGTCAGGCACGCAGAGATGAGATCACTCTGCTGTGCCGATCACATGACCGGCAGCAAGAACCAGGAAGTGGAGGAACAGAAGCACGGAGGGAGACAGGAGGGAGATCAGTGCTGGAGGAGGTAAGGAAAGAGTGTTTTATTTTACTGTGGGCACCAGAATGGGGGTGATATCTAACACAGGGGAACGTGTGCAATCCATAGGGGACTGTAGGCAGCACAGGGGAACGTGTGCAATCCATAGGGGACCATAGGCAGCACAGGGGAACGTATGCAATCCATTGGGGGCCATAGGCAGCACAGACAGGGGAATGTGTGCAAATACAAAAATTCGTCAGCATATTCTGATCCATTCATATCTGCACATATAATGACAATTCGGGCCCTCCGATGCACGTAAATTGAGAAGATAGTACTCTAATTCAACTTTAAGCAAAAACAAAGTATGAGATAACACGATCTTGCATCCGATCACGGATCTTGGACTTT